>NC_133456.1:61698582-62323939 GCF_048565385.1 Saimiri boliviensis
AACAGCAGGGTGGGGTGGGGGTGGAATGTTCTTGATTAAAAGGGCCTCAGGAGACATGATGACTTAATGCAATGCATAGTCCTTGACTGGATTCTGGCTTGAACAAGTGGCTATAAAAAAAACTTTTGGCCCCATTTAAGAAATTTAAATATGAATTGTACATTAGATAATATCAGAGAATTAATAGAAATTCGATTAGTCTTGATAATAATATGGTTTTGTCATTTTATAGACACATAATCAAGTATTTATGGTTAAGATGTAATAGTGACTATAATCTATCTTAAAACACTTCAACCAAAAATAAAGAAACAATAAGAAAGACAAGGGAAGTAACGAATATGGGAAAAAGTTAATTGTTAAATCCAGGTGATGGGTATTCTAGTCTTTCTACATTTCTGTTGAGCGTAACTTTGTAATTTTACATAGTAAAGTAAAAATAATAAAAATTATTTCTTTCTGAAGTTTTTAAGGATGCAGAATTATATTTATTATATGTAAAATTCTTTCTAGTACTAGGTTGCCCTTTCAAGAATAGTAAAGTCACCTTTTCAATTGAACTCTAGGCATTTTAGTAATGAATAAGCCAAAAAGTTTGGTGCAGTGGCTCAAGCCTGTACCCCCAGTACTTTGGGAGGCCAAAGGACAGATCATCTGAGGTCAGGAGTTCAAGATCAGCCTGGCCAATGTGGTGAAACCAGGTCTCTACTAAAAATACAAAAATTAGCCAGGTGTGGTGGCGTGCACCTGTAGTCCCAGCTACTCAGGAGGCTGAGGCATAATAATTGCTTGAACCCAGGAGACAGAGGTTGCAGTGAGCCAAGATCACACCACTTCACTCCATCCTGAGAGACAGAGTGACTCTGTCTCAAAATAATAATAATAATTAAACAAAATAAAGCCAAAAAGTAATATTACTAATAGTATTAGTTTCAGTGTATTAGTTTGTTATCACAGCTGTAAAAATTACCACAAATGTAAAACAACACAAAATTATTGTCTTATGGTTCTCCAGGTTAGAAATCCAACCCAGGCTCCATCTAAAAAAAAAAAAAAAAAAAAAAAAAAAGGAAAGAAAAATGCCAGCGCCTCCTGAAATGGGCTAACAAAGCTTGGTGCCATTGTGGTTTGACAGGGAGGAGAGCATAGGAATCATACACGGTTGGTTGTTCTAGGAAAATGAAGAAGTTAGGATCACCACTCATTCATCTTGAACAATCGTAGCACTGAGGGACTCTGGTGTTTCTAGGCAAACTCCTTCTTTCCCTCCTCCATGAAGGGAAGCAGACCTACTCTAAAATGTCTTTTGACACATCTTCAGCGATTGTACTCAACTCCCAAACCTATAAAAAACGTTTCTCACACATGTATCTTGATTTCAAAATGGTTTACAGCAATTACATTGCTTCCAGGGTTCTCCCAATTTTTATAATTATTTTATCTAACAAGCTCTCCATAGAGAAACTTGATTTAGCATACTACTTCTTGTTAGAAAAGCTTACACATTTTTTTGAATAGTCACAGAGGTTGAAATTCCAACATGCTTCTATTTGTCCATTAGAGAAAATGCCTTCACTTCATATACTTTCTCCAAAGCACATTTAAATCAAAACTGCAATGTCATCATCTCTTTTATAGATACAATGCTCTAGAGTCACAGGCTTGAGAAATGAAACATTTCTAGATCCAGCCCTCTTATCCCATGATTGGGTTTCCCCCTTCCTCCCTTCTCCAGCCACACACAGACCTTGTCAAACCAAACTCCAGTTAAGTGATGCAGTAACATGTCATCATCTGGGAAAAACTTCAACCAAACACATAGTTCGGTAATTCAAGCACCCTCCTTCCACATGGACTTTGTGTTCATCTCATAAATGGTTCAACCCTCCGGTTGGCCAGTTGGCTCTGAAAAATTACATTTAAAGCTCCAACTCCCAAATGCTGCTAAGCACCTCTTAATTTAATTTTTCTCCCTTTATGAAATAGGAATAGTATAAACACTAGATGCGAGCACTTAATGCTTCTTTTAGCATCATGGTTCTGGAGCTGAGAGGACTGCCCAGGGCCTTCACACACCGCCGCCTCTTTGGTCTCCAACTCAGTTCCTCCCAAGACATTTTTAGGGCCTCCTCCAGAGGCTCAGGCCCAAACAGATGTCCCTCTCGCCCCCACTTCGAAATGGTGTGGCGTGAGGGAACACAAGAGAGAAGAAGGGGAGGGGGGAAGAAAAGCTTTGGTAACCATGTGTCACAGTAGAGAAAGTGGTTCATACATTAAGGGAAAGTGAAAATGAAAAACCAGAAAATTTACAGAGAGTTCATGGGCATTCTGGAAAACAGCTTCTAGCAGATTCCCAGCTGAACGAAGCAGGTGCAAGCTTTAGATGATTAGGGTGTGACAATGTGTCAAACCAGCTGGGGTTCTGACAGGGGAGGTCAAACCCGAACATCCACAGGCAAGGTTCCTCAGCCTCGGTGGTACTGACATTTTGAGCTGGATAAGTCTTGGTTTGGGGTTTGTACCACACATTCTAGGACACTTGGCAGCATCTCTGGCCTCTAACCATTAGACACCCATAGCAGAGTATTTGCAATAATCAAAGAAAGTCTCTAGACATTGTCAAGTGTCACCTGGGGGCAAAAGCACTCCCAAGTGAGAACTATAGACCTAAATGCATGAGTTTGGATTCTATATTATGATCAAGTGATGGTTTCATTAGTTCAGCCAAACTGACTTCTTGGGATCCTACAGATGGTTTGGCTACATTTTAGAAATTCGGTTTTCAAGAAACTGACACCCAGAGAGGACTGAACAGAATTACAGAGTGTAGGCACGTCAATTTTGCAGATCAGGAAACTGAGGCTCAGGACTGTTTGAGGGGCTGTATAACCAAAGCACTTAATTTCATGATAGCCAAAGAAAGAATGACATGTGAGGGAAAGAGACAAAAAGGCAGGGACCGAAGAAAAGAGGGAACAAGCAAGTAGTCTGTGTTAAGATACGGTTTTGCAGAGCAAACACACAAACTCTGAGTTCTTTTTTATTTTTGAGACGGAGTCTGGCTCTGTCGCCCAGGCTGGAGTGCAGTGGTGCAATCTCAGCTCACCGCAACCTCCGCCTACCACCGGTTCAAGCAAGTCTCCTGCCTTAGCCTCCTAAGTAGCTGGGATTACAGGTTCCTGCCATCACATCCAGCTAATTTTTGTATTTTTAGTAGAGACAGGGTTTCACCATGTCGTCCAGGCTGGTCTCAAACTTCTGACCTCAACTAATTCACTTGCCTTGGCCTCCCAAAGTGCTGGGATTGCAGGTGTGAGCCACCGCGCCTGGCCTGTGTTCTAATGAGAACAGTATTAAGTTCTCAAGCCTACAGAACCGGAACCACTTCAGACGCTTTTAAAAAGAAAACAAAACTGAAGCCTGGGGTCCACCTAAAACTAACTGAATCAGAATCTCTGGACAGATGTCGAGGCTTTGACACTTTAAAAAAAACAAACAAAAACAGAGTCTTGCTCCGTCACCTAGGCTGGAGTGAACCAGTGCGATCGTAGTTCACTGCAGCCTAGACCTCCTGGGCTCAAGCAATTCTCCCTCCTCAGCCTCCAGAGTAACTGGGACTATGGGTGCACCACACCCACCACACCTGGCTAATTAAAACAATTTTTTAGAGACGGAGTTTCCCTGTGATGCCCAGGCTGTTCTCAAACTCCTGAGCTCAAGCCGTCCTTCTACCTCCTGAGTCGTTTTGGCACTTAAGCAACAACAGCAACAACAACGGACTCTCCAGATGTATCTATCAGCAGCCAGAGTTAGCCTAGAGATGAATCTCGATGAAGGCCCGCCAGACCAGAGTGCTATGAAGACCTGCTGGTGGTTCCAAGCCTGTGTGGATGACTTGAAGTCAACCTTGGAGAACCACTGCTTGGCATGATCCATCTGTGACTAAAGGAGTGCCACTTTCTTTCCTTCCAAGGTAAAAGAGGAGATCATGATCACAAAGCATGTTCCTGGCTCTCACAGACACCTTGGATCAAGCAAAGCAGCCCGATCCTTCCCTCGTCAACACACCCTTTAGAAGGACTGGCTGTTCCTTCACGCCTAAGAACAGCAGACAGGCTGAAATATGGAACTTATTCATAAGCTGGGCAGATGTGTGTTCGCAGCAACTCTATCTGCATGAGAACAACATTTTGTATGGAAGACTGGGCATGCAAATTTAACCCTGATTTGGCAACTGCAGGCCTAATGCAGCAGAAATGAATACATCAACAGCTTCCTCTAGCTTTCAGCTCTTACACCCGGAGAGAAACCAGAACTCCTACTTCCTGCAATGCGCTTTGCACTTCCCCAGCCCACTCAGCGACCTGCGTTCCCTCTTTCCGAAGACTGCTCTTAGCAACCGCAAAACCCACCGCCCGCATTGCCACTTCCAGAAAGCAGACATTCGGGACCAGGGAGGCCGCCTCTGATCCTTGCATCTTGGAGAACTTACCACCATCCCCATGCATCCCCAGTCATCCTTCTGCCGTTTTCTCAAAGGTGTTGCAGTGGACATCTGTTGTTTTTGCCCACCAGGCCCACGTTCCTCCTCCCTCTGATAACAACACCCTAGTTTTTTGTTTTGTTTTTCTCTCTAAGGAATCACTGCTTGCCACTCTCAATCCTCACGGCCAGTTGGCGCTCCCCACCCCAACCTCAGGTGTGGAACTGGAACTCAGGCCTGGCTCAGCAGAGCCCCACATCCTTCTGGCCATGGAGACTGGTTCAAAGACGTGCGAATGAGTAAATGAGGGCTGGATTCCGGCTGGGGAGAGGGGCTGGCATATTTGTTGAAAAAGATGGACTCCCACATGGATGTTGCTGAGAGGATGGTGCCCAGACTAGGGAATACCTGAGAAAGAAGGCTGCAGAAGGAGGGAGAGGTCCGGAGATGGAAGGAGAAGGACCAAGACCCCACAGCCTGACTTGAGCTTCGAGATCCAGCCGTGTCTTAACCCGCCACCGCTTCTCGGGACTCTTGACTTATTATAACCAGCTAATCCCTTTGTGCTTAAACCAACAGGGATTAAGCTTTTGTCACTGACCATTGAAGCAGTTCCTAGAAATGTAGAAGACAGGGAATTTTCTCTGATAATCAACCATTTGGAGTGCACCAAATTTGCTGCCCATTTGCACCTTTCCTTTCTAGTCCTAAAAAGATGGCTACAGAGTTTCATAGCTTCCCACTGCCTGTTGAGTTCAATCTCCCTAGACTGCCTTTTTTTTTTTTTTTTTTTTTTTTCTGGAGACAGGGTCTCACTCCATCACCCAGGCTCCAGTGCAGTGGCACAATCTTGGTTCACTGCAGCCTCCACCTCCCGGGTTCGGGTGATCTTCCCGCCTCAGCCTCCTGAGTAGCTGAGACTACAGTGCATGCCACCACACTCGGCTAATTTTTCGTACAGACGGGTTTTCACCACATTGCCCAGGCTGGTCTTGAACTCCTGGTTAGTCTGGCACTTCAAGCTGGCTGCAACCTGACGTGAGTCACCTTAGCCAATCTTTCTCCTAATCCCTCCCTTCTGGTGTCGTAATCTCACCTCCAAATGTCTCCAAATCCCCCCACCACAGTCTGCAGTGGCCTGGTCCATCCTCTCTTCTGTCCTCGGGCCTTGCCAGCCTTCATCAAGTCTTCCGTGCTTCCACTGGCTAAAAGCCATGGTTTCCTCATCTGAACTCCCGCAGCTTGTTGCCTAGAGACCTCTTTGCATAGGAAAGCATGACGAACCAGGGAGGCACCCAGCAGGCTCCAGGAATACCTGTTATTACCGGTACAGTGACACATGACTTTGTCCTTTATGCCTGACTCTGTCTGCTCGGGTCAGCTACTAAACTGTAAGTCTCTTGAGGGTCCATGTCCCATTCTTCCTTATTTACTAAAAAGATGCATTGTTGGGTGAGTAAGTACACATATGGATATTTTGGTATTACCTTAATGAAAATAGGATCCGTTTTTATGTTGCTATTACGGAGGTCATGAGACAGAGGTCCAGGGACAGTTTGTTTTAAGGAACCACCTTGCTTGTATCTGAGATGAAGTGGGATGCCAATATAAGGTGGAGATTAGGGCACAGGCGTTGAAGACGACCAGGTTTGGGTTCAGATCCTGACTTTGCCACTGTTGTTTTGATCTCGAGCCAGTTTCTCACCCTCACAAATCTTTGTTTCCTCATTGGTGAAATGGGGGTTTGCAGAACCGATCCCCCAGGGGGCTCAGGATGTGTCTGTATCTTAACATATGTAAAGCATTTCACTCATTCCCTGACATGGGGTATGTGTCCGGGAAGCAGTGGCCAAAGGAGAATCTCCAAGACCCTACCACCTGTTTACAATGATTCCTTCTTGTCTGTTCCACTTTCTTGGTCTTCCCAGTCTGGAGGATTATATGACCAGGTGCTTAATTATTATATTTTTTCCTAGATCCTGCAATTACAGTTATCCATCTCAGGGCAAGGTATATTGCTCCTTTGTTTCTCTCTGAAAATTAATATTGAAAAAATGTCTTTACCATCCTTCTAATTCTTTCACCCCATAAGGCTCCCCTTAAGCATGCTATCCTGAAGCAACCACCTCTCCTCTCTTTATTATTTCCCTCTTGCCAACCGTGGCCATTTTTTAAATGCACCTGACTCTGCAGGATTTTGAAGAAAGTTCAAGAGGACAGTATTTGTGATAACCCTTTCCATGGCGCTCGGAGGGAAAATGATCTCTGTCCTTCCATCTCCTGCTGTCCATCAGTCAGCAAATATTGATCAAGTGTCCTCTAAGTACCAGGGGCCATGCTGAGCATGGGATACCAAAGAGAACCAAAGAGACACACGTTGCCATCCTCATCCTCTTCAAGCATGCAAGAGTCCGTCTTGTGCAAATGGAGGGGAGAATGAAGGCTGGAACCTAACAAGCACGCTACTAACCCTGCTGTCTCCTCCTTTATTGAAACTGCAACACAAAGAAAAAAGAAAAACAACAACTCTTCCTCCAAGAAGCAGCTCTTAATTACCTGCCCCATTCTCTGGGAGGTGAATATGTCCACTGCTTTTTAATTATATTGGCCTTATTGTTTCAAAAGAAAATAAAAAACAGTCTCAACAGGGAGACTGCATGGAGCGGAGGAAGCCAAACATAACTTATGCACCTTATTAAAAACAATTAGGGATTGTTTGATGAGGCAGATTCGGCTCCAGATGGCCAGCCTCCATATAGCCATGGTTCAGATTTCTTCTCACCTTCCCCCAGCTTCTTCCCAAGTTTTGCATCATCAGTTTTCTTAAAATACAAGGATGGGATTGTAAGGGATGCTGTTCCCACGTTTGTTACTTTTCTCTTCTCGGTGGCAACCAAGTCGTTGCTGCACTAACATTTGTTGGCTCTGGGTCCTCAGGGCTTCTCCACTGTCACCATCTTGATCCCAGCACTCAGGCTGCCAAGCGCCTACACCGGGCTGTGCTGATAAGCTCCTTATGTTGATTGATATTGCAACACTCTGTCCAAGAGTGTTTTTCCCCAGGAGACCACAGGCTCCTGAAGGGCAAGGACTGAACATTATTCATCTCCATATTCCTGACGCTTTGTGCAGTAAAAGGCACACATTCTGGTGGCACTCAATCCTAGTTATCTAGGAAGTTTATTTAAAATATATCTATCTCCCAGGACCACACCTTCTTGAGAGGTGAACCCCAAACCATCTCTCAAATCTGCATTTTTAAGTCGCTCCTTAAGTGGTGCCGATATACAGCAAAGGTTGAAACTGTTACAATCATCACTCATAAATGTTCGTGAAGCTAGATTCATCCATCCTACAAAACAAAAGATATTTCTGGATGATCTAGAAAAGGTGCTCACAGATTGTTCCTGACTCTAAGGAATCGAGTCATATGACTATATGGGGAGCAATTTCTTTTCCCATGTTGTTTGTTCTTTAAAAATAATTTTTAAAAAAAGAGAGAACAACTCAAAATGCATATGAAATTGCAGAAGGTTGGTAAAACCTCCATACCCATCAACAGAGAGAGTGCTGGTCAAATAATGATAGGAAGTCCATACATGGGACTCTTACGTAGGCACCGAAAGGGCAGTTCTCTATGTATAAAGAGAAGTAGTGCCCAAGACGTACTGGTCTTGATGAGTGAAGGTCTTGATGAGTGATCACACAAAGCAATGTTTGGTGGCTGTCATGGGTTGAACTGAGTAACCCAAAAAGATAGATTGGAGTTCTTACCCCTGATGCCTTGGAATATGACCTTATTTGAATAAGGTCTCTGCAGAAGCAGCCAAGCTATGAGGTCAGGCTCTCATCCACTGACTGGTGTCTCTATAAGATAAGGGCAAGTTGGACATTGACACGCAGGGAGAAGGCCACGTGAGGACACAGGCAGAGGTGGAGCCATGTGGCTGTAAGTGAAGGCGCTCCAAGGACTGCTGGCAATCCCTGGAAGCTGGAAGAGAAGGGACCAGATTTCTCCTAAGAGCCTCCAGAAGAAACCAATCCTGCCAACGACCGGATTTTGGACTTCTGGACTCCAGAACTGAGGTTTCTGTTATTTTTAAGTCACCCAGTTTGGGGCGATTTGTTTTGACAGCCATAGGAAACTAACAGAGTAGCCTATGCTTTTGTGGAAATATCTGTCTTTTAACACAGAGACCCTTCCGAAAGGACACCCGAGAAACAGAACAGGCATGGCCTCTGGGAAAAAGAAGGCGCTGGTGGGAGTGAGGAGAGGAACAGAGATTTATTTTTCACCGGGTACTCTTTTGTACTTTTTGACTTTTGTATACATTTGTGTACTATCTACTAAAAAAGCCAACAGTATTGCAATTATTGTGGTTTTCTTGCCAGGTGCAGAAATGACCTAAGATCTTAATCTCTCCGAGCCTCGGACTTCACATCCAGAAAACAGGGGTAACTGACAGTACACACACAGTGCATCGTGCACCCGGAGTACTACTGATACGGAGAAGGTCTTGATGAGTGATCACACTGGCTACTGTTTTCACGGCTAATGTGAAATGAAGCTGCTTCATCAACAGCCAAAACCCAAACCAGGCATCATGTGCAGGATCCTGGGGAGACAGGACTAGACTGTGGTGGTAGCTAAGAGCACTTGCACCTCACCAACTGTATCAGATGCTGCCCAAATCTGGTGTTACACAAAGGAGATACCCTTCAACAGGGTTTCCGAACAGCAGCCGTGCTGACATTTTGGGCTGGAAAATTCTGTGTTGTTGGGGGCGGTCTACTGTGCACAGTAGGATGTTTGGCAGGACCTTTGTCTTGCCAATCATACCTACTCTCCCAGTGTGATCATAAAAAAAAAAAAAGCCTCCAGACGTTGCCAGATGTCTTCCAGAAGGGTGAAAATGACTCCAGTTAAGAACCACTGGTCTGCAGATGAGTGGTTCCTAATGTGTTTTCCCCAGAGCAGCAGCAGCAGCATCACCCAGGAGCTTGTTAGAAAGAATCTGCGGCCAGGTGTGGTGGCTCACACCTGCAATTCCAGCATTTTGTGAGGCCGAGGTGGGCAGATCACTTGAGGTCAGGAGTTTGAGACCAGCCTGGCCAACATGGTGAAACCCCATCTCTACCAAAAATACAAAAATTAGCCAGGTGTGGTGACAGACACCTGTAATCCCATCTACTTGGGAGGCTGAGGCATGAGAATCCCTTGAACCTAGGCGGCAGAGATTGCAGTGAGCTAAGATTGCACCACTGCACTCCACCTGGGTGACAGAGAAAAAGAAAGATAGTATTTGATCCCCACCTGGGACCTACTGAATCAGTGCCTGCACTTCAACAAGATCCTGAAATTATTAGTATGCACGCTAAAATCTGAGAAGCGTGGTCTGAATCAATGTCTCTTCACCTCCTTTCCTAAACCTAAGAATGTCCAGAGGCTCCATGTGGCGGCTCACATCTGTAATCCCAGCATTTTGGGAGGTTAAGGAGGGCAGATCATGTGAGCCCAGAAGTTCAAGACCAGACTGAGCAACATGACAAAACCTTGTCACTACTAAAATTATAAAAATTAGCCAGGCGTGGTGGTTCCCGCCTGTAGCCTGTAGTCTCAACCACCCAGGAGCCTGAGGTGGGAGGATGGCTTAAGTCCAGGAGGTGGAGGCTGCAGTGAGTCAATATTGTGCCACTGAATTCTAGCCTGGGCAACAGAGTGAGACCCTCTCTCAAAAAAAAAAAAAAAAAAAAAGAACGCCTAGATATTTTGATAAAAACGCAGACTGTGAGTCCGGTGTGGTGGCTCACGCCTATAATCCCAGCACTTTGGGAGGCTGAGGTGGGTGGATTATGAGGTCAGGAGTTCATGACAAGCCTGTCCAAGATGGTGAAACCCAATCTCTACTAAAAATACAAAAATTAGCTTGGCTTGGTGGTGGGTGCCTGTAATCCCAGCTACTCGGGAGGCTGAGGCATAGAATTGCTTGAACCTGGGAGTTGGCGGTTGTAGTGAGCCAAGATCACGCCACTGCACTCCAACGTGGGCAACAGAGTGAGACTCTGTCTCAAAAAAACAAAAAGACAGACAGACTTTGGGTCCCACCAAACCTGCTACAGCAATTCTCCGGGAAAGGGAGCTAGAAATCGATATTTGAAAGTGATTCTTATGATCAGGAAGACTTGGGAGTCTCTACAGAGTTTCTTCAGGGGTATACAATCTAGCAATTACCTTTTAGCACTGACTGGACAAAGAATGTCTTGGCTTAAGAACTTGTTTTCTGAAATATTCAACAAATCCTCCTTGAGCAGTGGTTAG
Source organism: Saimiri boliviensis (assembly GCF_048565385.1). Taxonomy (NCBI): domain Eukaryota; kingdom Metazoa; phylum Chordata; class Mammalia; order Primates; family Cebidae; genus Saimiri; species Saimiri boliviensis. The sequence goes on from NC_133456.1 coordinate 61,709,385, forward strand.
GAAAAAAGGGGCAATAGAGACACAACATAGAGCATCCATCGTTCCAGTGGACTGAATGGGAGAGAAGCAAAGTCTAGGTGACATTGTTTGAACTCCTGAGTCCCACTTTGCCAGAACCCATTTCTTCCCAGTCAAACGAGTAAATAATTTTTCTTTACATAAACAAATTTTAGTTTGATTTCTAATCATTTATCTCCGAGTCTCAACTAACAAACTAGTTTTTAAGGTCACTAGACTAATTTCTTTCCCATGACTATATTTTCAAAGCAATTTCTAATCATAATATGGCTTATCATGAAGCTCTGTCTACAGGCAGAAAATATAAAGTCCAGTGAGAGTGAGAATATGGTGCCTTTTGTAGCTGCAGATAGCATTATAAATGAATTAGAGTCTGGCTTCATACATCAGTCTCTTGTGAGTTTGGTTTCCATGAGTTAGTGCAGTGCCAAGATTTTAGTACCTCTGGGTATACTTAGCAACTAGACTATCCAAACCCTAGAAGGAAGTGATGCTATACCCCACACCCCACTGTTTTCAGGCAGGACTTTTTTAATACCAAAATTGGGAAACCCAGCTGGTCTGAACATACCATTCTAATATATGCAATAGAAAGCTAGCCCTTTCTTTTTTTTCCTCTCTGTTATTTATAACTTCATTTGTTTACATCAGGCTTATCTTTCCTTGTTCCTTTTCCTCTATCTCCTATGACCTATCAAATATCCACCATGTTTCATTTTCACTGTCTCTTTTTTCACTTTAGGTTTCTTCCATAGGTGCCAAGTGCTCATACAAGATGGTGATTTGAGTTCCTGATCTTCTATTTTAGTGCTGTATTAGTTTGTTCTCATGCTGCTAATAAAGACATAATCAAGACTGGGTAATTCATAAAGGAAAGAGGTTTAAATGACTCACAGTTCCACATGGCTGGGGAGGCCTCACGATCATGGCAGAAGGCAAGGAGAGGCAAAGCCACGTCTTACATGGCAGCAGGCAAGAGCATGAGAGCCAAAGACAGAGGAAACCCCTTATAAAACCATAAGATCTCGTGAGACTTAGTCACTACCATGAGAACAGTATGAGGGAAATCGCCCCCAAGATTGTCTCCCACTGGTCCCTCCCACAACACATGGGAATTATGGGAGCTACCATTCAAAATGAGAGTTGAGTGGAGACACAGCCAAGCTGTATCAACTGTATTTTTTTCTACACACAACGTGCTAAACTAATACCATTTCTTTCCAAAATTCCCTATTTTGTCAAATTACTTGCTGTTATTGACAACCCATATCCTGAACAACGCACTTATCTTGGTGTTTATTCCTGAATTCATGCACTTAACAGCCTGTCTGCTTCTCTCCTTTGCATTCATTACATGGAACAACCATAGGAGTGGCATTCACATTCCATGACGGTTGGGATGTAAACAGGCTCAAACTTTTTGGAGGCAAACACAATGTGTTTGAAAAGCCTTAACCCAACAATGGCACATCGGGGATTTGTCCTAAAAGAGCAGTAAGAAAGGTATGCAAGATGTGTCCAGTCGAGGATGCTTACAATGTTATGTTGGCGAATTGCAAGTAACCTCAAGGTCCAAATATAGAGGATTAATTTTTAAAATTACGGTACAGTAAATATCTATCATAAGGCAAAGTCCTATCTAATGCCACTGTTGATTGAACTCCTGTCCACAATCTTCCTTTCTCATTTTTGTTTTTGAGACAGAGTCTTGCTCTGTCACCCAGGCTGGAGTGCAGTGGCGCGATCTTGGCTTGCTGCAACCTCCCCCTCCTGGATTCAAGGTATACTCCGGCCTCAGCCTCCTAACAAGAATTACAGGCAAACACCACCACACCCAACTAATTTTTTATATTTTTAGTAGTGACGGGGTTTCACCGTATTACCTAGGCTGGTCTCGAACTCCTGACCTCAAGTGATCTGCCTGCCTCAGCCTTCCAAAGTGCTGGGATTACATGAGTGAGCCACTGCATCCAGCCTCCTGTCCACAATCTAGCTGTCGAACAAAGGTGAGCTAAAGTTATTTCCCTGTATATTGAGGGTGGAGGTTGCGGGGAGAAGGAAGGGAGAAGTAAGGTGGCAAAATATCCTGTTTTGGGAAGGAGGGTGGTGGGTCCCCACGTCATCAGAACTCTCCTGACTCATCTTCCTAGATGGGCTAATTAAATGAATGTCAACTAATTGGAAAGCTTCTGGAATTGCCGTCCCTGGAAATCCTGGCAAGACACAGGACCCACAATCCTCTCCATTAATATCGATGCTGTAGTGGCCAATCACCGTTAAGAGGTGCCAGATAGCAACTGGAACTGGCAAAGAGTCAGGTCTTTCAGAGGTACCCCCAGAAATCCTGTCCTATAAATGGTACTTCACTCTAATGCAAACTTTGCTAAATGTTTTAACCTTGTTGTGTAACATGGAGGTAAAAAGAGTACTTCCTTTATAGGGTTAAACATATAATGCATTTAGAAGAGCAATTCGCAGGTGGTTAGCATCTGTAACATTTGCTATTATTATTATTGGTAGTAAACGTTATCTAGCATCTGTAAACATTTGCTACTGTTATTATTGGTACTAAAAGTTATCTATGAGCTTTTTTTTTTCTTCTTGCTATGCGAAGTTGGGATTCTGAAGTGAACAGCTGCACGGTGTTATCATCTTTCTACACATTCACACATAACAATCTTAATGATATATCACAATGAATAATTTGACGTTATTTAACTCTCTTTACTCTGAGCTGTGGACTGCATCAAACCCAACTTGAATAGCTATCTTGCTCTTCAAATTTCGGCAGTGAAGCCATTCATAAATAAAAAACAGCTTCTTGTTTTGTATGAATCAATTCACGAGATAAATATTTAAATAAAATGTGGCTTCAATTGTGCTCTCTGATGATAATTGCTGGCTCACACTCTGTTTCTATATCAATGTGTTTTCTTTTATTTTTTTCCCCCAAGCTGACTAATGAACAGAGCTGTCAGAAGCCCATTGCTCATGATCTAGCGAGCAACACGTTAGCAGTTTCACACAAATATAAAAACCACATTCACTGTAGCTAGGGAAATATACATGTAGCACACAAAACCTCCAATATACTCCAGTGCTATCAACAAATAAAGAATCCTGGGTGACAAATAAAATTAGCTGAGTAACTGACACTCTCTTAACATAGGAAACAGCTCTGCGTCACCCCAGCTGTCAATAAATAAAAGATGCTTCAAAGAACAAACCCCTTTGTGTACAGAGCATCCTCTACTCTGAAGAGCCCACAAAATTCCATATCTGATGTTGTAAAGAAAAAAAGGCATACTTATGTAATTTGGGGATATTTACGATCCCTATGCTGCACAAAATCACAGGCTCTTAAATTTATGCTCCATTGGAAGTGGGAGAATCCAGGATGCTCTCTACCTGTAAGACTCAAAATTGTTTTAAATGTCATTTCATTCATATCCTTCATCTCTCCATGGGCTGTTCTGTTCCAATTTTACAGTTTATACATTTCATAAAAACGTATCGAGTCATTACCGTGCGACTGGCACCGCTGGGGAGGAGGGAGTCCAGGAAGAAAACTTCCAGGCTCCTACAGTCATCAAAAGAGCCAGAAACGAGAGGTCACTGGCTCCCAAACCGCCGCACTCACTAGAAGCACTGTAAACTCTCAAACCGCAGTTCTCTAAGATAAATATTTAAATAAAATGTGTTTTCAATTGTACTCTTCGATGATAATTACTGGCTCACCCCCTGTGACTGCAGCAATGTGTTTTTATCTCCTTGTCCCGTGCTGATTAAGGAACTTAAGATTCAGAAGATACAAAATTGTGAATCTTAGTGATAAAAGGGGAGATACAACTGTTCGAAGTCATTGATTCTCCATATTTCTCTACCTTCCGATAACTTCTCTCTCAACTCTTCAGCCATGCTGATGGGGGGACAATAAGCAGAAATTGCAAGGCCTCCTCACATCACATGATGCTGGCATGAGAAGGCTCAGGGCTCAAAGTGACTGTCCTCTCAGGGGCGGGTCCCTTGGCAGTTTCTGAAGTTCCCTGTCTGGATTCTGCAGAAGAGGAAGCAGCCAGCCCCTGTTACTAGTTCTTTCTCTTCTACTGACACCAGTGACCTCAACCACATCCACAGCATCCTTGCTAGGGCTTGGAAATTTCAAGAATAGGAAAACAATAATGCAATAACTCAAGGAGGAAGTTAGACAGGGTTTGCTTACTTTCTTTTCTTTCTGATCCCGTATTCTTACATGGTAGATTAGATGATTGTTTAGAAACATTCACTTCTTACTCCCATTACCTCCATGGTAATGCACATTTTGTCTCCTCTTGACTTCAAGCTTGGTCACATGACTTGCTTTGGCCAATGGGATGTAACCTTTTGCGATGATAGGACCAAAGGCTCAAAAAGCATTTGTGGGATTGGGTATGCTGTCTTATGCTTCTGGCACTGACCTGAGAAAAAGTTGCCCAGGCTAGCCCACTAGTCCCAGGAGGAGGACGAGAGAAAAGTCGGGCAGACTTTTCTGTTTTGCCACTTGCCAAACAATCCAAACTAGTCCTAGCCTTGGTCATCTAAACCCCAGCCATCCAGCAGATGTGTGAGCTAAATAGATGCTTTTAAAATATGCCACTGAAATATGTTGCTGTTTGTCACGTGGCAATAGCTAATGGCACAACTTATTTTGGACTAACCCATCCTGCTTTCTTTGCTCCTGTATTTTTTTTTTAAGATGGCGTCTTACTCTGTTGCCCAGACTGGAGTGCAGTGGCACAATCACACCTCACTGCAACCTCTGCCTCCTGGGTTCCAGCGAGTCTCTTGCCTCAGCCTCCTGAGTAGCTGGGACTATAGGCGTATGCTACCACACCCAGCTAATTATTTTATTTTATCTTATTTTTAGTAGAGACAGGGGTTTCACCATATTGGCCAGGCTGGTCTTGAACTCCTGACCTCGTGATCCACCTGCCTCAGCTTCCCAATGTGCTGGGATTACTTACAGGTGTGAGCCACCATGTTTTTTGTTTTTTTGTTTTGTGTTTTTTTTTGACACAGGATCTTGCTCTGTTGCCCGGGCTGGACTGCAGTGATACAATCACGGCTCACTGCAGCCTTCTTCCTGGGCCCAAGCAATCCTACCTCAGCCTCCCCAGTAGATGGAACGACAGGTGTGCACCGCCATACCCAGCTAATTTAAAAAATTTTTTGTAATGACAGAGTTTTGCCGTGTTGCCCAGATTAGTGTTAAACTCCCGGGCTCAAGCGATCCTCCTGCCTTGGCCTCCCATAGTGCTGGGATTACAGGCATGAGCCACTGTGCTCCTTTCTTAAAGTAAGATGTATTCCTTGTACTTTTCAGGGCATTTTAGGTGCCTTGAAATACAGTAAGAAATACTTGTTTACTGGCCGAAGAGAAACCTTTGAACCCAAATTCTTGAATTTTCTCCAGCACTTTGGCCCATCATTTCCCTCTTGTGATTTATTGCTCCAAGATCAGCTTCCTCCGCTCCCACCTATATCCGTCATCACTTCCCCTCAGCCTCTGGTGCAGGCTCTTCCACCTGCCCTTCCTCATCCCTCTTCCCATTCGTTCCATAAATATTACCAACTGCTGGGAAGATGAGAGAAAAATAAGAATGTGGCAGCATCATGGAGAACACATGAAACGGCTGCTTCAAGACATGAAATGCCCAACTGTGGCACACACTGCCACATGGCTTGGTGAACAAGGGCCATCTCATCCAACCCCATGGCTACAGCACACCTTCATCTGAGAGTGATTGTCAAATACACCTCCTCTCTCCTAAGCTCTGTACTCATATTTGCAACTGCCTGTTGAACACATTCACCTGGAGATCCTGTAGGTGAGCATGCAGGGGATACTCAAGTTCTCCAAGCCTGATTCATTGTCTGCCATCTTGATGCCCCCTTTCTGTGGGCCTTGCTTTGGTTATTGACATGGGCAGCTGATGCTGGTGGTATCTTGTCCATATTTCCTTGGGCCTTACTATTACAAGATTCTGCAGACTTCGAGCTGCCTGCAGCCTTACTGTTGAGAGTTGAACCCAGCTTACCCCATGGGCCAGAGTGCAGGATAATTAACTTCCCTCAAGCCACACTCCTTAACCAATGACTAGAAGAGATTTGGTAGGCTGGGTGTGGTGGCTCATGCCTATAATCCCAACACTTTGGGAGGCTGAAGTGGGAAGACTGCTTTAGCCCAGGAGTTCGAGATCAGCCTGGGCCACATGGCAATATCCCATTTCTACAAAAAAATGAAAAATCAGCCGGGCACGGTAGCGTATGCCTGTAGTCCCAGCTACTCAGGAGGCTTAGGTGGGAGGATCACTTGCGCCTGGGAGGTTGAGGCTGCAGTAAGCTGTGATTGTGCCACTGCACTCCAGCCTGGGCAAGAGAGTGAGACTCCATCTCAAAACTTTAAAAAAAAAGGGTTCGTAGATATGAACTCCAGCTCCCCCAGCCCCCAGGGGACAGGGGAATCACAAGAGTCGGGGGAGTCACTCTGAAGCACACATTCTATTCTGCTTCCCAGGGTTCCTAAGTGGTCTTCCCAGTTATCCACAAGGTAGCGAGCTTGATAACTCATTGGCTTCCCTAGCCTGACTCACTTTTTCACTATCCTACTAGTGTTTCTTGGTGTCATCTCCCAAATGCAGGAATCCTTCTACCAGGGTCTGCTTATGTAGGACAAAATGACTAAGTAAGAAATCCCTCTCTTTCACCATCCATGTTTAATTGATCACACACACACACATACACACACACACACACCCTGGTACCTTCATAATTAATTCAGCAATATTACTAAGAATCTAGACATCTTAGATGCTAGGGATACAGATGTGAACAAGATAGGCATAGTCCCAACCCTCAAGAAGCTTATACTCTAAAGGGGAAAGTAGGCAAATACGTCAACAATATCATAAACTGTAAAGATGAGTTTTATGAGAGAAATAAACAGGGTGATGAGATAAAGAAATTGGGAAAGGCCATTCCTAATTAGGTAAAGTGGTCAGAAAAGGACTCTTTGAGGAGGTGACATCTGAGCTGGGACCTGGAGAATAAGCCAAGCATATGAAGATTTGAGGGTGGAGGAAGAGTGTTCCGGGCAGAGGGAACAGCATAGGCAAAGGCCTGCTTCTACATCCAAGGATTGGAAAGGAGATCAGAGTGGGTGAAGCAGAGAGGACAACGAAGAGGGTGCTGTAGGACACAGGAGAGAAATGGGTAAAGGCTGGGCCACGGAAGGCTGTCTGGGCTAGGATCGGGGCTTGGATTTTATTCTAAGAACCACGAGGACATGAGAAGCCACTGAAAGTATCTAAATAAGGGCGTAACATGATGTGCTTTGGATTTTGAAAAATCAATCTACGGTATGAAGTCGATTTTGGAGGCTGAAAGAATGGAAGCCTACAGGTTCTTGAAATCTATCCCACTTTCCACCCAGTGATTGTTCTGACACTCATCATGGCCTGACCATACAGGAGGGTCTCCAGCTGTGCCTTTGAAGGTATGCACACTACAGGCATAACACCACAAATAGAACCTGTGCCTTTACAGAGCTTTCGAACAAATGCCAGATACAGCAAAATATGAGGTAATGCTAAAACAGTGCATTGATGGTGGAGGGTGAGAGGCGCGGAGTGTAGAGAGACGGAACTCAGATTCGGTGATGCTCAGGGAGGACGCTCTAAGGCAGAAACATCTAAGCTAAGGCCTGAGGCAGGAGGAGGGATTAGTCAGATTTTTTTTTTTTTTTTTTTTTTTTTTGAGATAGGGTCTCACTCTGTCACCCAGGCTCGAGTGCAGTGGTGCAATTTCTGCTCACTGCAACCTCCTCTGTCTCCCAGGTTCGAGCAATTCTCCCCCCTCAGCCTCCCAAGTAGCTGGGATTACAGGTGCCCGCCACCACATCCAGTTCATGTTGGACAGGCTGGTCTCAAACTCCTGATCTCAGGTAATTTATCCGCCACAGCCTCCCAAAGTGCTGGGATTAGGGGCATGAGCCACTGCGCCGGCCTAGCCAGGTTTATAAGTTCATGTGCGAAGGCCAACGGGGAAAGCCATGGTGTGTGTGACGGGAGGCGGGGCAGGTAGTGAAATGCTGGGTCATAGAGGATGAGAAGGGAGGTGATGAGCAGTGACCCTTAAGCGGTCTATTGATGTTTAGTGAATGAGTAAGTGAGTGACGAGATACATAAGCTAAGAGCAAGAGAATTGCATTCTAACTTTTCTAGTCCTTTACTTGCCATTCAAGAGCTTAAATCATACAGCATATGACAACCTGATACATGAGCCAATGTCAGAATTTTGAAAGTTACTACAACTGAGGCAACAATGAAGTAAACATAAGGGCTGACTATATTAATTTTAAATAAGAAAAGGGGGTTTTATAGGCCTGGTCTGGTATGTTAAGTTAGTAGTTGACTTTTCTTTTCTTTTCTTTTTTTTTTTTTTTTTAGTTTTTATTCATAATTTTTTAGAGACCGGGTCTTGTCCGTCACCCAGGCTTTAGTGTAGTGGTGTGATCATAGGTCACTGCAGCTTCAAATGCCTGGCCTCGAGCAGTCTGCCTTGTGAGTAGCTAAGATTATAGGCACATAGCACCATGCCCAGCTAATTTTTTAATTTTTGGCAGATACAGGATCTCACTATGTTTCCCAGGCTGGTTTTGAACTTAGCCTCAAGCAATCCTCCCTCCTTAGCCTCCTAAAGTGTTTGCATTACAGGCATGAGCCACTCTACCCATTTTTAACTCAGTTTCTTTGTTTTTTTCTGCTATTAAGTTGCATGAGTGCCTCATATATTTTGGATATTAATGTCTTTTATTGCTATATGGTTTAGAAATATCTTAATTGACTTTTCTTTTTTTAAGAATCAGGATCTTGCTTCTCTGCTGCCCAGGCAGGAGTGCAGTGGCACAATCATAGCTCACTGCAGTCTCAAACTCCCTGGCTCAAGTAATCGTTCTGTCTCAGCCTCCCAGGTAGTTGAGATTACAGGCATGTACCACCATGCCCAGCTAATTGTATCAAGCAAAGAAAAATTTAGAGACAGGGTCTTGCTATGCTGCCAAGGCTAGACTTACCCCACCCTCCCAAACTGTTAGGATTACAGACATGAGCCATCATTCTCAGCCTCAGTTGTTGACTTTTAATGTCATCTTCTTTTTTTCCTTTTTGGCTTGGTGATGAGACTTTGGTCAATTTATTGAGTACCTACTGGATGCCAAGCATGTATTAATTAAACATTGTGGGTGAAGAGATCTGTAGACATGGTTCTTGCCCTGGAGAAATTCACAAAGTTGGCTGACATTTGTATGACCATCAAAGACTGTGCTTTCACATGTGAATAACTATAATTAAAAATGAGGCATAAATGAAGTGGATTTGTAATGTGAATTAAGCATAGGAATCTGTTTTCTAAACACAGTCTCAGTCTCTCTCTCTCTCTCTCTAATACATAAATACATAGACACATGGATGGATCTGGAGCATGGGCCTAATTGCTATCTTTGGGCAACAGAAAGAGGGCAATCCTGCACCCTACAGTGAATTTCCACGTTCCACTCCTGATTTATATTTTCTCTCTGTGACCTCCCTGTCCAATATTCTTATTCTCTGCACCTTTGCTGTCAGTATGGTAGCCATATGTGGTTACAGACTCTTAAAATGTGACTAGTCTGAATTGAGATATGCTATAAGCATAAAATACATACACAATTCCAAAGACCTAGTATAGAAAAAGAACATATCTCGTTAATCTTTTTTCATATTGATTGCATGTTGAAATGATAATATGTTGAATACATTGGGGTAAATGAAAGATATTATTAAAATTAATTTCATCTGTTTCCTTTTACTTTTTAAAATATGGCTATTAAGAAAATGTAAAATTAAGGCCGGGCGCGGTGGCTCACGCCTATAATACCAGCACTTCAGGAGGCCGAGGCGGGTGGATCACGAGGTCAAGAGATCGAGGCCATCCTGGTCAACATGGTGAAACTCCGTCTCTACTAAAAGTACAAAAAATTAGCTGGGCATGGTGGCGCGTGCCTGTAATCCCAGCTACTCAGGAGGCTGAGGCAGGAGAATTGCCTGAACCCAGGAGGCGGAGGTTGCGGTGAGCCGAGATCGCGCCGTGGCACTCCAGCCTGGGTAACAAGAGCGAAACTCCGTCTCCAAAAAAAAAAAAAAAAAAAAAAGAAAGAAAGAAAAAAGAAAATGTAAAATTAATATGGGGTTTCCATTTATGGCTTGTATGATACAGTCAGCTCTACTATCATGCTTATTTTGAAAATGGAAATTTGTTTGAACACGACTGACATTGACAATATGATTTGAACATAACACAAATATTATGTTTGCTTACATCTGCAGGAAACACTAGGTGAACACAGAAAATTGCACCCGCCTGAACTGATCTGCGTGGAAACACACAAAATGCTCACACACCTCAAAATCCACCAGCTACCTCAGTTTACTACACGTGTTCGACAGCATACCTGCCTATATCTGGTGCTACAATTTCTCACCCAGTTCAGGATAGCCCTCCTCCCTCTGCTTCTCAATCACTTGTGGTTTTGTTTTGTTTTGTTTTGAGACAGAGTCTTGCTCTGTTGCCAGGGTGGAGTGCAGTGGTGCAATTTCACCTCACTGCAACCTCCGCCTTCCAGGTTCAAGTGATTCCCCTACCTCAGCCTCCCAAATAGCTGGGACTACAGATGCACGCCACCACACCTGGCTAAGTTCTTGTATTTTAGTAGAGACAGAGTCTCACCATGTTGGCCAGGATGGTCTCGATCTTCTGACCTCGTCATCCACCTGCCTCGGCCTCCCAAAATGCTGGGATTGCAGGCATGAGCCACTGAGCCCGGCCTGCTTCTCAATCACTTGTAAGCAGCAACCCTTCCGAGGCCATTTCCACAAGCAAAGCCAAGGTCTTTCACAAGGTTAACTGCCGTATTTATTGTGGTATTTATCTATTTCTTAGCCATTTAAAATATGTTAAACCAGGCTACTGTTTTTACTAGGTTCCTATATTTTTTATTATGGGTTGCTGACAAAGTTTTGAATATTATGACCCTAATCGCACTCACTTCATAAGCCCTGTAGTTTTTGTTGTGAGATTTTTGCATATCATGTTATTTTTCAGAAATGCCTCTGGTTGTATTTCTACTAGACAGGGCTGAGCTACAGAATCTCAGTTCCCAAAGCACATTCTGGCACCTCAAGAATGCTTTTCAGCCACCTGCTTAATAGAAGCCTAGATTTTTCTTTAAAATAATTTTTAAAGCTATATTTCTAAGGAACTGTAGGGCCACACGCCATATAATCTATATTTATATGGCTAATGATGACTTTGATTTAATAACGTTCCTGCTAACATTGCTGTAAACCTGAAAACAACTGTTATAAGTTTATGAGCAATGCGAGGGGGAGTGAAATAAATAAATGGTCTTGCTGCTTTGAGGAAAACATGCTTGATTTATGAATAAGATGGACAGCATGACTATTTAGGAGGGCTCTTCCTTCAAATCCCAGGGGCTACAATTACTATGACATCATTGGAGAAGTACTGGAGCCTGGGATTCCTGCCTCTGAGATGACGACGCTTTATTATTTCTTTTTTCCTGAAACCAGGCTTCATCCTAACACTGTCAGAAAGGACCCTGGGGGCTTGATTGGAAAACCAGTGTAGAATATGGACTCACTTAAACATAGACACTTCCTTAAAAGCTTTTGGTTCGATGTGAATGTAAGTCATTTTGATTACTCAATTTCTATATTTATTAGGAATGATAAACCAAAGTACTTGAAAATAATTTCAGTGGCGATGAACTGTGGCGCTCGATCGATGGGGGACACAGCAGTCAATTACCCTTTCACTTTATTTTGGTCCTCGGCAATCCGTTGGGATCAATACTCTCAATCTCGATTGATAGCAGAGTGCAAATCACAAATAATTTTTGTAAGTGGCCTGTCATAGTGTGTGCAGGCAGCTCCAACAGGTCCCGAGCCATCCCCTGCACTTCCACACGGGCAGTCAGGACTAGGTATGTGCTGTCACAGTCAAAGCACCCGCCATTACAGCACGAGTAGCTGCCAACGACCCCTTCGGCCTGAGCGGATGTTTAGCATCGTGGCTGATCAGCATCGCGGCTGCATCTCCTTACAGCCTAGTCTGTCATATTCAAAATTTAGCCGCCTGAAATCATCTCAAGTCAGAAACTTGGTAAAATAAATTAATTGAGAAAGGAAGGAACTGGAAGAAAAATCATGCAAAACTCAATGAGGAAAAAGAAGGGAGGAATTATTTAGAACATATGGGATTAATACCCATATGTTCTAAAGACTTTTTTTTTCTTTTTTCTTTCTTTCTTTTTTTTTTTTTTTTTTTGAGACGGAGTTTCGCTCTTATTACCCAGGCTAGAGTGCAATGGCGTGATCTCGGCTCACCGCAACCCCCGCCTCCTGGGTTCAGGCAATTCTCCTGCCTCAGCCTCCTGAGTAGCTGGGATTACAGGCATGCGCCACCATGCCCAGCTAATTTTCTGTATTTTTAGTAGAGACAGGGTTTTACCATGTTGACCAGGATGGTCTCGATCTCTTGACCTCATGATCCACCCGCCTTGGCCTCCCAAAGTGCTGGGATTACAGGCGTGAGCCACCGTGCCTGGCTTTTTTTTTTTTTTTTTTTTTTTTTTTTTTTGAGAGGAAATCTCACTCTGTTGCCCAGGCTGGAGTGCAGTGGTATGATCTCGGCTCACCATGACCTCTGCCTCCCAGGTTCAAGTGATTCTTCTGCCTCAGCCTCTGGAGTAGCTGGGATTACAGATGCCCACCACCATGCCCTGCTAATTCTTGTATTTTTAGTAGAGATAGGGTTTTACCATGTTGGCCCAGCTGTTCTTGAACTCCTGACCTCAAATGATCCACCCACCTCAGCCTCCCAAAGTGCTGGGATTACAGGCATGAGCCACCACACCCAGCCCTAAATGTGCTTTAAAAAAGGAAGAGAGGGGTGCTTTTCCTAAAGGGGCAGCCTCTGGAGGAAGGCTTCTTTAACGCATCCCCTCACATCTTCTTTGGGGTTGCAGAAAGACCCCTGAATTGCAATTTTTTTTGGGGGGGGGGTCACAGTTGGTGTCTTGTGGACATGAACTTATTAGAGGGGACCAGGACCAGCGTGGGTAAGGCTGCAGGCTGGGAGGAAGGGGCAGCGGTGGGAACACAGCTGATAGTGTGTGGGTCAGTGGGCCAGCAGGCGTGCCATCCTTCACCCCACAGGGCTTCGGTGCCCAGGACGTGGCAGAAGCTTTGGGAAAATGTGGAGGCAGTAGATGTCAGGTTCCAGTTGCATCTGGGAGGGTAAGACGAGGAGAAAGTCCCCACCCCAGGCTTTTTTGAACGCTGAGAGAGAATTTTGGGAGGGAAGGCGATGACACTCCGAGGTCAGAGAAGAGCACTTGAATGACACAGGCGTAAGTGGGTGGCAGCTGCGGTGCTGGGGCCAGCCACAGGGCGAACAGTGGGGTGGCAAGAGGCCAGGGCCCCAGGGAAGGTGGAAAGGGACCTGTGGACAGACCCTCTGAACCCCGCCATGGTGGGGGCACCAGTCCCGAGTCCAAGCCCAGTGGAATGGCTCCTTTGCCATGACCTCCTTAGAGCACTGGCGGCTCACGACAGCCCGGAAACCCATCCGTGCCCACAGCTTATCCCTCTGCTGCAGGAACCTCCCCCACTCGTAAACACCAATCTCTTCCCAGGGCCCAAGGAAAAATCTCACATTTGGGCCCCTCCAGGCCCTCCTCCCTTCAGTTCTGCCTTGCAGAAGCTGAGTGGCCTAGGATAAAAACATGCCACCACTTCCCCTCTAGAAGGTAAAGTAAGCTTTCACGAAATGATCAGGTTGGATTACATTGATGGTTTGCAAACGGTGTTCCCTGGGATACTTCGAATTTCACAGAAAGGAGAAAGGGGGGGGGCGGGACGGGAAAAAAAAGGACAGAGGGAAGGAAGGAAGGGAGGAAGGGAGGGAAGGGTTGAGAAGAAAGCCAAAATACTCCTCCCTACATATAAACAAGAGCTGCTCTGTTTATTTTTGTTTGGTCATACGGCTTTATGTAAGATTTTGTTAAAAGGGGCAGCCTAATTAGTGTCTAAGAGTCTGAAGACTGGAAACAGATTGCCTGGGTATGTAGCCCAGCTTCCCCTTTCTAGCTGAGTGACCCTGGACAAGTTACCTAACCTCTCGGTGCCTCAGTTTCCTCAAATGAGATAATGCCATAACCTACTCTAATGAGGTGGCTATGAAGACTAAATACATTGATGTTTGCAGTATACCTGGAACACTGCCTGGCATATAGCAAGCACTATAAAAAGGTCTGTTAAGTAAATAGAGCTGTGTGCTACCTTTTAAAGTTTTATAACTACAGCTCTAAATTAGGAGTCCCTAAACTATTTTGACCTTATGTTTTGGTTGGAAAATAAATTCTGAACATACAGTTCCTATGTGCGTACACTTGTATACATAAACATCCTATTGTTCTTGTGTATTTTGTGTTTGAAGGAATGCAAACAATTCTGGGATGGGCATAAGGTGGGGACATGAATAGTGAGTGAAATTAGACCTGTTGCCTTGATTCTCCTCCAGTGTTCTGGGCTCAGAATGCCTAGCGCCTGAAGCTTGTCTCAGGCCTCCAGAGAAAGGAGTTGGGTGAGTCCTGATTGAGCATAAGTAGATAACTTTGCAAAGTCACGGCAAAAAGCCACTTGCCTGTCTTCGTTTCCAGTCAAGATGGGATGCTCTGAGCATCCCCAAGCATGAAGTGAGCACCTTCTGTGTGCCTTGGGGGCAGAAAAAAGCAAATACAAGATGAGTTATCTGGTACTACATAACAGCTAAGCAATGTCATGAACTACAAATACTAAAAAGCCTGGCCACAGACCTTACACTGGAGGATCTCTCACGGAAGGTCCATTCTAGCATGTAAATGTCACAAGGGAAAGAGAAGACACTCATGAAGACAGGAATGGTCTTATGTTAGTATTCTAAGATTCAAAGCATCTTGGATTCAAAGTATCTGGATATGTCATATCCAGGCTGGGAGTCTGTATCCATGTAGTCTGTGTCCAAGAACATTTCCAAAAAGACCATGCTCAGTCATAAAGAGCCATGGACATGCCATGGGACTCCCATATATGGACTTTCTTATTCTGGGCAGGTTTATCATTCAACGCTGTGGGCAGCTTAGGCTGCATGAATTCTCCAGACTTAATGTGAGATTAGAGCCTGCCACCTGCCATATGGGAGAAAAGAGAGAATCCAGGAACTATTAAGAAAGCATCACATAGACATGAAATACTTCATTTATACCAGGACAAATGTCCCAGTCATTCACCTCTACAGACGTTCTTAAGAGCTACTGTTTCTCTCCGGAAGTAGCCTCCAGAGCTGAGCATATGTATGTTATTTCAGTAGAAACATTCTGAGCTATCTGCTCAGCTGCCACCAGCCTCTAATTGCCCACCTCATACACAGAGTGACGGTCAGGCAGCTATGCTGTTTCTACAGCTCAAACGTGCATACCCACGACCCGGGGATCTTGTGAAAATGGAGATTCTGATACAGTAGGTCAGGAGGCAGCTTGAGAGTCAACATTTCCAACAAGCTCCCAGATGAGACCGCTATCACTGGCCCAGGGACCAGTTTGAGTGACCAAGTTGTTTGTAACCCCATACCCTGGCCCCAGTTGATTGGACTCTGAATAAATACCTTCCAACCGAACCACAATCAGCCTCACTCCCTGAATTTAGAATTGGGTCAAAGGGGGTTCTTTTCCTGTCAGGATGATCTCTCAAATGGAGAGATATATAAAAACTCAGGAGATGTGGGAGTGACCATGTTCTGCTATGTGGACTTAGAAAACGGGAAACCAGGAGGCAAAGAGGAAAAACCAGGAAGGCAGGCTAGATAAATGACACAAGGGAACTGCTTGGGGCCCAGGCTTTTAATTCCTGGGTCCAGATCTTGCACTTCTGTCACTTTGGGCTCCACAGGACACCCCTTTATCATTATAATAATTTTCTCTTTTTAATTTTATTTTATCTCAGAGACAGGGTCTTGCTCTCTGCCCCAGGCTGGAATGCAGTGGAGTGATCACGGCTCAGTGCAATCTTGAACTCCTGGGCTCAAGGGATCCTCCTCCCTCAGCCGAGTAGCTGGAAATTAGTGCATGCCACCATGCCCTTCTAATGTTTTTAGGCACAGTGGCTCACGCCTATAATCCCAGCACTTTGGGAGGCCAAGGTGGGTGGATCACGAGGTCAAGAAATTGAGACCATCCTGGTCAACATGGTGAAACTCTGTCTCTACTAAAAATACAAAAATTACCTGGGACCATAGGTGTGCGCCTGTGGTCCCAGCTATTCGGGAGGCTGAGGCAGGAGAATTGCTTGAACCCAGGAGGCGGAGGTTGCAGTGAGCCGAGATCGTGCCGTTGCACTCCAGCCTGGGTAGCAAGAGTGAAACTCCATCTCAAAAAAAAAAAAAAAAAAAAAAAAATTGTAGAGATGGGTTTTGCTATGTTGCCTGGGCTGGTCTTGAACTCCTGGGTTCAAGAATTTACCCACCTTGGCTTCCCAAAGTCCCGTGATAACGGGCCTGAGCCACTGTGTCCAGGCTTTTCTTCTTTTTCACTTAAGCTTATTGTAAATTGCTTTCTGTTACTTGCAATCACAGTGTCCTAACTATACCGTTTTATAGTCTACAAACCATTATCGAGGATAAACCTGATTCTTTTCATCTCAGACTTCAGCAGCACAACAGAGTTGCTTGTTAGATAATTGATGACTGAATGAATGAACGTGATGCCTCAGGCGTGATGTTCTCTACAACTTCTCTGTGCCCAGATTTAGAGAAACCCTTTTAATTCCTGTCTCACTGTCAATCCTAGAAATTCAATCGTGAGCACAACACATTGACTGCTGATTTTTCTATTTATGCCTTCTATCCCCTCGACACTCTAATTTCATTCTTCATATCTGGCAAGGGAAAAAGGGACTTGGGGAAGGTGTATTTCCCCTTTAAATACCATGAAAGTTATGAATATATCTTTCCCAAACTGCCAAAATAATTGTTTCATTTACAGAACTGAAATTCTCCAGGGAGCGTCCCAGCGAGGTTCGAAACTGCTAACATCA
Organism: Saimiri boliviensis; assembly: GCF_048565385.1. Lineage (NCBI taxonomy): Eukaryota > Metazoa > Chordata > Mammalia > Primates > Cebidae > Saimiri > Saimiri boliviensis. The sequence continues at coordinate 61,726,631 of NC_133456.1, forward strand.
GATATGCAGAAAACAAATATGGAGTGAACCATATGCTCCCAATCCTGAATTTAGCATCTCAGCGCAACAAAAACTTACATTTCAATCACTTTCCATCAGTTCTGTGTTATGAGTATGCACAGGGTTAAAAGGCTGGATGGAAGCCACCGGCCTGGAACCTTCTGTAGAGAAGGGCTCTGTCTGCACAGCCTGGGGCTCCAGCACTAGTTGCCATTTGGAGAGTTCGCTTTAAATTAACACGTATAGGCTGCAGATCCCCAGTCAAAGGGGAAACCTGAGAAGGCACTGGCTTCGTGATCGCAGAAGGGGAAGCTGCCAAATTTCTCCCTCTTCTTTTTTATTACTACTCAAAAAGTCCTGTTGCTTGGGGGGGGATTGGGGCATGGCCAGGAGTTTCCATTATAAAAACAATATGTAAGAAGGAATCGTAGATCCGTAACTTGGCGTGATGATGATGATAGCTAATATTTACATAGCAGATTCTAGGTTCTAGCACTATTCTCAGCACCTCACATATGTTAACTCATTTAATCTTCAAAATAATCCTATCATTCATGTATCATTATTATCCCCATTTTATAGATGAGGAAGCTAAGGCTCAGAAAGATGGAGTAACATATGAACTAGGTGTAGTGGAACAGCTATGGCTTTTTCCAGCCAGCAGTCATTCTCCGTCTTCTGCTAATAGTGACTCAATTTTCCTTTGGAAAACCAACCCCACCCGTACCTGCACATTGTTTTCTGATTGTCTGCTTTGCTTTTTGAAACAGGGTCTCATTCCATTGCTCGGGCTGAAGGGCAGTAGTGGTATTTCGGCTCACTGCAACCTCTGCCTCCCGGGTTCAAGCAATTCTCCCACCTCAGCCTCCCAGATAGCTGGGATTACAGGCGTGCAACACCACACCCGGCTAATGTTTGTATTTTTAGTAGAGACAGGGGTTTCACCATGTTGACCAGGCTGGTCTCAAACTCCTGACCTCAAGTGACCTGCCTGCCTTGGCCTCCCAAAGTGCTGGATTACAGTCATGAGCCACTATGCCCGGCCTCTGTACATTGTTTTGAGGAGACAGAGGTCCCAAGTGATATTCTAGGGCCAAAAGGTCCTATCTAATTCAGTCATTGTTGGACTGCTAAGTACCCCAAGAACAGGCACTGGTCTTCTCCATCCCAGACCCTAGCACAGGGCACAGTTTAGGTATACAGCAAATATATGAAGGGCAAACAAATGAAGGTAGCATACCAGGTGTAACATACTGGTGTCATATTTTCTACAATGGCTGTGCTTAAGAGGTGTCCTGATTGGTTGATTCTGGGTCACATGTTTACCCTAGCCCAATCAGAAGCTGTCCTAGGATGTGAATGAAATGACACATGGGTAGAAGCTTTCTTGAGAGCTGATTCATCCTGACCCTTGTGCCCTAGTGGGGTTATCAGCTCTATCTTGGACTCACTCTGGCTGCTGCACTTTCCAGGCCCAATGTTCGGCTTTTTCTTCCGTTCTCTGAAATAACCCTTAGCTCACACAAAATTCCCTTTTTGCTTAGCTGAGTCAGAGTTGGTTTCTGTTACTTGCAACTAAATCGCCCTGCATTCTAGCTGGAATATTTGTGCCGTTCATGACATGGACAGACCCAGACAATTTAACTACAGGGGCACATAGCAGGGCTGAAGGCCCAGGACCTAAAATTAGGTACAGCCACTGGCATGGGGTATTCGTTTATTCAACAAACATCACTCACTGAGTGCCTCTCTGAGCCTGGAACTCAACTAGGTCTTTTCCCTAGCTTCTTCCTTTCAATCATCACCATACAATGACATAGATATTATCATGCCCATTTTTCAGTGAGGAAACTGAGGCTCAAGGAAGTTAAGCAACTTGCCCATGAACACGAACACAGTGCGTGACATAGCCAGGGCTGGAATCATGTCTTCTTGAGACCAAAGCAAATGCTCATACCATGACACTGCACAGTCTTTGAGGGACTGGGAGCTGGATTCACTGGCAGGGCTGAGAAATCCAGGTGCTAGGTCTTGGGCAAAGGACAGATAAGTGAATGGAGACAGTTCTGGGCAGGTTAAACTAATTCAAGGGATGGGACCTTAGGCCAAGAAAATTATATTATTCAATGAGCATTTCTTTCTTTTCTTCTTCTTCTTTCTCTCTCTCTCTCTTTCTCTTTCTTTTCTTTCTTCTTCCTTCCTTTTCTTGTTTTCTTTCTTTCTTTAATTCATTCTTTTTCTTTCTTTCCTTTCTCCTTCCTTTCTTCCTTCCTTTTCTCTTTTCTTTCTTTGAAGCAAGGTCTCTCTGTCACCCAGGCTGAAATGCAGTGGCACAACCATGGCTCACTGCAGCCTCAACCCCCCAGGCTCAGATGATCCTTTCACCTCAGCCTCCTGGGTAGCTGAGATTATAGACACATGTCACCAAGCCAGGCATTTTGTGTGTGTGTTTTTTGTAGAGATGAGGTTTTGTCATGTTGCCTGGGCTGGTCTGAAACTCCCGGCTCAAGCGATCTGCTGGCCTTGGCCTCCCAGTGTGTTGGGATTACAAAATGTGAGCCACCATATGCAGCCTCAATGACTTTTTCAATTAAATAGAATACTGCCTCATTTAAGCAAAAGTCTTGTCTGATGCAATAAGGGCCCCTAGGAATTTGATGAATCTCCCAAATCTCCCTTACCTGCATGCTCCAAGTACTCCAAATTTCCTACCATCATGGTCTAACATTCATATACAATCTCTTCTGTAAGAGTCTGCTCACAATCAACTTAAAACCCAGTACAGCTCATTAAGGATAGTTGAAAAATTTACGTTGAAGAGCAATAAATGACATCACACAGCCAAATGGAACCTTCTTGCCTTGACAGAGTGAACAACGGATGTTTTCATCCTCATAGCATCCATTTCACCTTCTTTTGATTTCCCTTTGAGTAAACCTGACACTTGATCCACAGGGCATAGTGCAGCTGACCTTAATTCCTCCTCTCTCCTTAGGTGCAGCAGGGGCATGTGATTTGGATCTGCCAAACAAATGCCTTCTATCCCCCAAGCTACAACATTTGGTTCATTTGTTGGTCTTATGTGACTCAGTCCTGGGAATTTTGCTGAGCTAATGATTTAAAAAAAGCTCTTCTTTTTCTGAGATTATCAGCTATAACAGCTAGAAGGAAGACACAATTCCAGAGCTGCCCAGGAACAAAGCCAACACTGGAGGTGGTAGAGTTGCTGAGAAGTGAAGAGGAGAATGAAACTCATTCATCCTTTGAGTACCTGAATACAGTCATACCTGAAGTCCATGCCTTGAACTTGGTAGTTACAAAGAAAGACAGAAGTTTCCTTCCATTCTTATATAAGCTGAGTTGGGTGTCTGAATCTCCTAATCAAAAGAGCCCATAGTAATACCATACATTCAACCACATGTTTTGGAATTGCATTGACCTAGCCTGACTTGCTCCTATATTTTCTCAACTCTTATTCAAGTTGCCTACGATTTACTAATTTGAATGGATGGAACTGGAGATCATTATGTTAAGTGAAATAAGCCAGGGGCAGAAAGACAAACATCACATGTTCTCAGTTATTTGCGGGATCCAAAAATCAAAATCGGACTCATGGACATACAGAATAGAAGGATGGTTACCAAAGGCTGGGAACGATAGTGGGCATGGGTTGGGGGGGATATAAGGATGGCTAATGGGTACAGAAAAATACAATAAATAAAACCTACTGTTCGATAGCACAACAGGGTGACTACAGTCAAAAGTAACTGCGCATTTAAAAATAAAGGGTGTTATTGAATTATTTGTAACTCAAAGGATAAATGCCTGAGGTGATAGCTACCCCATTCTTCATAATGTGCTTATTTCACATTGCATGCCTATATAAAAACATCTCATTTACCCCATAAATTACCTATATTTACTACGTACCCCCCCAAAAAAAATTTTTTTTTAAATTAAAAACACAGTTTAGGCGTGGTGGCTCACACCTGTAATCCCAGCACTTTGGGAGGCTGAGGTGGGCAGATCACTTGAGGTTAGGAGTTTGAGACCAGCATGGCCAACATGATGAAACCCTGTCTCTACTTAAAAAAAAAATACATAAATTAGCAAGACATGGCGGTGCACACCTGTTAAGTCCCAGCTACTCGAGAGGCTGAGGCAGGAGAATCACTTGAGCCTCAGGTTTTAGGGAGCCGAGATCACACCACTGTACTTCAGCCTGGGTGACAGAGCAAGACTCTGACTACTACTACTACTAATAATAAATTTTAAAAATTTACAAAGCAAGATTTACTAATTTGCGATTCTTGCTTGTTTTACTTCATGTGCCTGGGAGTTAAATGTTTCAACAGAAGAAAGGGAAAAACACAATTCATTCCAAATGGGAATTCATTAGATAACTCAATTCTCTGTAGTAAGCCCAATTAATGATGTTTAGAAAAAAACAGTTATGTGCCTTACATATTATGCAATATTTGCTAAAAGCCTACTAAGCTCCAGGCTGCTGAAAATAAGGCAGGGAATAAAGCCAGGAAAATAATTCCTGCTGTCGTGGAACTCATATCCTAGTAGAGGAGAAACTGATGATAAACAAACATATAAATAAGCAAAGAAGGGCAAAGTGAGAGAAAATGGTGTCGGAGGTGATGTGACTTTAGTCAGGAATCTCTCAGATAAGGTGACATTTTTGCAGACACTGACACTGATCAGGGAAGAGCATCCTAGGCAAAGAGAATAGCTAGTTTAGAGAGCAGAGCGCGAGTGCGCTTGGCATGGAGGAAGCCAGCATGGCTGGAATAAAGTAAGCGAGAACAGTGAGTTCAGCAAGTTAGCCAGAGGCCAGATCATCCGGGGTTTTCTGGTCCTGGAAGGACTCTGGGGTTCATTTTGCTGTGATGGGAAATCATTAGTGGGTGGGGCAGAAGAATGGCCTGTGTTTACATGACAAAAAGATCACTCTAGTACCATGTGGAGAATGAACCACAGATGGGCAATAGGGAAAGCAGAGAGATCAGTTAGGAGGCTTCTGTGGTCCAGGCAAGAGAGGACTGGGGCTGGGAGGCTGAGGTGGAGGTGATGAGAAGGAGCTAGATTGCAATTTTCTTTTTTTTGGGAGATGGAGTCTCACTCTGTTGCCCAGGCTGGAATGCAGTGGCATGATCTCATCTCGCTGCAACCTCCACCTCCTGGCTTCCAGAGATTCTCCTGCCTCAGCCTCCTGAGTAGCTAGGATTACAGGCTTGTGCCACCACACCCAGCTAATTTTTGTATTTTTAGTAGAGACAGGGTTTCACCATGTTGGTCAGGCTGGTCTTGAACTCCTGACCTCAAGTGATCCACCCACCTTGGCCTCCCAAAGTGTTGGGATAACAGGCAAGAGCCACCATGCCTGGCGGCAAATGTATTTTGAATGTGGAGCTACCTAGGTTGAAGGATGGATTGGGTGTTCCATGTGAGCAAAGAGAAGAATCAAAAACGAGACTCCAAGTTTTAACACATGCCTAAAGGTGAACAGAGGTGCCATTTTTTAAGATAAGGAGGATGGCAGGAAGAACCAGTTTGGGTGAAACTTAAGAATTTTGTTTTGGACATGTATTTATTATTGCGGTAAAATTTATATTACATAAAAATTGCCATTTTTACCATCTTAAACTGTACCATTCAGTAGCATTACATGCACTTAGTATTGTGACCCTCGCCATTGTCTATCTCCAGAACTTTTTCATCATCCCAAGCAGAAATTCTGTACTCATTAAAGTCTATCTCCCCCTCCTCTACTCCCTGCAGGCCCTGGTAACCCCTATTTCACCTCCATCTGTAGCTGAAGTTTAAGATGCCTGCTGGACATCCAAGTGAAGATGTTGAAAGGTAGTTGATATACTGATTCTGGGACTGAAGGGAAAGATGAGAGCTAGAGACATCAATTTGGGAATCATCAGCAGATAGAACAGTGTGCACACAATTCCTATTCATTCAACTGAATGTTTGACTTAGCTTCTCTCACTCCATTGCCGCCCAGAAAATGAACATGGTGCAAGACACAGTACCCGCCACAGAGTAATGCCTCAATCAATATTTATTAGACTAAGCAATGAAACTTTTTGCCCTATAGTTTGTAGGAACATACTTTAGTCGAACAAGAATTTTAAAAACAATGTCTTTAAAATAAATAATTTTCTCTCTTGAAAATAAAAAAGTCTCAATGAATCTTAAATACACTGGCACTTCTTTTGCAGTTTTCAGAAATAATGTTTGATTTGTGATCTCTTTGGCTGATGGTTGCGCCAAAATCCAGTACCACCTGATACCATGCTGTGCTACATAAACAGAATGGGAGTCACACGACCAGATGTGTGGTGTCACGGTGAGGACCCATCAGCTTGAGAAACAGGAGAAGAGCTTCTGTCTAAACCCAGACATATATGTGTGTTTCAAAACTGCCAACATCTATCAAATTACTCTGGTGGCATTTAAAGGAAAATGTGGTCCTGCATAGAGGTAAAACTATGGCTACCAAAATGAGACTCAGACAGTGATTTATATTCAGTCAGTAAGTGTTTTCTAGACAGAATCATCTTCAAGTGCCAGATCTTGATCATCTCAGTTACATGCAAGTATTTAGGAACTGCTGAGCCTCAGTGGGCAGCAGCCCTTTGGCATATGTATGTGTGCAATGCATAACTGGGGTGTGGGAGATATTGGAATTTATCTTTGGTGATAACATTGGAATCAGCTTCTCCAGCCATGCAGCCACAAGTATAGAAATATGGGGATATGGGAAGATTTCAAAAGCCTCAGCTGTATATTGCATTCCCTTGGCATCTGTCTCCCATCACTTCTATAATTAACCATAGGTTATTAATCCACTAGTGCCATGGCTACAGACTTGAAGTTGAATGGAAACAGCCTCTTCGCCGTAAGTAGAGGCTGTAAAATTCAAAGTTGAGAGGTACAAGATGGGCAAATCTTCATATACTCCAGTTTCAGTGCTTCACTGAAAAGTGAAACCTGTTCACACTAAAATCATTAATGTTTTCTCTCAGCCCTCATACCTTCTCAATTCACACTGGCTATGTTGGTAGATGCAAAAGTATCTGAATTTGGCATTAATCATACTTCAAGAAACCAAGCAGTTTCTGGAAGGCATATGAGAATCTTCAGTTACTTGAGTTGGAATTTGAACTTTGAAAGCTAGAATATGTTTGCCTACTTTGAAAAAAGATAACCTATCAGCTTAAAAGGTTGGGAATCCAACTCTAATTGTGAGGGAAACATTTAATTTCCCTCCTCCCCTCATTGTCATTATTTTGTTAACTTCTCATTAAGTTAGATGAGGAAGGGACCAGTATTTCCCCATATTCTTCTTCTTCGTCTTCTTTTTTTTTTTTTTACAGTGGAAAAATATATTCAGGATGGATTTCACAAAATACTTTCTTAACCGACTACTACGCTGAATCACCACCCACCTCCAGATGTGAATTTCCTTGGGGTATGTGGGGCTCCACCTATCTTCAATGATGATAGAAAAAAAAATTATTTTAATTGCTATTGTATCATAAAAAGACTTACGGACCAAAATAAATGCTAAAATTCCTGCTTCTGAATGTTGGCAAAACACAAACTTGTATTTCTAACGATAGTCAATGAAGGAAACGAGTATGTCCTTAGTGACGCACCAACAGCATTTTCTAACAAATTCCACTGCAAAACTCAAAGCCAGAAATCTTTTCCAACAGACAGAATAATTTCAATTGCCCTGGGGTTTTTGAATGAACTATATATTTGATGTAAAACCATTGTTCAGTGATGTGTCCAATTCTTAAACTATTTTAAAGTTATCATAGCCCTATTAGACAACACTGATGACCACTATTAGCAGAAAATTTAAACTTGAGTTTCCTGCTACCTTGGCTTGGTGTATGTCATAATCCATTATCAATTGGTGACTCTTACCACACATGCTTATTTAGCCAAGTGCACAGCTTTTTAGCATTTCCTCAGGAAATAATTAATGCAATAAAAACGCTTTATATCTATTTAAAGGCCATGAACTCCTCTTCTTCCATTTTATCATTGGGAATGCATTATAAAACACAACATGTTCTAGGAAGTCCAAATGGAGATTTAAAAAATCTACATGGCATGATACTATCCATATATTGGTCAAACTGTAGCAACTGCCTCTTAGTCTCTGGGTATTCAAGCAAGCCTTCAATTCAGGTAAGAAGGAAGAACCTATTTTGTGCCGAAGGTATGAAGTGTTCTCAACACACAGTCCAGGTTTATCAAATTTATAGTGTACATGAATAGGAATCATGGTGGCTAAGAATGAAAATACGGTAGGTAAAGGTTCTTAATAGCATTAAAGCTTAGTAAGAAGAATATGGAAGGCAGTGAGAAGTTATGGGACACCTGGCCACCAGCATGGTTGTCACTGGGTTTTAGAAACTCTGTTCTTGTTGGATGGCCTGGAAGGAACAGTCATGGTAAGAGTAGGGGAGGCACTATCAGCGTGAAAAGGAACCATAAAGGAGATGGACCTTCATGTGCTGAGTTACAAACAACTGGTTCCAATTCACTGATCTGAAAAAGGAGACCAGGAAAAGGAGCTGGCATTGATTAGAGCAGGGTAGAGGGGGTTGTATTTTAAAGAGCTTGAGTTTGAGGGGCCTGTGGAATATCCGCCTGGAAGTTCAGGTCTTGTGTCCTAGGAGAAAATACATCTCTGAAGGTCTAGATTGTGGAACATCTGGGAGAGAGGTGCTAATTAGGCTCTGGAAGAGAATAAAGAGGTTGAGTGTACAGGAAAGGAAAGCTGAGGCCAGAATCTAGCGGGAGGCAAACGGAGTGTGGGGAGAGGAAACACGGAGGGACCCCAGCACATGCGGTGGCGTGGACACCAGGGAGGGGGCCGTTTCAACAGCTGCAAACCAGGTAGGTTAGTTCGTGAAGAAGAACGCAGAAAAGGCACATAGGATTTGTTCGTTAGGGACTGGTTGATTCTGTTCGGTCAGATTAAAAGTGAGTAAGGAGAGGGGGCGGTATCCAGAGGCATGATCGGTTGCGGCTCTTCAGAAAGACAAGAAGGCGAAGGAAAGAAGCTAGGAGGGCGGCACGAGGACTTCCCGGGACTGGAGACTTCAACAGCTGAGAAGCAGAAGAACGCGTTCTAGGAAGTCCAAATGGAGATTCAAAAAATCTGGCACAAAGTCTAGCTGGAGCAGGGTGCTTTCACTGTGTCCGGTGCACAGGTCAAACACGTGGCCATAGGTGTCGGGATCGTGCCGGGCAGGGGACATCAAAGCCACAGTGGAAATGACAGAACCAGGGAGAGACCACCTAGAGGCTGGTGAGGGGGATAAGATATATACTATATACCGGTTGTTTTCTTTGTATGTTTTTCTTTTATACACACACATGCAGTTTTGAGTGACTAGTGAGAAGGTCATACGTCGTATGTTTTACGTGGAATTTCAAAAGCACTGAATTAGTTGCTAACATTTTTATTTATTTACTTATTTATTTTGAGAGGGGGTCCCACTCTGCTGCCCAGGCTGGAGTACAGTGATGTGATGTCAGCTCACTGCAACCTTTGCCTCCCAGACTCAAGCAATCCTCTCACCTCAGCCTCCAGAGTAGCTGGGACCACAGGTGGGCACCACCACGCCTGGCTAAATTTTTTGTATTTTTGGTAGAGATGGGGTTTCACCATGTTGCCTGGGCTGGTCTTGAACTCCTGAGCTCAGGCAACCTGCCTACCTTGGCCTTCCAGAGTGCTGGGATTATAGGCGTGGGCCATGTCACCTGGCCTAGTTGCTATCACTTAAAAATTGAGAATACTTTCTGTAAATGTTCTTTTTCTGACTTACCTTGATAAATGAAATGACCTGGGACACTTTCCCACTCGGCAGCCCTTGTCAGGAGCTGCCTGGTGGTGGCACCTGCCTTGGATGGTGCAGGTGCTCCCCTGTGCCCTGGTCCTCACCAGTTCCTATTGTCTACCTCAACCCACTCCATTCACATTATCTCCTCGGCCCCTTTAAGCACATGAGTTTGGAAACCGTGGGCTGGAAGTTCTAGTCAGCGAGAAGAAAAAAGTCAAATGCTAATGAGCCATGGAGGGGGTTACAATTAGACCCAAGTTTACAGCCAAATCTCAAAGGCTATTTCCAGTAATCCGTAGATCTTGAACGTAACTTCTATATTGCCTTTCTTCTAAAATATAACCCTATGTATACAATATAAATACAGATTCACAGTCCCTTATTCACAATTTTGAAATTCACAGGTTCTAAGGCACGAAGCTTTATTTTTACAAACTAACTCAACGTTGGCAAGACCTGAGCTGATGTGGGGCTCTTTATAGGGTTTAGTTAGCCCACTTAGTGTGAATATTCACACATTTCGCTGCAGCAATATTAACGCACAGGTTATGGTGTATATAATATACGGTCTATGTACCATAGTACCTTTATAAGATTCTAAATTCTGGCACCAAAGGTTTCAGATAAGGTACTGGGACTCTTAAACAGCAACTTTCACATACTTATAAACGAAGATACCACTTTTGCCATTTGAGGGGGAAGAAAAAGGTCCCCTGTTGGGAAACAAAGGGGAGGTCTAAAACAGTATTTTCAAAAGAACATCTATGAAGACAATAAGCAATATTTGGTGGGGCGTGTGATTCGATATTTTCAAACCAGTAGCTGGAGGAAGAAAGCATGCATGGTATTTCACAAGGTGGTTTTTTTTTTTTTTTTTTTTTTGACAACAGAAAGCAGAGAACACAAGTTTATTAGGAAGCAAGTCACTTCTCTTTTCCCCATCCCCAAACCTCCTCTTAATATTCCTTACATACCGAGAAACAGGTATCTCTACACCACGGCGATCTCACAAGAGGAGGTGAGAAGCTGCAATCATACTCAAGTCTACTTGCTACAGTCAGACTGGTCATTACAGACTCTGGCTTGTGCCTTGCCCAAAACACTAGCCAAGCCCACAAATGGAGGCTTACCCCACTCTGGAGATAACGTGCCTTTTTTTGTGTCAACTAGAAGTCAAGCTCTGCAGGCTTCCAACGCCACATTACCCTTGAATGGGCCTTCCAGACTATGACACCCTGAGGCACATTTCTGACTGGACTTTGACCAGTATTCTCAGTTGCCTGATGTTCTATTTTCTCTACTAGGGTGATGGACAGAAACATCATCCAGAAAAGGAGGCTGATGTTACCACAGAAAGCCAGGCTCCCCAGTGACCTCCTCTTAGCCAAGGGTAGTCACACGGTTTGCAGGGATGCTAAGCATTTCAGAAAAGCATCTCATGGATGTGCCAGCAGCATCCTGTACCTCTCCCCTGAGTGTACGGTACTGAACAGGGCCTGGATACCTGCTTGCTAAGCAGAGAAAAGCATGTACCTGGTTCTATGCCAACCCAAAAAGAGGACCCACTTGGTACGACAATAGCCTAAGATCTCCAAGAAACTGCGATACTTTAAAAAGCTTTTCTATACAGCCAGAGAATATGCTGGCGAGTTAGCTGTTTTCAACTGCACCTGAAGCTATGGAGCCCCTACAAAGGAATTTGGATGAAGTTTCCCTCCCTTCTTTCCTCTTTAATCTCGAAGGAATTGCCACTAAACCTAGGCCACATTGGCAGAGGCAGCACCAACTGAGACTTTCTCAAAGACAGTGAGAAAAAAAAAAAAAATGCCCTGCTGCATCAACATCCTAGAATACGTTTTATTCCCCAATGCCCATCTGTAAAAGGCAATGCTCACTGTGACAAACAAGGGGATAAATGTGCTGGCACCGAAATTCAGACTCCACAGCCAGGCCCTGTGGGGTTGGCCACTTCACTGAGAACATCTACACCCCCGTCCTGTAACAATGGGAAAGCAGGGAAGGAGAGGAGAATGGTTCAACAAGGTTTTCGTTTTCTCTTTAGTTATTCTACGCCTGAAACAGAACCAAGGGTGGAAAACACCTTCCCATGTTTGGCACTTGCGGTTTTGGTCTGATCTCTCTTTCTCTTAATATTTTCCTAAACCTTTTCTTTCAGGTTAGATTTGAATCTGTTTTCTCTGAAAACGCAAAAGGACCTGTCCACATGGAACTGCTGGATCACCTCTCACCAGTGCAAGTCCAATGCGAATGTAACATACTTGTAACATGTTTCCTAGTTAATGTCTCTGTCTGGGAATCATTCCTGCGTGCTCAACCTGCAAAGCCTGACAACCTGCTGGCAACACACTGAATCTGTTCAGTCCTTATACTGGATAGCTGACTCTTTCCATAATTTATGTTACAGTGCCATCTTATGGCAGTTTATGACCACCAGTTTTAAAAACTGGGCTGTCTGTTCTGCCTTTTAAAGAAATATATGGGTTTAAAAATCATCTTTAATTAATCACACCAGATACTGTGTCAATATCATGGTCTGTAAATAAGAAAGCTGTTGCCACATGGGGTCTGCTAAAGAAGAGACACTACAATGAGTATTTTGAGCAGCCCACACACCTTAAAGAGAACTGATTAATGTTTTAAAGACATTTATGTTCTTGTTCAGTGACTATTACTGCATAATCCGACATTTCAGAAGCAGTGTTCTCTGTGAATGCCATGACATATTTGGGAAGAATATCAGAGAGAAAGTCTGCTCTAAGTAAACGATGTGTGGTCCAGAATTTTCGGCTCTGCTTTCTCATTGTGCATCATTTCTCCCTTCTCATCTCCAAAAAAACCCACAAAACTCTCTCTAGGCCCATACCAGCATGACACGAGGAAACCCAACCCCACTTTTAAGCCCAATCATTTGCAAATGTATTTCAGTCCTAGGTTTAATTCTAGGAGAAGATTCCTTGGAGAAGCCTCCTTCCGGAAGTCTGCCTGCCAATTTTTGGAGGCTTTAAGGCTTGTTTCCTCTCTCTCCTCCAGGTTTCTTTCCACCCACAAAGTTAACGTGCATCGTGAATGGGCCTGAATATAATTCCTTCAACAGAACTTGCCAGTTCTGTGGCTGCACTGCCAGTCACTCTCAGGAATGCACAAGGAAAAAGATGATTTCAAGTCCAGGTTTGTTTGGGGGGTTCTGGGTACATAAAATGAGTTTATGAGATGGGGATCTGGAAAGATCTGGGGTGTCAGTGGGTTTTTCTTTTCTAAATGCTCTATCCTCCTCTTCAACGATAAAACAGTCTAATAGCTAGCAGAGTGATTGACTTCTAACTCCTACATTCAAGTCTTCAGTTCACATTCCATTCCCTTTTCCAGATTACCCCATTTAACGTCTCATCATTCCTATAGGATGAAGATGAAAAGTTTGAGCTAAGGGAGCAGGCAGGGAAGACACCCCTTTCCTCTTCATAAAGGAGACACAGAACACACAGTGATTCATTAGGAAGGAAGAGAAATTAATATGCATTTAACCAGATGCAAAATAGGAACTTTGGAACAAAGGCGGTTTAAAAAAAGGCATTTGAATGTCAGATATTTCTCAGGTTCTTCCTGCCCTGTCACAATCAAAATGCCTCCCTTTCTAACTGCTCCATTTTCAATAATTGTAGAGCTCACAATTTCAAATTAAACATTCCTAATAAGTCATGGTGTTTGGTTGACTTGGTTTTGCTTCTTTTATTCTCTCCTGGACTCCCCCCTCTGCTCCCCGCCCCTTTGTTTTGCTTGCAAACTTACCTTTGCTGACCCTTCTTTCCTGTTTTAGGGGACTGTTCTTGCTTCCTTCCCTGCACTTAAAATGTTCTCGTCTCTTCAACTGTCATCCCCAGATCAGCAGGAGCCTGTCTGGTGCTCACATTTCCCCCATCTTTAGTTGAGTGTGTGTTTTTGTGTGTCTGTTATTGTTTCCCCCCCCCGCCCCCCCTTTAATAGAAGAACATTATCAGAGACTCCAACACATTCAGCTGGGGCTGAACTGACTGTACCCATTAGGAATTCTTAAAGTGCAGATCGACTCTCCAAAATGATTCTTTACAGATACAAAACTGACTTCATGGGTTGCCTCACCCCCACTCCATCTCCCAACATGTATGGTTTTTCATCACTGTTCCAATTTAAATTTCTCAGTCTACCACTCAAAAGAGATGATTTTTTTCTAATATCCATCCTGCGAACTCCATCTGGGATCCCCCAAACAAGCTGTGTTCTTCTGTTTCTCTCACAGACAGGAATTATAAAAAGTCTGCAATAGGAGCAGGAAGGAGGTCAGACCTTCTTGGTCCTGAACCACAAGCGTTTTAGTGCCTGGAAACACGCAGGGTAATTGAACAGTGAAGAGAAAATAATTGTCCACTTAGAGGCGATTGCCCCACCCCCTCAATCCAGCCTGCAGATCTGGTGCACATCACCTTGGGAAAGCCCAAGTTACAGTCCTCAAAAAACCAGAAGCAAGGAGCATCTACTATAATCACAATTATCCTACGATGTTCATGCCTCGCAGGATTACTATCCTTCCAAGCTTTGGGCCTAGTGTCTTGTGTGAACAGAGAACCAGATGGGAGTTTTGGGGGCTAAAATGGATCCACCAATTATTTATAGATTCGGACTAAAAATCATGTGAACCGCCTTCTGTGGAGTTCCATCTTCCGAGAACAGACTTGAAATAGACATAGTTGTGGAAAGTCTCGGAATCATTTAGAATAATCCTGAACATTGTATTGCAAGTAGGGAATGGTGGAGTTAAGCCTAAAGAATGTTAGAAGCCCCTTCAAAAAGAAAGGCAGAGTTTTAGAACAATCTTTTGGAGATCTCTAGAAGGAGACCATGTGGTTCAATTTTATATCCCGTTGGTTTTAGTAGCATTGCCCCTAGGCAATTTTTTTTTTTCCTGTTGAAAAGAACCTTTAAGGTTTGACATGACTGCTTGCATAGCTAGGTGACCAGCTTTGGAGAAGAAAATTGTTCTTAGTGCCTTACATATGATAGTAGACCTTTTATTGTGCTAAGTATATGATTACATATTATAAGAGGAAGTTTTCTTAAGTTCTCCATTTGATTTTTTTAACTCTTGACATACATTTTTTTTTTTCCTGGAGGGGTGGGAGTGGGGAAGCAGTATTTCTTGAAGAATTTCTTTATGCTAGCTACCATACTACTTTTTTTTTTTCTTTTTCTTTTTTTTTTTTTTTTTTTTTGAGACAGGGTCTTGATTCTCAATCTGTTGCCCAGGAAGGAGTGCAGTAGCACGATCATGGCTCACTGAAGCCACAGCCTCAAGCAATCCTCCCAGCTCAGCCCCTTCAAGCACCAGGGATTATAAGCAGGCACCAGCACGCCAGACTCATTTTCGTATTTTTTAGTAGAGAAGGGGTTTTACCATGTTGCCCAAGCTATTCTCAAACTCCTCAGCCTCCCAAAGTGCTGGGATTACAGGCATGAGCCACCGCACTGGCCTAAATATTTTAACCTATGTTGTTTCATTGCAACCCCACAGCAACCTAAAGTCTTTTACATTTTACTGTGGAATAATCACCTGGTTGTTATTGGTGGAGAAAGGTTAACCAGCTTGTCCAGGGTCACCCAGCCAACTACAGCCCAAGCCCCAAATGCCCCTAGATGCTGCTGGGTCTGCTGTGATACCGATGGAGAAATGCCGCCTTTCTTATTACTCATTTATCTCAATATCAAGAGGTTTTGAGAATGGCTGAGGCCATGAGGATTTTTCAGGGATGGCGATTTTTCAATCACTTTGGGAGGCCGAGTTTTCATTTTTGTAGCCAAAATATCATTTAAAGGAATCAGAAAAAAATGCTTTTGCCTTCACATTTAAGAATATGTATTTTTTTCTTTTTCTTTTTTGAGACAGGGTCTTGCTCTGTCACCCAGGCTGGAATGCTGTGGTGTGATCTAGCTCTCTGCAGCCTCAACCACCCAGGCTCAGGTGATCCTTCCACCTCAGCCTCCTTGGTAACTAGGAGTACCCAGCTATAGGCACGCACCATCATACTTAGCTAATTTTTATATTTTTTTGTAGAGACAAGGTATCGCCATGTTGCCTAGGCTGTCCTCGAACTCCTGGGCTCAAGCCATCCTCCCACCTCGGCCTCCAAAAGTGCTGGGATTACAGGCATGAGCCACTGCACTCAGCCTTAAATTTCTTAAATAACTCTCTTCAGTCTCCTGGGAGGCACTACCAAGGGTCAGATGCTTAGTACTAAGCTGCTCGCCACAGGCTCTCCTGTTAACAGACTCATTTGGTCTGCATATTATCTAAAATGCTTAAAAGGAAAATTTAGAAATGAACTTAATATTTGATGACATCCATACCTGAATTATAATACTAATTCTAAAATAAGCTATTTCTACTGATTTACTTTTCACTGATATCCATTTAAATATACATAATATCCCCAAACATATGGGAAATTAATAACTTTAGCATTTATTTTCTACTTAGAAGAAATCTTCATTCATCAGTAAGTGAATTATTTTACCATTCTGTCGAAACTGTTTGGAATCAAAACAAACTTTTGCGTTTTCCTGATTAACTTTAATTCTCAGGAAATTGAGACGTTCCCAGCTGAAAGAGAACCCTGGTATTCCAGGGTATCCCCTAACACATATACACACAGAGAGGTGTTAACTGGGCCAGGCATAAAGATCTTGAAAGCTGATACAATTCCAGGCTCTTTGCTCCATGTGGTTTGAATGTCAGTTGAAAGAAATCAATTTTCTAAAAATTACAATAAAGCATGCATTGAGTTATCAATATTCACTTTCTACGGGGTCATTTTCAAGTCAATCACCTAAAATGTTCAAAGCCCCCGCTTTATGACGCTCAGAAAGCTGCAAAGGTGGAAACACATCTTCCCTCTTAGTTTCACATCCTCTTGTGCACCCGTTTTTTTTCTCCCACTGTCATGGCACGGAGTGTTGTGGGACTGTGAGTGTGTTTGTGTGTTCTCTGCTTATTCTTTGTACTTCAATTGAACACCACCTTAGATTATCCTTGACAAGAGAGTAAAGGTTATCATTAGCATGTTGAATAATGGATGGGGTCCATTCTATTTTCTTGTTTAGGAAAATAAATCATCCTGAAAACTTGTATTATGTTCTATGTGAAATGGAAGCACATCAGCCCTTGTTATGTTTTCCTCTCCTGAGTTGGTTTGGCAAGGTGCCTGAGGCTGGAAAGAACAGCCAGGGGTTGCCAAGCAAGGGCTGGCTTGATTCTGTGCCCGTTCCTCTAGGGGATGTAAACATCCTGCCCTGGAATACTTCACCAACCTGTAGCTAGAAAACTCCTGTGTACCACGGGGCAGCTGGGAGAACTGGAAACTGTGAGTCATAGCACCCATGAGGCCCTGCTGGGTAACGAGGAGGTCAGGCGTTGAAGCTTCATCCGCCCCACCCCAGCCCCCAGAATGAGGATGGCACTCAACTCAGTGGAGAAACTTAGAGGAATCAAGTGTAGGAGAAGGGTAAAGGAGTCTAGGATTTCCTGATGACCTACCATCCACATGCTGGACACTGTACTGGGCACCTTCATGCACATTCACTCATGTCAAATCGAGCAGTGTTGCCTAGTGGTTAACAGCACAGGTGTCTTAAAGGGAGAAATACCTGGGCCCCACCACTCACTGACTGGCCAGTCTTGGGGGTAATTTGCTTAATCTCTCTAATTCTCAATAGATGATGAGCCAGATGGAGATGGACCAGTTAAAATACTGAAATCCTTCCACATCACAAGGGCAGGAGCAGCTGCCCTGAGTCCTGAGAACACACACATTCCCACTGCCCTGGCCGAACCAACCAGTTCCTGGGAACCACCCAATCATGCAGGAGAGTAATGGAGACTCAAGCCTAGAACAGCCCTTGAAGGTAAGGGCTGGTGTACTGTCACTGACCAGTGCCCATGTCATGCCAGTCGCTAGCCAGCTTTACAGGGCTCTCATAGATACCGAGGTGGAGTCTATAAAGCCTATCATGTGACAGGCCTGAAATACAGGACAATCATAGTTATGCCCATTAAATAGATGGGGAAAGCTAGGCTAAACAAGGTTGAACAACAGGGTTAAAGCCATGTATGGAACCAGGATATGAATCTAGGCGAGTTGGACTCACAATCTTGCGCCTCTCAACCCTGATGTATCAATGGAGAATCATCAATGCCCATTTAACGACAGGGTAAAAGTGCTTCCCTCCTAGAAGGAGCCATTGAGTCAAATGGATTTCAGATGTCCATGCTCATCTAAATGTCACCCTTGAGGATTCATGTAAAAGGCAAGCATGAACCCAGTTGCTAAATGTTTTAATTGTGGCATCAGACTTTTTACATGGAAATTGCTTTTCTCAAATCTGAATAGAACATACTGGTCTCAGCCATGGCATCAACTGTGACAGGGGCACAGATCGCCTTCTTGACAGGATGTGATTCTTATGTTTGGGCACTCTGAATGGGCCATGAGTGGGACCCCTGTGATTCTGCGTGAATGAGGACAGGGGAGGAAGGAGAAAGTGTGTCAAGATCTAATTCCATACTGAGAATAACATTATTTCCCTAAAATTTTTATCAGAGTAGAATATGGCCAGGATATATTAAAAACAATAAAGGTTCTCCAATTAGAAATGCAATTTTCACATTATGTCACACCACAGTTCCTAAACCTACTGTCTTCTGATTCCACGCCCTGCTTCTCCATCAAGTATTAATATTTGAGTATGAAAGGGTCACCTGTGGGCAGGAAGGTGCTTTCATGAGAATAGAATATAAGGGAGTCAAATTTGGTTAAGAAACAGGGGGAAAGGCAGGAACATTATTGGGAGGAGGCCAGAATGCAGATTATTCTAGAAGCAATGTAGGACTTTGCTATTCAGCCTGTGGCTCTCAGACCAACAGCAACGGTGTTGCCTGGGAGCCCGTCAGATGTCAGAACCTGTGGCCCACTCCCGGCCTAAGGATCGGAGTCTGTATTTTAATCAAATGCCCAGGCAGTATGTATGCTCACTGCTGGAGAAGCTCTGCTCTAGAAGGCCCAGCCTCTGCTCACACTCGGTGGGTGGGAGTTGGTGGGGGTGGTGTGAGCAGAAAGTGAAGCTCTAAGAGATGGGAAGGTACCCAAGTGTTTGCCTAAGAGATTATCCTGTCTGAATCGGCTGAAGGAGAAAAAAAAAATCTGTTCTCCAATGATGAGCAGGCTGCGGTTGCAGTTGCACACAGCGTGATGACCATCTGTGTATAAAAAGTGAAGTTGAAAAAAAAAAAAAAGCAAGCAAGCCAAGAAAAGAAACACTGAGCAGGAGTGCAGAATTGCTACAGAGGCTAAGCGCGGCCAGGTGTGTAAGCGGGAAAGCCAGTCTTGAAGATCAAAGGCAAGTCGATTGTAAAAGAGAGTATCTTGCCCACCAAACCTGGGCCCTCTGAATGGAGAGAGGGCAACATCTGAATAGACCAGATGTTAGCAGCTGAGGGATCCTTAGAGCCTGGAATAAACTCACCTAAATAGCTCTTGTGGCATCTAAACCTCATTATCTGCCAGGCCCACTGCTAAATACAATCACAGGTTCTATCGGCAGATGGGAAAGAAGTCCTTCCAGGGACCCAGCTGCGGCAGTAGGAATTTTTGGTCTCTGTGGTAAATGGGTAGTAATTAATTACAGGACGCTGAAGCCCAAAAAGTAAGTTCTCTTTTGCGGATGACCAGGAGATGTGGTTTTCGGAAACAGCTGCGTGAGCACTTCGTGGTAACCAGTCTGGGGCCATCACAGGTGCTGTCTCCCACAGGCCAGACTCGGGACAGGCAGGCTATTTTTGTGAAGGATGAGGGGCTGAAGCTCGGAAGCTTCCACCCCCTCCTGCCTGCACTTCAGTTCCAGTACCCCAACACCATCCTTCCACCAGCACCCCAGCAGAATCGCAGGGGATTGGCAAGGATACGAGTGTTTCATCAACTTGTGAATTTTCCACAAGTACGAGCTGGTCTCCTCTTAATTGCCCCCATAGAGATTCTCATAAATACGTTTAAATATGATAATTATTATTGTTATTTTACTTTGTTCTTCTAGATGGCACTTTTCCTTCAAGCAGCTCAAAAGAATAATTCAGAAATTATCCAATTAATCTCTGCAAAATTCCTGTGAAGAAGGGGGTTGGGGCGGCAGTTTCTCTACGTTTCTGGAGGAGAGGGAAGGAACAGCGAGGTTAAAGGGACTGGGGTGAAATAAGGATGACCCTGACATGGAAACTGGGAAGCGCCATGCTCCCAAAGGGTCCTCAATTTCCAAGTTTATCATCATTCAAAGTGTGCAACTGCTTAGGCCAGTACCCTAGGTGAAAAGCACAAGTATTCAGATCTTGTTGTCATCTCTCGGGAAGTCATGACTTGGTGCAAGTCACTGAGCCTCCTTGGGCCTCCGTTTCCCCATCTGTCAAATCAAAGGGAAACCTTAATGGGATGCAGCATAGAAAAGACCCAAGCCCTCTCCGTCAGGGTAGCAAACCCTGTGGAATCCAACCCCAGTGGACTCCTTTGCAGTTTTATGCCTGAGGCTGTTTTAGGCTTCGCAGTGGAAATGGCGCAGTTTGGCATAACATGGAGCAAGAGAGTCCCAGGTCAGATGTGACAGACAGCCTAATTCAGATCTTAGCTTCAGCACTTTTCAAGCCCTATGACTTTAAACAGGTCACTTAACCACTCTGAGCCTCTGTTTCCTCATCTGTCAAATGGGGGATGGTGACGATTCAATGAGATAATGCTTGAGATGGGTCTGACACTGAGTAGGTGCTCCATAAGTATATAGAAAGTGGTTAAGAGGAGGAGCCTAGGGTCAAAGTGTCCATATTTGAATTCTGGCTCACTACTTTCCAGCTAAGTTACCTTGGACAAGTCACTTTGCCTTGCTGGATAAGAAAATTTCCTAGAAGATTAAGCAAGTTAATACATGTAATTTGTGAAAGAGTCTGGCGCAGGGTCTATGCTTGATAAATGTTATCATTAATCATAATTCTTGCTTAATTTCTTGTTTCCATTTTGTCTTAAGAAACCGCAAACACTGGCCTCCACCCCTAAGGAATAAGATTACTCCATAGTGTAAGGGCAAGGTGGAGGAGAGAGTGTCTCAGTATAGAAACACTTTCCACCAGTAAAATTGAAAGAAGCGTCTCTTAGCTAGAAGCATTCCCTCTGGAATTCACAGGGCTGTGGTCTGCCACTCATGGGCTAAGCAATGCTGGGCAAGTCCCTGCACTTTCTCTCGGCCAACTCATCTGCAAACCAGTGGTAACCAGCTCACTGCCTTGATTTGTCAGAAAGATTATATGAGCTAGCGCACACAAACACACTTTATAAACTCTTAAATGCCTCATATATTGAAAGTGCTATCAATTCAGAAAGATACACTTAGACTGGAAAAGCACACAAAGCTCTGAATTTTCATTAGAACATGGGGAAAACTCAACATGTGTGCTTCTATGTTTCATTCCTCTGAATTACAAAATACAGTGTTAAAAATCTCTTGTCTCAGGTAGGAGAAGAATGAAGGCACTTTAATTTCCGGTGGTGCCAGCACATGGGGTTTGGGCTTCACCACCAGCTGCTGTGAAACCAAACCAAACAAACAATATATCCACCCACCCAAAGTAACTCGAAATAACTGGATTTTTCTTTGCTGAGTTTCCTGTGAATACTTCAAAGCCTGGAGACTTTGCAGATGTTTTCTTGGTGGTGATTTCCCTTTAGCAAACACATGGGAAATACTCCAATAAGAGAGAAACCAGCTCCATGAAAAAAGATTTGGGGGCAGACATCGAGGGAAGACGGTTTGCAAACTGAGCATGATGAGTGCAGTAGCCTGATCTTCATTTCTCAGACACTCAGCACACATTTGCAGCTGGGGCTAATTCTTCAGCTTCTCTCCAGTGTTTACAGCAAGGAAGCATTTCTTGGGTTCTAGCCTGTGAATGGTCAAAACTGAACTTGACTAGAAAGCATTATATTAAATACCTCACTATTGCTAAGACCCTTCTTGCAAGCCACCATCCCCATCAGAAGAGAAGAACAGGCAGCCTCCTGTCCCAGTTGGAGAAGTGGGAGGGGAACACTGGACAAAGGATGGGTCCCCTCGCCTGTTGTGTTATTTCCAAATTTGTGTTTCTTTTACATTTTTGATTCTCCTCCCAAAGCAAATTTCCCTAAACATGTAGTCGGGGAAATTTTTTTACCTTGAGCATCGCTAAAGCTATAACACAGAAAGTAAATATTTGCTTTCAGGAAAGTTTGTTTGTGGATTAAAATCTGCTTCTTGGAATCAAAAACCAGCTTATCCTTTCAAAATAAGAATTTATTACAAAACTACAACACTGTCTACAAACCTTCAGACAAGGATGGTAACAGTCCATGCAATCGGCAAAATGATCGTTCCCAGGCTCTAAGGCAGGCCCCTTGGGTGTTCTCTAGGGGTGAAGATGGTGCCCAGCACGCTCTCCCCAGGCATCAGCAGGATGCTTTGCAAGGCAATGGCCTAGATTTTGGGGTGAGGACCCCCAGCTGCAGGACAGAGTGAATCTTCTTCATTCCCTGGATCACCAAACCCTCAGGGCCAACGAGGCCTTTACCAGGAGATGCTCCGCCTGCCTGCCTGTGGTTCGCAGCTCATGCCTCACTGTTTTATGAAACAAAGGTCCTTCAAACATTTACTATGAGCCAGGCATGGAGGTCGCCTGAGCGAACATCATGGTCTCTGCCATCACCTAATCTAGTGTGAAGGACAGGCAAATAGCATGCCACCTGCTATACTTGAAGGGGTGCAGGGTTCCAAGCAACAGAGGAGGGGTACCCCCTGAGGTGGAGAGGGGCTTTCCTGAGGAAGATCAGGCAGGTAAGTAGGCAGAGAGAGGGAGGGAGGAGAGTGACAGGCAGCCTGTACGACAGCACCTGGGAAGGTCCTTTCCTTGCAGGAGCGGCGGGAGGGGTCATGGGAGTTGATCCAGAAAAGGCTGTAGACTTAGCTCCTTGTGGGCCAATGGAGGAGTCAAGACTTCATCTACCAGGCAACAGGGAGCCACTGCACCACCAGGTCCCAGCCCACTGGCTTCTTGTTTCATGTTAATTACTCAGCTTGATCAAGCCTAACTACCTACAAAGCTTAGGATACTACACAAAAATGAATCATCATCTTCATTCCCCAGTTAAAAAAATGGAGCTTTGGATTTAGACAACATGACTTAGCTATTGGAATTTGAGGTTACAGTGGATCTCTTGGGGTTCTGTCACCCAGAATCAATGCCTCCTCCTTTAGGGGGGCAGAGGATCATCTTCATGATTTCACCCCAGCTGTAGGGGTGGGTGACTTAAGCCTGGCCCAGCACAACATTTCCATCCTTTGGCCACAGTGACTGGCTCAGGAAAGAGAATCAGGTAGAACTAATGGTACAAAACCTTGGGGCTTAGTGGGAATGTTAGAGAGAGAGAGAGAGGCCCACTCTGTCTTTTTTGGACTTGAAACTGGGAGCTCATGCCTGTAATCCCAGCACTTTGGGAGGCTGAGGCGGGTGGATCACTTGAGGTCAGGAGTTCAAGACCAGCCTGGCCAACATGGTGAAACCCCATCTCTATTAAAAATATAAAAAGTTAGCTGGGTGTGGTGGCACAAGGCTGTAATTCCAGGCCTCTGGAGGCTGAGGCATAAGAATTGCTTGAGCTCAAGAGGCAGAGGTTGCAGTGAGCTGAGATCGCACCACTGCACTCCAGCCTGGGTGACAGAGGAAAACTCCGTCTCAAAAAACAAAACAAAACAAAAGAATCCCCCCCATACACACACACAATAAAAAGAAAAAACCCAACCAACCAACCAGACAAACAAAAAAACTGGAGGGTGTATGTCTACAGCTGGAGAATGAAGAACCAAGAGGTTGTCTCCTGGATCAAACTGTACCTGAAGCTACTACTCTACTTTTCAATTACATCAGATATAAATATTTTTTTCCTTATAAGAATCTTTGCTGCTTTCACACTTGTAGTGATGGAGCCCTGAGGCAATGGTGCTCATGGTGACCCTCTCCCACTTTACCCCTCATGTTATAAGCTACTGACATTGATTTGGTGTTTTGCTATATTCTTATTTTAAAAAACTTACCCAGTGAAAATTCAAACATGGAATAAATTGAGCTCTGAAAATAAAAGCAGAGTACAGAATATAGGAAAGCGTGATTTAAACACTGATAAAATTGTAGCTGTGTAGGAAGAAGGGAAGTGGATGTAGAGTGAGGGGACTGGAATGCAGCTCTTACTCTGGGGGCTCACCTGTTCTGTGACCTTGTGCAAGCAGCTTTTCCTCTCTAAGGCACAGCACCCTTAACTGTAAAATAAGGGAGTGTCGCTAGATGGGACCCTGACTTAGTGTCCATGACCTTTTTTTTAGGCTGCTTTAGAACCAAAGGTTAATACAGCTGGGCACAATGGCTTATGCCTGTAGTCCCAGCATCTTGGGAGGCTGAGGCAGGAGGACTGCTTGACCCAATGAGTTCAAGGCTGCAGTGGCCTATGATGGAGCCACTGTACTCTAGCCTGGGCAACACAGCGAGACTCTATCTCTAAAAACAAACAAACAAAACCCAAAATTTGGCTAATACAGATTTAGAAAGTCCTTTCATCTTCAAACATAAATGAAGTTTTATCTTTCTTCTAAGAAAGTCCACACTTAACTGTCTATGGCAGATGCTGCTAAGAAAGGTTCGTCACTGGGCTTGTGTACAGGGAAGTGGAATTATGTAACTGACAAACTCCAGAGAACCCAACTTGTACTGGCTCTTGAAATCTCAACGGCAACCCTGCGAGTGGATGGCAGAGAGAGACCAATGGATCTCCAGCCTGGCTTGAGCCTTTCTATGCTCAAGACAATACTCCACCACCAAGTCAACAGAGAGGGAGGACATTCCCTGGGTGCACTCTTAACCACCCCAGAACTGTTCTCTAGCAAACCCTTACGATGAGTTCCCAAGGCTCAGCTAGTCTTGGTTTTCTCTTGATGATTCCAGCCAGTGAGCTTGATGGCAGCCCAATTTCATGATCCCATGAAAGCCGTGCTGGTTAGTTTATAAATGTTGACACTGACAGGTTGCACATGGGTAGTGACTTTAAAAGAATCAAATGGGCCGAGTGCTTTATTGATCTATTCTGCTAAAAATTAGCCAGAGAATTTCTATAACCAACTTTTAAAAAGAGATATGTTTCCCTATTTTGAATGTCTTGCAATGAAGACACTATAAGAATCAGCGACATGAAAGTCTGTCACTGTAACATACTTTTTACCAGGAGCTGCCTTCTAGACCAAGCGGATCTAACAGACATCTGCAGAACTCTCCATCCCAAATCAACAGAACAGGCATTCTTCTCAGCACTACATAGCACCTATTCTAAAACTGACCACGCAATTAGAAGTAAAACACTCCTCGGCAAAAGTAAAGGAATGGAAATCATAACAATCTCTCAAACCACAGTGCAATGAAATTAGAACTCAGGATTAAGAAAGTTACTCAAAACCACACAACTACATGGAACCTGAACAACCTGCTCCTGAATGACTACTGGGTAACTGACAAAATGACGGCAGAAATAAGTTATCTGAAACCAGTGATAACAAAGACACAAGGTACCAGAATGCCTGCGACACAGCTAAAGCAGTGTTTAGATGGACATTTATGGCATTAAATGCCCACAGGAGAAAGCAGGAAAGATCTAAAATCGACACCCTAATATCACAATTGGAGATGCAAGAGCAAACAAATTCAAAAGCTAGCAGAAGCCAAGAAATAACTCAGATCAGAGCTGAACTGAAGGAGACAGTGACACTTGAAAAAGCTTTCAAAAAAAAAAGATCAAGGAATCTAGGAATTTCTTTTTCTTTTTCTTTTTTTCGTTTGTTTGTTTTGAGATGGCGTCTCACTCTGTCTCCCAGGCTGGAGTGCAGTGGTGCAATCTTGGTTCACTGCAACTTCTGACCCTGGGTTAGAGCAATTCTCCTGCGTCAGTCTTCTGAGTAGCTGGGATTATAAAAATTAACCACCACACCAGTTAATTTTTGTATTTTTAGTAAAGACAGAGTTTTGCCATATTGGCCAGGCTGGTCTTGAACTCCTGACCTCAAGTGATCCACCCACCTGGACCTCTCAGGGTGCTGGGATTACAGGCATGAGCCACCTTGCCCAGCCAGAACTGGTTTTTAGAAAAAATTGACAAAATAGACCACTAGCCAGACTAATAAAGAAGAAAAGAGAGAAGAATCAAATAGACACAATAAAAAAAATGATAAAGAGGATATCACCACTGATTCCACAGAAACATAAACTACCATCAGAGAATACTATAAGAATAACCGCAAGAATCTATAAGAATACTATAAGAATTAAATAGACACAATAAAAAAATGGTAAGGGGGATATCCCCACTGATTCCATAGAAATATAAACTACCACAGAGAAACACCTCTATGCAAATAAACTAAAAAATTCTAGAAGAAATAGATAAATTCCTGGACACATACATCCTCCCAATACTAAACTGGGAAGAAGTTGAATCCCTGAATAGACCAATAACAAATTCTGAAGTTGAGGCAGCACTTAATAGCCTACCACCCAAAAAAAGCCCATGACCAGATGGATTCACAGCTGAATTCTACCATAGGTACAAAGAGGAGCTGGTACCATTCCTTCTAAAACTACTCCAAACAATCGAAAAAGAAAGACTTCTCCCTAACTCAATTTATGAGGCCAGCATCATCCTGATACCAAAACCTGGCAGAGAAACAACAATAAAATACAATTTCAGGCCAATATCCCTGATAAACATTCATGTGAAAATCTTCAGTAAAATACTGGCAAACCGAATCTAGCAGTACATCAAAAAGCGTATCCACTACGATCAAGTCATCTTCATCCCTAGGATGCATGGCTTGCTCAACATATGTAAATCAATAAATGTAATCCATCACGTAAACAGAACCAATGACAAAAACCACATGATTATCTCAATAGATGCAGAGAAGGCCTTCAATACAATTCAACACCACTTCATCCTAAAATCTCTCAACAAACTAGGTATTGTTGGAAAGTATCTCAAAATAATAAGAGCTATTTATGACAAACTCACAGCCAATATCATGCAGAATGGGCAAAAGCTGGAAGCATTCCCTTTGAAAACAGGCACAAGACAAGGATGCCCTCTCTCACCACTCCTATTCAACATAGTATTGGAAATTCTGGTCATGGCCATCAGGCAAGATAAAGAAAGAAAAGGTATTCCAATAGGAAGAGAGGAAGTCAAATTGTCTCTGTTTGCAGATGACATGATTCTATATTTAGAAAATCCCATTGTCTCAGCCCAAAGTCTCCTTAAGTTGATAAGCAACTTCAGTAAAGTCTCTGGATACAAAATCAATGTGCAAAAATCACAAGCATTCCTATACACCAATAATAGACAAACTGAGAGCCAAATCATGGGTGAACTCCCATTCACAATTGCTACAAAGAGAATAAAATACCTAGGAATACAACTTACAAGGGATGTGAAGAACCTCTTCAAAAAGAACTACAAACCACTGCTCAAGGATATAAGAGAGGATACGAACATATGGAGAAATAGTCCATGCTCGTGGATAGGAAGAACCAATAGTGTGAAATTGGCCATACTGCCTAAAGTAATTTATAGATTCAATGCTATTCCCATCAAGCTACCATTGACTTTCTTCACGGAGTTAGAGAAAACTACTTTAAATTTCATATGGAACCAAAAAAGAGCCCATATAGCCAAGACAATCCTAAGCAAAAAGAACAAGGCTGGAGGCATCGTGCTACCTGACTTCAAACTATACTAACAGCCTACAGAAACCAAAACAGCATCGTACTGATACCAAATCAGATATATAGACCAATGGAACAGAACAGAGAAATAACACCTCTACAGCCATCTGATCTTTGACAAACCTGACAAAAACAAGCAATGGGGAAAGGATTCCCTATTTAATAAATGGTGTTGGGAAAACTGGCTAGCCATATGCAGAAAACTGAAACTGGATCCCTTCCTTACATCTGACACAAAAATTGACTCAAGATCGATTAAAGATTTAAATGTAAGGCCTAAAACCATAAAAACCCTAGAAGAAAACCTAGGCAATACCATTCAGCACATAAGCATGACTTCATGACTAAAATACCAAAAGCAATTGCAATGAAATCCTACAGTGACAAATGGGATCTAATCAAACTAAGGAGCTTCTGCACAGCAAAAGAAACTATCATCAAAGTGAACAGGCAACATACAGAGTGAGAGAAAATTTCTAAATCTATCCTTCTAATGAAGGGCTAATATCCGGAATCTACAAGAAACTTAAACAAATTTACGATAAAAAACAAACAAACAAACAAAAAAAAACAAAAAAAAACATCAAAAAGTGGGTGAAGGATATAAACAGGCACTTTTCAAAAGAAGACATTTATGTGGCCAAAAACATATGAAAAAAAGTTCATCATCACTCGTCATTAGAGAAATGCAAATCAAAACCACAATGAGATACCGTCTCATACCAGTTAGACTACTGATCATTAAAAAGTAAGGAAACAACAGATGCTGGAGAGGATGTGAAGAAATAGAAATGCTTTTACACTGTTGGTAGGAGTGTAAATTAGTTCGACCATTGCAGAACACAGTGTGGCAATTCCTCAAGGATCTAGAACCAGAAATACCATTTGACTCAGCAATCCCATTACTGGGTATATATTGAAAGTATCAGAAATAATTATACTCTAAAGGCACATGCACATGTATGTTTACTGCAGTACTATTCCCAATAGCAAAGATTTGGAACCAACCCAAATGCCCATCAATAATAGACTGGATAAAGAAAATGTAGCACATATACACCATGAAATACTATGCAGCTATAAAAAAGAATGAGTTCATATCCTTTACAGGAACATGGATGAAGCTGGAAACCATCTTTCTCAGTACAGTAACACAGGTATAGAAAACCAAACACCACATGTTCTCACTCCTAAGTGGGAGTTGCACAATGTGAAGATATGGGCACAGGGAGAGGAACATCACACACTGGGGCCCGTTGGCGGTTGGGGAGGAAGGGGAGGGATAGCATTAGGAATACATAAAGTAGATGACAGGTTGGTGGGTGCAGCAAACCACCATAGCACATGTATACCTAGGTAACATATCTGCACGTTCTGCACATGTATCCCAGAACTTAAAGTATAATGATTAAAAAAAAGAGAGCTGCTTTTAAAACCTGTATTATCAATGGATAGAGAAATGCATTTTGTCCCCCAGCGACTGAATTTTTGAACTAATCATTTTTGTCTGAAACATGAGATTTTAAAATTATGCTTAGAATGAAATATACAAATGGATATCTTAAATGGCTATTGAGATTTGAAAGAAGGGAGAGCATGTTATCATCACACGTCACTGATGCATTTCCATGGGCAGAAATCTTCTCAGCCTCTGGTAACACCAGGTAACCCTCTCAACTACTCAACGTCCCAGTGAAGGCCTAACATGACTTCAAACTTTGTCGTTTTGAGTGACACTCTAGGGCTCTGACTGGGGTCTCCACATGGGCAAAGAGACACACATTATTTAGCAGAACAAAAAAAGGGGACGATCAAAGTAATTAACTCTCATTTTTATACTCAGAATTTGACACATCCATCCTAGCAAAACATCCAGTAGAAACTATCATAGTGCACAGCTCCTGTCCTGGTGACTATAATTCTGCTACATAAACACAAGAGGCATAAGCCATCCTTGAGGACAAGACACAACAATGCCAAGAATAACAACTGGATTTAAAACCACAAACCTTCAGTGAAGTTTCTACAGGGCCAACCATTTCTGCCTTGCGGAGTGAAGATAAGGAATAATTGTCTATCAGCGTGACTCGTGACTTACTTAATTACCTATAGGTGGGTTTCAAAACTGTAGAACATCAGGGGGCTCTTGCAGATTTTACCTGTCCTCAAACCTCACCACCTGGTACAAAGTCTTCCAGGTGTTGGAGATACTCACACCAATGAAACGTGGGGGCTATATTTCCTTTAGAGAATTTCCTAAACATGGGGAGGAAACAGGTGTTGCAAATGAATGCTACCGCTCTACCGCTTGAGATAAGGCAGGTGCCTCTTCACAAAGCTCAGGCGGCATTCTTTTGCCCCTCCTTTTTCCCATTTAGTATCCTTCCTTCTTAAATTTCCTCCACTGCACAGATACCCCCAAACCCCCAAAGCCCCGGGCATAGCCCTGGCCTCAGCCCCAAGCATCCCAACTTTCTTCCATGTCTTGAGATATCTGTAAGCACTGTATTTCCTACAAGTATGACTTAGGAATAAAAAAAAGGTTTTGGTGGGGAGAGGGAGCTAGCTATTGGTATTGTTTTTGGTAAGAAGAGCAGGTATGGCTTTTGTCCTTCACAAGGGGGGCTTTGTGGAAACGGAAAGGTTTCTGGATTCTACTGTAGAATGTAATTTTAAAACAACTGCACACGTGTCTCAAAAACAGGCCACCTTAGACCACTGCGTGGTACTACCAGCATTAATATCAAGATCCACCCAAGAGAAACATTGAATAGTATGGAAAGGGCCTTCGTGTGCATTTTCTAATTTAATATTCACACTCTGTGATAGGAGAATTCATTATTCCTGTGACCCAGATGAAGAAACTGAGACTCAGAAGTCAGGTGGTTCACTTAAGGTCACAAGACTAGCATGTTGGGGTGTAAGGCCGAGCAAGCTAGTCTTCTTAGCAAACCAAAACAGCAATCACACAAGAGTGGAGAATGGGTTTCCCAAGATGGGATCTCAGATGAGCTGGTGGAAATGTTGCTCCTTTAATTCAACCAACAGATGAACCTCTGTGTGCAGAGCTGTGTGTGATGTTAAGGTGGGAGAAGGCCTGGGAACCCTCAATTTAGTGCCACACTTGCAATGGCCATACACACTATATGCAGAATGGGTCAATGGCCATAGAGGAGGCTAAAAGAAAATCCAAGTACCCTCTATTTTGCAAGAAAGGAGGCTCTTCTCTGCTGGAGAGCTCAGAACAGGATTTGTGGAGGAGGAGGCCTTGGCTCACCCTCAGAGCATCCCTAACGGGTGAGCAGGAGGGGGCCCAGCAGAGGGCTGCAGAGGGACAAGGGGCTTGGCTGGCCGCGGCTAGGTACACACGTGTCAGAGAAGAGTGGGAGACTGCATGGCAGCATCTGGAGCCGCTCGCAGCGGGGGAGGGCTAGCTCACGGGTATTTTGCTCATTGCTGGAATCTAAAATACAGCTTTAAATTATTAAGCGTCCTGGAATGCCATAAACATTTTGAAAACTGCCTGTCAGGATCAGAAAGACACTTGAAGGGTCTTCAAACTGAGTGTCAGAAATGAGAGATGGGCCCATGTGACCCAACTTCACTCTGCATACTTAACCATCCGTCGCCTCATTCCCCACTCTCCGGACGGCAGGGCGGCTGCGTGGAAGCAGATCCCACCAACTTAGAAAATAGGATCCCACGGTATAGAGATTTGTGCATTCTGCCCACACATGAAAGGAAACACTCATCAGGGCCTTCTTTTAAAAATTGTGCTATAAAGGTATAAACCCTCCATTTCTCGTGGAAGCCTTTTTGGGAAGGGCATGAAGCACCCCCAGAACAGTCAGGGGACCATATTTTGTGCAATAGCAATTCTTCTAAATATAGACCATAGAGCAATCACAAGAAGGATGCAAGCGATGTCCTTGGATGCTCCGCAGAACAGGCGGATGACAAAGCTGCTAAGAGGGTTTTGCATTGAAATCCTGCGCTCCCCGATTTAGCAGAAGGCTTATTTCGCCCTCTCACATGAGTGGGCTGCCGGAGTGGCCCCACAGCGTTGCATTTTGAAGCCATTACTTCACCTCGTCCTAGTCCTGCCTTAACAGGTACATAAATCCCCTGGACTCGGGGAGTTTCATTTTTAACCCAGTAGAAGTAAATTTACTTAACCAAATGTGGGCTCTCTCTAACATTTGCCAGATATCACCGGCCGATTTCTTTTTTTTTTTTTAACCTCATCTTCACAGCAAAAACATAAAAGGGGAGATCTATAAACATTTCAGATTCATAATATACTACTTCCTCTAGGTTCTTCTAAGTGGAAACTTTGCTCTTGAGAAAAGGTGAGCATCTACTAAAAAGTAATTTTCTCTTGTCAGGAGGGCTCGCTGTGCACTTGGTTGCAGCTGAAATGTGTTTTAATAAGGCCTTTCTCCTTTACAAGCCCGGCTTGCTTTTAGTTCCATCCTACAGCCTGAGTAGGGAGGAAGATGGCTCTCAGATATCCTTTTGTTACCTAATCAGAGCCAGAAGGGCTGTATTGACTTTCGGGCCTCGGGGAGTTGTACTTCTTTTGTATCCATCTCATCTAAGAAATCAAGTTTGATTAATTTGTCATCAAGGAAAACGTGTGATCTGCTCAGAGCCCAGCCTTTGAAGTCGAAGGATGAACTTGGGCTGCAAAGTCCGGGTCAGCGGGCGAAACAGCAGTGGTGCCTATTCGAACCAGTTCTTCTCCGCAGAGCTGCCTGTTCTCATTTAAAAGTTTTTCTTTCTTTCTTTTTTTTTTTAACCTGTTCCACACAAGTCTTCTGGGTTGGACTGCTCCCTGGCTAGGGCCCTCTTTTGTTTACTTTAATTTTAAAAATAGAGTTACCAGGGCTACAAAGCAAGTAAGACCCAGAAAACATTTAGCCACTCTGCAAGGCATGGGGGTGGGAGGATTTGACCTCTCTACAATCTTAAAAGATCACTGTGAGTGAGAGAGCCACGAGGGCTGAACCCGGTGTCAGCACGTGCTTCTGGAATGAATAATCGGAAGGGTCTCCAGCTGGGTCACGGGACAGATGCTCATTAATGATGCTCTGAGCTTGTTGACCTGCACTTAGTTGAGTTCCCAAACTGCTGAAAATGCATAAGGTAGTGGCCCCAAGATATTATTTAATCCGAGACTTAGTGTCATATTTCTTGTTCAGATGCTATATATGCTTTATAAGGAGTTACCGGGCTTTTAAAAATTACAGAGTAAGCAATCTTCATACATTCCACAGTGTAAGGATCCCCATATTTCACATGCTGGCGCACAGGCCTTTTGATGACTGTTGCCGCTCTAGGTATATACATAAAGACACAGTGAATTATTGACCAGAAGTCAGGGGCTTGTTTGGCTTTCAAAGATGTTTAAAAAGTAGCAACAAATTATAAACAGCCTCTGTGGTTACTGAATTCAGTGTCTAAGCTATTATTATTAGAGAATTTGAAAACAATAATGGGATTAGTAAAAACACTCAGCTTTAGAAATCTAAGGGCTTTTTTTACTTTAAAAAACACTGCTTATGACAACATTCAAACATTCCTTCATTCAAACATGCATTGTATTCAGACTTATATGCCACATATGTGCAGCTGAAAAATGTCTAAGATATACTTCCTGCATTTCTTATGGTCTAGTAGTTCAGTTTTTTGCTTTGTTTTGTTTTGTTTTAGACGGGTCTCACTGTCGCCCAGGCTGGAGTGCAGTGGTGCATTCTTGGTTCACTGCAACCTCCGACTCCCAGGTTCAAGTGATTCTCCTGCCTCAGCCTCCGGAGTAGCTGGGATTACAGGCATGCACCACCACGCCTGGCTATGGTAGTTCAGTTTTAATGATATTTACCAATCCACTAAATTGTCAGCTCCATGAAACAGGAATGATTTCTTGTCTTGTTTTTGTATCCTCAGTACCTAACACATCATAGTTGTTCAAGAAATACTTGCTGAATGAATGAGTCAATATTGTATATGGTCTATATCTCAGCTATACTGAGGCCTATTAACTTTCCTTTAAGATAGCCAGGATTAAAATATTACATAATTATGTATAACATAATTATAACATAAAATAATATGCACATCATACAGGGAACTCTTGGGAGCTTCTCACAATTGGCCCCCCAGTGACAAGTTTGAGTGTCTGCAATCTATGTTGAACAACAGACTTATGTTTCAATGGGAATTTGGCCTCTAAAATATTTTCATCAACTGAACTTCCCCTTTTTTTTTTTTTTTTAGCTAAGGCCTCATTGTGTCATCCAGGCTGGAGTGCAGTGGCATAATCCCAGTTCAGCGCAACCTCCAACTCCTAGGTTCAAGTGATTCTTATGCCTCAGCCTTCTGAGTGGCTGGGATTACAGGCATGTACCAGCATGCTCAGCTAATTTTTGTATTTTTAATACTGATGGGGTTTCACCATGTTGGCTAGGCTGGTCTCGAACTCCTGGCCTCAGGTGATTCACCCACCTCAGCCTCCCAAAGTACTGGTATTATAGGCATGAGCCACCGCACCTGGCCCTGAACCTCCTTCTTACATTATAATGGCAGTAATGCTCTTAGAAAATAATTGGCAAGTTCATTCAGATCATAATTTGATTTGTGGCAAATCAACTCAGAAGTCAGGTGAACAGAACTCAAGTAAATGGGGAAGATTTGTGTTTTCCCCAATATGGTACCACGAGGTAGAAAGATAATAAACAAGCAGTTAGGAGACCAGTGGGTTTGGCCACAGTGTTGCCACCAAAGACTTGCAGGACCCCAAACAAGTTAAGCTCTACCAATACCTGAAGAGGAAAGTGGGAAAGTTTCCTTGGAGCAGTCCATCCTCTTCCCTGTACAGATGAATTGATACAGCCAACCAATGGAAGTACAATTTACCCAAAGGGCTGAGCTGAGTGCTTCAGATGTTACTGGCTTTGAAGAAGCTCTACCTTGCCCTTCTAAAAAGGAGGAAACCGGGCCGGACGCGGTGGCTCATGCCTGTAATCCCAGCACTTTGGGAGGCCAAGACGGGTGGATCACGAGGTCAAGAGATCAAGACCATCCTGGTCAACATGGCGAAACCCCGTCTCTACTAAAAATACAAAAAATCAGCTGGGCATGGTGGCGCGTGCCTGTAATCCCAGCTACTCAGGTGGCTGAGGCAGGAGAATTGCCTGAACCCAGGAGGTGGAGGTTGTGGTGAGCCAAGGTCGCGCCATTGCACTCCAGCCTGGGCAACAAAAGCAAAAACTCCGTCTCAAAAAAAAAAAAAAAAAAAAAAAGGGAGGAAACTGGGGCTCAGATAAGTTGAGGAACTTGCTCAAGGCACAAGCTAACAGAATTTCGACCTAATAAAGCAAATTCCAAAGTAAGCTCTTTGCATTACATCAGTTTGCTTTCTTTCTGATTGTTCATATTCAAGGCTAAATTGGGCATCCCAGACAAATTCAATCCAGAGAGAGTCCTATGGTCTCCTTGTACCATAAGTGGCAAAACCACCAAACCTTTTACCAGGACATTTAACATCTAGTCAGGAAACCAAATTCCATCTTCTGTGCTCTTTTCCTTTCCAATGCCTGGTAGAAGCATTTGCAAACACAAATAGTTAAAGGTCACCAGTAAGAAGTAGAAGAGGGATTTTGCATGATCCATCTGTGCTGGGATAATCCGGAATTGGCCGTGAATATGTTGAAGGGCCTACACGCTACACCAGTAATTCTTTTTCACCTGCCATCCACACCAGTCAAATGTGTTATTCTTGTACATTCTTTGGAGAAGAGTGTTAGGCATGTGTGCCTGCAGATTGGGCACTCAATAAGTGAGACAAAAAAGCAAGCTTCAGATATAAATTTTTAAATTCCCAGTTAAAACCTTGAGAAAATAAGCAAGTAGATGGTATGTCCTAGCTGTAAACTGGTTTCAAGACAAATCTGCTTACATGGAGTTGGTGCAAAGATGCAGGTTAGAAAACATGCATTTTTTTCCACATAAGGTATGGAATGAAGTAAAGATTATTGATTTTAACAGCCAGGAGATTTGGGGATATGGCTGCAACTTTGCCACCAACTGCTTGTATGACCTTGAACGAATTCTTTATACTTTCTGGGTCATTTCTTCATGTGTAAAATGAAAAGTCTGAACTAGGGCAGTGATATTTCCATCTTTTTCTTAAAGCCATAAAGCCTTTTCTCTATAAATGAACTCTCATAAGGAATCTCAAAATTCTTGCACATCACATCTTCAACTTTCATCAAGACAGTCTCACCATAGAACAGGCTGGGGCCACAGTACCTTAGATGAATCTTGGCTCTGCAAGTGACTAATGGCGTGACCTTCAGCAAGTTATTTCACCCCTCTGAACATCACGGGTACGTTTCCACATACCTAAACTGGGGACAACAATGATAGCATCTACCTCGTACGGTGCTGAGGAGAACTAATCTCTATGCTTAGATGGCATGAAACTCCATACATGCTATTGTTCTTGTGGGTATGATAGCTATGGACAGTGCCACACACTACAGCAAAAGCGCAACAAATTTGGCCTAATCACTAACTTACAGGGGTTTCAATTGCTTATGGTGTGTCATTTGCCACTTACCATTTAAAAGACTTACAAATAACTTTTCTGAACCAACGCTCATAGTTAGAGAAGATTTTCTATGTAAAATGATATTTATCACCTGAGATAAAGCCAGAGAGAAATGCAAGTAAGTGCCTCCTGTAGGTCAGGATGATGGTTATTTTAGTGAAAAAGGAGGCGGCACATGAAGGGGCCCCTGGGGTGATTGGCAAAGTTCTATTTCTTGGCCTGCTGTTATCGTGTTCTTCTTGTAACAGTTCACAAAGTTACACATTTGTGTTGTGTGGTTTTCTGTACCTTCCTTTTATGTTACAATAAAAAGATTTTTATAAAACCTTTGTTTTGTTTCGTAAAACAAAATTAATGAGTAAATAAATTATGCTTATTGGCTTCCAAAATGTTAAAATTTGGCCATGTAATGCATATCAGTGTGTGTTACTGCTTTATTACACTTTAAAAAATACTTCTTAAAACGTATTTTACAATGAAAACTTTGTTTGCCATATCCGCAAGTGTTTCTGTAGAACCAGCCTCCTAGGCAACACTCTTCGAAAGCTGATGGACATCTGTTAAACTGTGGATTCCATGGTGTTTGTTTTTTTAAAAAAGATACATTCTGAAAAACAGTCTTGTTCTTTATAACTTGACTGTTTTCATGAAACACTAATTATGTTTGCCTTAAAACGGGACATAGCTTCAGTGATTAACCTTCACTTCCATCATTCTTTCCCATTAAGAGTGAATCACAAAACCCAAATATTTCCTAAGATCTGAAACCTTTCCCTAGGTCCATACTTTATAGAATCCTGTATGTGGAAAAAAACAAATGATTTAAGTTTCCTGAGTTAAAGAGAGAATTGGGGAGTAAGAGCTTGTCCACCTCTTTAATGCTTAGAGTAGCACACACATTTAGCCCTGCCATCTGTAAAAATGGTACCAGAGTTCAACATGCTTATGATTATAAAGAATTTATGATTTATGCTTGCTAGTTAAATATGCTTATGATTTAAACTTATTTTCTCTGGCAAGAAATAAGCTAGTCAGCATCATAGGCTAGCCAGATGATGGGAAATAGAGACATATTTTAATGACACATATTTTAACTTGCTGAGCCTTGTAAATGCTACTGTTTTTCCTTTTCTTCATATAACAAAAGACCCATCACCCTGTAGGATTCCAGAGATTTTTTATACATTCATTATTGAAAAGCAGTTAAAAGTTCTTTACTAGCAGTTACTTCAGTAAAAGGATCACTGAGGAAGAAAACGCATGCATGGTCCTGGCTTCCAAAAAACCTGTACATTAGGTGACAAGACAGAGGAACCTATGCTAACAGAACAACTGAGAACACACTCTAAAAAGTGCATCAGTAACGACCAGATGATAAAGTACACATAGAATGCATGGTGGCAGTAATCAGATGCAAATATGAGAGGGAAATATTATGAAATTTTAAAGCCTTCATAGTATTATGCCCTGCCCCTCAAAGATTTCATTACATTTGCTGTGTTAAAATTAATTAGGCATCGCACACAAAATCTTGAATTTCTTGTTTCTGCAGGGAGAGATAGGAAAGTCTGCAGATGAATGGACGAAGAAAGAGTTTGCTGGTATATTTTGTTTGTTTTTAAAGGAATGTATTAGACAGCAAGAAAGGAGGAGTAAGTTCACTTTACTTGGCGAAATGGGACAACTGAATCTCACGGGCACATTGCAGCCCAAAAGAGCAACAAGAGTAACTGACTTATTCTAAAACAAAATCATCCTTAGTAGAGGGTAGAGAAAAAGAATTAAAATAAGCAAAATGTGTTTTCTAAGAGACCCTGATGAGCCCTATTTTCAAAAGTGTTCAACAGAGAAGTGTAAAAACAAAAAGTTACTTCCCATCAGAATACCAGATATCCTACTAAGCGTCAGACTCCATGCTAGCAACATCAAACATATTAGAGCTGCTGGACAGAAACCTTTAAGATGTATTGGAATAAACAGGGTTATGCTAATTCTCTCTCTCTCTCTCTCTCTCACACACACACACACACACACACACACACACGGAATCTAATAACGATTAAGTGATGTGTTTGATTAAACCACATGAAATTCTTAAAACTGGAGGATGAAAATGACATTTCTATACCATAAGAACCTCAATACACAATGAGAATTAGCAGCAA
This sequence comes from Saimiri boliviensis, assembly GCF_048565385.1. NCBI lineage: Eukaryota > Metazoa > Chordata > Mammalia > Primates > Cebidae > Saimiri > Saimiri boliviensis. Next base: position 61,765,217 of record NC_133456.1, read on the forward strand.
CAAATTACAAAATCTCAAAATACAGTTCTACAAACGAACACTTAAACAAACCCTGTGAACTACTACCTTGAAAAATGAAGAAGCATAAAATCATAGCAATATAGTCCCAAATCAGAAAATTGCAAGAACAGTCTAAACATTTGCACTAAACACATAAATCACTACCTTTTCAAATAAGAAAAGTACAGTCTAGTCTTACCTTATTGCTGCAAAAGGCTGGAATAAAAATTACCAACTTATAGAAGCAACTTTCACATGTATCTGAACATCAAACACAACACACAATATAAAATCAAAAATAACTAGAACAGAAAAGTTTTCAGTCTGACCTTAAAAAATACTGAGCAAATCACTAGATGAAGCCAGATCAAAAGGAAGGGCATTACACCAGCTTGTAGCCAGATGTGAAAGGGTCCCCAACTGCACAGGGCACAGATGGTATAAAATAGGGGGTGGGGGCACAAGCAGATCCAAAACATAATCAAACAAACCTGGTTCAACTTACACAGGTAAGACTATTCTAAAGAATTAATAACGTTTAATGCAACTGATAAGATTTTAAATTTGAGACAAATGATGTTAGGTGTCTCAAGCCAAAGTGTGCTCACTAGTTTAAAATTTAAAATTCTTTTGTGGAATCACTGAAAAAAATTTTCCATGAGAATATATTCAAAGTCATGGTGACTTGTTTTACATGAATACCAAGAAGACGGTGTTAAAACTAAAACAAACACAATGGTTATAAGCCACATTATCTGAGAACTTTGGGAAGAATTTAATGCATACCCACAAAATTAATACCTCTATTTGAAAACAGAAACCCCGTAAGTTTATTAAAATGCTCAGAGTCCTTTAATATTCCCCATTCATCTTGTAATATAAAGTGCTAAAATAAACATTTTCACCTTAAGCCTTCATTAAAAGTTGCTTCTTCCTAGGTTAAAAGATGGGAGGTAGCATAAATTTTCTATGGAAAACTCAGAAACACTCAATTTACTTCGTGTTCAGTTGTATAATGCAAAGTTGACACTTTAATAAATCCCAAATAAACATTTGTTCCAAAATAAAAGTTCAAGAAAAATTATCTGACTTCAATATTAGAAACGGAAATTTTCATAAAGAAATCTTGTGTTTCTTTAAATGAGTTGGTAACTTTTTTCAGGCAGCAACCAAAACCAAAACATTTAACACAGATTCCTTCAATCTCATGATTTCTAAAGGACACAAAATAATAGAATATCCAAAGGCTCTTGTATTGGATATTCTAATAAGGTACACTCAACACACACATATACAATGCGACTCTAAATTTCAGTAGCAATGATGAACAGAAAAATATTGACTTCACAATGACTTTTGCTTATCACTCACATAGTTTAGGGAATACTTATTTGATTTTTTTTGACATTTCTATGTATTAAAGTTTAGTAACAGCTTTGCTAAGCTATGTTTTGAAAGTGACAATTAATTTTAGTGGAAATTCATTCCCAGGCTGCTTTGATAGTCATTTGAACAGTTTTGCGTTATTTTACATGCAATTTTACAGCTCTATAACGTTCATTTAATCTTGTTCAATGATGCTGAACCCCAGATGCCATAAGACATTATAGAAAGTAGTTACTGCACATATGGAGTAACTACTTTTCTGAACATTAATTTCTTTTCTCTTAACAGGCTGAAATGGTATTTAGAAAAGAGAAGAGCCACCACTCTGTACTAAAGGCTTTATATTATGGACTTCCAGAGATGTGTTTCTATGAGTGCTGTGGTCCCAGCCATAAAGTTCTTATTTATGAGCATCATCTACTCAAGTCTCATTATGAATGGTTTTCTCTAGCCTTCCTTCATAAGATTGTAGGTATCATACATTAGAATCAGGTCACCTGACAGGGGTTAGGGTTGGGAGACTTTCCTCATTTGTCTTCTGTGGGAGTTGGATAAAATCAGGGTTTCTCCAAGAGCAATCTGAGCACCATCAGCATTGGAATCACTAGGGCACTTGTTAAAAATGCAGATATCCTCCCAGACCTCTAGGGCTGGGATCAAGAAATGTGCATAATAAGTATCTGAGTAATTTTTCTGCATGCTAAGGGGTGAGAAGCACTGGTAGATGATCTCAAAGGTCCCTTCCACTCTAAAATTCTAAGAGTCTCTGAGCTTTCTTTTAAAAATAGATTCACGTCAGCAACATGAAAGAATTTCTAAAACACAAGACAGTGACTTTTGGCCTCAGTGGGTCAACCTAAATAAATGTTCTTAGATTTGGATGCATAAGAAAAATAATAGAAAATAAAATCAGAACAGTATAATCCGACATGAAAGGAATCTATCTGGGATTTCTTCTTGGCAGTAGAGGGACAACCCACTCTAATTACTATACATGAGCACAGATTCAAAGGGACTTTTCATTGTACCTCACTTCCTATTTTTTTCCACGTCACCCTCTGACTCCTCCCAGCTGTTGAGATCCAAGGCTTTTTACAATCCTGAGTCATCAAACTCTTGAGTAATTTTAACTGATCTCAATATTTTCTTTTCAGAAGTAAACAATTCACAGGCAGTCCTCTACTTTCATTTGTAATGAGTGAAATCTTCCAGAAACATACAACACGGGGAAGGTGATGCACGGACTTACATTTTTAAAGGGAAGTTCCATATTCCGAGCTAAAAAAATCAACTCCTAATTTTCTCTCTTTGGGTATAATATTTGATGAAGTATTTCCCGTATTTCCTACATGTGAGTTTATTCTTTTTCCCAACCACTTAGCCCAATGAGAGCCTAGGATTTGAGATATTTTAAGCACATCTGGAGCGATCTAGCTTTGACACATTTTTATTAGCTGCATGAAAGCTAAATGTCTTATTGCCAAGTATCATTTTTACATTTTCTCATCAAATTTTTGTAAAAGCATAGGAGCAAAATGCAGTAGGATCTTAAAAGAATTCCACAAACATAGCTGGATAAATTCTGCTGCAGAGCCAGAACTGTTGGCTGGAAGGCAGCGCCACCATGTGATCGTTCCAAAGGCTGTCAGTTTTGTCTAAGGACACAAGTCGGGATCCTCTGAGAGTCAGGCAACTAATAGCAAAAGCCCACCTCCTGTCATAGGAAGGTTATTTTCAAACTCCAAACCCCAATAACACTTCTGTCTCTGAGAGGGAGAAGGACGAGCTGTTTACAAAGAGCTGTTTAAGGAGTTACATCACTGGCCAGATTGGATCAGATATTTAGTGCTTGATTAGGATAGCTAGTGAGGAGGTTCAGGTGGACAGATTCTGAGTACTCTCCATTTAAGGATGCCTGCACTGGGATGCAACTTGCAGACTTCAATGCCCAGCTCTGTGGCTGGCTAGCCCTATGTCTTTAACAAGGGACAAGTTCAGTCAAGGCTCAGTTGGTGGACCATATACTATGTCTATAGGACCCAATTACATCTAAAGCTTCTTAGCTGTAAAGTCATGTGACTGTGTGCCTGGTGTAGATGTGGGCTAAATTAAGAAGATGGGTGAGAGAGAGTCAACTTAATCTTATTTAAAGTTTATTAGAGTACTGTTTTCCTTTTCATGTTTTTGCTTCATAAAGTGTACCACGAATCTAATAGCAATATTATACTAAGTGTACATGTTTGCAGTGAATTATACCCTTATTTAAGAAATGTGGAAAAGTTGGGTGGAAAGAGGAAATCTTAAAACTAAGTCAGCAATGCAGAAAGTGCTTATGAAAGACAGTCAAAATAAAGACAAGTTACTTTAAATGAGTATTTTTTTGTCCTTACTTTCCCAATGTAGGCAACTGCCTGTGAGACAACAATCTAGGGAATAATGGGAGAAGAAAAAGCATATTAGTTTCAATCAGATTTCCTGGCATGTATCACAGACCCTAAGGAATTACAAAGACAAAAAAGCGAGCTCTTTGGTTTCTATATGGTTCTTTGCAGTGTCCAAGGCTGCACCTGCAAGCACTTGGCTGAAAAGACCAGGATTCTGCTGGAAGTTTGTACTTTCCCCACATCGGCCAAGATGGGTAAACTGCCTTAACACAAAAGTCACATGCCCCGCAAAATATTTCCTTCTATCTCAAAAGAGTATTAGCTTCTTTAATCTAAGAAGGTAATGAGAGGTTTTTAAACTGATTAAATCAGCTTAGTTCATACAAAGTCTATTATGACTAAATATTCAATTAAAACAATTTCCAAACCAAAATCTGACAAAATCCTCTCTGAAAGTAATTTAGATGATAGGTTTTTAACATTAGGCAAATTAAATCCTTCTCACAGTTGGTATTTTTGAAAGGGTCAGAAACAGTTGCAGAAGTTCACTGGGGCAAAAATCTGCTTTGTGTGCTAGTCATGTTCCAAGATCATAAACAACAGAAACTGGAAATATTAACGTGAGCCTAACATTCCTATTTCATTTTATTTTTACTTCAAAGACTACATACATGCAAAAGTTGAACACATCATCACAAATGCCTTAAATAAAGTTCAAAAAAATAAAAATACTTCGAAATCCATTTACTTATGGAAATATATATGACAATATAGTGAAGACAATTATATCCTTTTTTTCTAATCTATCAGAAAAATACTTATATTATAAAAAAGAATTTTAATTCATGTCCAGAATAATTTTTTTAAAATCCTTGACTCATAATTTTAAAACAAGTTAACTGATAGCACAACGTTTGGAGAAACAAGTCCCAGGCTTTTGCTAATTGGATCTGATATTCTTATACTTCATTTTGAAATCACTAAGGAAACTCAAGTTTAGAAAAAAAGCATTTAAAAAAACTATGATGATAAGTATTATGGCTGAGGTGGTTACTAACAAGTGAAGGGCACGACTTTTATAAACAGATAATGTGGAGAGTCCTTTAAAATGTCTGAATGGAGAATTTTATCCACAAACACATAGTAGAGGCTTAAAGTAGCCTCGACTCTCTCTGTTGGTCAACACTACAAGAGGAAGTAAAACTCCTGGGTACGGTGAAGATCTCATCAGTGCACCGCCCTTTTGAAAAATGTGAGCATGCACTAGCTCCCATGACTCCAAAATCAAGCCAGCCAGGGAAGTGTCTTGGAATGGCCCTGCCCTTTATCAGGCAAAAGCAGCCAGAGGCTTGGCAAAGTCTAAGTCAGGAGAGGGGAATCGGCGTATCCCGAGCAAGTCTCCATGATCCAGAGGATGACCATTTCCTTCTAATAAAACCAATATTTCTTTGGTAGCATAATACAATAGATATCAACAATCCCAATTACTAATATGAGCAGAATGTGCTCCAAGTTCAACTTTGCAAATGTTCACATTCATCCTGGCAATGAGATTTAACTTCCTGCACCTATAAGAAAAAGGACGGGGACAGCTGCCCAGGCTGGAAGACTATCGATGATGAGAAACAACATATAATGTGAGCAGGGAAAGGGATCATTTAACAAAATGTGTTAGCGTTGACTGGGAAAGCCCTAAGTGGGCAAACACACCTGAATTTTGGAAGGAGCTTAATTCAAACAAAATTAAAATATCATCTTCTCTTTAAATCAGAAACATCAGGTTTTCTATTGGGAGAAATCCCTTGCTACCAATCTAAGCCTTTTATTGAAAAGCACAAATTGAAATTTGGGTTAGAAATGTTTCCACAGAGGGTCCAAAAACTCAGAGCTTGATTTATATCCTGATACTGAATTGTGATTATAGTTTTCATGTTAGGCAATCCAACTATTACTTTCCTTTTATCACTAAAAAAAAAGTTTTTAAAAGGAAAATTAAAGACGTGTGTGCTGTCAGTGCAAAATCAGATTAAGTATGGTTTTTCTTTTCCCTGGGACAGAAAAAAACAATGCCCAGCTCACAGTACATAGGAATATGTCACAACAAATAATCAGAAGACAGGCTTCTCCAAGCTAGTATTCCTCCTTGTACAGTGTGGTATTCAGAAGCACTCTTGTCACGATTATGCATATTCTCATTAACTAGGTACAGCAGAGCTACTTAAAGGGAAACCGATTTCTTGTGCCTCAATGAAAGGGGAGTGTAGAAAACAATAATTAGGCTGAATAAGGAATTTTAAAGGGCAAAAAAAAAAAAAAATGCAGGGTGAAAAGAACAGAGAATTTAGAAAGCCAAAAAAAAAAATTTTTTTTTTTTTTGTAAAGCAAGTAATGTGATGATAGAAACCCACACAATCTCCCCCCACCCCACCTGCCACTTTGAGTCCTAATTGCCCATCTGCAAGGACAGAAACCCACTCTAAATTGACCAGCATCGGCTTCGGCAAGTCTTCTCTTCACTCTCCCTCCTGTTAAGACCGTTTCCAAAACCAATCAGCAAAGGACAAAGAATTCTTTACAGAGTGCAATTAGTGTTTTCCACGTCCACCTTCAAAAGCATGATGCTCTTCATGGGCTAAAGGACAGAAAAAAAACAAAAAAGAAAAAAAGGAAAGAAAACTTTAAGCAAAGGATGGGCCAACCCTCCTCTAGGCATCTCATTCAGCTTCCCCAAATGTTGGCAAGAACTCAAATACCGTTGGTTTTTTTTTTTTTGGTTTTTTTTTTTTTTGGGTTTTGTTTTTTTGCCAGTAACTGTTAGCTAAGGCGTGCATTTCCTGAGAAATGTAATAATGAAAATTAAAACAAGGAATAAACAAGCAATGGGCATGCTGCCTGTTTCTTCTTGCTGTGCCTGGGAGGATGAGTCATCTCGACAAGCCGATGAAGAGAGTATGTTGGGCTGCAAGCAAATGCCACAGGGGAAAATGTGCCCCACAGAATGCATTGCGGGGGGGATGGGGGGGCGCCTGACACAACCCAAGACAGAGCCACTCACAAGCCTATCTTTAAAAATAAACTAAAAATAAAACAAAACAAAGAACCACACCAGGGTGACAGCAATTATATCTAGGTGCCCCTGCCCTCTACCTGTCAACACTCTCGATGGGAAATGAAGTTTCATAAAATTGCTAAGTCTTATTTTTCCAAATCGTGTTCCCCACGCCACCCCAAACGGATTTTCAGCCCTATCGTCTGGCTTGCAAAATTACTAATTTTAATTAGGAATTATAGAATTTTTTTTTTTTTTTTTTTTTGGGATGGAGTTTTAGTCTGTCACCCAGGCTGGAGTACAGTGGCACAATCTCAGTTCAATGCAACCTCCTCTGCCTCCCGGGTTCAAGCAATTCTCCCTTCTCAGCCTCCAGAGTAGCTGGGATTATGGGTGCACGCCAGAATACCCAGCTAATTTTTATATTTTAGTAGAGACGGCATCTCACCATCTTGGGCAGGCTGCTCTTGAACTGCTGACCTCAAGTGATCAACCCGCCCCGGCCTCCTAAAGTACTGGGATTATAGGTGTGAGCCACCATCCCCAGGCAGAACTCTAGAATTTATTTTCTTTTTTGAGACAGAGTCTTGCTCTGTCACCCAGACTGGAGTGCAATGGTGGGATTTTGGATCACCACAACCTCTGCCTCCCGGATTCAAGCGATTCCCCTGCCTCAGTCTCCAGAGTAGCTGGGACTACAGTCACATGCCACCACACCCAGCTAATTTTGTGTATTTTAGGAGAGAAGGGGTTTCACCATGTTGGCCAGGATGGTCTTGATCTCCTGACCCTGTTATCCACTACCTTGGCCTCCCAAAGTGCTGGGATTATAGGCGCGAACCACTGCACCTGGCCAGAACTCTAGAATTAAAAAATATTATGCTACGAAAAATATTTTCAAAGACTTAACATTGTTTAAAGTAGAAGATGGCACTGGGAGACCCTACAAAATACATAACATTTTCTCTAAGGCAAAAAAACTGTGTGTGAGAATCTACCTCCTGGATCTGGTTAACCATCACCAGGAAGCTAGGTCTGATAAAGCTGGGGTGAGTCAGGACTCTAGAGGCTTTGTTCCCCAATATGATACCCATACTAGCAATGAATGGGGTTCTAGGGAGGCAGATGGGCTGGCCCATTTCACCTTTTAAGCCCCTTCCAATTCTGTGTGGTTTGTTAGTTTGTTTTTGTTTTTGAAACAGGGTCTTGCTCTGTCACCCAGGCTGGAGTGCAGCAGCATGATCTGGGTTCACTGCAGCCTCGACTTCCTGGGCTCAAGCAATCCTCCCACCTCAGCCTCCTGAGAAGCTAGTATTCCAGGTGTGTGCCACCATACGTGGCCAATTTTTGTCTTTTTGGTAGAGACAGGGTTTCGTCATGTTGCCCAGGCAGGTCTAAAACTCCTGAGCTCAAGTGATCCACCCATCTTGGCCTCCCAAAGTGCTGGGATTACAGGAGTGAATCACTGTACCTGGCCTCTGTGTTTTTCATATGGAATAAATTCTTCAGACTATTGCTGGGCGGGTGGGCAGAACAGGTCTATTTTCCCTTTGACATCATCTTGGACGTTCAGCCTGAGCTGCTTTGCACTTGGATAAAATATTGGGAGAGATGTGCTTTATACCTCGCAGGTCACCTCAGGTTGGCCACACTCCTAAGGGGGGCCTGAAATCTGAACTGATTGAGTAGAACATTTCTCACAGCTTTAACTTTACAAAGAAAGATATTTAGGGAAGACATCAAAGAAAACATGGTTTGATCTGCAAGGAAATTATACTATGCTTTAGGGTCAAGTAGAGGTATCACAGAACTACAGTGACCTGGTTTCCAAATAATAAATCCAGATATACAGACTATCCAAAGTTCAGTATTACTTCTAGGTGTGAGGGGCAGTCTGGCGCTGTCACAGTTGCATACTACAATGTTGATGGCTTAAAGAGACAGTAAAACAGAACATTCAGAACTGGGAGTGCCTAGTGAACAGAATTCTGTCAGCCTTAGGTTACTTTGGGTAGAAAGGGATTACAAAATTGCTCTAAACCTGGAGCTGACAAACTTTTTCTGGAAAGGGAAGAGAATAAATATGTGCCTTTATGAACCATATGGTCTCTGTCCCAATTATTATTATTATCAATTGTTGTATTGTCATTTTTGAGATGGAGTTTCTCTCCTGTCGCTCAGGCTGGAGTGCAATGGCCCAATCTTGGCTCATTGCAACCTTCACCTCCTGGATTAAAACGATTCTCCTGCCTCAGCCTCCTGAGTAGCTGGGGTTACAGGTGCCTACTACCATGCCCAGCTAACTTTTTATATTTTTCAGTAGAGATAGGGTTTCACCATGTTGGCCAGGTGGTGTCGAATTTCTAACCTCAGGTGATCCGCTCGCCTTGGCCTCCCAAAGTGCTGAGATTACAGGCGTGAGCCACCATGCCCAGCCTCTGTCTCAATCATTAACTCTGCCTTTGTAGCACTAAAGCAGCTATAGACAATATGGAAACAAATGGGTATTGCTCTATAATAATACAACTATTTATGGACACTAAAATTTGATATTCATATAATTTTCACGTGTCACAAAATATACTTTTTCTTTTGATTTTTTCCAACCACTGAAAAATGTGAAAACCATCGTCAGCTACACCTATACAGAAACAGGATAGGGGAAGTGAAGAGAGGGGGAAGATTTGAGTTCTGGCTTCCTGCTTTAAATATTTCTCATGCCAGAAAAGACCTTTGTCACTCAGCTGTTCTTAAGAACTTAGCAGAATTGGCGAGGGTGGGGCTGGTCAGGGAATGGAGACTGCACTGTGAGTTTCTCAGTCAAATAATCTGTATCCAAATCAAAGGTAAGTTTTAATGGCCCAATCCCCATCCACCTGCTAGAGGCCATGACTGAACATGCTTGGGTTCTTCCTACATGAAAAATTTACAGTCACCTAGCTTCTGTAAACTTGGGAATACTTACACTAGGATCCTATTAACCAAACCAGAGAAAAAGCATGAATTGGCCCTTTCCAACTTACGTCACCCTGCTGTGAAAAAGATTTCAGCTCAAACTTCACTTTTCCAAATCATTTCTGCAGCAAATGGTGTATGTCCTGCTGAGTAAAGGACTGCCTGCTTTGTTTACAATAAAGAGAACTACTTGTTTTTTCAAATTCGAATCTTTATTTGAACAGTCTTTGGGTTTTTAAATGTTAACTTATGCCCTTAAAATACGAATTTCTGCTGAGACCCTTACTCATTTCTGCATTACGTACTTTGCAGTGGTCTCTACCTCTGGTGTATCTATTTGATTCAACTGGACAAGCTGCAGTTTTCTTTACCCTCCCCGGAGCCATCACAACAGCTAAGCAGTGAATCATCCTGCCCTTTGTCGGTCTTACGTGCTTACGGCCACGGCCCTAAAAACTAGCCTAACCACTCTGTGGCCTTATGATTTGATAAAACAGGTATCTTATTATCTGTCTTGAGCCTGCTGCTAACCAATGTGCTACCTGGAAACTTAATCATAGAATTTAGAAGTAGAAGGAACCTTAGAGATCAAGACCAACCTCCTCGATACTCAGATGAGAAAGCAAAACGCTGAAAAGTTGTCACTTGCTCAAGGTCACACTGGTGAAGTGGGACAAAAATCCAAACTGCCTGACTTAACTACTTCAAATTAGTGTTCTCCTCTTTCGAGTCAAGTGTGGAGCTGGTTAAAAGGTAGGAAAAGTTGTTTTAGCCCCATACATAAATGCCAATGAAACACACTTTCTTCTGTAGTTTCTGCTAATCTTGTGAAATAAAGAAAATCCCTTGATGCCCTTTCAATTAATATCTGGGGTAAAAATACAATTAAAGTATCCCTAAAGAATAAAAATGGCATCAGCAAATTTGCAACTTCTACACTGCACAGCCAATAAGCAACTTCTGCCCTGCCATTTGTGTGTCTCCTTTATTTAAACTTCCATTTAAAATTCAGAATATCTGCAGTGCCAGATCAGTCCCACTGCTTAACGTCGGAGTCATTTGGCCTGTAATGATATGGTTCCTTACAAGAAGGCCTTAGTGTTAATATCCTCTGTCATACTAGGATACTCACAAAACAAAATTTGCTTTTTTTATTCTTTTTGGCAAAGGGTTGGACAAAGTGAAGCAATGATGAAACGTATTTCAGCAATTCTAAGATGCACTCCTCACCACTACCACACACATCTTTGAAGACCTCTGGTGCCAATAATGTGTTACAGTTTAATTGGGAACCTTTTCTTTTTCTTTTGTAGTAATACTATACGTAATGGAGCATCTTATCTTCAAGAGCATTGTAGAGTCAATGAAATACGGTAGTTACAAAAATGGGTTATTGACTCTAAGAACAGTTCTGATATAGAAAATTTACCATACATGTGTAGGGCTGTCATCCTTTTCTCTGACTCATTGTTAAATGTGTAACCTGCAGTTTGATCTACCAAACATTGGTTTAACAGCACTAAGATGTTTTCATTATGAAAAAGAAGACTTTTTCAAAAGAGCACACAAAAGCAATGAACATGAATCATGATGGAAACAATGGGTCCACACACCTATTCACACTGTTAACATTTCACCACTAGGTATGAATTCTCTCTCGGTTCTGTGTCACAGTCATTCATAATGAGGAAGTATTAGCATTTCAGTAGAACATTCAATCATGCCTGTGCTCAGAATGTATTTCTTCCGAAAACACAGATGTTATACATTATAAATTCCTGTTTATGAAGGGATGATTGAATATCTACCTGCCAGTTCGTATAATGACATTTTTATTATTGTTGTTTCCAACACTATTGTAATTTTTTTTTTTTTTTTTGAGAATCAAAATTTCAGTTTAGGTACAAATTTTTGAAATAACAAATACAATATTTGTTATTTCCTTTTCTGATCCACACAGGTAGGCAAGAATAAAATCTCATTTTAATTTCTGAGACTAAGCTTTTTTTTTTTAAAACACTTAAATGTAGTTTACTGAATTCTTTTCTGAATTATCAAATTTCAAATGAGTCTGCCTTCACCACATTTGCAAAACGGTTTCTATCGTTAAAAGTATGATAGAGTAAGCTAGATAGAGTAATAACTGGAAATAAAGCACTTACGTTTATAAAATACTGCTTTAAAAGTTATGTGGGGCAGAAGTTCATAGATCTTTTCTAAAACAGTCGCTTCACCCACTAAAGAGGCATTTACATTCCAGACTTGGACGACGTCTTCTCGGTCTCGAACACTGACACTAACTCCTATTACTTCGTCATCTGAGGGGAAGACAGGAAAAAAATAAATGAGTGATACGTTCAAGTCAGTCTGACTGTTTCTAAGAACCTAGTCAGTTTATCTGAAAGTTAAGGATAAGATGGAAAAAAGAAGGTGGCACAAGACAACTTGTAAGAAATAACTGATTCTATGGGGAATCATTGGAAGAAAGCAAGTTAGTGCAAAAGCTATGGCAGTCATATCATATTTATCCAGGGACTTACATAAAGTGTTCCAGCCAAATGCATTTTCCAGATAAGTCATTTACCCTTTTTAACATTACCAAAGCTTTGTGACTATTTCTTACTGTTTTGATGAGACTTTTTCTAAAATGGGTTGCATAATTCCCTGCCCTCTGAAAGCCAAGTGAACTGAAATGAACTTTTCCTTGATGCCTTGCTGTCTCTGTTAAGGATAGCAAGAATTTCTCCTGACTTCCTGCCAAGCTTTCAGGGACCCTGGGGTGGTCAGCACTATATGCCCCGACACTAACTGGACCCAGATTGTGCATTCTCAGCTGCTCATCTGCTTTCTGTGGTTTACTTGTCTGCTCCTTTCCTGTGAATTCTTCCTGCTCTCTCTGATGCTTCCCTCTAGAAATCCCTTTTCTGGTGTTGGGCGTTATACTGTGGGCTAGAGACTCAATGCCCATCTGTTAGCACTGTGTATAGAGTGAGAGTAAAGTCTTCTCTGAGTACAGCTCTGCTATTCTAGGATCCCCCGTCAATGAATGAACGTTATAAGGCATTTATCTACATTGATTAAGGTGGGCCTTTTTTTAAAAAACAAAATTCCAGATTAGGGCTGGCTTGTACCTAGTTGAGAATGGCAGATGGATAGTAAGGTGTTACCCTGTTTTATCCTCCCTTGCAGTCACTTTGTTAACACTAATTTGCAGCAAAATGAAAGGAACACAAACTTTTGATTCCTGGTTTTCCTTTTTCATGACACGGTAATGAAATACAGTCAACTCTATGGACTTTGATAAACAGCATCAATAAGTAGCATGTGAGAGATAAGCATTATCAATATAAGAAAATTTTGCTTTAGTTAGTATACTAAGCCTAATTTGCTGGCCTCTATAAATCTAAATATTCATGCCATCAGTTTTTCTAGTTGTCTTCTGGAAGTTAAAATATTTCAGTATTAGGATATAATTTAAATAAAAACATATCCAATTTCGTGCAGTAATTTCTCCATTCTTCCCTTCTCCCGCTCCTCCTGTGTCTTCTTTTCTTTTTTAAAATGAATTTAATCTTGGCTAAATGTGTATGACTTGACACTAAATAAGTCCATTTACATAAATACTCAAAATCAGGTAAAATTAGCCTCTGATGTTAGAAGTTAGAGTGGAGGCTACCTTTGAAGGAAGGAAAGGCAGCAGAGGAGGTTGCTGGGGGGCTGGTAATGTCCTGCTTGTACATCTAGATGCTAAAGTTATATGCTTACTTTGTGATTATTTATCAAACTATATACATACAACGTGTGTATTTTTCTGTGTATCTGCTACATTTAAACAAAAGAGTCAAAAAAAGATAGCTAGTACCTTATCACGGCCATTCACAGAAACTTTTTATAGCATCAAGAAAGTATTTTTAGGTACAGATTCCTTACTTTGTAATTTACACTTTAAAATAGTCTTGCCAGAGTTCAATGTTATATTTTATATGAAAATAAAAATCATCAAATAAGAAGGGAACCTTTAGCCATGAAGTCACGGGATCACCCTTTAGGGGAAATGTTCGTGTTTCCAGTCTTTTGGTGTTACCTATTTCTACCCTATTGGTCAAAGCGTGATACAACTGATGGATGCTGAGCATGCTTAACTGTCAATATTTCAGTTTGGTTTGGCTCTTGGCAACCAGGCATAGTTACTAGCACTTTCACAAATGGCTCGGTTAAAAAAAAGGCTGCAACTCTTCACCAAAGGCAGATCTATCAGCAAACATGTAATATTCATAAGTAGAATCAACCAGCAAAACCTTGATTATTTTAGGGTACTGGCAACAGAAGACTTTAGAGCTGGGAGGAGCCACTGCTTAAAGATGAGGGGAGTGAGGCCCAGAGAGATTAGCTGACTTGATTAAAGTGGCAGAGCTAGTTAATGGAAGAGCTAATGGTTAATAGCTAATGGTGCTCTCACGTCCCAAGTCAACCACAAAAAAACTGGTCTTCTTTACTCAATACTGGCTATTCATTACTACCTTAGACTATTTTTCCCTGGTTCTGGAAACAGGAATAATTGATGCAGAAAACCTCCTCTCTCAGGGATTTATGTGTTTATAATTATACACGGGATACATTTTTGGCTGTATATTATCACGTTGCTAAATACTCCCTATTAAAACAGAAGGAATGTGTACTTACAGACAATTTTACCTTAATCCAGGTCTTTTTTTTTTTTTTTTTTTTTTTTTAAACCAGGGTCTCGCTCTGTCACCGAGGCTGCAGTGCAGTAGTGTGATCATAGCTCACTGTAGCCTCTACTTCCTGGGCTTAAGTGATTCTCCCACTACAGCCTTCCAAGTTGCTGGGGCTATGGGTGTATGCCACTATGCCCAGCTAATTTTTGCACATTTTGTAGAGACAAGGGTCTGTCTCTGTTTCTTAGGGTATTTCGAATTTCTGGCTTCAAGTGATCCTCCCATCTTGGCCTCCCAAAGTGCTGGGATTACAGTCATGAGCTACCAAGCCCAGCCCAGGTTTTGTCTTAAGTGAATAAAAAGTGGTATAAGAAGTAAGCAAAACAAAAGTGGAATGATTGGAACTCCTTGTGAGATGAATCTGAACCATGCCCCAGGACTGGCAAGACCTACAGGGCTCTCAAACATAGACCCATCTAAGACATCCGAGGGACAACTGATCATTGTCATTAGCTAAAAAGAAAAACTTCACTGGAAGCTGGGGAGGAAAAATAGTATTCTAAATGTTACTTCAGGAGCATTCAGAAGGAACTACCCAAAAAGAAAACAAAACTTTAAACAAGCAATTAAATTCTGCTCTTTGAGTGGGTTTATCACAAACACTAAACACTTAGAAATACCCTGGGTATTTGAAAATGGTCTCCAAAGGAAAGCTCTGAATAACTTCTGTCTTATCCTCTACCGTTAAATCATGCATAATAATGGTGAGCAGTCCCCACCTACCACTCTAGTCCTCTTTGAGCAGGGGACAGAGAGAACAAGAGGAACAGGTTGGGATTGAGAAGGACAGAGAGGATTGTGCTTGACCACCCACAAACTTCACTAGACACTGAAAGCATTTTCCCCTTCTGGAAGAACTGGAACAGATGAAGGGAATTTACTTTGTGTTAAGAGCCCAGCTAATGTCAGATTTTTCTTTCCTGTCTATTTATTTTGGGCAGATGGTTACAGATACTAACAAGTTGAGCTAGGAGGGAAAAATATACGTGACTATACACATACATGTATAAATATAATATGCACATATGTAAATATACATATGGACATAGGCGTACATATCTAATACTAAACACCACAATCACATGAAAAAAAAATTGAGTAACTTTGTAGTTCCAAAATAAACAACTTCAAAACATGTAAAAAGTCAAACACATGACCACAAACTTATGCAAGAAACAAGCACAAGCCAGGAGCACACGAAGCAGGGCCGACCAGAGCCGTGGGCTGCTTTACCTGCTGCGGCACAGTCTGTGAACTGTTCCCCGATGGTTGCCAACAGCAACTCTTTCCAAACTGTGGACTGATGTGGGAAAAGAATAAAAAACAAAACAAACAAAACACACATATTTTAAATTATCCTCAGGAGCTAAACAAGTTATGTTTTCTTCCACTTCATACGTACTTTCTGTGCCCATATTTGGAGTCCACAGACACCTCCAAATCCTAGGTGCAAACATTTATTATAGTGGCGTATTTTTCACTGGTTTACAAATAACTTTACACAGACATAAGTAAGCCAAAGTCTGGCAAAAGCTAATCGCTAGTGAAACCCCTGTTGAAATTCAGAGGAATTTCTAGGGAAAATGTATTGCAATGACTTAAAAGTTTCCAATTTCTTTACCTCTCACTGATTCAAAACATAGAAGCTGATTATATGTGGATGCTATTAGTAAAATCTTTCTCTTGAAAATCTTTTTTTTTTTTTTACAACTTATGTGGTACTTCAAAGGTTACACAAGTAAAGAACACTTCAGGATATTTCTTGTTTATTAAATACTAGCGTCTTGGGAAATTCCATTCACTTGAGGCAGACTGTTTGTGGGAGGCAATAGAACTGTATGTAAGAATGTATGTAATTTCCCTGGAAGGTTCAGTGCACGCTCTGGTCTGCCTCCTACCAATGAGAAACACTGGAGTTTCTTTCTCCTCATGATCTGCTGGTGCCATCCAACAGACAGCCACATTATTTCCTTTGAAAAGTTCTTGGTCCCATTTATCCTCCTTCCTGTGGTTCACAGGCTCCAAATTGCCCCCAAACTGCGTTTGAATCCAGAGAGGCTGCTTACTATCTGAAAACCAGGTGGGTTAACAACCTCTCTGATCATTAGTTTCTTTAGGTGAACAGGAAAATAATAATAGGGCTGACCTTCCAGGGCTGCTCTGGGTATGAAATTAGTCAACAAGTGTGCTCAAAGGGCTTAGTACAATGACTGCAATAAAAGGCCTTAACATTTAAGATCCATGCCATAAACAGCTGCTTGTTTGCTATATTCCAAGTGCTCAATACATATTAACTATAATAACAGTGTTTATTATTACGTCCTGACAAGCTTAAAGTCTTGCTGAACCTTTAACCAAGGCCACGGCGGTTAGCAAGAGAATGGAAAGTGACCTTTCATCCTTTTCCTTTCTCTTTCCTAGCCCACCCCTTCTGGTCTGCTAGTCTCCCACCTAGGAATCACGGCTTCCGTTTTCTATCTGTCCAGCTACAGTCCTTTAAGCTGTTAATGATGAAATGGAGAGTTGGGAGAGGCCATTAGGGGAAAGGAGACTTCACCCTTCTGCTTTGAATTCAGACCAGTTTGGCCCACAGACCCCCACTAGTTGATGACGAAAAGTAGGCTAAGCTGCCTGGCATGAGGGCATTTGCACGGATTATTTGCATTATTATTTGTGACCTAGTGCAGCCAAGGGAGCTAGCAAGGAGGGAGAGGACAAAACTGCCTCTCAGCTGCTCTTCAAGGAATGCGGACGTCATGATTACTTCTGCTAGAGTTCAAAGTCTAGTGTGAATAAAGAAAGAACACGGAAAGGCAAAAAGTGTTGTTCATAATGAAATTTTAAGAACACCTTATATTTTCTCATTCTCCTACATTCTCTGCTCCCCTGATATTTTTTATTATGTAGGCCAAATAACAGTAAAACCTTGGAGCTTCACATCTTGACTACCAGTTTGCACCTTTGACAAATAAATCTGGTCATATCTTTAGGTATGTGCTTATAGGAAAATGACTCCAGCTCAAGCATATGGGTCCCTGGAGACATTACAGTTCTTTGAGGTTATCCACATGAAAGAAACCATGAAAAGGAAACTGGGCAGCATTTCCCCTTTGCCCATTTTCAAAGCAGCTTTTTGGTTTTCCAGGGCTTAAGATAACTGATTTTAGGGTTCACATTCATTTCCAGTCAAAATGACAAATTAGAGCTCACTCTGGGAAATCTGGGTTTCTGAGACTTGACCACTGCAAACCAGCAGCTCATCACACCCTCCAGGTGCTCATCAGCCCCAGAGGGAGAGGGAGCAGAGTCTCTCATGAAACCACAAAGGATGGTGAAATGCCAAGCCTCCCCATTCTCTGTGCCATGGTCATTCTCAGAACTGCTTTTGCTCCCCCTCGTAGAGGAGGGATGAGCCTTTGGAAGGAAATATGCTGCTTCGGATTTCGTAAAACCAATTTCCCTGTGTTAGTCATGGCTGTCAAGGGAATGTCCACCATAAAGACATTCACCCAGCTTTTCTGTGAAGTTCACAGGCATTTACTCCTGCAGACTGCATCATACAGTCACATATTACACCACGTCTATGGAGAAGCACAATGATATACTTTCAAGGCAACAGTGTAAGGCAGAAAATCATCGAGGTCAGAGCAGAATTTCTCACTCCCAGCCTGTTTGGGGACTGCCAAGTAAATAGGCTGTCTGCAAAGCACAGAATGCTGATCACAGGCCATCAACAACCCCAAGCCTCGCTGGTTCTAGACGAAGATCAGAAGGAACCTACCGTGCTGTCCTTGGGGACTTTCATCTTCCATACGCCGCCTTTTGCATTACTCTCCTCTTCCCTGGGCCAAAGACCAACGTTTAAAGTTAGACTCAGGACGAAGTGATTCTACATACACTTAAATATGTCTACCTACATTTAGTTTAACAACACATGACCTTAAAACAAAAATAACTGGGCATTTTTCTTTTTTCTTTTTTATTGTGGATACATAATAGTTGTACATATTTATGGGGTATAACTGAATTTTTTTTTTAAAGACTTTGTCACCCAGGCTGGAGTGCAGCAGCATGATCGTAGCTCCCTGTAGCCTTGAACTCCTGGGCTCGAGCAATCCTCCCACCTCAGCCTCCCAAGTAGCTGGGATTATAGGCATGTGCCACCATACCTGGCTAATTAAAAAAACTTTTTTTAGAGATGAGGTCTCTCTCAATTTGCTGCTCAGACTTGTCTTGAACGCCTGACCTCAAGCAATCCTCCCACCTTGACCTCCCAAAATACTGGGATTACAGGCCTGAGCCACAACATCTGGCCTACATGTGATATTCTGATACATGCATACAATGTGTAATGACTGAATCAGGGTATTTATCTATCCATCACCTCAATCCTTTATCATTTCCTTATGTTAGGAACAGTCCAATTCCACTCTTTCAGTTATTTTGAAATCGATAATGAATTATTGTTAAGTATACTTACCCTACTATGCTCCAAGACCTCATTCATTTTAACGTTATCTTTATACCCATTAATCATCCCCTCTTTATCACACCCCATCACCTGCAACTTCCAGGCCTCTGCTAATTATCATTCTACTATCTTTCTCTGTCAATTAAATTGGTTTTTTTGTTTGTTTGTTTGTTTGTTTTAGCTCCTACATATGTTTGAGAACATGAGATATTTGTCTTTTCATGCCTGGTTTCTCTCACTAAATATAATGTTCTCCAATTCCATCATGTTGTTGCAAATGGCAGAATTTCATTTTTTTGATGGCCGAATACTATTCCATTGTATACATGTACCACATAGTCTTTATTCATTCATCTGCTGATGGACACTTACGTTGATTCCGTATCTTAGCTCTTCTGAATGGTACTGCAATAAACGTGGAAGTGTAGATATCTCTTCGACATACTGATTTCCTTTCTTTTGGGTACATATCCGGCAGGGGGACTGCTGGGTCATGTGACAGTTCTACTTTTAGACTTCATACTGCTCTCCATAGTTGGCTGTGCTAATTTACATTTCCACCAACAGTGTACGAGGGCTCCCCTTTCTCCACACCCTCACCAGCATTCACTATTACCAGTCTTTTGGATAAAAGCCATTTTAACTGGAGTAAGACTGGACATTTTTAAATTAACTCTTCCCCAGTCCTTTTGTTGGAAACAGATGCAGAGGAAACGAAAGGAAGGAGCTAGGGATGGAGAGGGCAGAAAGTGGCATTCAGTGTCTACATGGGCAGGGAGGGCAATGGGACTTGAGATCCTCATCCTCAAAGGGTTGGTGCAGAGAGGCTCCCTCGACTTTGGGATTGACAATGAATATGGCTGCTTCATACACGAGAAGGCCCTTACACGTCAATGTCACAATCACAACACTGTCTCATGTGATTCTCCTATCAACCATGTATCAAGGCCTCGTGGGTGTCCCTGTAGGGGGCATCTGCTCCCTTTCTGGTTAGAGCATCCCAGTTTCCCTCTAAAGAGCCACCTGCCCCCTACTCTTCTGTGAAATACACTCAGGCAGAGTTGATTCCACATCCTGGCTTCAAAGATGGGCCTGTGACACAGGCTAGCCTATGAGAGTACTGCCTCTTCCTAGTCCTTGTGATTGGCCAGAAATGGAAAAGAGACCCAAAGTGGGACAATGAGAGTCAGCCCTGGGATTTTATCCCAGCTGCAGAGTGCCGACATTGGTAAAATTGCAGGACGTAAGACTGGAGCACATGAAGGCCACTTTGCCACCTCAGATTGTAGATAATTAAACCAAAAATTAAATCAATGTAGGATAAAGCAAAATAATTCTGGTGGGGAGCATCAGATTCCTGATAAACCTGGAGCTGGATCTGCCAGAAACTGGCCCTACCAGTGCAGTGAACTTACCAGTCGCAAGTTAAAAACATATTCCTTTTTTTTTTTTCGCTCACATTAGGTTTCTGGTGGCTGGGTGTGGTGGCTCATGCCTATAATCCCAGTACTTTGGGAGGCTGAGGCAGGCAGATGACTTGAGCCCAGAAGTTCAAGACAAACCTAGGCAACAGGGTGAAACCCCATCTCTACTAAAAATAAAAAATTAGCTGGGGGTGGTGGCACACACGTATAGTCTTAGCTACTTGGGAGGCCGAGGTGGGAGGTTCACCTCAGCCTGGGAGGTCAAGGCTGTAGTGAGCTGTGATGGTGCCACTGCACTCCAGCCTGGGTGATAGAGTGAGACGCTGACTGAAAACAAAGAAAAAATAAAGTAAACCAATCAACCAAACAAAAAACACAAAAACAAATTAGGTTTCTGTCATTTGCTACTAATCAAGATAAGACACATTTCCATTTTATTAATGAGTAAATAATTCAGAAGGAGTGAATGACATAAGGATTTATCACTAATTGGGACTCTAGACTGGGCAAACTAACTTACTGTCCATCTTCATCACTACCTCAAGCTACTAAAGAAGGAGGACACTTACCCTCCAACCCTGGGCCATGACTGGTATCACAGACTTTCTGTGTGGTTCATGTGAGACACATCTCAGGTGATACGATCTTTTATGAGGTTCACAAACATTTCCTTCCCACCTTGACCTTAAATTACACATTAGACACTTACCAGAGTGGTCGCCTCTCTCCTCTCATTAAATGGTAACTACATCTCAAAGGCAGGCTAGTCACAGGAGGGATATTATTGTATACACTCCAGAATATCTTTAAAAGAAAAACAAATACTTTGTTTAATATACCCAGTATTGATTTATTATGCTGCTAGATTACAAAATTAATACATTAAAGAAACATTTTTATTCTCATTGTTTTATCCATTCAAAACAGATTTTTCTCAGTATCCCTTCTAATTCTCTGTTAGAAAATGTATACGACATTAAAGAATGCTGGACTTAGTGGCTCACGCCTGTAATCCCAGCACTTTGGGAGGCTGAGGCAGGCGGATCACTTGAGCCCAGGAGTTCAAGACCAGCCTGGACAATGTGGCGAGATCCCATCTCTTAAAAAAAATACAAAAAATTAGCTGGGCACGGTGGCACATGCCTGTAGTCCCAGATACCAGGAGGTTGAGGTGGGAGGATAGCTTGAGCCCGGGAAGTCGAGGCTGCAGGTGAGCCAAGATCTCACCACTGCATTCCAACCTGGGTAACAGGAGTGACACCCTGCCTCAAAACCAAACAAACACAAAAACAACAAGTAAAGACGTTCCTTGCTGATGCTGTGCCAAGTTCTATGCTTCAGGAAGCCATGGTTATTAAGCAAACATTCCTATGCAACATGTCCACACATAAAATCGGAAAGGACTTTGCTAACGGTTTTTGACAGCTAGATAGTATCTACTAAAGCCTTTAGTACTGAATATATGTACTGAACAGATTTATAACTATTTCATTATAATAGACCCTGTCTTTCTCTAAGCCTGGAAGGAGTCAGTGATGCTGGGGCTTGGGGGTTGAGGGGTAAAGGAGATGGCAGAGAAACCACCTTAGACACTCTGTTTCCCCCTTATCTCTCCACTGCTAAAGGAACAGGGAACAGCTTAGGCATCGAAGCAACAAGCTGCGCAAGATATACGGTGTGATAGACGGCACGTCTGTGTCTTCCCCAAATTCATATGCTGAAACCCTAACTACCAATAGGATGGGGTTAGCAGGTGGGGCCTCTGGGTAATCAGGTCATGAGGGTAAGTGCCACCATGACGGGCTTGGTGTTCTTATGAGAAGATGAAGAGAGCCAGCCCTCCCTCTGCCGCATGAAGGTACAAGGAGAAGGTGGCTACGTACAAACCAGAAGAAGCCCTCACCTGATGTGCCCATGCTCACACCCTGATCTCAGACTTCCAGACTCCAGAACTGAGAAGCAAGGGTTTGTTGCAGAAACTGCCCAGTCTATGGTATTTGGTTATAGTAGCCTGAACTAAGACACAGGGCAACTGGTAAACAGAAATAGATTACACAAAAATAACAAAGTAATAGTAATAAAACAGGAAGAGTCTCAGCAAAGACAAGTGGTCTGGAGCCGTCCTCTGTGCCAGGCTTTGTTCTATAAACATTTCCACGTTTATGCAACGTATCCTAATCACAGTCTTAGGAGGAGGCGTGATTGTTATCCTTGTTTTAAAGATAAGGACATCAGGCAAAGACGAACCTTTCCCAAGACTCACTGTTTGGCATGACCATTAGGATTAGGATGCGGATTGAGGCGAAGAAGAAGAAAATGCTTGCCCATTTGTTTGGAGTAGGTCATAGAATTACTATGCTATGAATGCTATGCACAGAATTACTGTGCAAACAAGAAATATTTTTCTGTGTGGTGAGATAAGAATAGGGTGATCATCTGCGTCTCCCAGTGGGTCTGAGGAAATCAGTATGAGTAAAAGAGCAATTAGAAAAATCAATCCTGGGCTCACGAATTGAGTCACATGGGTGGGATGGAATTTTATTTATGCTGAATGATAATCCTGCTGGGTTGTTCAAGCCTGTTTTGTGTTAAAAAAAAAATAATAAAGCTGAATTAACTGCAAAGGTGGCAATGATGAACTGTAAGATCAAATTGAAGGCAAAAAAAACCCTATAGGATGATAGATGTATTAATTGAGAATTCACCTTGGCACCCTTCTATTAAACTGGTGCTAGCGTCAGGAGGAGCTGAACGCTAATGTAAGAACAGTAGCTCCTCAAACACGCATCTGCCTTTATGGCGGTACCTATCCTACAAATGCTTGGCTATCTGTGCCAATAATATTATTCCAATATTTCAGTTCCTGTCTGTGGTGTGAGGATGGGTAGGCTGGGCTGGAATCTGAACCCAGGCAATTTGATTCCCAAACCCCTGTTCCTAACCACTCAGCTATTTTCTTTGAAGATATTGCCATATGTTTTTGACACATCTTTCTCCAATCTTAGCATCCAGGAATCAGATGGCGAAGCCACAGAAAGAGGGACACCTGTTCAAGATGTTTTCCCACCAGTAAGATGCACATAATTCCCGAGAGGCTGGTGGTTGTCAACTCCAGCCTGAGAACCCAGTTATGATGTGGCAATGACCTCTGTAGATTTTATGCACAGAAATGAAGTTAAGATGAAAACCCCTGCCTGAGGTAAAACTAAGAGGACTTTGGTGCTGGCAAACTTCAAGTCTCCTTAAAGGCATCACAAACCAAAGTTCCTGCCACCATATCCCTGTCAAAATTGTTAAATCTCGACTTTCTTTTTTTTTTTTTTGAGATGGAGTCTCGCTCTGCTGCCCGGGCTGACAGTGGTGCGATCTCGGCTCACTGCAACCTCTACCTACCAGGTTCAAGCGATTCTCCTGCCTCAGCCTCCTGAGTAGCTGGGATTACAGGCATGTGCTACCACACAGGCTAATTTTTGTATTTTTAGTAGAGATGGGGTTTCGCCATGTTGGTCAGGCTGGTCTCGAATTCCTGACCTTGTGATCTGCCTGCCTCAAACTCCCAAAGTGCTGGGATTACAGGCATGAGCCACTGGGCTCAGCCAAATCTTGACTTTTTAACCTAGTATTTGAAGCACATTGAAAAAAAGACAACAAAACACTTCTTCCATTTCAAAGATCAGAAAAACACTCTAAGGATCATGCTAAAGACTGGAGTTTTAGAAGCTTCTCTTGAAAACAAAAACAGACAACTGACTGATTCTGTTTGGGTTGGCAAATTTGACAGGAAGAGATTACAGCCCAAGAAGATCAGGGATAGGCTTAACATATTCATTAAAGCAAATATTTGTACATTTGTGCTGAGCACAAAATAGGAGCGAAATATCCAGTCACACCATTTTTAAAAAGCCCTATTTAAAAACCATGTGCCATTAAACTGGTCTGCTTCCCTGTTGGAAACCTCATCCAATGCGTAGAATATTTGTGAAGTATGTCTGCTGGTGAAATACCTACAGGAAGGAATCTAGCATTACTCAGCTTCTAAAAACCTCTTCCGCCCTTGCAAAAGTGAAAGGTCTGTTACAGTGGAAGCCTGGTGATTCAAGATTATACTCTCTGGAACACATCTTGAAAATGGAAACACTTAAATTTTACTATATATAAAACCTTACAAGTAGATTTCAAAAGCCATTAGGTTTACAATTAGTTCTGTTAGGGCTGCAAATAGAAGATTGCAGTGAAACTAAGCACAATGTTTATTAATGATGGTTGAATACTTTTTAAAAAGCCTTAATAATCACCCTAGGACTAGAAAAGGTATAAAAGTTGAGCATCATTCATTCAGTCAACATCTGTGACTGTCAGTTGTGAAGAGGGCACTGTGATGAGTCATGGGGAACAGAGCGGAACGCGGGAGAATCAGCTTTGGACCACAGCAATCCACTCCTTGGTGGGTATGTTCTGGAGCACCAATCTGGCACCTCTCCTTGAGAAACTGAGGCAGGGAAGACACCTGTCCAGTGGAGTCTAATAGGTGGATTTAAGACCTAGGTTCTCAGGATAACCTTCACAGGCCATGTAGCCCTTGAAACCCAAGTTGCCTCCTCTGTATAAGGACACAGCTATTTCAATGGAAAATGTAATGATGAAATGCAAAGTGAAAGCACTTGCTAGGCCTAAGGAAGGAAGCAAAGTAAGGTTAGACCCATTAATATGCTGACCACTTGACAAATCCCCAGTCTATTAGTACTGATTGGAGCAATTATGCCCCACCTGACAGTCTTCTGCCAAATAGACAATCATTAATCACCAGGAAAGCTGGCAAATTTCCTAATGGAATGTTCTGAAGAAAAAGAATGCACTTGGAAATTCTTCAGAAGAAAAGATGCCATGTGCTGACAGACAACAAAGTGAAAGGTCTGTTTTGCAAAACAAATAAAAAACAAAACCACTTAGCAAATACACCTCAAAAAAAAAAAAAATCCAAGATGTATTCCAAGGTTGTGGCATGTGTAGCAGGAGAGTATTTTCAAAAAATAAAACAAATACTTTTGCTCATTAGGTATTACTGGTTGCCTGGGGCTTCCCACCAACTGAATCAGTGGTACTTATGCACAGGGCCAATAGACGTCTGAACCGAGCAGGCTACTGAAGAGCTTAATGGATGCTTTTAACTCACAGCAGACAAAAAAGCTGAAAGTGAAGTCCTTCTGACTTACAAGAGCTAGGTACTTGAGAGAGAAATGGGTTTTCCTTTGAATTCCAAAAAGGGCTTGACTTAAAGAGAGAGCCCAACTGTGGAGCTGTGATCACAGAGTGGACAGATGTGACAGGATGTGAAGATAATTTCCCACCACATAGAAAGTCAGTTAGGAAAAAATAAACTCAGAGTTTGGGGGTTAAAAGCATGAAGTGAGAGAAGAGTGGGGTTAAAACCCTGAAAGGATGGAAGAGAGCCCTACCCAAAGTTTGGGGAGCCCTAGAGCAGAGCGGTGTGGAACCTGCTTCCTGGTACAGCCCATGAGGCTCCAAGATGCCCAGAGAAGACCCCCATTCCTACAGTGTTGGGCAATATGGTGGCCAGGTCCGAGAACAGCTGTGAAGGGAGGAGCGTTATTCTTGCCGGGCGAGCCTGCCACAACCTTATAAAGTTTCCCTCCTTCTGGTGGGGTAGGTGGAAGACAGCCAACATTTCCTAAATTCTCAATCTGAAGCTTAAAATTGCTAGAAAGCCCATGGACAGTAGGGCCTGGGGTCTGGATGTGGGTGACAGTAGGGGGTCTTCATGACAGGAGGTTATAACAGGGCCAAAGGTGGTGAGTATGGCCCAAGGTCTGGAGGGGCCAGGGTATTTTGGCATATGCCTGCTCATGTGGAGAAGGAAAACGGGGTGGCCATTCTCCCCAAAAGAGACTAAAATTGGACGAGACCCAGTTTCACAGATGAAGTGACTTAATTACCTTTAATTAACAAGGTCGTATCTCGCCCCTACTCCAATACACACACACAATGGCCCTCCACTGAGAATGTGGAGGAACACAAACAATTTAACTTCGGTTACATTTCTGTACAACTGGGTTGTAGCTATAGATGTTGATCCTACTATGCATATAATGAGTAAACTAAATGATGGATAAAGAAGCTGGTTATACTTGATGTGAAGTCTGTGCTAGACAGAACTATGAGGTGGACCTGGCTGCAGGTCTTTCTCTTTCATTTCAGAGTTGGGTTTCTTCCTCTCTCCTCTCAGGCCCCTCCCTTCACCCAAGTGGTTCACTCAGGTCATTCTATTACAGGACACCACCCACCATGGGCTGTCCTGTTGTGTCCTGGGCAGCGAGTCCTTGCAATCAATCTTTCCATCATCCTCTAGGATCAATACTGACCTATGAAACCTCTTCTTCTGAAGGAAGAGCCCTCATTTCCCAAGGGTTTGGAAAGCAATCTGCTGCTCTAACTTAATGATCCATAACTGCACAACCACAGTCAGGCAGCTTGACCTGCTGATATGAAATGAAGTCTTGATATCATTGACAGTACATAGGATAAGTCTGGCATATGCAGGGGTAATATTTTCTTAATTTTTATAGGTTACATATATTCTTTGTGAAGACTTTCTGTGTATGATAAACGATGCTGAATTTCCACTTACAGAGGAAATATGAAGTTTGTTTTAAGCAAATTTAATAAAAAGTCAATTTATAAGAAATAATGGGTAGAATGCAGTATAAGTGAGACAAGTGTGGCAAAATCTTGAAGGTGATACATCAAATAACAGATTTGAGACAGAGTGCTGTACAGGACTGAATTTTTAGGGGTGGAATTTTGAGTCTTGTAGCAGGTAAGACAGAAACTATGGACAAAGGAGAGTTCTCTTGCAAATCACAGCTGACAGGTAGCTCTTCATTCTTTAAGACAGGCATCCCCAAACTACTCGCAGGCCGCATGCGGCCCCCTGGGGCCATTTATCTGGCCCCCTGCCGCACTTCAGGAAGGGGCACCTCTTTCATTGGTGGTCAGTGAGAGGAGCACAGTATGTGGCGGCCCTCCATCAGTCTGAGGGACACTGAACTGGCCTCCTGTGTAAAAAGTTTGGGGACGTCTGCTTTAAGAGGTAAAATAGGGGCCGGGTGCGGTGGCTCAAGCCTGTAATCCCAGCACTTTGGGAGGCCGAGGCGGGTGGATCATGAGGTCAAGAGATCAAGACCATCCTGGTCAACAAGGTGAAACCCCGTCTCTACTAAAAATACAAAAAGTTAGCTGGGCATGGTGGTGCGTGCCTGTAATCCCAGCTACTCAGGAGGCTGAGGCAGGAGAATCGCCTGAACCCAGGAGGCGGAGGCTGCGGTGAGCCGAGATCACGCCATTGCACTCCAGCCTGGGTAACAAGAGCGAAACTCCGTCTCAAAAAAAGAAAAAAAAAGAGGTAAAATAGGGCTGGTTCAAAAGCTGTGTTCTGGTTTTTTTCCCCTCCTAGAGATATGGGTCTTACCATGCTGCCCAGGCTGAACTCGAACTCCTGGACTCATGCAATCCTCCCACCTCAGCTTTCCGAGTAGCTGGGATCACAGGCATGAGCCAATGCACCCAGCTAAAAGCCATTTTCCATCCTGCACTGCAACTGCTGAGGATGCAAAACCACAAGAGAAATGTGGAAAATCTGGACAGGTTCACAAAAGAGTAAAAGAATAAATAAGAACCTGGAAAACACACCTAAAGGTAAAATATAATTTTCCAAGAAAGGCAGGAAAGTAGAAATGAATTTAACTGTTAATTAACAACAGAGAATAACTGTTGGGTGTGATGAAAGTATCCACATCAAAGGTTCCCAGGTCCAAAGAAGGCTGAGCCTCCTCCACACCTCAATTAGGGGGAGGAAAAGAAAGAGAACTGGATTCAAGTGGAGGGAGTTCCAGTCCTAGAGACAAGGCATGATTGGCTCTTTCCACTGAATGCTTGAGCCACTTACCTCCAGCCTCAGTGTTCTCAGCTAATAGATGGAGTAACAATTCTTCTCCCAAACCCATCTACTTTTTTTTTTTTTTTTTTTGAGACGGAGTTTCCCTCTTGTTACCCAGGCTGGAGTGCAATGGCGCGATCTCGGCTCACCGCAACCTCCGCCGCCTGGGTTCAGGCAATTCTCCTGCCTCAGCCTCCTGAGTAGCTGGGATTACAGGCACGTGCCACCATGCCCAGCTAATTTTTTGTATTTTTAGTGAGACGGGGTTTCACCATGTTAACCAGGATGGTCTCGATCTCTTGACCTTGTGATCCGCCCGCCTCCGCCTCCCAAAGTGCTGGGATTACAGACTTGAGCCACCGTGCCCGGCCCCCTAAACCCATCTACTTTGATTTGCAAAAGGGCCTCAAAGTATAAAAAGACATGTATGTCTTTATATAAGGCAATCATTAATATCACATGATTTTTAGTTTTCATCCAAACACATATGGGAGGAAAACATAAACATGATTGGGGAAGCAGGGTTTTTTTTTAGAGCTAATGGAGTGAGAGTAAATGAACTGACATACAGGCCAAAGTGGTTCATGCCTATAATCCCAGCACTTTGGGTGGTCAAGTTGGGAACACAGTCTGAGGCTGGAAATTCTAGATAAGTCTGAGCAACATAGCAAGACCCCATCTCTACAAAAAGTAAAATAGTTTAGCTGGGTGTGGTGGCACATGGCTATAGTCCTAGATACTGGGGAGCAAGCTGGGGTGCAAGGATCTCTTGAGACCAGGAGTTTGAGGCTGCAGTGAGCTAGGACTGCACCACTGCACTCCTGCCTGGGTGACAGAGTGAGACCTTGTTTCTGAAGAAAAAAAAATCAATATAGAATCCTAGAATAAAATAAAAAGACAGTGGGACAAAAGCATATCCTCAAATGACTTGCAGGACAGTATCCTGGCCAGTTCTTAAATACTAAGGACACTTTATCAGATGTTAAGGATACTCACAGGCTGAAATCTCAAAAGTCACTGATATCTTAAATGTCTTTACATATAAAGAGGTATTAGCGGTGGTGCAATCCAGAGTATAATCACTTGACATAAATAATCCAGAAGCAGTGGCACAGAGTTTTCTGATATAAAATATGGCTGAAGAAAGCATGAAAAGATGTCTCAAGAGAACTAGACAAATGACAGCAGATGACCTTACCATTATTACTGGGGGCTTGCTGTGGCTCTTTACCTCATTGTATCACTTCATTCTCACAACAGCATGATAAAATCACCATCACAATGATTCCCATCTTATATATGAGTAAACTGAGATTCAGACAGGTTAAGTAACTTGTCCATGCCAGTAAGTGTCAGCTACGGGACGTGAACCAAGGCAGTGTGATGACCCTAGCCCACACCCTAGCCAGATGACTGATGGAGCTGAGGGGTAGAATTCACCAACACTTAAGTAAAAGCTGGCCACATCTGCTAAGAACTATATACCCGCTTATCTAATTTCCACTCAACCTTAGGGAGTAGGCACTATTACGACATCAGTTTTACAGATGAGAAACTGAGGAAGCAGAGACAGCTGAGGCAGAAAGGAACTTCCTGATCCTTAGAGTAGTGCTGATCAGTCATTTTTTCACTGTTACCCCCTTAGCCCCTAAAAGAACCCTTTTTCCTAATTACCCATGATGAAATTTTAATACCACAGAGACACCATATATATTTACGGACTGTGTGGACTTCTATGCTTCGTATATAGCAAGAATGAGATTTGTTCAATGATCCATTTCCCATGCAAAAATCACCCTTTGATCCCACGGAGAACGTGCGGCCTACAGAATCCCTCACAGAAGCAGTCTGCTACGACTCAGGAACGTGGTTATTTATTTATAGTCTTGCTCTGTCGCCAGGCTGGAAGTGCAGTGGTGCGATATCCTCACACTGCAATCTCCACCTCCTAGGCTCAAGCAATTCTTCTGCCTCAGCCTCCTGAGTAGCTGGGATTACAGGCATGTGTCACTGCATCCAGCTAATTTTTGTATTTTTAGTAGAGACTGGGTTTCAGCATGTTGGCCAGTATGGTCTTAATCTCCTGACCTCATGCTCCATACCCTGGGCCTCCCAAAGTGCTGGGATTACCGGCATGAGCCACTGCGCCCAGCCCCAAGTGGTTCATTTATTAACTTGTCATTCATTCTTGTTTTTTTGGGAGTGTATGTCTGTGTGTGTGTGTGTGTGTGTGTGTGTGTGTGTGTGTGTGTGTCTGTGTGTGTCAGAGTCTTGCTCTGTCACCCAGGCTGTAGTTAAGTGGCGTAATCTCAGCTCACTGTAACCTCCACATCCTGGGTTAAAGTGATTCTCCTGCCTCAGCCTCCCTAGTAGCTGGGACTATGGGTGTGTGCCACCACTCTAATACAGCTAATTTTTGTATTTTTAGTAGAGACTGAGTTTCACCATGTTGCTCAGGCTGGTCTTGAACTCCTGACCTCAAATGGTCCTTCCAAAGTGCTGGGATTACAGGCATATGCCAACATGCTTGGCCTCATTCATTCATTCACTCCTTCAATATTCACTGAGTGCAAGGGACCAGACACAATAATATAGTATGGTATGATTCCATTAATATAAAGTTCAGTAACAGAATGAATGTATGGTGGTAGAAATGAAAACAGTGGTTGCTTTGGGGGATGGGGGTTGAAGGGGCATGAAGAGACCTTTTGGTGTATGGGGAAGTTTTTCATCTTGATATGCGTGATGGTTGTGTGTGCGTACCCTCATCAGAAGTTATACTTAAGAAATCTGCATTTACTGCATATAAATTCTATCCCAATAAAGTACAGCTTCAAAGAAAGTATTTCCTAATATGTGCCTGCCTGGGTGCTTTAAATTGCTCCCTGATGACTCTAAAATGCTATAAATTCAGAGGCTCAAACAAATGCCCTGGCTTATCTCATAGGGTCAGAAAAACCAAGGCAATGCCCTCATCTGACTAGTGTCGGCCCTGGAACCGCTTGCATAGTCCTGATGGTCCAATGTCCTGTGGGTTGGGAAAAGTCTAATGAGACTCTGAGAGCCTCTACATGAGGACAGGCCTTCAAATTAAGAGCTCTGAGGGTTGTAAAATGGCTGCTGGAAAGAGGTAACAAAAGTCCCTAAATCCACAGAAGAGGAGATGCGCAGCGAGGCAACCCAGACTCTGAGCGCGTTGGTTTCTCTGGACGGTGGCCCTCATGCTGCCTTGCGGTGCGGCCTGTACTTGGCACTGCATGGTTATTCACAGCGGCACTGCTGCTCTGCTTCCCACACGCTTATGTCATTTCCCCAGCTACACCAGAAATGGCCCACAGTCAGGACTGTGTCTTCACAGCCGGCTCACTGCCCTTGGTAGCCACACGCAGCACCTGACAATCAGATTCCTGGGACTTTGTAACTACGCATGCCAAATTTTTGAACCAGATACTGCGACAACAGGCTGAAAAAAAAAAAATGGATCTCCATGCTACTTCTGCATGTAAGAGGCTGCCTAAGAGACACAATCTAGATGCTGATCTATTGGAATTTCTAAGACATTAAAAGATTTAGGGATACAACAGGAAAGCTATTTAAAACCCGTCCCTTCTAGAAAATTCATGGACATATGGTCAATGCAACTCTGAAGCAGCTTCAAAAGCCTTATTCTATCCGCACCAGCACACTAAACTAGAAGGCAGGAGAAAATGGATAGAATCTGCTTTTGAAGAAAAGAAATGTGATCAACTCAATCTATCAGGTTTTTTCTTTTTTGAGACAGTGTCTTGCTCTGTTGTCTAGGCTGGAATGCAGTGGTGTGAATACAGCTCACTTCAGTGTTGAACTCCTAGGCTCAGGTGATGGCCATGCCTCAGCCTCCCAAGTAGCTGGGACCGTAGGTGTGTGCCACCAGGCCCAGTTAATTTTTAAAGAAATTGTTTGTACAGATGGGGGTCTATGTTGCCCAGGCTGTTCTGGAAATCCTAGGCTCAAGCAATCCTCCCACTTCGGCCTCCCAAAGTGTCAGGATTTCAGGCATAAGCCACTGGCCAGTTGCGTTTTTTCAATGTTCACCCTCAGAGTTGGATAGAGAAAGAACTAATAAAACTAAGAGCCTGCATTCATTGAGAATCTGCTATGTATTAGGTATTCCGTTAAGTATGGTATAAACATAATCTTATTCAATCCTCACAGTAACCCATGAAGGTTGGTGCTGCCATTACACTAATTGTACAGAAATGAAAGGGGTTTCATGCCTAATTTAGAATGATAGAATTGGGAGGTGAAGTGGGAAACTAAGCAGAGACTCTCCACCTTCATGCTCCACACTATCCTGCTCTCCCTATGTGACCTCTGAATCTTTAATAACCATGCACGGAAGGCACCATTTCCTCTCACTGATGGGGAACAGAGGCACAGAGAGGCAGTGGCAGAGCTGGAGTTTGAACAGGGACACAGATAAAGGTCTTAAAAACCTTCGCTCAACCACATGGCAGTCTGCCTTTCGTGTGGGTCTATGAAAGGTTTAGGTAGTAAATAAAAGTTCAACAGGTTGCTAAGAGAAAAGCAGAGGCCACCTGATTGTGTGCTCAGCTGGCCCTGGGGTGGACTTGGTCAAGGGCAGTTGTATCAACCTGGACCCGAGAGCTAACTCCAGGGCAGAACCCTGGACAGTGGCTGCCAGCACAACAGATTTCAAGGTGGGCGATCAGGTGTCCGACGTGTGCCATGTTAATCCGCTTCATCCCTCTCTTGATCTTACCTGTACTGTCTGCACTGTGTAGATTTTCTTCAGATTGGATGCGCATTCAGCTGCCGTGGCACCGGGGAGGGATCTGGGCAAGCAGGAGCAGGACAAAGACACAAACAAAACCGTCAATGCTCACGAAACAGCCCACAGTAGAATCTTTCAGGTCTTCCTAAAAATCAGGTCTCAAAGCACAGGACTGGACATTCTGGGGATGCTCATTAGAATTTAAAAGGTGAAATTCCTACTTTGTGAAGTCATGTGTTTGTGTCTCCTAAAAATCAGTACATTTATTCTTGGAAAATTTAATAGAAAACAAAAACAGTAAGTATGGATTAATAAGAAAGGGAATGGATACCTTAAGATCACATTTAAAAACATACCAAAATAACCTAGTGCTAACCAAGCATTTGCCCTAGGACTTTAGACGAGAAACTGCCTACTGTAAGATGACAATAAAAATGCAGTGTCCCGACCTAGTGACATGTTTGAAAAGTGGTGAATATTCACTCTTGAGAAACAGAGTGACCATTTGCCTACTTTAAGAAAAGTCAACTCTGGTTTCATATGAATTTGCATGTTACCAAAACACCTGCCTTTAGAAAATACTTGCAGTTCTTTTCTCCAGCTGATTTAATCAGCTCAGCCGAACTTTGTGGTCAGACTGCATTAATCTTTAGTTTGCTATATGTTCCACTAGATGGCAACATACTACAGGTTTAGTCACCAGACACACTATGCAATTTAACTAGCTTTACCAAGCACCATTGCCTGGGATGGCAAAATGACCTGGTCCCATGAAACCTAAGGAGTTCAAGACTCTCAATGCCTGCCACCTTTTCTTTCTCCCTATATTGAATTAGCAGTTCATGCTCAAAAATGTTGGGGTACAATTATATCACCCTAAGATTACATATCACCCCCAAAATAATGCTTGAAAGCCCATATCTGGTTCTTGGTGAGAAATAAGCAGCTTGCTGAGAGGAGAAAGTACCTTAATCACAGCTGACCCACGAGGATCTGGAATCTATAAAAGCAATGCTCTTTATCAGACACTGACCCCTGAGAAATTGTCCCCAAGGCCCCTCAGTATGTTGTACTTCCTGAACAGTTGCTAAATCGCTGCAGACCGGTGACGTACACAAAACTCACAGGAGCCCAGAGGTGGAGGCGATGCCAAAGGCCCATGCCCAGGTTGGGGAAAGCTCAGCAAGGACTACAGTCTTTGAACTATGAACCAGTGAACGCTCCCTACGAGTTGAACCTGAATATCAAAAATATTTCTGGCCAGCCACGGTGGCTCCTGCCTGTAATCCCAGTACTTTGGGAGGTTGAGGCAGGTGGATCACTTGAGGACAGAAGTTTGAGACCAGCTTGGCCAACACGGTGAAACCCCACCTTTACTAAAAATATTAATACAAAAATGAGCCAGAAGCAGTGGTGCTTGCCTGTAGTCCCTGCTACTCAGGAGGCTGAGGCACTAGAATCGCCTGAATGCAAGGTTGGGCCACTGCACTCCACTCCAGCCTGGGTGACAGAGCGAGGCTCTGTTTGGGGAAAAAAAAAAAAAGCATTTCTGAATACAGCTTCCTTATGAGAAGGTCACTAAGGAAGCACAATCACAGACTAGTTTGAGGGAAAACAAGGGACTTCCACTGGGCAGGTGCAGCTCAATAAAGAAATCCACTGTAAAACACTGAACTTACAACGAAATTTGCTGGACCTTGTTTTTAGAAAAGCAAATCCACATTAACCACCATATGCATTTTGTTGTTGTCAGACTTTAAGCCTAAAACAACTATGTCGAAGAGTGTGGCAAAGAATGAAGTACTCAATCAATACCTTGCTAATGACAGACCATGCCTGGGCCCCTGATGAAATCCGTCAGTTCACGTGGATTGACTGGGCTGTGGTTACTGAAGTATCAAATTGGATAGATATTAATTTGCCTATTTAATGTAGGTATGTCTTCTTCAACTTTATTTTTTAAATGAGGGAAACAACTTTGAAAATCTTAAACTTTTTCTGAATAGACTGTTAGCACGAAAAATCTATCATTTTTACATTAACATCTGACTTTTTTTTTTTTTTACTGACTGCTCTATTACATATGCCCACATTCCTGGATTCCCCCAAAGCACACAGGAGAGTAAACACAGGGCTTCTTCTGTGCAAGAGTGAGTGTGTGTGTGTGTGTGTGTGTGTGTGTGTGTGTGTGTGTGTGATGGGATTCTAGGGCCCAAAAAAGGAAATATACTTTGCATTTTTTTCATTCAAAAAACTGTGTATTTCAAAAAATTTTAACTAATCTTTACAGTTTACTTCAATTTAAAATGGCTTAGAATGGGTATAATTTGAATGTTTGCTTCATACAGTATTGTATCAATTTTAGGCAAATACAACATGAGGATAATACCATTTAACCTAGACAAAAAAATCACTGATGAGCATTGTTATATATGGTTCTTTTTAAATGCCTGTGTCTCCACAGTCTGGTCTTTTACTCATATTCCAGTGCAGGAGGTAATAGTACAAAGTTATGTGGGTCCTCTCAGTTTCATTATCCAGGTTTCTTGAAGAAATCACGTTTCTAGAGTCCCTTAAAAAGACTCTTGAATCAAGTAACAACTAGGAAGTGCTTGTTAGTGTAACACAACCGTGTCAACAACTAACACGTAGTTACTGTGCCGAAGTTTTGCTAGCGTGCTGAGCCTCTGACCTCCAATGCAGTACTGAATCCCTGCAACTCTGTTTATGCAGCTGTCAATATTATTTATCGTCATTTTACAGGCGAGTAGGCTGGTGCCTAGAGAGGTCTGGGAACTTGCCCATGGCCACAGATATGTGATGTGAATACAGGTGACCCATCTGTGATTTCCTGCTTTTCACCCCTCACTGCTCAGCTGCCCATCCAAGCCATATATACACTTGCAATTTTTAATGGAGTTTTACAGTTGACTCCTTTAGTATGTTCTCAGCAAAGCCACCATTTTTGCAGAATCCCATTTTTTTTTTTTTTTTTGGTGGTCGGGGGAGGGGAGACAAGGTCCCACTCTTGTTGCCCAGGCTGGAGTGCAGTGGCACAATCATAGCTCAATGTATTCTCGATCTCTTGGGCTCAGGCAAACCTTCTGCCTCAGCCTCCCAGCTGAGACTACAGGTGCATGCCACCACAGCCAGGTAATTATTGTATTTTTTTGTAGAGGCAGGGTCTCACTATGTTGCCCAGGCTGGTCACAGACTCTTGGCCTCAAGTGATCCCACTGTCTTAGCCCCCCAAAGTGCTGAGATTACAGGAGTGAGCCACAACCTCTGGGCCTGAACACCATTTTCAATACAAGACTGTATCTATATAATATTCTGAGAAGAAACAATATTAAAATAGTTTTCCAGTGGAGCAGGGTAGGGAAGATCTTCACAAAAACCAAAAGGATCACATTGACAATAGCTCTATTTTAACAGACTAACACGTGACGATACTGATGTATTGGGATTTGAAAGGAGACATAGGCTGGGTGTGGTGGCTCATGCCTGTTAATCCCTGTACTTCGGGAAGCCGAGGCAGGTGGATTACCTGAGGTCAGGAGTTTGAGACCAGCCTGGCCACCATGATGAAACCCCATCTCTACTAAAAATACAAAAAATTAGCTGGGCATGGTGATGTGCACCTGTAATCCCAGCTACTCAGGAGACTGAGGTAGGAGAATTGCTTGAACCTGGGAGGCGGAGGTTAGAGTGAGCCAAGATCATATCACTGCACTTCAGCCTGGGCAACAAGAGCAAAACTCCATCTCAAAAATAAAAAATAAAAATAAAAATAAAAAAGAAAGAAAGGAAGGAGGATGTCAGGCTCCATGGAAACTGTTTCCTAATTTCTTCATGGAGGAGGGTGATTCTATGCTCTCAAAGATTCTTTCCACTGCTGGGCACCTTTCTGAATATTCAGGGTTCAAAGTAGCAAAACAGGGTTGTCGGAAGTATTGATGGTAGTAAGTAGTTGGCTTGGCTGGCCAGCAGAAGGCACAGCGTCCTTCTGTGAGCCAAATCTGATTCCAACAGTCACTGAAAAACACCAATGTGCCTAAACCTTATACCTGAACTTCATACTTGCTTAACAAGGAAAATTGGGCCATATCCACAGAATCAATTTCAAAAGAGCAAATAAGATTTTTAAACGATCTGCCCTGTAAACAGGTTCAGTCTGTTCTGAACTTGCTGATTCAAAATTGAACCACAGCTGTATCATCTACAGTTACTGTTTCTTAAAGTAGCAGTGCAAGCTGTTGGCGGCAATGCTGCAGCCTTGGCAGCGGGCAGCCACACCTCTCTTCCCTGTGACCCCAGTAGACACTTGTAGCAACTGACGGTAAATGTTTGCAATGCATGTCAAGGAAGGAAACATTCACTGGTATCACATATACAATATATTCTCATAGCTTTAAAAATCTTTATCTTTCATTCATGTTGCAAACCTTCCCTTCCCAGCAGAACCCTAGTCCCAACCCTATCTCTGCGGACCAGAAGTGCTCATCTGACTGAGGGTGATGTTGCTCCCCAGAAGAGATCTAGCAATATCTGAAGACATTTTTGGTTGTCACAACTGAGGATGTGCTGCTGGCATGTGGTGGGAAGAAGCCCAGCGGTGCTGCTGAACATCCCACAGTATGCGGGACAGCCCTTACAACAGAGAATAATCGCTCCGGCCAGGATGTCCACGGTGCCCACGCACCCTGCTGGCAACATGTAACAAAGAGTCTCAGGGGATCTAAAATGTATTCAATCAACAAAAATTTTTTATACACCTCTTATGGCTGCTGAAGATACAATGGTGATCACACTAGAAAAAGACATTTTCCCACAGAGTTTATGTTTTAGAACCAACATCCCTCCTCTCGGAAATTCCCCAGGCTCCCAAAGGCAAAGAAACAATGTTCATATCGTCTTTTTATTCTCCTGGGACACAGAAGATGGGAAAGAAAGCTGAGAGAGGAACATACATGCTAATAATGACCATTCCCAGTAGAAGATAAAGCCAGAGCCAAGGAAAATCACAGAACCCAGGAATCAGGACCCTGGTTCGGAATATTCTGAATCATGCAACGCCCTCCCACAGTATACAACTAGAGTTGTGAACACAGCAATGGAACAATAAATGCCCCCCTCGATGGATGAGGTTAACGAATTTGTATTGTTCCACCAGGAGTTTCCTCTTTAATAATATTCATGTAATAATTGCTTCCTTTTATTAAGCATGTATTATATGAAAGGGTTTTGCAGATATTACCTCTAATTCTTACAGCAATCCTGTCAGGTTGGTTTCATTATCCCCACTTCACAGATTAGGAAACTGAGGCTCAGTGAACTTGTTTTTAAGTAGCAGGTCTGGGTTCTTCTCCTGGTCTATCTGGCTTTAAGGCCCATGACCTTCCCTTTAAACTAGGCTGACTCCTAGTAATAACTGAGCAGTCACTGTCAGCATAGGTATCCCATAGCACATCTTGTGTCAAATCCCTCCTTGGGCCCACCTACTGTTCCTGCCTGCCATTCCTGCTTCCCCACCATACATCTAGCAATACTGCTGGCAAGGCACAGAAGTAGA
Organism: Saimiri boliviensis; assembly: GCF_048565385.1. Taxonomy (NCBI): domain Eukaryota; kingdom Metazoa; phylum Chordata; class Mammalia; order Primates; family Cebidae; genus Saimiri; species Saimiri boliviensis. The sequence goes on from NC_133456.1 coordinate 61,803,925, forward strand.
GATGCATGAGAAGGCTAGATGCCACTAGAATCCCTGGCAATAAAGACACCCCAAAATGTAATACAAATAACACAATTCAGGAAGAAGTGAAGTGCTTGAAAGCATTTTATCCTGTTTCTTATTCTAGAAATGCTGAGACCCTGATAATTGAAAGACCACATACCATGTTGTACATGCATACATGATCTCCTCTTATCTTCCTTAAAACACCTCAGGTAAACAATAGTTGCAACCTCACTTTAAAAACAGGCAAAGTCAGTCTGAAGGTAACTTGCCCAAATATACACCATCGGTTAGTGGGAGATCTGGGACTTGAACCAAAGGCTACCTGACAACCATGCCCTTAGTCTTTAGCCTAAACAGCTCCTGCATGACCAATATTTGGCCTGGTACCATCATAAACACACTCTGCACCAAACATGGCCCCAGCCGTCCTGCAGCTTACAATCCTCCATTCAGACTTTCCAAATAGGCCTTCCCCATTAAACCCCACTTTTAAAGATGTCATTGCTACAGCCTAAGCTCATTAAGAAAGTTCATGGGGACAGAGGCCTCTGTAAATACCTAAGGAAATTATCTTAAGTATTACTTGGCTATCCTTTATCAGGCCATAGCACCACTTAAGATTCATATGTATACCTAGAGATGCTTCTTACAAAGCAAAGAAGCTGAAAAGGTTTCTTCAAATCCTGCCTGCATCTTTGCCACTCAAAGTGCAACCAGGCAATGGGTAGCAACACCTGGGAGCTTGTTAGAGCGGCTGTCTCCAGGTCCCCATGAGACCTGCTAAACCCTAGGTGATTTGTATGTACATTAAAATTTGAGACATGCTGGCCTGTGTCATCTAAATCAAGTCACCATAAGAAATGCTAGCTTGGAAAGTCAACTCCAATAAACCACAACATCACAAGACAAATGTAAAAATCACCATTGTCACAAATGCATTTGTCAACACCCAAAGACATGAAGAAGAGGTTATCCTTAAATGTGCAGGATAGTCCTGTAAAAGCACTTAAATACAGGTCTTCAGGCAAGGGCTCTCTTCTTTCCTCAGCAAATTCTGAAGCAGGGAGTCCTTGGTTTAATTATCTCCCATGAAACTGGCTCTTGGTTTCCTTATTTGTAAGATTAAGTGGTAGACCCAGATAACCTCTTAAGTCCTGTCCGGCTCTGATATTTTAGAAAATCAGATATGAGAGAATTGTGTCCCATCCATGTTCATGTTCACAGGAAAGCAGTGTGCAGTGGGGTCAGGGACCCCAGGGCCTGAGGCATACGGTCCTAATTCAACTCCCGTTTCTGCTCTGTATTGCTGTGTGACCTCAGGCAAGTTACTTCTGTGGGCCTCAATTTTCTCATCTGTAAAATGTTGCTGATATAGCCTAATTAAGTACTGTGAGAAAATTGTGGATAATTATGTGCAGTATCTAGTCCGGTGCTTAACACAAAGGAATAAATCGCAAGTTCACATTAACAAGCTGAAGTGGGAAAAGATGTCTGAAACATTATACGGTACAGTATATCCAATTACTGGATACACATGCCCAATAGGCAGGCACAATAAATGTTTGCTGAAAAAAACCAATGATGACAATACTCCATCTTATGCGAGAGATAATTCTGTTTCAGACAAGAAAACCCACTTTAAAGAGGAAGACGTAAAAGCCAGACTACATCTCCGAAACGTCAGTCTTCCTGTTGGATTTACAACATCGGGGTCAGCTGTCAGAGGGAAAATTTGCACAGCCTAGTTACATGATGAAGTATGCCCCTCATATGCCATTCACTCCATTAAAGATGATTTCATTTTAATCACTTTTAGATAGATCTGTGGCTTGCGGCTACAGCAGCTTCCTGTCTGATCAAGAGTCGCATACGAAAGTGGTCCAGGCCCTATTACTGACAGTTAATAATGCATCTACTGAAAATATCTACACCATTTAAAGGTTTTATTTCTGCATGTTTATTTGATTTTGATTTCTTCCTGCTTTCCTATGGTCACCCCTAGTCTATCTTACAGCTCTTTGACAGTAGCAAGTGAGGCTCCTTTCATCTTGAGATATATTAATCCTTTAGTACAAGTAGGATGAGGAGAGAAGTTCAGCAGTGTTAAGAGTTGACCACGAAGTTAAGAAAGACCAAGTTTTGAACTATCCGCACGCCAGATCACTAAACTGTTGCCATGTTCCCTGGGTTTGGAAGTAGGTAAATGGTCTCTGTAATATTAAAAGCAGAAATGTTTTTGAGCAGCTAGTACCAGGTAAGGACCAGAAACGTTTCTGACTGAGGATGTTTAAGGCCCTCATACCTTTCTGCAAGAAGCAACCAGCAACCAGATGTGGAAGGATGGAAGTACCTATGTCAGGGCCTTGCCCTGCCAGATGTTCTCAGAGGACCTTACCCCTTATGAAAAATAAAATCCTGGGCCATTTAGAGTTTATGGGTTCAGGAGGGCAAGAGTGGGACAAGCAAATTTCAGATGCCAGCCACTCTCTCCCAGCCAATCATGGCCCTTCCACACAGTCTCCACCTCAATCTAGTCCCAGGAGGCACTCTATGAATAAGGATAATTTTGGGGTCCCTTTTGTCAAGCTCAGCCCTACCTTCCTACATCAGATTTGTTATTAGGGACCACACCGATGGAATATATTTTGAAGTACTGCACCCTTTGGGTGGGTCCCTCTAGAACTCAACATCTCTCAGAATTCTTCACCGACACTACTGAAACATTCAGCATGTGCGATATCCCTCCTGTGAGGGCAAGACCCAAGGTGTAGTCATCTTTGCAATCTTATAACCTGGAACGGTGACTGGTAAATAATATGCTCAACTGATATGATCAATACATAGAGCACTAACTCTCAAGTCTGGATATCTACAGCATTTGTTATAAATCTACCTTCTATCCCAGAGGTCTGAATAAGTAGGTCTGGGGGACGGTGGGGAGCCTGTATTGTAACAAGCACAGCCAGGTGATTCTGATGGGTGGATGAGGGAATATACCTTGGGAAACACAGGCTTGGTGGAGCTAAATCATGATTGGTTGGGGTTGGTGACAGATGTGTATGATGGCTCACCTTTCTGATCAAAAACAAGTCTTCAAATACTTGTTCAGCACCTATTTTGTACCAGGCGCTATAATGTGCATTCCCTGGAGTCACAGATGTGAAGCAGTTAGATCTATCCAAGGACAAGGCCAGTAGTCTGATGTGACTAGGAAGAGTGGACAGACTGAGTGGTGTTGCGGAATTGGGGAGTGGCAGGTGATAAGGTTAAAGAAGAGGTGGGTTTTGGCTGGGCACCTCTAATCCCAGCACTTTGGGATGTGGTGGCAGAACCCCTTGAGCCCAGGTGTTCAAGAACAGCCTGGGCAACATAGTGAGACCCTGTTTCTACAAAAAACACAAAAATTAGCTGGGTGTGGTGGCACATGCCTGTTGACCCAGCTACTTGGGAGGCTGAGGTGGAAGGACTGCTTGAGCCCAGGAGGAAGAAACTGCAGTGAGTCACGATTGTGCCATCGCACTCCAGCCTGGGCAACAGAGAGCCTTCTCAAAAAAAATACACACACAGACACACACACACACACACACACACATTTATATATATTTTTATACATATTCATATCTTATATTTTAAGAGGTAGGTTCCAATTTAAAAAAGCAATACATGAATTTACACCATAATCTGTAAGTCCATAGTTTTCCTTTAACAACAACAAAAAAAAGGTAGAGAATCTTTTATTGAAACTAAAGGGGTCCTTTTATATACATACATATGTATGTATGTACATATGCATGTATTTGTAGAGACCGGTCTCACTCTGTCAACTAGGCTGGAGTGTAGTGGTGCGCTCATATCTCACTGCATCCTCAAATTCAGGCTCAAGGAAGGAAACTCCTACGTTCACGGGATCCTCCAGCCTCAGCCTCCCAAGTAGCTGGGACTACAGGCTCTTGCCACCATGCCTGGCTAATTTTTTTTTTTTTTTTTTTTTAATAGAGACAAGGTACTGCTATGTTGCCTAGGCTCAAACTCCTGGCCTCAAGAGATCCTCCTTCCTTATCTCCTAAAGTGCTGGGATTGCAGGCATGTACCATCACACCCAGCCTAAAGGGGCCCATTTCTAAAAACAAACCACCCTACTACCTCCTCTCAAAGCTGCTCTGGTGGAAGTAGTGGTGGAGATCCATCACACAACCTTACAACAGAGGCCCTCTTAGGTGGTAAGAGACACAAAGTAAAAATCCACTGCTATGGAGGGGAGCGGGGAGAAGGAGTTTTGGAATGACAAGATAAGGCTAACCATGCCAGCTCCGGTGGGGGATGCCTGGAGAGGAGCAGAGCTTGGGAGCAGGCAGGAAGCTAAAAGCAGGCTAAGGGATAACTGGAACTAGACATAACCAGAACCTGCAGAGAGAGGACACAGAGAGAAGAAAATGGCTTAGACTTGGAGCAAATTTTCCTAGGGGAGTTAACAGTATGAAGTACAGAACTGGATGGAGTAGGGCGCTTGAGAGAAAGAAGATTCAAGAATCAAATGGAAATTCCAATTCTGAAAAGCTGGAGGTATGGCGGGATGGTTAACCTATGTGTGGTCAGCAGAAAAGAAAGAGAAAGGAGATAAATCAGCTCAGTCATTGAAGAATCAGTACTGCATTTGAAGTGCTGTGGACTTCCCCAGCTTTCAGACGTGTGTCCAGAACTCAGAAGAGAGCTAAAGGCTGGAGACGGAGATTTGCAAATGATAAGCAGAGTAATGGAGCCACCACAGGAGATGGTAAAGTCACTGCAGGTGGAATTCAACAACACCCTGGTATTCAGTGCAGGCTGGCTTGTGCTAGGTTTCAAGCCAGGAGAGAAGGACAAGGCATCCGGGATGAGAACTCTACTGTCATGACGTTTATATCCTACTGCGAGAAGACCAGTCAGTGGTGGTAATGATATGGGGAAAGTAAAACAGGGTCAGGGGCCCGGGGTGTGTGTGTCAGGATGCTTGTGCCATTTCATAACAGTGGTCAGGGAACATAATATGTTTTCGCTGTGTCTCCACCCAAAATCTCATCTTGAATTATAATCTCCATATACATCAATGGCAGGACTAGGTGGAGGTACCTGGACTATGGAGGTGGCTTCCCCATGCCATTCTCATGACAGTGAGTGAGTCTCATGAGATCTGATGGTTTTATAAGCATCTGGCATTTTCCCTGCTTGCAGTCACTTGGTCCTGCTGCCCTGCGAAGAAGATGTCTGCTTCTCCTTTGCCTTCTACGACGATTCTAAGTTTCCCGAGGCTTCCACAGCAATGTGGAATTGTGAATCAATTAAACTTCTTTCCTTTGTAAGTTGGGTATACCAGTCTTGGGTATTTCTTTGTAGCAGTGTGAGAATGAACTAATACAGAAGGTCTGAGAAGCTGACATGTGAGCAGAAGCCTGAAGGCCAGGCAAGAGGAGGGCAAGCACTGACGGAGGCGAGAACACTCCAAGCAGTAGGGAGCATCAGTGGCTAAGGTCCCTGCTTGGGATGATGGAGAAAGAGTAAGGGGACTGATGAGCAGAAGGGCACCGCAGGAGGAAGAGTGACAAGGAAGAACAGGGTCATGGGTGGAGCAGGAAGGGCTGCAAAGTTTTATGGGTTACTGTAAGCCCTTTGGCTTTTGCTCTGGGGGCAGGGGTGGGAGGTGATTACTCCTAGATTTTTAGGCTGGGCAACTGGAAGGAGAGACTTGCTCTTAACTGCTCTTATCTAAGATAAAGATGGAAGGAGGCAAGTTTGGGAAGGCAGTTGAGGAGGTGGTTCAGCACACACTGAGTCTGATTGTATATTACATTAGATATGCTTGGAGACAAAGGGCAAGAAGCACTGGATATATGAAGGAAAGGTTTTGGGAGTCATCAGAACTCAGGTGGACCTAAAAGCACTGTGGCTGGATGAGATCCCTGGTGTAAATAGCACTGGGAAGTGAGGCCTGACTCTTGTGCAAAAAAACTCAGAGGGAAGAAGGTCACCATGAGATCAAAAGGAAGCACTTAGAGACACATAACCCAGACTGGCTTCCGAGAATCAAGACAGGATAGTTTTAAATGTCCAGAAAAGGAGAGAAAAACTCTTCATCCTATACCTCAATCTAAAATTACCTTCCTCAAATGCTGAAATCCTTAGCCATACAGTCTAATTTTTTTTAACCAAATAAGGACTTACTGGAGTTGACTATTAAAAATACTAATAATTTTACCAAGGAGTATTGCAATCCATCCAGTTCGGGGAATGAATTTAGGTTTCTGACTTCCTAACACAGAATTCAGACAAGCTGCTCCAGAGACTGTTCCTGGAGGGTGTGGGTGTGGGGAAGGGTTGGCAGCTGGGGAACGTGGTAATGACAATGGTAGTAGTTTACACTTAGGAAGCTCCTTATGACAGGTGGTACCTGTTAGGTGTTGCACACCATGGCTCTCATTTAATCCTCAGAACAGCCCTGTGAGAGAGATCCTCGGACTATCCCATTTTACAATGAAAGTGAAGCTCGGGGCAGCTAGGTGGCTTGCTCATCGGCACACAGCAGGCTGGAGGGTAGGACAGGCTGGGAGGTAGGTCACCAAAGGGGAGTTTTAAGTAGCAAGAGGTCTTTGGGGACTATGGAACTCAAAAACTGATGTCATCTTGGTGGGGAGACATTGGCTATGCTGCAGGGAAGGCTGCCTTGGAAGGCTCTCCTGAGAACCTTATCAATCTCTAGAATGTTTACCTGAGGGGAAAGTTACTAATGAACTTCTAGAACTCAAGGTCTTCATAACCCCAAAGGGGAGGGGGTGTCCTATATAAAGGTAATGGATTCCCAGAGAAGTAGAAAAAGTTCAATAAAAATTATGAGATGATTGATTAGGCAAAATGAATTCACATATACAATATTGGAACTCATTATAATTTCTAAATTAATACAGCCATTTCTGTTAAAGATCTGGACACTGTGGCAATAATGTATTTCATATGATGATTGACCTTCAGAGAACAAAAATGTGTAAATCAATAGTAAAATACAGTTTGTGTTTTCACTAAAGTTACTGTAATCTTAAACTACTGGTCTTAAAAGATTGTTATTTGTCGTATTGACATATTAGACCAATGTAAACTAATTTTAGACCTGTTTAAAAAGAAACTCTCTTGATACTGTTTCCACCAGTCAGCAGTATTCACAATTTAGAACACAGGTCCAGGTTTAACACCTTAAAAACTGATACCAGGTAACAACAGCACAGTCGCAGCCACCTATGCAAACAGACACATGATCTCATTCTGCTAAGGTCTGCCAAAACCACACTCATTATGACAGTATAATGCTTTCTTAGCATCCCATAATGAAAGTGAAAATGTTTTGAAAGAAGGAGACTCACTCCATCTCCCCCACCACCACCATTTTTTGGTCTCCGGCAAAGAAAATGGCAGCAAATGACAATTTTTATAGAGGAGTACTGTAAGAATCCAAAAAGAATGAGCTTGTCTTCACCAAAAAAGATGAATACCACTTTTTAAAACAATCTTGCAGTCATTTTATGCAAGGCCTTTTAAAACCAGGTTTGTGTGTACTAAGCAAACTTTTCAGAACACTGTCACACATTTCCTCCTACCACTTAGCCAGAGGAGACACGGTTTCATCAAAATTTCCAAATGCTCTTGGGACAACCTTGAGGTGTCATCATTGGGCACCGACTGCAGGGACAGATACTAAGACGGGGCTTTGCACTCATCCATCCATTCATTTGTCAACGATTTCTGGTGTTCTCACTAGGGGCCAGGCACAGTTCTAGGTCCAAAACGTCCAAAAACAAAAAGCCACTGTTCTTTTATCCTTAACAGAGGGGAGGTGTTGAGGAGCTGGGGAGACAGACAGAAAGTAAACAAATTCATATATAATAGAATCCGGCTGCATTAAGCATTAGGAAGAAAAAGAAAGCAGGACAGGAGAATACCAAACGATGGAGCAAGGTTTCTATTTTCGATACGGTAGTCAGGGGGCCTTTCTGGGAACAGGACCCCTGAGTTGTCCCCTGAGAAAGCCGTAATTCTCCCCTTTCCTGACAAGGTGAGCTGCTGCTCACTACTGAATCTCCAGCGCATAGCAGGTGTGTGGCTCCACTGTAGGAGTTCGGGAAATACCTGCCCAGCGGATGAGGAAGAAAGGGAAGAGGAGTCCAGGCAGCAGCGGCCGGGCATGGGGTGGGGGCGCCCGCCAAGCAGCAATTATTGCACCACTGCACACCTCCCAAGGGATGGACAACTTTTCCGAGCGCTGTCACAGCTGAGGTCGTGTCCTGAGCTCCCAGGCGCCCCGCGGGGTAAGCAGGACAGCCCTCTCCCTGCGGCGGGGACGCGGCCTCCCCCGGCTCGCCCACCCTCTCCTACCGCCCGGCCGGCACGCAGCGCTCCGCTCGGAAGGGAACCAGGGGGAGAAAGTGTTGCCGAAACTTTTGGGGCTGCGCTGTCCTCTCCCGGCCCGGAGGCGAGGCCGCCCAACAGCCGCCCAGCGCGGCCCTTCAGACCCCGCCGGGCGAGTCCGGGGCGCGCGGGCGGACGCGCGGGGGGCCGGGGTCTGCGCCGCGGCGGAGCGGGGCCGGGGCGAGGGGCTGCGCCGAGACAAAGCGGCGGTGGCGGCGGGGCCGGGGCCCCCTCACCTGTCGAGCCAGAAGGTCCAGGGCGAGTGCAGCGGGACCCCGCCCGGCTCGGGCCGCAGAGCCGACAGCTGCTGCAGGCCGAGCGGCGGCTCCGGGACGGCGGCGGCGCGGGACCCCAGCGGCTCCCGGGCCCCGGCGGGGGGCGCGGCGGCCGGGGGCAGCGCCATTTTCTCCGCCCCGCCTGCGAGGCCGGCGGACGCGCGGACCGCGGGGCGAGCGCGGCTGAGTCACCCCGGCCCCCGCCCCGCCCAGCCCCGTGGGCCCCGCCCCGCCCCGGGCCCGCCGCCCGCCGCCCGCCGCCCGCCGCCCGCCGCCCTCAGGGCCTGGGAGCGGCGCAGAGGGGCCGGGGGAGGCACTGCCGGGCCGGGGCCGCCGAACAAAGACAGGCCCACGGAGGGGTGGGGGCGCCGATCCCGCACAGGCGTGCGCCCCGTGTTGGGGACCGACGGCCCGGCCTGGAGTGGCGCCCGGGGACGGACTAGAGGGCCCACAGGGGTGAGAGGGACTGGGGAACGTTCTGCGGGCTGGCTCTGCAGCCAGGCAAAAGGGCAGCGGGCTGGAGCGGCAGGCTAGGGACAGATGGAGGGATGGATGGGCCAGGGGATGGAGCCCCAGACCCACGTGGTGCCAGGGAAGGAGGGATGGACAGACATACCAGCAGTCAGAAGGATGGAGGGAAGGCTGGCAGATGGCTGGAGGAGGGAAGAAGAGATGGAGGGCAGATGGAAGCACAGTTGGATGTGACAGATAGATGGAGAGGGGAACCGATGGCCAAATGGATAAAGAGGCTCCAGTGCCCGCGAGTACAGAACAAAGGGCGAGACAGAAGAACGAACAGGAGAACCATGACTGGGGCATGAGGTTGGAGCAGATGGGCTTTGCATTCCTCTTGGTGAGGACATACTTCCTAACTCAGCTGATTTGAAGGGGCCGGGACCCCCAGCCCATCCTCTGGAGCCACCCTGTGACCACAGTGAGGGCCTCAAACCTGGCTTAAGGTGTGGCCAACTTCAGAGGACGTTTCCCCAAATCAGCCAAAGTTCTCCAGATCTGTCCCAAAGTAGCGGCGAGTGGGGAGGAAGAGGCAGCTATGAACACAGAGCGCTCTGCTTCCTGTACCCCTGAGCACCCAGGAAGTCTCTTAGGCTGTGAGATTCCTGAGCCTAAAGTAGGAGGGACCCTCTTAACACAGCCCCTCCCCAGGTCTCTGTCATTTTCTTTTTCAAAAGAAAAGCAAAGGCATGAGGCATGTGAACACACATGCATGCCACAACTGGCATGGACATCGTCTTTACTCTTGCATTTCTAGATAGTTCCTCTATGGCCTAACGTGTTCTGTTCATGACTTGAGCATTCGCTGGGATGGAAGAGCTGCGAAAAAAGATGGGTTCGGGGGCTTCACCGTATCATAATAGGCTGTCATGAATCAGAGTAGATGCCCTCCCTGAAAGGTAATCAAGGTCACATAAAATGACAATAATAAAAACAAGGCTGCTGTGTTGTAACTCCTGGTTTAAAGTTAGCTTCTATACAACATACAATGCTGGAAGCAATGGCAGATGTTATGAAATCCGTCCAACACTAAAACACAGGGGTGCTTTTGGTTAGATGCATTTATCTTGTTGCTTAATATCTCCTTTCACTTTTCCAAGAAACATTGTATATGGCATTGTTTAAACTGTTCTGAGCACTTTATCCTTATTAACTCATTTAATTCTTAAACCAATGAGGAAGATACGATTAACCCATTTTACAGATTAGGAACAGAGATAAAGATAACCCCAAGGTCACAGAGCTAGTAAGTGGAAAAGCTGGGATCTGAACATAGGTATTCAGACTCCAGAGTCTAGACTTTCAACTGCCAGACTCTCCTGCCTCTCTACATGGAACACTAACAAGTCCACATGGTAAAAACAAGCTGTGAATAATAGGTCTCCCTCCCAAGACGATCAATCTTCATTCCCAAAGGAAACCACTAGCAACAGTTTTCTTCCAGAAAAATGCAAGTATGCACATACAAGCATATATCTAGATTTATAAGTTATAAATCTGTATCTTTTAAAATAATCGAAATAGAAGCATTTAATATCAATACTGCACCTTCTTATTCCACTTAATATTATATCCTTAAAGATTTTTCTACTTTACAACATATAGATATACTCTATCTTAAGGGCTGCAATGTAATTCATTATAAAGAAGTAATATAATTTAATTCACTAGCCTCCAACATTTATGTGGTTTCTAGACATTTTCTTATATAAATAATGCTACCATAAGTATTTTTATATTTATGTCTTTCTTCATCTGCACAAGCTAATCTCAGAATAAGTTTGGAGAAGAATTGTTGGCTGCATTTAAAAATCTGATACATATTGCCAAATTGCTCTGCAAAGTGGTTACATGAGTTTATATATAGCTGATTTATAAATAATGGTTGATTCTGAAAATTCATATTTACTAAGTGACACATATCTGTATAAAATTCCAAGGCAAGGGTAGAGAGGAAGTTTTGCTTTCTAATGATTAAAACTAGTCAAACTGTCAAGTTTAGCTCCTTCCTTATGTCCTTTAACAATATCTGCAGCAAAAAAGGGCTATTCAAGCATTTTTATCTTCAGTTTCTATAAAAGGGAATGTGTACCACATGAAAAAATTCCCTCCAGAATTTAGAACTGGGAACAGTCTGGCAGTTTTTCTTTATTGAATAGCAGTCATATACCTTTCTCTCTTTTTGCTTTGGCTTCCAGGCTGCTCATAATTACATTTGGTGTACAATCACCACACCAATATTAGCCAGTGAAGAAGCATCATTATTTTTATATTTATTCCTATTTCTATTTTAATGACCTAATAACATATATGCACCTTACACTGTGAACCCCTTAAGTTTATTTTGGAAGTAGGCGGTACATATGAATAGATAAAATTTAAATGACCTTACGATTAATAAAAGAGATAAGACAAAATGGCTAAGGAGGGAACAATGGGTACACCTTTCATTCCCTTCCTGTTTGAAATGTGTAAGAGACTTAATTATTTTTATTCCTCTTAAAATCATTCTTAGAAGATAATAAATTAGGAAAATTTCCCTCATCTGGGATCTGGATGGCAGGAATTAGAATTTCAAGTTAGAAAGGGGACTTAGGGATTATCTAAGCAAACCCATCACTTTACAAATGAGGAAACTGAGGCCCAGAGAGGTGAGGTGACTTACCCGAGGCCACAGCTCTAGGAAATGACAGAGGCGGGACTAGAACGTGGGTAGCTTGAGGTCCGGACCAACGTGCTCTCCCATTGCATAACACGCAACACAGACGACTTGGGGTGGCAGAAGAGAGGAAGAGAAGGTGACCCCACAGCCCCTAGCAATGAAAACAACAAGAGGACTTGAGGCACTCATAAATAATTAAGCAATTAGCTGCAGCAGCTACTCCCCTCCCCTCCAGCATCCAGTCACCAAGGCAACTTGGGCAGGGTGCCTGCTGGTTGCCTAGTAACAGTGTGGTCTGCTCCCCTGACATGCTCCCTAGGCATCAAAGGATTTGAGAGCTGGGAAGAACCTTAGACAGGGATTACCATTCCAACACCTTCATTTTCCAAATAAGAAAAGAGAGGCTCAGAGAAGCTGGGTAACCTGCCCAAGGTCACACAGCTATTCAGAGACACAGCCAGGTTCCATTTCCAGTTGCTTTCTATTGCACCAGAGCTGCCTCGGGGGGGCTGCAGATGGAGGAGAGGGGGAAATCTCTCTACAGTTCCAAGAAGAATGAGAAAGTCAGAGCAAGCAAGCAGGCAAGAAAGAGACAGAGACCTGAGTGCTCGTATGCAATTAGCAGGAGCTGGTAATCCCATCAGCCCAACTTTCATCATCACCATGGCAACATGGGTGAGGTGGGTGCTGGTTGCCTAGCAACAAGTGGTCCTCTCTCTTCTACTCATATCCGCTCCCTGAGAGTCACAGGAACAGTGGAATGATGACGTTGGAAGGGAAGGCAGGGGTCCTAACCCAGTCTCCTCCTTTGCCAACAAGGAACCTGAGGTTCAGGGACACTGGAAGTCACAGCCACAGAGTTATCTAGTGGCATTCCCTTCATTGATGGCCTCTGTCTCAACACTTTGGGAAGGTAGCCTTTCACTCCATAAAGGCAGAACATGGGAGGCAACTGGCCAGTGCTTTTCTCGAAAGAAGATACTTCTACCACTTGTCTAAATGGTGGGGATGCCACAGACAAAACTTGGCATATGTGCATAGGAGGTGCTATGCTCAGTGGTTACACACATCATCTCTAATGTCAGAAAACCTGGATCAAAGCCAGTTCTCCTTAAACCTGGCAAGCTTCCTATCCTCTCTGTGCCTCAGTCTCCACATCTGAGGACTGGACGATCTAATGATCTCTACCTCTTGAGTTATCGTTAGGATTAAATGAGAAAATGTGCATGTCAAGTGCCTGGGATATAGTAAAGATACTGTAATTATCAAGCATTCATTCATTCCACAGTCAATAAATATTTGTTGCATGTCTGCTATGCAAATGTCACTGTTCTAAGGTCTGCAGGTTCATTAACAATATAGACAAAAGAAATTTTTGTCTCAGGGAGCCTACATCCCAATAGAGAGAGAGAGTGAGTGTGTGTGTGTGTGTGTGTGTGTGTGTGTGTGTGTATTTAAATGTTTGTTGAATGGGTGGGGGAACTCACTAGCAATATGCTGTTTATGTTACTGGGCTCCTTCTCTAAGACTGAGAAGTTTCCTGTTTACAGGGTGTGATTCTATAAATATGCAGGCCTGTCTTTTATGTGGGAACTCCGTTTTCCTTTCTTTTAACAGGAAAAGAAAAAGGCAGGCAATGGCCACAAGATGGCAGTCTTCAGTCCCTGTAGGTACAGGACACGGGCTCTGACTGAAGCTTCCAGCAAAGTTAAGTGTTGGCAGCTCGTCAGTCCTAGAGCAATGCCTTGGAGAGGTAGGGGAGACTTGAAACTATTCTGGGATACTCGCATGTCAGGGAAGGCTCCAGTGTGGTTCAAGAGTGATTGCTTCGGAGTGAGACTTACCCCCGCTCTAACCAAGATCCTGCCATAGGTAAACCCTGTGACCTTGTTGAGCTCCAGATTCCTCATCTGGGATACAGAGATGATAACAAGACCGCCCTCAAGGGGCTGCTTTGAGCCATGTTATAAGAAAACATCATCTACTGCACTTTGCAAGTTGCACATAGGAAAAGCTCAACCAGTGTTATTTATCTAGATTCCAAAAGACCTCTGAAGGTCTTTGAGGGGCCAGGCCAGGCCTCTCTTGTTCACAGCTGCTAATGGAAGAGAAAAGGGTAAAGGAAATGGTATGCTTTAAGCATCTGCAGTGAGGACACTGAAGTCCATGTGGTCACTGAGCCTGGAAAACGTTGCCTTGAGGTTTGTTGTCCAACTCTACATATATCCACCTGCAGACAGAGTTCTTGTCCTGATCTGCCTGCACTCTGTGTGTTGGTCTTCCTTCTTTCTTTTCATTATTATCATTATTTATTTATTTAGAGACAGAGTAGAGTCTTGCTCTATCACCCAGACTGGAGAGTGGCATAATTTTGGCTCACTGCAGCCTCAACCTCCCAGGCTCAAGCAATCAGCCCATCTCAGCCTTTTGAGTAGCTACAGGCACACGCCACCATGCCCTGCTTTTTTTTTTTTTTTTTTTTTTTTTTTTTTGAGACTGAATCTTGCTCTGTCGCCCACACTGGAGTGCAGTGGTGAGATCTTGGCTCACTGCCACCTCTGCCTCCCAGGTTCAAGCAATTCTCTGCCTCAGCCTCCCATAGCTGGGATTATAGGTGCCCACCACCATGCCCGGTTAATTTTTATATTCTTAGTAGAGACAGGGCTTCACCATCTTGGCCAGGCTGGTCTTGAACTCCTGACCTCATGATACACCCACCTCGGCCTCCCAAAGTGCTGGGATTACAGGCGTGAGCCACCACGCCCAGCCAGCCCTGCTAATTTTAAAGTTTTTTTTTTTTGTAGAGACAGGGTCTCACCATGTTGCTCAGGCTGGTCTTGAACTCCAGGCCTCAAGTGATCCTCCCACATCAGCCTCCAAAAGTGCTGGACTTATAGGCATGAGCCACCATGCCTGACCTGTTCTTTATTTCCACTGGTGCCACCCGCTCTCAGTCCTCACTCCTGAGTCAGCCAAGCATGGCCTGGACGACTACAAAAGCCTCCCTGCTTCTAACACCTGACCCTCTCATCTGCTGCCAGACAGCAGCCTGAACAATAGTTCTCAAACACTGGTTTGCTTCCACCTGCTCTCAGAAAAAAAAACCCAATTCTTACTGGTGGCCAACAGTACTTGGCACCTTCTGGATCCTTCCAGCCTTTCCAAATGCATGGCTGAGCTCTCCCCTGCCTGCAAGCTTCTCTGTGGCCACAGGGCATCTGCACATGCTGTTCTTTCTCCAGAACTGCCAGTCCCTCTGCTTGGCATGGCTGACTCTTTCTCCTGCCTTAGGCCCCCACTCTAAAGCAGGTCTTCTCCCCTTCCTCGTTATTTTTTTCAGGGCACATGTCAGCTGCATGCATCTACTGCCCATCTTTCAAACCAGAATATCCAGTCCAAGTGGGGAGGGCCAGGCCTCTCTTGTCCACCTTTGTAATGCTCAGTGCCTAGTGCAGGCCCTGTCCACAGCTGGCATGCCAGCAATATTTATTAAGGAAACAAACTGGGTATACAGCAGATACCGGTTGAAAGGAAGAGAGTGTGACTTTGTCTCCAAATGTCTTGTCTTTCTCCTCTGCCAGTGTATCCTTTTTATGGATGGCATGTTGGTCTTCCTAAAAAGCACTTTGGTCCTATTACTTCTTTGCTCAGAAGCCCTAAAGGGCTGCTTGTTTCTCACGGGCTGAGGTCTGAAATCTGAAATCTAGCCTCTAAAATCGTCTACACGACCCACCTTTCCAAATGCATTTGCAAGTATATTTCAAAATATATTTAGAGAGATATAATTATACACCTATATTTACATATACTTGGAATATATGTTAAATCTATATATTTGGAGATACAGCTATATATGGAAATATATATATTCCAAGCAGATTTGCCCCTATTTCTTGGTGAGTTTTCAGCTCTGCCACAACATGAGCTCCCGAAGACAGGCCTGGGCCCACCTCCCCCACCACTGTCTTCCCGGTTCACAGCACGGTGTCTGGCACGTGGGAGATCCAGCTTTACCGAATCAATCATGGGCTTACTCCCCACTTGGCAAACATACTGTATGTACTCATATCTCCACACTTTTGCCTGAGACCTTTCTTCTCTCCTCTGACCATCCAAATTGTCTAGCCATCCTTCAAGGGTGAGGCCAAGTTCCCGCACAGGAAATCAATCACCAAACATACCCCAGATTGGGACAGGAGATCCACAGAGTCCCAGAGACATAGCTGGGCAGTACCCAGACTATTTTCCCAGGAGGAAATCCCTTATCCTGGCAAAAGGAGCACTGGGAAGTAACCAATCTCTTCCCTGATTTAAAAAAAAAGCCCCAGTGATTTCAGATACATAGGTTTTGTGGCCAGTCTAAGAACTCTGATTAAAGGACCTTTGTTGTGGCCACACAGAATTCCACTGATTGGAGAAGTAATGATTCATATAACCAGCTCCTCCTGTTGGGCACTTCGATTCTCACCAATGATTGTGGCTATCATGTGCAACCCTGGAATAAACGCTCTGTCAATCACTGGCTTCTTATCAAAGGGTAGTTCTGAACATTCCTGGCCAGCGAATCAGTCAGAGATACAGAGATGGTTCACATCAGAAACTGGACTGAAGGGGAGAGCCGGCAGGCCTCAAATTGGTCTTCGGCAATTTTTAAAAGAGGGGAAACAATGAGCAGCAGGGAGGCAATGTGATCAGAGGGAAGTCCAAAAACATGTGCTTTGGGACCAATCGGTGAACCTCTTTGAGTCTTCTTTTTTTCTCAGTTAAAAGATGAGTGAGTCAATAACACCTGCTTTGCCTTGCTGCCTGAAGGATCATCAAATCAGGAACATTTGGTGAGGCTTTTCGTAAGCCAAAAAAAGGTTACACAAGTGTTGACTCTTGTTTCCTTATCACGGTTCCTGGAGGGGATAACCCTACATCTTCTCTGCTCTTCGAACACGAGTGTCCTCCTTTGTATGCTCTTTGGGGATCTAGAGACAGGTGGAATGACTGTCCCAATTTGCTGAAGACTGTTCCGATTTGAGGACTGAAAGTCCTGAGTCCTGGAAAACCCTTTGTCCTGGGAAAACCTGAATGGTGGATAGGCAAGGAGCAGGTCCTGGAGCACTACCTGTTCCAGAGGATTTCCAGCAACCATCCAGGAGGCCTCTAATCCCCACTGTGAGCTGATAACTGCTCGCCTGGTGGGATAAATCAGCGGCAAGCAAGTCACTTCTTTACATCTAAGAAGCTGCTTTAGGATAAGATTTTGTTTGGGGCTTTCAGTTATGGTTCATAGATCATTCAGGGGAACATTTTGTAAGCCAGTTCTCTAAAGAAGTGTATTGTGCTTTCCAAAGCTTTATTTTTAAGCAGAAGTAATCATGTTTATGACATAAGAAATCCTGATACTGAAAATATAGGCTGACTTGGCAAATATTAGCAGGTGAAGAGTCAGGTTGCAAAAGGATCACCTGTACCATCTTTCCCTGTACCATATTTAGCCCAAGCTTCCTGAGGGGTGGGGAGCTCACCTCTGAGGTCCTCAGACACTATTATAAAGTACTGTTCATGTGCTGGAAACTCAACAGATATCTGAATAATAAATCCTTCTGTGATTAAAAAACATTTGTTAAAGTGTAGATTGAAATATTTTATAAGTCATTTGCTTCTTCAGAACTGAGTATACTAAAGTTTTGGAAGCCATTATCAATTGATGAGCAATTTAGTAAAGAAAAAGCAGTTTTGGAAATGAAGCTGTATTATTTGTTTTCTTTAAAAAAAAATCATAATTACATGACATTTTTAGAACTGTAACTACTGTGCAAAATGCTCCATTAGGAAACATGAGGACACTTGCAGTGTTTAGGCCAATGAGACCCCTTTAGTTACTCAATCTCTTTTCTTTTACCATCAGCAGGAATTGCATACTCAGAATACAGAAAGAGCCTGTTAATTTTTCACTCTTTTCCTGTTCATTCTTATTTGTTACAGATTATTCCCATAATGGCAGGTTGCACCTTATGGTATTTGCTTCAAATTTTCTTACTGTTTGTGGTAAGATAGGATCTTATCCCCAGGCTAAAAATATACACATATTGATCATACCAGGTCATCATTACAAAAGATAAGCTCTCATGGAGGCTATGAGGAACATGGTACCCCCCGGATGGCTTTATACGAATATTTGATGTCACAAATATATATACTGTGGTTGACAATGATTTTGGAGACAGCTGAGTCACTTTTGTCCTTTCAAAACCTACCACGTCACTCAGAAATACACTGTGGATCATCCTAAATTTGGGATGAGTCCCTATCATTCCTAAAATGCCTAAGGGTCATGTCCACCTTATTGGACTAAAATATTTTATAACACATGAAACATAAATTTGTCAATTAAATGCAGTATTGTATTTTTCGTAGTTTGCAAAAGCACAGTTAATGATGCAAATAATTTTCTATTTTTCATTCTGAGGGAAAATCATTAATAAAACCATACTCCTTACAAGAATTGAAATTCAGCAGTTAGAGGGCACAAACCACCCATAAAGGCAAGCTATAAATTAGCAGTGAAAAAAACAAGCCCACTGATTATAATGTCCAGATGGAAATAAATAACTGAATCATTCTTTGTCAAATCAAATAGCATCTTAATAAGTTGTTGCATCATCTCTGTTGATTCAATTTAAATGGAAGATATCCAAAAATGACTATGACCTGCACAAGTATCTTCATTTCCCATGCTCATTAGTATTTGGCCTATGAGTCCTCTCCTTTTATCTTGAAGGTGAATTCACCTCTAAAACGGTTTTTAGCTTTCTAATCCTCAACATCATCCCGTGTTAAAAGAAAACTGGCCCCAAGCTGGAATGAAATTATTGGAATCAAAAAACTGGGGCCTCAGTGTTGGGTCAAATCTTTTATCAAAGAAAGAATTCAAGCACTTCTTTTACCAGGCAAGCTGGTAAGTACAAGTTGCCATGGAAACAGGATGTATTCAAATTATATCAGGAATGACGTTTCTCATCTAACTAGGTGTTCATCTCGTCTAAATGGGGAGAAATTGGTGTAGCTGAAATCCATTATATTTCTTTCAAATCTGCATTAAAAACAATCATTTCCTTTATTTTATATAGGAGTACACAGGCACAGAGCCTCACTCTCATAAAACGAAGAATTAAAATTACTTGCAAAAGAATTGGGGCATAAACAAAAAGACATAAAATGAAAATGAATCCCATGATATAAATCTATTGATGCATAGTGAAGGGTGGGAGAATGGAAATCAGATAATATAATACCTCTATCTATAATGGGACATATTTTTCTTCAATAGCATTAGTAACTAGTTTTTCTTTATATACATATATATAATTATTATTCTTAAAGTTCTGGGGTACATGTGCAGATCTTGCAGGATAGAATGGCAATCATTAAAAAATCTGGAGACAACAGATGCTGGAGAGGATGTGGAGAAACAGGAACACTGTTATGCTGCTGGTGGGAGTGAAAATTAGTTCAAACATTGTGGAAGACAGTGTGGCAATTCCTCAAGGATCTAGAAATAGAAATACCATTTGACCCAGCAATCCCATTACTGGGTATATTCCCAAAGGATTATAAATTGTTCTATTAGAAAGACACATGCATACAGATGTTCATTGTGGCACTGTTTACAATAGCAAAGACCTGGAACCAACCCAAATGCCTATCAATGATCGACTAGATAAAGAAAATGTGGCACATATACACCATGGAATACTATGCAGCCATAAAAAGGACGAGTTCCTGTCCTTTGCAGGGATATGGATGAATCTGGAAACCATCATTCTCAGCAAACTGACACAAGAACAGAAAACCGATTACTGCATGTTTTTACTTATAGGTGGTTGCTGAACAATGAGTAGTTTTCCTATAGAATGATCCAGGCCAGAGCAGTTCTCTGGAAGCTGAGGAGATTTGCAGATAGGTGCAATGTCACCACCCTGATAATGGCAGAGCAACTTATGAATCCACAGATTCCTAATGAAGAAAGGCAATACTGTGCTAAGGAGGTACTTCCTGCTCCTTAATAAGGCAACTGTTGAAAAACACATGGCACAAACTAATAGTGTGGGGAGGGTGTTATAGCATGAAGGGCCCATGAAGGCACAGCTCTACTTAAAAGGCAGCCTGAAGTTCTTTCAGGATCAGAGTAATCTAGGAGAACATCTTTTAATTTTTTTTTCAAGTGAAAATCATTTCTCTACCTCCCTCCAAAAAATGAGAAGAAAACATTTTCATGTTTTGCTGGTTAAAATACTGAGGCCTCCATGAAACTCTTGTCCAAGCACTTAAGATAATAGTAATTCAAATAAAAATACCTACAGCTCCAAGATCTACAAAGAAATCTCTAAACTCAACAATAAGAAAATGAACACGGTCTTTTAAAATTAGACGAAAGACCAGAGCAAACGTCTTGCTGATGATATACAGACGGCAAATCACTACCATGAAAAGATGCGTAATATCATATGTCACTGGGAACTGCAAATTAAAACAACGAGATACCACCATACACCTATTAGAATGTCTAAATCCCAAAACGTTGGCAACACCAAATGCTGGTGAGGATGTGGAGCAACAGGAACTCTCACTCCTTGCTAGTGGGAATGCAAAATGGTACAGCCACTTTGAAAGACAGTCTGGCAGTTTATTACAAAACTAAATATACTCTTACCATACGATCCAGCAATTATACTCCTTGGTATTTACCCAAATGAGTTGAAAACTTATGTCCACACAAAAGCCCACACAAAGATGTTTATGGCAGCTACATTCATAAGTGTCATAACTTGAAAGGAGACAAGATATCCTACAGCAGTGAGTAGACAAGTAAACTATGGTACATTCAGATGATGGAATATTATTATTCACTGCTGAAAAGCAATGAGCTATTATGCCCTGAAAAGGGATGGGGGTAACTTTAATGCATATTATTAAGTGAAAGAAGCCAATCTGACAAGCTACATACGTATGATCCCAACTAATACAACATTCTAGAAAAGGCAAAATCTATAGAGACATTTAAAGGATCAGTGATTGTCAGAGGTTCAGGTGCAGAAGAGGAAGGAATGAATAGGCAGAGCACAGATTTTTATGAAAATAAAACTATTCTGAATGATACTATAAACAGTTTAGAACCTGAAAAATATCAGAGTTCAACTACAAATTAACAGCAGTGTAATTTTTACCATAAGGTTGGTTGAGTCAACTGCTTTTGGAGAGTGACTGTTAAAGAGGAATAAACCCTTGTATTCAAGAATCTCAGCGAACTCCAATCACAAAAAACATGAAAATCACACCAAGGCAGGGTATAATAAAATTGCTACAGTGCAGAAAAAAAAGACACATTATATACAGAGGAGCAAAATAAGAATTAGGCTGGGTTTGGTGGCTCACATCTGTAAACCCAGCACTTTGGGAGGCTAAGGCAAGGGGACTGCTTGAGGCCAGGAGTTCAAGACCAGCCTGGGTAGCATAGGGAGAACTCCCATCTCTACAAAAACAAAAACAAACACAGTCAGAAAAGATTTTATTTTCCACAGGAAACAATACAAGCAAGAACAATCTCTTTACTGAAAGAAGAAAACCTGTCAACCTAGAATTCTATACTCAGTGAAATATCTATTCAAAAAGGATGGGAGAAAATTCTCTGCCAGAAAGATAGAATAGACATGCTCTCTCAATTCCTCCCAAGTACAGTGAAAAACCCTGAACATTATCTAAAACAAACACAAGAATCTTCTGAAAGAGGCCAAAAGGTGGCGTACCAGTTAGGGACCTCAGCAGTTAAGGAACAACACAGCAGTAAGTTCCCTGGGTTTTCTTTTTGCCTCATATATCTCAGAGTCAGAGCTGGAGAAGCTGGCAATATGAAAATGAAAATGAGCACAGACAAGAAAAGTCTGGTTTCTCTAGCCAAAGGAGCAGCCTTGCAAGACAGAAAACTCTCAGACATAAGTATGCCAGCCAAATGCAACAGAAAAAACTGTGATCCTCCCTGTACCTAAGCCAGCAAGGCCAAGTGAGAAGCCTAATTAGACTTTTACCTTCACCAGGTAGAATGGATTAAACAACAAGCGAATACACGACAGCAAAAAACCATGAGGCAACAAAATGCTATCTCTAAAAAACTCACTTCAGATACAATCATGTGGGTAGGCTGAAAGTGAAAAAAAATGAAAAAGATATATCTTGTAACAATACCCAACAAAGTTAAGAGTAGCTATATTAATATCATGTAAAGGAGATTTTAGAGCAAAATTAACCAGAGACAGAGGAGATTACATAATTATAAAATAATCAAGCCACCAGAAAGACATAATGATCCTACATATGAGTGCACCAAACAACAAAGTCTCAAAATACATGAAGCAAAACTTGATAGACCTAAAAGGAAATAGGCAACAGAAAATTGTAGCTGGGAACTTCAACACCCCACTCACTCTCAGCAATGGGGAGAACTCCTAGACAGAACATGAGCAAGGGTATACAAGAAATGAACAACAGAATCAGAACCAGCCAACAGGATCTATTTATCCTATGTAGCACTTTAGCAGAGCACAGGTTTTTTTCCCCAAGAGTTCATGGAATATTCACTAAGACAGATTACATTCTGGACCATAAAACAAACCTTAAAAAATGTAAAATAAATAAATGCCAGAAAAAAAACCAGAAAATGTACAAATGCCTGAACATTAAACTACATATATATACACACACACACATATATACGTATATATGTACATACATATGTGTGTGTGTGTGTGCAGTTAAGGAACAACACAGCGGTAAGTTCCCTGGGTTTTCTTTTTGCCTCATATATCTCAAACTCAGAGCTGGAGAAGCTGGCAACCTGAAGATGCTAATGAGCACAGACAAGAAAAGTCTGGTTTTCTGTGTATGTACATATACGTAGGGGGGTGTGTGTGTGTGTGTGTGTGTGTGTGTATGTGTGTGTGTGTATGAGTTAAAAAGGAAGTCTCAAAGAAAATTCAAAGATACATAGACCCAAATGAAAATGAAAATACAACATATTAAAGCATATCAGATGCAGCTAAAGCACTACTGAGAGGGAAATTTACAGCACTGAATGCTTACATTAGAAAAGAGGAAAGGTCTCAAATCAACAACCTCAATTCCTACATTAAGGAACCAGGAAAAGAAGGGCAGAGTAAGGCCAAAGCAAGCATAAGGAAGAGAAAAATAAAGAGCAGAAATTAATAAAATTGAAGCAGAAAAATAGTAGAGAAAATCAAACAAAAAAAAAAAAAGAGAAATAGAGGTGTTTTCAGATATGCAAGAGCTAAAAGTATCCACTACAAGCAAATCAACACTACAAGAAATGACAGAGGCTGAGCATAGTGGCTCATGCCTGTAATTCCAGTACTTTGGGAGGCCAAGGCAAGAGGATCACCTGAGGCCATGAGCCCCTGACCAGCCCGGGCAACATGGTGAAACCCTGTCTCTACCAAAATATTAAAAAATTAGCCAGGCATGGTGGCACATGGCTGTTGTCCCAGCTACTCAAGAGGCTGAGGTGAAAGAATCACCTGAGACTGGGAGGTTGAGGCTGCAGTGAGCCATGATTGAACCACTACACTCTAGCCTGGGTGACAGAATGAGACCCTGTCTCAAAAAAAAAAAAAAAAAAAAAAAAAAAAAAAAAAAAAAAAGAAAAGAAAAAAGAAAAAAAAGAAATGCAATGGGAAGTCCTTGAAGAAGAAGGAATATGATGCCAGAAGAGAACACAGATTTACAGAAAGAAATAAAAGGCACTGGAAATGATAACCACATGGGTAAAATATAAGAGAATTTTATTAGTTTTGAAATCCCTTTAAAAAATAATGGACTGTGTAAATGAAAATATTAACAATGTACTATGAGCTTTAATAGTATGAATAAAAGAAAAATCTATGATGATAACAGCACAAAAGTTGGGAGAAAGAAATGAGAATATGCCATTGTAAATTGTTATACTATATGTGAAGAGGTATAGTATCACTTGAAGGTAGACTGTGGTAAGTTACAAATGTACACTACAAATCCTAAATAAAGCACTAAAATAAAAACAAAGAATTATAGCTAATAATCCAACAAAAGATTAAAAGAAAATCATAAGTAATATTCAATTGATTTTTTTAAAAGCATAAAAATAGGAAAAAGGAAACAGAGCAGGTAAGACAAATGGAAAACAAACAGCAAGATGACAGATTTAAATCTTACCATATTAATATTCACCTTAAATGGTTTAAATATTCCCAGTTGAATTTCAGCCATTTTTGGTTAAATATAAAAGCAAGAAACAATAATGCTGCTTACAAGAAATGTGCTTTAAATATAAATGCAACAACAGATTAAAAGTAAAGGACAGGGTGTCTGTTTTTCTTTCCGCGTGTAGTAGACACAAACATTCCATTTAACAAATATTGGCTGGGTGTGGTGTTTCCCGCATGTAATCTCAGCATTTTGGGAGAGCGAGGCAGACAGATTGCTTGAGCCCAGGAGTTTGCGGCCGGCCTGGGCAAGATGGCAAAATACCATCTCCACAAAAAATACAAAAATCATCCAGGCATGGTAATGCACACCTGTAGTCCCAGCTACTTGGGAGGCTGAGGTGGGAGGATTACCTAAGTCCAGGAGGCAGAGGTTACAATGAGCTGAGACGGTACCACTGTACTCCAGCCTAGGCAACAGAGAGAGACCCTGTCCAAAAAAAACAACAAAACAAAACAAAACAAAAAAATATGTACTGAGCACCTACTATTGGTCAGGAACATATGAGAAAACTTGTTAAAGGAACAAAAGAATTGTAAGAATTCATTAAATTCATGCACATGTGCATGTGTGTGTGCGTGCATGTACACATGCACGTGCACGCATGTGCGCGCGCGCACACACACACACACACACACACACACACAATCCTGGAATCCCAGGCATAGATTGTAAGCAGAATTAGAAGGTACATTGATCCTTAGCTTGATGTTATGAGCACAGTCTACAATAAAATAATTTTTAAAGTAAAAAAAATACATTGTGTTAATCCTAATCAAAAGAAAGCTGGAGAGGTTATATTAATATCACACTAATTAAATTCCAGAGCAAAGAACATTACTTGGAATGAAGAAGGTCAATTAGTAATATAAATGAATCAATTCATCAAGAGGACATAATTATTCTAAACATTTTTTGCTCCTAGTAACAGAGCCCAAAGACACATGAAACAAAAACTATTAGAAGGGCAAGGAGAAATACAACCCATATTTATAGTCAGAGATTTCAAAACTCATCTCTCAACTGTTGCTAGAATGAGTAGACAGAAAATTATTAAGAATATAAAAGATGTTAACAACACTATCAACCGTCTTGACCCAACTGACATTTATAAAACATTCCACCCAACAACCATATAGAACACATTATTTACAAAGGTGCACAGAATGTTTACCAAAATAGACCATATTCTGGGTCACAAAAGTCTCAATAAATTTAACAGAATTAAAGTCATACAAGTATGTTCTCTAATACAGTGGAATTAAATTAGAAATTAATAATAGCAAGATATCTGGGAATCCCCCAAATACTTATAAACTACATAACACATCTATATCTCATGGATCAAAAAAGAAATCAAAAGGAACATTAGGAATTATTCTGAAATGAATGAATATTTTTTTAAAAACCTATAAAATTCATGGAATTCTACCAAAACAGTTCTTAAGGGAAAATTTATAACACGAATGCCTGAATAAAGATCTCAAATATATGAACTCAGCTTCTATGTCAAGAAACTACAAATAAAAGCAAATAGGACACACATAGAACAAGGAGATAATAAATATTGGAGCAGAAACCAATGAACAGAAAAACAGTAGAGAAATCAATGAAAATAAAAATCTGGTTCTTTGAGACTGAAAAAAGGGATAAACTTCTAGCAGGACTGTTCAGGGGAAAATGTACCAATAACAGAAATGACAAAGAAGATATCAATACCAATTTTATATTATAGCTATGTAGAAGGTAACAAGGGGATGTTATTAACAACTTATGCCAATGAATTGGTAACACAGATGAGGTGAACAAATTCCTTAAAAGACATAAACTACCAAAATGTATTTGGTAAAATACATAACTTGAATAGCCACATATATATAAAATAAATGAAATATATAGCTAAAAACCTTTCCCCAAAGAAAATTCCATGCTCGAATAGTTTTACTAGTGAATTCTACCAAACACTGAAGAAAAAAATTCTACATAAACCTTTAAAAAGCAATTGAAAAGGAGAGAATACATTCCAAGTCATTCTATTAGATTAGCTTCATCCTGAAGCAAAAACTAGACAAAGTCAGTACAAGAAAAAAAAAAGCAGCTGAAGATCAATAACCCTCATGAATATAGATGTAAAAATTCAAAAAAATTTTTCACAATACAAGAATATACAAAAAGGATTGTAGTTCATGAATGAGTCATATTTAAAGAATGCAAGGTTGGCTTAATATGTGAAAGTCAATCAATATAATTCACCACTTAACAAACTAAAAATGTCTATCAGTGTGGTTATCTCAATAGATGCACAGAAAGCATTTGTCAAAATCCAGCATGCATTGCTGATTTTAAAACAAGCAAACAAACAAATACCTCTCAACAAAGCAGGAACGGAAGGTAACTTCTAACCTATAGGCGCCTATAAAAACCCATATCTAACATCACACTTAATGGTGGAAGACTGAATGCTTTCCTTTTAATATGAGAGAAGAGACCAATAAGGTCAGCTCTTGTCACTTTTATTTAACATCGTCTTAAAGGTTCTAGGCAGTGCAACAAGGCAAGAAAAAAATAAATATATAAAAAAGCACCCAGACTGAAAAAAGTAACATTATATAGACAAGACACTATGTAGAAACCCTGATGGAATTGACCTCCCAAAACTGAAATAGTGAGTTTAGCAAAATTTCAAAATATGAGGTCAATATACAAAAATCAATTATATTATTTATGTGGTAGAAATGGACAATCAAAATTTTAAAATATCACTTATATAAGTACCAAAAATATAAAATGTTGGTAGATAATTCTGACACCAGATATACAAGAACTACGCAATGGGAAGTATAAAAGACTGCTGAGAGAAATAAAAGAAGAGCTAAAAATGAGGAGATACACCTTGTTTATATCTCTTGCATATAGGAAGATGCAGTATTATTAAGATGTCACTTCTCCCCAGATTGATCTAGACACAACCCCAGTTAATATCCCAGTAGGCTTCATTGGAGAATTAGATAACTTGACTCTAAAACACATAAGTAAATGCTAATGACTGAGAACAACTAGAAAAAGAACATTCTGGAGGAATAACGTTCCCTGATTTTAAGGCTTATTATAAAGCCACAATACTGAATACAGTGTGGTACCAAGACAGACAAATATATAAATTCAACAGAAAAAGAGAGTCCAGGAAGAGACCCATACCTATATGAATAATCTGATTTTGACAAAGGTGCAGTAAGTTTTTCAACAAGGGGTGCTGGAGCCATTGAATATCTATACCTTAAAAAAGTTAATTTCAATCTATTGGAATTAAATCCACCTCACACTATTTACAATATCAACTAGATATGGAACATAAAACTAACTGAAAACCTAAAACCATAAAAATTCTAGAAGAAAACATAGGAGAAAAGTTTCATGACCATGGTGTAGGCAAGGATTTCTCATATAGGACTGAAAAGCTTTATTCATAAAATAATTCAAATTGGTAAACTGGACTTCATCAAAATTGAAATCGCTGCTCTTTCAAAGACACTGTTAAAAGAATAAAAAGACAAGCCACAAACCAGGGGAAAACAGGATTTCTAAATCTTATATCTGAAAAAAGAAATCCTTTTTTTCCAGGATGCATAAGGAACTCCCAAAAGCCAATAATAAGAAAATAAATGACTTATTGAAAAAATGTGGGTAAAAGTTTAAACAGATTCCTCAACAAAGATAGGTGGATGGCAAATAAGCACATGAAAAAACATGTTCAATATCATCTATCATAATTGCCAACCAAGTAGAATTCTATTCCCAGCCAAACTATCAAGTATGAAGAAGGTAAAATAAGAATATTTTCAGATATGTAAAAAATCTTAAAATATTTACCTCCAAATCAACTTTCTCAGGAAGCTATTAATGTATTACACCCCCTGAAAATAAAAGAATAAAACAAGAAAGAGAAAGATGTAGTTGGTTCCCAGAAATAGGAAGTCTCACAGTGGAAGAGAAAAGCATGCTTTGGAAGGTAATGCCAGGGCCACAGCTGTGCAGGGAACTGTCCAGACCAGATAAAGTAAGAGAATGAATGAAGGAGGGTGGGGGGGAGCAGGGGGTTCTCTGAAAAATGTAGCTGTTTATCCAAAAGGTTTGAGATATGGAAATTAGACCACTGTGAGTTCACATGGAAGTCTAAGGAGAAACAAACCCAAGTTGTACTTTTTATGTGATTTAGCATAAAAATCAGTCTGCCTTATCTCTAAGGTTTACTTTTATAGATGCTCTCTTCAACAACTGTCATAATTCTGCAAATGAAAGAGTCTCTACCTCATTTATATCAAAACCCAATGCAAAGCTTAGTGCTGAGAGGTGGATAATAAGAATTCACGTGTGGGGTGGGGGGAGAGGTGTATGTATTTAGAGGGTGGGCATTTAAAGGAGCTAAACTTTCATATTTTATTACAAGGAAGTCGTTGCATAATAGGTAAACTACCAATTCAAGAAACAGTAGGTACATCCTTAAAGATATGTCTTACAGGCCCCTGCTCCATAGTTCAGAACATTTTATATGGATGTACCCCCAACATCTCCACCTTAGAAAGTATATTTACTGTAATTCTCTAGAGTAGAAAGTATCAATAATCAATGCACGATTTGATTTTTGATGAAATGAGAAAGCGACGAAAGCAAGGATTATAGCGAAAGTAGCCTTGATATACAATATTTATACCATTACTCTATCCACATGAAAAGAATGCTTAAGGAATAGGTTTGATCCTGTAATCTTACGCACTTCCAGTAGCACCCTAGTCCTGGTGGCTGCATTGAGTCTTTCAATGCAAAATTTAGGATCACAACACGACTTAACCACTAGAGGGAGTTTAAACAGCTAGTAAATATCATAGAGAATAGAGGGGCCACATTTTTTTAAAAGGCCCTTTTTCTCTCTTGGAGTGGTCGCTATAACTTGCTTAAAAAAACCCTTATAGAAATATTAATAATGGTATTTTAAATAGTGATAACATGTTAATGTAGACACCTTGTCTGTTTCTTTTCAATATTGAAAGTGTTTATTTTCAGGTGGTTAAAATACTGCCACCTATGCCATTAGCATAACAGTTTTTCTTGTTTCTGTATTAGCAGATACAACCCCAGTTCAATACCTATATCATCCTGGTAGGTTTTCCTTCAATTACATATTAGTCGACAAAGCCCTCTGTACATATTAAGAATTCAGGACTTTGGTCCAGACAGACTGGAATTTTACCTTCCTCTTGTACTTTGTGCTGTGCAACCATAGACTATGGTTAACTGCTTTAAAACTCAAGGCTCCTCATCTGTAAAGCTGGGGTATGGGGTTTTGTAGGAGTAAATCAGATCATGTATGCAAAATTGCTTAGTGCATTTTTGAATCTAAAAAATGATAGCTTTTCTAGTGGCTATGCTGCTAGAGATATAAAGCTATTGATTGAATAAAATTTTCTCAATCTCTCTTCCCAGATTTACCTCAACATCAAAGCCCCAAAGCAGGCAAATGCTAAGGCCCACCAAAGGGGCAATCCTTGTACACCTGATCATATGGCAAGGCATGACTTATTTCTATGGCCAGCCTCAAGGAACAGCGCAAGAAATCACACCGTAAGAATCCACATTTCCTCAGAAAGTGGTAACCAGGAGTCCATGGTACTTGCCAGGCTCTTATTCACCTTTTAATAAGGACACCTCCAAAGACCACAGAAGTCTCCTCACTTTCATAAGAATTTTTTAAATAATTCTGTTTTCTTAGGACATCTACAGAGTTGTGGAACTATCACTATTACCCAATTTTAGAACATTTTCATCACCCCCCAACCCCCCAAAAACTCTGGACCCATTAGCAGTCACTCTCCAATCCTTGCCCCCAGCTCCCAGCAACTACTATTCAACTTTCTATCACTACGGATTTGCCAGTCCTTGGCATTTCATATGCATGGATTTGTGTAATACACAGTCTTTGTGTTTGGCTTCTTTCATCAAGCATGGTGTTTTCAAGGTTCATTCATGTTGGAGCATCATGTACCAATACTTGTTTTTATGAATGAATAATATTTCACTGTAGGGATATATGACGCTTCATTTATTCATCCATTCATTCACGGACTCTTGTGTTGCTCTCTCCTTTTGGTTATTAGGAATGATGCTGTTATGAACATTTGTATATGGGTTTTCATTTCTCTCAGGTAAATGCCTAGGAATGAAATGGCTAGGCCCTAAGTTAACTCTACGTTTAACTTTTTGAGAAGCTGTCAAATGATTTTTCCAAAGGAACTGTATCATTTTCCATCCCCGCCAGCATCATTTGAGGGTTCCAATTCCTCTGTGTCATCACCAACATCTGTTATCATCTACATTTTTGATAACAGCCACCATAGCAGATGTGCAGTGGTATCTCAGATGGTTTGAAACGAATTGTCCTACTGATTAATGATGCAAAGTATCTTTCCATGTACTTACTGACCATTTACCTATCTTTTTAGAGAAATGCCTATATAAGCCCTTTGCCCATTTTTAATATTGGGTTGTCTTTTTTGAGTTATGAGTTCTTTATATATTCTGGAAACAAGTCCCCCATTAGACACATTACCTGAAAACATTTTCTCCCATTCAGTAGGTGGGCCTTTCATTTTCTTGATGGTGTCCACTGAAGCACAAATTTAAAATTTTAATGAAATCCAATTTATATATTTTTTCTTTTGTCAACTTCCTTTTGGGGACATATTCAAGAAATCACTTCCTAACAGCATGAAAATTTACTCCTACATTTTCTTCAAAGAGTTGTTACAGTTTTAGCACTAACTTTTAGGTCTATCAACCATTTCTAATTTTTAAAAATATAGGGTGTTAGGTCAGGGCACAACTTCATTCTCTTGCATGTGGAGAAGGAAAACTAACTGTTAAAGAGTTTTCACTAAACATATTTTGCTTAAATGAAGTGTGACAATATGTTATACATATACACAAAGATATTCAGTTATTCATTCAAGAAATACAGTCAGCAAGCACAATATTTTGAGACATGCAGTGATAATTTTTCTTCCATTTTTCCCTTTCCTTCCCAACATTCAAGCAGACAGCAGGCTCTGGGCTTCCTTGCCTAGGAGATGTTTATGGCAAGTTGGCTTCCTGGCTTTTATTTTTTCCAAACACCTGAATTTGTGGACCACAGATTCCAGTTGACCCTTGAACAACATGGGTTTCAACAGCATGAGCTGGTTTATATGTGAATTTTTTTTTTCAATGAAAATAGGATGGAAAGTATAGTATTTGAGAGATGTGAAACCTGCATATAGGAGGAGCTGACTTTTCATATATGTGGCTTCTGCAGGGCTGACTATGGGACTTGAATATGATGGATTCAGGTGCGCAGGGAGGCCCTGCAGGAGTTCCCTGTTTATACTGAGGGATGATGTAATTACATTGTTCAGAAGAACAAGGAAGAACTGGGTTTCCACCCTCTTCCAGAGCAGATAGGGAATCCCTGGAGATGAAGGTAGGGCGAAGAGAAGAAGAGGGTACTGAGAGAGAGGGGAGCTGCACCCAGTTTCTCAGACATACTGCTGAGAAAAATGGCTGTGGATGCATCTAATATCGAATGCATCCTCAGCCTAGATTCTCTCACCAGAAGCCGGGCACAAGGCAGCCTTTAGGAGTCACCAAACCACAGTGGCTTGAAACAAGAGGAACAATATGGCAACAACTGATGAAACATCAGAAGGGATACCCCACACACACATGCACGCACTAACCGGAAGGACCACAGACGAGGCAATTTAGGCACTTTGCCTGAAATTACAGTGTATCCCGAGAAAGCAAGGACCCATGATGAAACCCAAGATGCGCTAAGGCTACCTTTTTTCCCTCACCAGCAAGACAAAATGGTAACACAGAGTCAGAAATGAGGTTTCTAGGAAGCAGCTGTACTTCTTGTACTCTTGATTATATGGACTGATACTCATACTTGCCACACACATATTGAGAACCTACTGTGTACAGGGCATCCTGCTAGGTTACGATGAGGTGGGAAATATAAAAGTCAATTAAACCATGGTTAGCTGAGACATTTATATAGTCAGGTAAGAGTAAATATGCATAAGTGTAGTTACCATTTATTGCACACTACCTGTGTGCACACCTTGTGCTACACTTTTTGTAAATAAATCTCATTTAATTGAATCTTCCCCACAATGAGTTTTTGATACACAGATGTTCAGAGTAGGCAAGAGACTTGCCCAATGAGCCAAAGTCTAGGCTCTTTGCAGTTAGGTCCACTCTGGTTCATGTACAACTACCACCAATGAGCCAGTCATTGGTGGAACATGTACATGAACCAGAGTGGACCTTACTGCAAAGCCCATTTTCATTGTCAAAGTGATGACTTTATCCCGTGGAGAGATCAACCTGAGGGCTGCCCTTTGATAGTCCAACATTCACTGGGCCTAGATTTTGGCTCATTTTTTCTAAGAGTTGGGATGGAGTTAATTCAAACCAACTTTCTCTAACTTGATGTTTAATGTACCTACTGGCAGGTGACTGACTAGAAACCTGAGGTTAAAATGGAGACATTGGCCAGACTGGGCCTCATGATGACGGACCCATGACCTTGACTGTATCTGCCAAAGTTGCTCTGAACAGTGAGGATTTTTAGTACCATTCAAACCATCTCTATGTACATCAAAGAAGTGACATAACTGATTTGGGGAGTAGGGGATGAGAAATACCCACATTTCTTTTCTATGTGCAGAAGGAAGAATTTGGTTATATAATGAAAATTTTTCTTATAGGAACAAATCTCATAGAGCCCTTTTGCTTTGAGATGAAGGCATGCAATTTGGTGCCTAAGAAAATATTTGAAATTCTTGCCTGCAGCGTCCCAGAAACAGTAAAATACGTTGATCCTGGCCAATGAAATGTTAATAGTTTTTCCTTAAGTATTCATCTACTGAACAAATGTTGATAATGAAAGAAGTAGGCATATCACTGCTGTGAGAGAGCCATGATTTATATATTTTCTGCTGCTGCTTCTGCTATTTCAGCCTGGGAGAATGACTAATGCAATCTCAAGTCCCAAAGAGCAGCATTTTGAGCTGTAGACAGAAACAGAAAACATAGAAAAATTTAAATTATAAAGAACTAATAATGTCTCTTCTTTCGTGTCCTTTTCTGAAGAATAAATCTCTCCCCATTTGGGAGACAGAATCACTTAACTTCCGTTTCCTCAAACCTAAACTCATTCAGAGCCCAGGACCCTCAGAAATCATTTGGTCCAATGTCTCATTTCATAAACGGACACATTTGAGATTCCAAGAGGTTAAATGACTTGTCCAACATCACGTGCTCATTAGAACAAAAATATGAAGATTTTAACTAAGTGGAAGGTAGTAACCTAGGAGTGAGAGGACCTGGATTCTCCCTCCCACTCAGCTATTCATGAGCTTCTCTGTTTGTAAAATTCAAGTGTTAGGATTAGATGGTTTTGAAAACTCCTTTCCCTCTCGGAAGGGGTTACAATTCTGTGCATAGGAGCATCAGTAGTTTGTGTACATTAGTTTACTGCTTTTATAAACCCAAAAGCTTTATTCACAGTTATAATGAAGAGGCAGTGTTTGTGGAGATCACACTTCCTCAGCTGGGCACGGTGCCTCATGCCTGTACTCCCAGCACTTTGGGAGGCCGAGGTGGAAGGATCACTTGAGCCCAGGAGTTCTAGACCAGCCTGGGCAACATAAGGAGACCCCATCTCTACGTATAATTTTTTAAAAATATGCTGGGCGTGTTGGTATAAACCTGTGGTCTCAGCTACCGAGGAGGCTAAGGCAGGAGGATTGCCTGAGCCTGAGAGGTTGAGGTTGCAGTGAGCCATGATGTCACCACTGACTCCAGCCTAGGTGACAGAGTGAGACCCTGTCTCTAAATAAAGTCAGACTTCCAGCTCTTATACTTACTTGGAAGTAAGTGTAAAGTAAGTGTAAGTGGTGAAAGCCTGAATAAATTAACCCTCTGTGCCTCCTCTGCAAAATGAAGATAGTAAGAGTACGTACCATATCTGGCCATTACAATGATTACCTTAAATAACACGTCAAGAATTTAGCACAACGCTTGGCACATAGCAAGTGCTCAGTAAATGGTGGCTGCCATTAATATTACCACAAAGTAACCAGAGTTGGTGAATTTGTTGGGGTCATTAAGAAGGCATTCCCTCCTCTGGGCAGAGGGAGCCCAAGTGCTAAGGTCTCCAGCAAAGCCAGATCAAATTCTCTACTGCTGTGGGTCTAACTTTAAACAAAGAAATAAAGAAACCATTTCCTGCCCTCCCTTATTCAAGTGCTCACTCTCAGGTGATAGCCAATGATATGTTTAAGTGTTTGGTTATAATATAGGGCTTCTAGAAAGCTCGTCTTTGGAGGGGGCCTACTTAGGTGGCCGGGGTATTTCTTTCCCTTTTCTTCTTTCTGCCTGGAATGAAGCAGCAAAAATTGGGGTGTTGGCAGCCTACTGTGTTCATGAGGGAAGGGCTAAAAGGCTTTCAGAGATTCCATCCTTGAGTCAATAAATCAATGTCAGCAACCGCTGACCTCCAGACTTCTTTTTTCACAAGGAAAATAAACTCATGTACACATTTTGGCTACTAAATCAATTTGCAATTCCTAATTCACACACCGTCCAAAATCTATTTTCTATTAACATACATTTGCAGATGTGCCTGGTCGGCCACTTGCTGCCGGCTGCTTAAGAGTCCCTAGTCCGGTGCTCAATAGCTGATTTTCTTGAAAAATCACTTAGATTTAAAAATATATATATCCAAACTGTCCCCAAGGGCCTTGCTATTCAAAGTAAGGTCAGCAGACTAACAGCATTAGTCTCACCCAGGAGCTTGTTAGAAATGCAGACTCTCTGGCCCCATTCCAGATTTACTGAATCAGAATCTTCATTTTAACAGGGTCGCCAGTGATTTCTGCGCATAGTAAAGTTTGAGGCTCTGGACTAGGTTTCCCGGTTCTGCTCTGTCATCCCTCCTAAATACTGCTGCCAGAATAACGTTCCTGGAACCCACCTAGTCATATCACCGCCCTTCTCAAAAGCTCTCAATGGCTCCCGACTGCCTGTAGACTAAAGTTTAGACTCCTTAGCCTGATCATCAAGGCCCTCTATGATCTTGCACTACCCTGAAAATGCCCATCAAGGTGCCTGCCTTGCATTTAATCAATCAGTAGGCAATAACTAATTTTCTGCACAGAAGAAAAAAAAATATGAGTGTGCATGAGAAACAATGCATTGTTTAATTCTGGCTTTACCATACTAGGCACTGGGGATCCAGTGCTACCAAAAATCAAGCATGATCTCTTGCCTTCAAAGAGCTTAGAGACTAATTAGAAGAGCAAGATTTTAAAAAGGAAATGAAAGTCTATAATGACAAATTGTAAGTGCTAAGAAGGAAATGAATAGAGGGCAGGGATGTAGAGTAAGGCAGACTGGTCAGAAGGAGGCCCTGAGGAGAGGGAGCCTGTTGTGGGGCTGGTCCAGGCAGAGGGACCAGCAAGTGCAAAGTCCTGCTAGACAAATGCGGTGTGCCGAAGAATCAGAACAGAGGCTGTCCTTTCAGGCTTACCCAGAAAATAGATATCCTGGGAGGAAGGCAGCATAGGGTTCACCTTCCAAGTCACTTAAAGATGAAACGCTGAATTTCTCTTTTCCCTGATACAGGTCCTTCGCTGGGATCACTGATGAGTTAGCGAGCAGGGGATGCTGCAGAGTCGCTGTGAGTCCAGCCCTGGAAATCAGACCAAGCGAAATTCGAATCCCAGCTCCGCCACTTTCCGGCTGTCAACTCCCCTGACCTCCAAGCCTCTGCTTCCTGAGGTATAAAGTGGGGCTAAGAATGGAGCCAACTTCATGATTACTGTTGAGGGACGTAATGCTTGCATCCCCAGCACACTGCTACCCACATCAGTGCGCACCTGATTATCAGCGGTTTTAGGATTATGATGACTATTACCATCGTAAATTACTCCTAGCTTTCAGCCAGAAGGCTCATTCAAGATATTCCTATCCCCTCTGAGGCCTCCCGACTCTGCCAGCCCAGGCTACCTCCCCCGCGCACGGCCACCGTGACCCCAGCGCGGGCGCCGCCGCCGGACCCCCGTTACCTGGGGCCAAACGCGACTTGTCGCCACCTTGCGTCCTGGGCCCTGCCTCCCTCCCGGCCGCCTCCCGACCCCGCGGCTGCCGCGGCGGCGCCCCCAGGCCAGCCGGGTCCGGGCGGTGCGGGATGCCTCGGCGGGGCTGGCGGCGGCGGCGGCGGCGGCGGCCGCGCTGCGCGCTCCGGCGGAGGGGAGGGGGCTCCGCGGCGGCGGCGGCGGCGGCGGCGGCGGCGGCGGCGGCAGCGGCGGGCCCGGCGGGGGGCAGAGCCAAGAGGCGCGGCGGCGGCGGCAGCGGAGGAGGAGGAGGAGACGGAGGAGGATGCGGGGGGCTGCGGGCGGCGGCGCGGCCCTGTCCGCAGTGAAGCCCGCGGCGCCCAGGGCGCAGGGAGTGGCTGCCTCCTGCGCGCACCATTCCTGAGATGGCGGCAGCGGCTCAGCAGCGGCTCGGGGAGCCCAGGAGGGGCCGGCCGGGCGCGGGCTGAGCCCCGCAGGACCAGGAGCTCGCCCAGGGCCGGCGCAGCGGCGGAGCGCGGGGCCGGGCGGCCTGCGGGAGCGGCGAGGCCGGGGACGGCCCCGGGGCGGAGCGCACGGCCTGGGGAGGCCGCGATGGCGAACTCGAGCGAGCCAAGCAGCGGCGGCGGCGGCGAGGCGGCCGCCCTGGGCCTCAAGCTGGCCACGCTCAGCCTGCTGCTGTGCGTGAGCCTGGCGGGCAACGTGCTTTTCGCGCTGCTGATCGTGCGGGAGCGCAGCCTGCACCGCGCCCCGTACTACCTGCTGCTCGACCTGTGCCTGGCCGACGGGCTGCGCGCGCTCGCCTGCCTCCCGGCCGTCATGCTGGCGGCGCGGCGTGCGGCGGCCGCGGCGGGGGCGCCGCCGGGCGCGCTGGGCTGCAAACTGCTCGCCTTCCTGGCCGCGCTCTTCTGCTTCCACGCCGCCTTCCTGCTGCTGGGCGTGGGCGTCACCCGCTACCTGGCCATCGCGCACCACCGCTTCTACGCCGAGCGCCTGGCCGGCTGGCCGTGCGCCGCCATGCTGGTGTGCGCCGCCTGGGCGCTGGCGCTGGCTGCGGCCTTCCCGCCGGTGCTGGATGGCGGCGGAGGCGACGACGAGGACGCGCCGTGCGCCCTGGAGCAGCGGCCCGACGGCGCCCCCGGCGCGCTGGGCTTCCTGCTGCTTCTGGCCGTGGTGGTGGGCGCCACGCACCTTGTCTACCTCCGCCTGCTCTTTTTCATCCACGACCGCCGCAAGATGCGGCCCGCGCGC
Organism: Saimiri boliviensis; assembly: GCF_048565385.1. NCBI lineage: Eukaryota > Metazoa > Chordata > Mammalia > Primates > Cebidae > Saimiri > Saimiri boliviensis. The sequence goes on from NC_133456.1 coordinate 61,841,535, forward strand.
CTTGTGCCCGCCGTCAGCCACGACTGGACCTTCCACGGCCCAGGCGCCACCGGCCAGGCGGCCGCCAACTGGACGGCGGGCTTCGGCCGCGGGCCCACGCCGCCCGCGCTTGTGGGCATCCGGCCCGCGGGGCCGGGCCGCGGCGCGCGCCGCCTCCTCGTGCTGGAAGAATTCAAGACGGAGAAGAGGCTGTGCAAGATGTTCTACGCGGTCACGCTGCTCTTCCTGCTTCTCTGGGGGCCCTACGTCGTGGCCAGCTACCTGCGGGTCCTGGTGCGGCCCGGCGCCGTCCCCCAGGCCTACCTGACGGCCTCCGTGTGGCTGACCTTCGCGCAGGCCGGCATCAACCCCGTCGTGTGCTTCCTCTTCAACAGGGAGCTGAGGGACTGCTTCAGGGCCCAGTTCCCCTGCTGCCAGAGCCCCCGGACGACCCAGGCGACCCATCCCTGCGACCTGAAAGGCATTGGTTTCTGAGGGAGGCCCCGCCACGTAGAACCCCAACCCAGCCTTCCCCTTTGGCTTGGACGGTGATGTCGTTTCTTTCCCTTCTGGCCCCTGTTTAATTTTCTAAGCTGCCTTCACAATGACTCGAAGTGGACAGACACTCGGATTGTACTGACTCCTTTGGGGGTGGGGTGGGTGAGGAGTAGGATGCTCAGCCCGCTCCAGCTGCGCACGTTCGTCCTCCTAACCCGACTTTCTTCCTGGCAGTAGGCCCTGCAGTCTTTTTGTACCGGTACTGGCGTCTTTTATTCCATGCGTGGTTACTTTTTTTCTTTTTCTATAAAGGCTATACTAATTTTCTTCATGCAACGTTTCCTAAAGACCATGGCCAGTTTTCTACAGAAGCTATTTTTGACAACCTCAAGTGGCATTACATTTTGCGGTGAAGTCGAAGGAACCTAGAGGGACTTCTTCACAAGTTAGATTTCTTGAGGATCTTCTGTTGGAAGCAGGAGAAAGTGGGGGGGAAAGTTGTCTGAAATGCCCTCTGAAGTGCCGGCTGCTGCGGGGTCCTTGTGCTGCCCCGGTGGTTTGAAAGTGTCACCATTGATATTGAACTTAAAGAGCAGAGATGGAGGTCAGTAGCAAGGCAGTCATTTTTTTTTAAAGCAGTAAGTAACAAGTAAGATTTGGTTCCCGGTTTACTTTCTACTGCGAAAAACCACGTCAGTGACAACTGCTCTCTGTATTATACCAATCTTGAATGGAAACATTTCTGTCAAGTTGTAAGTTTTAAAAGAGTAAAGTGTTTTGGTTAGTAATGGTGTGGAGAAAAAATACAGTATTGCATGTGTTTGTATGTACAGAATGTGATTCGAGGATTGGGAGGGCTCTGAGAAGCCGAGTACTACATCAAAAATGTTTAAGTATTTTTTGCCAATAAAAAGTTAATTTTATGGAAATGGCTTGTGCTTTGAGAAGCCCAGTTTTATTCTGTCTTATGAAACTAATTTCCACTTTGAAAATTGTTCTTCTGTTGTTCATGGTATAAACGAATGGAATATTATGATACCCTCTTTCTAGGAAACAAAGCATTTCCTTAAACTGTTTGCTAGGTTAAGCTGTGCTGTTCTACTGATGGTTGTTTTAAATTAATAATGAGAACTATAATTTAAGTAATATTTCTTTGTTAGACATTATAATGTTAAACTGAAAGACTAAATTCTGCAAGTACTATATAATATTTTTTGCTTATAATGCTACATTTTTATTAATGTACTTTCCGTTTTGAGGATTTATATCTGTATTTCTCTTTGCATTATACAAATATACCAGTATTTTCATTCTGGAGTGGTGGTTTTGTTGTGGTGGTGGTGTTTGAGGCTGGAGTGATACATGCGTCTTAAGTATGTTACATGCCTGTAAGTATGTTATCTAAGGATAACATGATCTGTGATCCTTTTAGCGCATGTTCTTTAGTTATAGGTTTCATAGTTTGACCCTGAGTATATCCAAGACATGTGGAGGCTTAATTTAAAATGCAAGATAAAAATCTGCGAGTCTTTAAAGGGAAGAAGCAGTAGACATATACTGCTTTAAAATTGTTTTGTTTCTTTGGATGACAGACATTTTAATGACTTCATTAAACATAAAAAAGCTTTTAAACATTTCAAACTCGAGTACAACAATCATTTTTGATAAAAGTACTAGGTAAAAATGGAGGTGGTAGGTATTTTGAAACTTAGTTGAGTGTAATATAAACTATTAAATGTTCAGTCCAGTGGGGATAAGTTATGAAAAGAGAGTATGGCCAATTTAATTGATCTCTGGTAAATAGGCTACATTATTTGATTTTGTTGTGGAAATTAATCAGTCTGTGAAGACAGTCTCATATGAGACAGTTACCCTATTTATTCCCACATTATGGGTCCAGGTTGGCTTCAATCATTCAAAGGCCACTGATCAGAAACCTCAGCCAACCCAAAGACAGAGGAGCCTAGGAAGTACATCTCTCCTCATGTAACCCTCCATCTGCCCTGGTGACTCAGTTAAAAAAATAGAGGTTGGACCAGACTGTGATGGCTCAAGTCTAAACTTTGGGAGGCTGGGCAGGAGGATTGCCTGAAGCCAAGAGTTTAAGGCCAGCCTGAGCAACCTAGCCAGACCTTGTCTCTACAGAAAATTAGCTGAGTATGATAACGTGCACCTGTGGTCACAGCTATTGGGGAGGCTGAGGTTGAGGCTGCAGTGACTCATGACTGTGCCACTGCACTCTAGCCTGGATAACAGAGTTCTGGAGGCCCTGTCTCAAGCCCCCCAAACAGAGATCACCAAGTTTCTGTGATTTTCACACCTGGCATGGCACAGGAACCAGGCCGTCACGTCTGACTCCTGAGCTACTCCAGCTTTGGGCAGCAGCTCAGCTGCACCAGAGATGACGCGTTGGCTTGACATAGCCTTGAATTCAAGAGATGTTTTTTCATATGAGAATGCATAAGCTAGAGGTTCTCAAATTCTGACATTCGTGCAAAGTACCTTAAGTGTTTGCATGATCCAGAGTCTTAGGAGGATGTGTTGAGTCCTGGGGAAAAGCATTTCAACAAGTTCCTCAGGTGGCTGGAGACAGACCTCCAGGCCTTCATTCAGACATGATTTACTTCAGACATGATGCGTTCAAACTTGGCTACTTGGGTTTTCTGTTTTTATGTTTTAAAAGTTCTGATTAGATGGGGGAAAGCACAATTTCTAGTGAGAGTTCAGGTGACAGTAAGTAGCAAGAAATAACAGCCAACTCTAAAGAAAACAAGAACCAAAAGAGGCAGAGCAACAAGCTTTCTAGGAGAAGGTGAACAGGTGCAAAAGGTCACTCCAAATAGCTTTTAGGATCGGTGAATCTATTAACGTGTGCTTTGATTGTTAATTACATTAATAAAAAATTATCCAAAAAAAGGTTAGTTGTGTCCAGAGTATTCCACTTATTGCACCAGCACAGGTACCAAGTATTTAGGGAAGATTAAAATTGCTCATTTTAATTATTTGGGAAATTAATTTAGCACAGCTTCCCCACCTGCCCACGCAGTGGTCACTAAACTTGAAGCAATAGAAAACAGGCTTTTTGTACATACATCTTCGTATGTTCTAGCATGGAATTATTGGGTCAAAACAAGCATTTTTAGGACTTTTGATATCAAATAGTTTTGGAGAAGGACTATATGTCTATATATCTGTTTAAATGTACACCTGACATACTTTTTTTTTTTTTTTTTTTTTTTTTTTTGAGACAAAGTCTTGCTCTGTCGCCCAGGCTGGAGGGCAGTGGCATGATCTCAGCTCACTGCAGCCTCTCTTCGTGTTCAAGTAGGATTACAGCTCAGCCTCCCAAGTAGCTGGGATTACAGGCACCTGCCACCATGCCCAACTAATTTTTGTATTTTTAGCAGAGACAGGGTTTTGCCATGTTGGCCAGGCTGGTCTCCAACTCTTGGCCTCAAGTGGTTCACCTGCCTTGGCCTCCCAAAGTGCTGGGATTACAGGTGTGACATACTCATTTTTTAAATGAAGTATCTTAAGCAAGGTGGGGAAGCATGTAATGAATCAGTAACAATAATGGTAATCTCTGTGTCCACTATTCAGCCTTACCAAATGTCATATTGGTTTCTACTGTTCCGTTTCTCTTTTCCCTTCCGTCCTCTCCTTCTTATTTCTTAAGAAATAAAAAGGCACAATTATTTCTCCTAAATCTTTGCTCTCGCCATTAGCCCTCTACATTCTCAAATGCCTTGCTCCTTAACAAGTGAAAGGGCCCCAGTTCCTGGGGCTGACTCAGAAGCCAATTTCTGTGTTGAGCAGTACAGAAGGACACAGGGATAAGGAAGGGGCAGCACTCTTACTAAAGAGATAGTAGGCGTGGTGGCTCATACCTATAATCCCAACACTTTGGGAGGTCACGGCAGGCAGATCATCTGAGGCCAGAAGTTTGAGACCAACCTGGCCAACATGCAAAAGCCCCATCTCTACTAGAAATACAAAAATCAGCCGGGCATGGTGATGCATGCCTGTAGTTGCAGCGACTCAGGAGGCTGATATGGGAGGATCAATTAAGCCCAGGAGGTGGAGGTTGCAGTAAGCTAAGATCACGCCACTGTACTCTGGCCGGGGGGAGAGCTCGAGATTCCATCTGAAAAAAACCAAAAAAAAGTTAGCAGGCTAATTGGGAAAATTTGCCAAATGTACCCAAAACCACAAAGCAAGGCAGAACATGGGGTAGATGCCAAAAGAGGGATCTAGATAAAGAGCTCGGGAATACTGAAGAGATCAGGCATCATCATCGATTGTCTGGAAAGGAGGGAAAAAGAAACCCCGAAGAATGAAACAAATTGTCCGGGTTCCATCCCTCTCTTCTCCTGGGTTCTTACATTTCTTTCTGATTCCTCCTGCACTCTCTGCACTCTGGAATCCATTTTCCAAAATACATTTCTCTAAGCAAAATAAAACCGCATAATTCCCTCTTAAAAGGTTTTTCTTCCAATTCTATCCAAACAGTCAAATGCTGGTAAGGAATGTGGTCATTTTAGTGGAGGAAGTTTTTTACATAAAACCATGCTGTGAAGAGAGCCAGCAAAGACGCCATTGACCAGGAATGTCAGAACTGAATAGAAATCTAACAGGTAGCCCTGAAAAGCACCACTTCAACGCCCTCTGAAAGGAGGAGAAGAGGAAATGGCAGGTTTATACCACAGAGAAGGGTATTTCCTGCTTTCATTTAGGAAAAAAGAGGGCAGGAAAAAGGCTCAGTAGGTACCCAACCAACTCTGTATCTTCGTTGAAGCATTTGAGATAAATAAACAGCTCGAACTTAATATCTGAAAGCTGAAGTTTTGAAGTCATTTCAAATTACACAGAGAAATCAGGCAAAAACATTTTAAGCTGCAATGTCAAGGCATAAATGCAATATTCGTATTTCTCAGTTACATTTAGGAGACAGATAAATTAAAGCTATCATTACTTGGCTTCTAGTAGAAATAATTTAGTCATTTATAAATTAAGTTTTAAGTGGCCAGCCCAATCTAGGTAGAAAGCATGTAAACTGTTGGAAAAGTGTATATTTAAACATTTCCCTGAAAAAATGTATATTATCTGAACTATGCCAATCTGCATAGCTTTCTGGGATGGAAATGTTATTTTCTGCCAGAAAATGATATCCAAGAAGCATACATTCTTTTTTCTTTCTTTTTTTCTTTCTTTTTTTTTTTTTTTTTTTTGATGGAATGTCACTCTGTTGCCTAGGCTAGAGTGCAATGGTGCGATCTCGGCTCACTGCAACCTCCACCTCCCAGGTTCAAGCAATTCTCCTGCTTTAGCCTCCCGAGAAGCTGGGACTACAAGTGCGTGCCACCATGCCCAGCTAATTTTTGTATTTTTAGTAGAGATGGGGTTTCACCATGTAGGCCAGGATGGTCTTGATCTCTTGACCTCGTGATCCACCTGCCTCAGCCTCCCAAAGTGCTGGGATTACAGGTATGAACCACTGCGCCAGGCCACATACATTGTTTTTTGGTTTGAACCTGGAGGGAACAGTAAATGGTTTCATTTTCTTGAAGATATACATGTGCTGTGATTTTGAAAGGCTTTGAAAAAGTATTTACATTTCAATGCCATCTAATATATGTCCTATTAAAAAATTCTATAGGAATCATTAAGCTTAAAATGCATGAGATGAAACTTTTTCTTGTCTTTTCATTTAACAGACTTATTTTTCCCTTTTATTCCTTATAAATTCCCCATATGTTTCCAGAATATTGACCAATGTGCATGGCAAAGTGCTACATAGAAAAGAAAGACAGAGAAGAGATAGGAAAAAGCCTGTCACAGGAACTCATTCTGCAAAGTGACAAAAGGAGTGTAAATGTACAGTGTGTAATTCTTTTAACCCACAGTCACAATCAGTTTAATTTGCATATCTGTCTTGAGGAATTATGGGATACCCAGAGCTATTTCTAGAACTTAATTTGCATAATTGTTCTAATCCTTTATGAGTATAGTGACACGTGGTCTCACAAAGGATTTTTTTTTATTTGTAAGTTACTTCATAAGTTTTATAAATATATTATAATTTAATACTTTGGGATATACATTTAATGACTTGCTTCCATTGAAAGACACACAATTATATAAAGACATGATTAGTTTTCTGTTAATTGTATATTACTTTGCTTTTGCTAGTTTGAAAAGCAGCTTTGTTCATTCTTAAGTTTGTCTTTTAAAGTTTGGTCTTTTTTTTTTTTTCTGGTATCTTTTGGCCAGATTAAAATTCATGTCAACATCATAAGAAAATTTACAGTTGTAATGGGCCTCAGTGACTTTCCCTGTCTCTAAAATGTCTTAATCCATGGGCAGGTAATGGCTTTCAGAGTTTAAAATAGTGGCTGCAAGAAGATGGATTTACATATTTTCTTAGGGTTTGGAATATGGAGCTCTCGTGACCAAAATTTTTAAGTAAGTTTAACCATTTGAAAATTCTTTCTTTATCTGATTAGCAGGTTCTCATTAAGATATCAGGACTATAGTTAAGAGTAAAACTCAGTTTTGACATTGGAACACTGACAGCTCTCAAACCCCATCATTCTCTTTCTCTTTCTCTCGTTATATCTTTGCTCTACACCTGGGCTAGCCAACCCTGGTAAGATCTCTCAGCCTGGCTCTGCTTCCTGGTCACAATAAAACTGAAAATCAACCTCAGTGCCTTGCCATTGCCACCTGGGCCAACCTGTGCTTGCTCTCACCAGAACATTCCATTACGTGAGTAATAAGTGTTGTCATATCCTCCTGTCATCAGTCCCAACATCCAAAGCAGTTTTGGGTGGGTGTGTGTGGTGACTGATCCCACTCTCTGCATGGCAGCCACTGAACAAGAACACAAAAACAACATTTAAAACATAATGAAATGAAGTATAAATTGTAACACCGTGATGCCCTTTTAAAGAGAATGATTCCACTTATTGGTTAGGATAGAGGTAGGAGTGCTTCAACAAAGCCACACAGTGGCATAATGGTTCCTCCCTGATATGGGGTGACTGGTGGAGATTATCCACGGACCCACATTGGTGGGTCAGCTCTACCATTTTCCCCAATTGCTTTCACTCTCTGCAAAGCAGACAGATTTATTATTGCATCTCCTCATTAGAGAGGAAGATTGGAATTTTCTTTTAAGTAAGAGAGGCAGATCACTTCTGTTCACATTTCATCACTAAGAATTTATGTCACATGGCCACACCTGGGCAGCTGGTAAATGCAGTCTCCAGTCTCTAGATGTCTAGATGGACGGTCATGCACCCTGCTAAAACAGAGAGAGAGGACATGAGAAGTAAAAACTTACATAGAATACTCACATTTGCTGTCCAAAGGACTAGTAATTTCAGACACCATTCCGTTCCTATAAACCAATCACAGCACCACAGCTAGACACGTACTTTTCTCTAAGTCTCTTACATTTTGAGCCACAAAATATTTTCTTTTAAATTTCTATACAGGAGCAAACATTCACCCACATATACATTTTGAGCCTGAAATATTTTGCTCCTCCTTTTCAAACTCCTACTTTGGATTTCAAAAATATATCTCAAGAGCAAATATTTAGGAGTATAGGTTGAACAATGAGATTACCTTAGAGCCACGCTGTCTTTTCCAAATGAAATAGTGACCAGTGGACCTTGTCAAGAAAGAACAAAACAGATTTGCTTCAACACAATACAGAAGGGGTGGAGGTAGGTGGGGAGGTAGAGGTAGAAGAAGCTTGGCATCTAGATGATAAATGCTGATGAGACACTGGATGATGGACATATGAGACTTCTTTACACTTCCTTTCCTTTATGTTTAAGAATTTCAATAATACAAACTTTTTGTTGATTGGCTTGTTTTTAAGAATGAACCAAATGCACTCCTGCCAGCCTCAATCTTGTTTGGACAGAAACTCTATTTGAGAACTTCTCAGCAGTTAGTCAACAGTTTAACTTAATGAAGCACAATTTTCCCCAATTTTGCTTGTGAAGCTTTTACATTTGTGCAAAAAAACATTTTTCATAAGTTATATCACATTTTAATCAAGATTACTAAAATTTAAACAATGTGGAAATGTGTTAGAAGTATACTCTAAGGCCGTGAAGTTGGCTGGGTGTGGTGGCTCACACCTATAATTCCAGCACTTTGGGAGGCCAAGGTAGGAGGATCACTTGAGCTTCAGGAGTTTAAGACCAGCCTGGGTGACAGTGAGACCCATTTCCTAAAAAAAGAAAAGAAAAGAAAAAAAGATGCAGTATCATTCATCTAATTTGTCTATGATGGAATTTATCTGAGCCCTTCATCTTAAACTTTAAGAGTGACAATAAAAATTTCTTCCTTGAAACACAATAAACCATAGAGCTGACAGATAACTTTTTTTAATTGAATATGTAAACTATATCCAATGTTTGCCATTCCATTACTTTTTTTTTTTTTTTTTTTTTTTTTTTTTTTTTTTTTTTTTTTTGAGACAGAGTCTTGCTCTGTCACCCAAGCTGGAGTGCAGTGGCTTGATCTTGGCTCAAGGCAACCTCCACCTCCTGAGTTCAAGCAATTCTTGTGCCTAAGGCTTCTGAGTAGCTGGGATTACAGGCATGCACCAGCTACCTGTTTTGCCATGTTGGCCAAGCTGTTCTTGAACTCCTGGCCTCAAGTGATCAGTCTCCCAAAGTGCTGAGATTACAGGTATGAGCCACCAGTATCCCCGGCCCCATTCTACTATTTTGAAAACAAAAATATTTTGTTTGTTTTTTTAGGATACTGATTTTGCAATGTCACATTTGGAGGTTTAACTTTTTAAATACCATCTTTTCAACTTTCTATACTGAAATAAAAACACATTATTATTAAATGAAGCCAAGAAGACACAAAATAGCTTTACACTAAAGCAGCAGTTTTCAAAGGAGCATAATTTATCCCCACCTGCAACCTGCAGAGGACACTTGGAAATGTCTAGAGACATTTTTGGTTGTCAAAACCTGGGGGGTGTCACTGGGAACTAGTAGCCAGGGATGCTGCTAAACATTGTGCAATGCACAGGAGAGTCCTCCACAACAATAAATTATGTGGCCTAGGGCCAGGAGCAGTGGTTGACACCTGTAATTCCAGCACTTTGGGAGGCTGAGGTGGGCAGATCCCTTGAGGCCAGGAGTTCAAGACCAGCCAGGGCCTATATGGTGAAACCCTATCTCTACTAAAACACAAAAATTAGCCAGGCATGGTTGTGCACTTCTGTAATCCCAGCTACTCAGGAGGCCGAGGCAGGAGAACCGCTTGAACTCGGAAGGCAGAGGTTGTAGTGAGCAGAGATCATGCCACTTTCCCTCCAGCCTGGATGACAGAGCAAGACTCTGTCTCAAAAAAATAAAATAAAATAAAAAATTGTGGCCCAGAAAGTCACTAGTGCACTAGTGCTGAGATTGAGAAACTCGGGTCTGGAGTAACGTGAGAGTGCCTGGAACCATTCACCATGGTTGTCACTCCACAGAGAAGGCCATCGTTTTACCCAGCTGGCACAACTGCATGAGTCAGTGTTCCAGGCTTTATGATGAGGGAATCCCTACAGGGGCCTAAGAATGCATCCTCAGTAGGCACGTAATATGCATTAGCCTTTGCATTTTGTTGCCAGCAATCACGTTGCCTATACCACAATTTTCTACTTTTTTGCTTTTAATCTTTTGTGACAAATATGTTTTTTATTGAAATGTTTACCAGTCTGATTTATTCGGTGCGGTGCAATATTGGGCTTTCTAAAAGCACTTGGATGATTTATGGACCCAGTTAAAACAGAATGAAATCCTGAGATGTATGGAGAAGGGGCTGGGAGAGGGGAGTGCCTGTTGGGGAGTTCAGAAGCTGGGTCACCCAGGAGGCTACACTAGAGGATATAAAAACTCATGAAACCCAGGGAGCTGTGAGGCCAGCCAGATTGGACTGGGGTCTGCTTCCCTAATCTAATTCTAGGGGATTTCACATGAATTCTTCAAATGGGCTAGGCAACTGCTGTGGGGAATTCTCCAGTGGGACCCCTTTGTGTGTTTCCCTCTAGAATGAAAGGGAACTAGTGCTGAGGACCACAGGAACTTTTGAGGGTGGCAAGAAAATCAAAGACTCTCAGCTTCTATTCTCATTTCTAATTCACCTAGAAAAGTATCTCATCAAACAGTGTCACTGGGTACTAGTAACCTTTCTATAGGAGTACAGTCTTCTATCGATTCTCAGTGGCTCTCAACTATGGATGCACCTTACAATTAAATCAGGGAGCTTAAAAAAATCCCAACACTTAGTCCTCATCATATAAAAATGAAACCAGAATTTTTGAGAGTGGTGGGTGATGGAAAAAATGGGAACCGTGCTTGAAGAACAGAATCACAATTGCACCTCTAATTTTGGGAAATGTGTACTCTGAAAGTGCCCTTAAAATACATGCCTCTGTGTGTGTGTGTGTTTGTGTGTGTGTGTGTGCGCGCACACACACGCGATATTAAAGTTTATTTAAAGATCATGTTGTTAAAGACTGTCATCTTTGAAATAAAAAATTTAAAAATCCTGGAATGAAGATCCATCATACGACACAGTGACTATAGTTAATACTGTATATTTGAAAATCACTGAGAGAGATAAGTGTTCTCATCACAAAAAAATGATGTGTGAGGTAGTTCATAAATTAATTAGCTCAATTTAGCATCCTACAAAGTATCCGTATTTCAAAACATCATGTTGTATATCATAAATACAGTTTTTGTCAATTAAAATTTATGAAAATGCTGGAAGAAGCAGTTCTCTTCAACACAAAAGGGAGTACTAAGAATTAACATCTTTGGAGAAGACATCAGAGGATGAAATATTAATTTTGAGGATGTTATCAGAATGACATGGAAACATGAAGATGGAAACACCATGAAAGGTTGCCAGTGAATTTCACAGGGACCCTTAGGGAATACCAAAAATGTCCAGTTTTAAAAATTAAAATGGCCCCCAGCTTTAACCTTCTAAAAACGAAGCTAGAAAAGGGTGGGATGAGATTTCTAATATTGAAACCAATGAAGAGGAAAATTGGGTTATGTGTTTGATCTACCACTGGACTGACTTCGTAAAAGGCTCTAACAAAATAACTACATTGAAATACTGAGAAGAATGAAGGTCCTCAGTGAGCTAGGAGGGTTTATAGGAAATGGTTTTGGCATACACTTTTTTTTGGTTTAAAAAAAATGCTGCTTTTGATAAAAGGCAAAACAGTCAGAAATGATAGTTTTCATGAAAGCCAATGTTTGCAAAGAAATCTGAAGGTCCAGTAGAGTTTGGGCATCATCTTCTGGCATAACATGTCTACCTTAGAATGCAGGGAATTCATTCATGGTATTTTCAAAGTAGACTATGGACTTAGTTTTTTTGACATAAATTTTCATCTTGCCTTACCTTGTGGAAATTCTGGTATATGAAGTTCCAGCATGTGTGTGAGATGATCCTAGGAAATGGAAAAAATATCACAGCTTTTTTCTTTTTCTTTTTCTTTTTTTTTTCTTTTCTTGATACAGGGTCTTGCTCTGTCACCCAGGTTGGAGTGCAGTATTACACCACAGCTCACTGCAGCCTTGACCTCCCAGGCTTCGGTGATTCTCCCACCTCAGCCTCCTGGGTAGCTGGGACTAATGGTGCATGCCACTGCGCCCAGCTAATTTTTCTTTTCTTTTAGAAATGAGGTTTCTCCATGTTGCCTAGGCTGTTCTCAAACTCCTGGGCTCAAATGATCCTCCCACCTTGGCCTCCTGAAGTGCTGGGATTACAGGTGTGAGCCACTGCACCTCATCAACATAGCCTTTAAAGTCATCGACATTATATGAAAACAAACAACAAAATCGCCAAAGTGCCTGTTTCTTTACTCATAATTCCGCTTGTTGAAGTTGAATTTTCTTCAGCAAACTCACAGAGGAATGTTTCTTGAACACGCACTAAACAACCAAAAATAATATTTTTCTGATCAAGCTTGGTAATTAACACAGCAAACTCCCATACACTTATGGGATACATTAGCCCAAGGAGTAAAATCACAATATGCAATCATAAGCCCAAGTTGAGTCAGTAACTACAAAATGGACAGTTTCTGTGTTTGGAAATGGTTGGTGGGTTGGCATGGGCAAGTTTAATCAGTTAAACACATTTCTTAAGTTGTTTATTTGCGACGTTGAAACCATTTACAATACTTGGTGGGTTTTCAAGGCCAGTCTATGTTGGCATCACTGTGTGGTAGCACCTAGCACCCTGCCTAACCACCCAGGACACACTCCCATCACTATCTGCCAAGTCAATACACTTCAGTTCCATGAGTCCATTCCTGATTACAATCAGTTTTGCATGGCAACATTTTCCTTCATGCTCCAAGATCTTGCTGATTTATGCATTATTTTTTGAACCACCTTAAAATCCATGCAACAGATTTTATTATTTAACAGATTACATACAGAATTCTGCTGTATGTAAAATGAAAATGCACACCATCTTTGGGGCTATTTTACCAACTTTGGGGTCTTTATCCATGTTGAAACGTAGCCTATTTAGAAATCTGCTGATAATAAAAACTGACAACAATCGTGACAAAAATAAGGATATAATATTAAAATAAATCAAATGATATACAGTACTGTCATTATTCTGATACAGAATTTTTACACAGCAATATTGATACAAGTACAAACGGCAATCCATTACAATTGACCTCTCAGTTACAAACAAGGTTTAAATTACAACTTAATACCAATTTAAAAATGGTAATTAGTGTTATGCCAGATTAAAATAAATACTTCCTCTTCAAGTGACATTTTCTAGAATATCTCTTAAGTAGGAGACCAAAAAAAAAAAAAAAAAAAAAAACTTTATGAAAAGAAAAAGAAGTTAATCTTTTATTTTTAGAAAAACCCAAATCTAGAAATCTGGACTAAATTAATTTGGCTTTCCATTCCTTCTGTCCACACACTAGCCCAGAAACTGAGGTGAAGTCCTCTTGGTGTGACAGGTTTAGCAAGGTTCCGGCAGCACTCCCAGCCTCTGCTGCATGAGAGGAGTTTGGAGCGTCTAGTTCAAATATACACTCTTTTAACTATTTAAATAGCAGGCAAAAAGCTGGATTCCCATCAGTTTTCTGCCATCAAACTCGAGGAGATAAACCCTCCACTTTAAAATGCAAGAGGAGGGAAGAGAAATGGAGAAAAATAAAGCAAGGACCTTGAAGTTCTTTGAGGTGGAAAAGGCAAGAGACCAAAGGTTGTATATGTGTGGTGGGGCACAAATGGGGCTTGGAGTGGTGAGAAAACGAAGTTTCTTTAACAAAATAATCAAATTCTTATTTTCCTCATTTTTGTGAAAATAAGTACATTTTTGACATAAAAAAAAAAAAAAAGTCAAAGCCAACCGAAACACAAACAGGGAAATGAGAACCAGTTCCATAATGCCTTACACTTTAAATTTCTATCCAAAATTAAAATTCTCTTTGGATTAAAAGAAATCATGTAAAAATCAAAGATAAAAATGTGACTTGGAAAGTTGAGGAAGCAAGAGCATTTCTTTCTGGCACATTCTTTGTTTGGCACAATCACAAATAAGACTTTACAGATAAGATGTGACTGTTCACATTTGGTTTCTACTCTAGAGTGATTACTTTCGGGCTAAACAAATGAATCGGTTAAATGAAGTCCGTAAACATGCCAAGCCTGGCAGACATGGGCAAGTGTGATGCATCCTCCGCCCCAAAAACGGAACCTAAACAAAAAAGAACATGGATTCAGAGCTGGAAATGTTTCAAAAACAAACAAACCCAACCATTCTTGAGACAGCTCTTTAAAGAACAATAACTAGTGTTTACTGAGTGTTAGCTACCCATGAGGCAATATACTCAGTACTTTTTACTTACTTATTACCTATTATGTATTTTTGAGGTAGAGTCTCAAAAATGCCTGCTCTGCCTTCCAGGCTGGAGTGCAGTGGTGCAATCTTGGCTCACCGCAACCTCCGCCTCCTGTGTTCAAGCAGTTCTCCTGCCTCAGGTTCCCAAGTAGCTGGGATTACAGGTGTGCACCACCACACCCAGATAATTTTTGTAGTTTTAGCAGACACGGGGTTTCACCATGTTGGCCAGTCAAGTCTCAAACTCCCAACCTCAAGTGATTGGCCTGCCTCAGCCTCTCACTCTCAAACTGCTGGGATTACAGGCATGAGTTACCATACCCGTCCTGCTCAGTACTTTTTATATGCTATCCTTTCCCATTCTGACAATCACCTTGTAAAGACGGCAAGCACTTTAATTATGCCCATTTTACAGATGAGAGGATGAGGCAGAGACTGGTATATTGCCCAAGGTCACTTACCTAAAACTTGAAGCTTGGCTAGCAGTGGACCTGAGAGACCAAGCTTTTAGTCCTCAAGCGGTACTACCTTTTACTTTTAATCATTTATTTCAGCTCCTTAAGCTTGAACCTGGAATCATGGGCATGACCATGTCTATGCAATGAACAAATATAAACTCACCATCATTGAGTAATATTTAAGTTCATACATTTACACACAGATGCCAGGAGTCAAAATGCTCAGAAAAAGACTTTAAAAGGAACAGAGGAAAATCAGGAAGGAGGCAAGTTCAGTCTGCATAAATGGAACAAACCATGTAGGAATGAAAGGTCTGCTTCACTGGAGAGTCACTCTAAGAGCCCAGCCCATGTCACCAGTCAAGCTGGGTTGAGGAGGGTCAACCAACAGCGAGCGTGGTGGTTCTCTGTGCAAGTGGCAAATGGTGTACACTCCAAATACACATGCTTTCTAGAATAAAGACAGCAAATGTTATTTTCCCTCCCCTAAGGCACAGCACATTCCTGAGAATCTGCCTGTGTTACAGGTAATATGGAGAAAGTGTAACCCTAGGTCTGGAGCATCTGTGAAACTGGATGGCAAGCGACTCTGATTCGGGTTAAAGTGAGAGAGATGAGTGACTACAGACTCATGTCTCAGAGATGCTTCCATAGCTTCAACATGGCAGAGGATGTGTTCTTCTTGCTCCCAAACTCAAAAGCTTTACTCAACATCATTCTAGTGTAGTTCTTATTCTGTTCCACCAAAAGAGGTCATCCCACCTCAATGATCTGTCCTTATGAGAAAATCCAAAATGCATCTTTTAGATGTCTTCCAGATAGATTTTCTCTGTATGTATCATGTAGATATTGATACAGATGACCGAAGCTGTCTACAGACAGTGACAGAACCATTCTAACCTTATTTTGGGGCTGAACTGATAGGACACACCCAACTCTATGGTAGTTCAACAATGTAAAGGCTAATTCTTCGGGGCATGCCTTTCGGTGGTACCACACTCACATTCTTCTTACCTCCTTTTTCCTTTTTCTTCTCTTCCTCTTTCTTCTGTCCTGCCTTCCATTTTCAAAATTGTTCTGGAAGGGCCAGGGAGATGATTGAGATCAATAAACACAAAGGGAAGGAAAAGAGGCAATGGGAGGGCAGGTGTATATGCAGTGAACTGGCAGAGCAAGATCTAGCCGAGCCATTGCGTTTCCTCTGCCCTTCTGCTACGTCATTACTCCCCAGGTTCTAATGACAGCATCTACATGCAGGCATGTTGGCCACTGGATTAATATAGACTTGTGCTCAGAATGGTTCTGTCACTGTGTGAGTCAAAGGGAACTCTGAGGGCCAGCTCTTTTGCCACCACCAAGAACACATCAGAGGAGGTGGGTATAGCTGGACTGGCTTAGACATTTATAAGTGGATAGCATGAGAAGTGATCATCAATGATCTTTATAGCCTATTCTGACCCTGAGACCTTAAGTTTCCTTTTTGCCAAGCCTAAAGTTGCTACAAAGGCCAGTGATTCTCAACTAGGGATGACTGTGCTATGAGGGGACATTTAGCAATGTCTGCAAATGTTTTTTGTTTGTCACAACTAAGGGCAGGAAGCAGGTTGCTATAGGCATCTAGTGAGTTGAGACCAGGGACGCTGCTAAACATTTTACAATGCACAGGACAATCCCTACAACAAAGAATTATCTGGCCCAAGACATCAATAGTGCTGAGGTTGAGAAAAATAGACAGAGAGAACAATATCCAAGTAAAAGGAGCACCAAGTGTGTAAGTGAAATACACCTATAATGAGCATGTCAAACTGCTATAAACGGAGACCACCAAGTATGTTTCTTTCATTCAGTCATTCAACAGATACTGAGTGCCGTCGACATACCATGCCCTATCTTAAGTGCTGAGCATACAGCGATGAACAAGACAGGCGAGGCTGCGCATCACCATGGAGCTTCCCTCTTAATGATACAAGACAGACCACCAGTAAACTTGTTTCAGCTGCTTACTGGTCAGTGCCCTCATGCTGCTCACAGCCTTGTGCTTTCTGCCTCATGACCTTATGATCACTCTCTGGCCTGTCACATGGAGTGGGCAGTGCCTTGGGCCCAGCAGAAAAGAAAAATCACATGGATTGTGTGCCTCAAGTCAGCTCTCAGAAGGCATCATGTATGGATGCCGTCCCAAACCTCAGCACCAGATTTTTGCTTTGTCTGAGACAGAGTTAAGTGGCTTCCTTCTGAGGCGAAGCAGAGGTCCTGGGCTGAGGTTACTCAGCTAGAAGCGGAAAGTGCTCACAGTCAAACACGATCCCGCGTTTTTCCAGATTTTGCTCTCTTCTCAAACACCTCCAAGCCTAGATTCTAGACTGTCTAAAGAGGGGACCATATCCATTTTACTTGTGAGCATATAGCTCTTAGCTTGGTACACAGAAAACACTCAGCAAATATTTGCTGTGTGCCAATCACATGTCCCAAAATGCCCCACAGAGTCTAGGAATTCCTCAAAGGGCAGCAGTGGGATGACCACTTCAAATCCCAAGGCTCCACTCACTCTGCCCTGCTCAGCTTTGAGCAGGCCCAACATAACTCACACCACCAAACTCAGAGACGAACTCACCACGAAGCCCAAGAGGCCAAAGCCCCTCTCATGCATAGGTTCCTAGTCCAGGACCTAGGAGGGACCCTGGAAGTGTGTTCACAAGGTCATCTGCTTCCGTAGAACTTTCAAAAATATCTTTATACTCTTTCTTTAAATCAAGGACATCAAGACTGTATGAACATCAATCTGGATCTGCCTCGACTGACCCTAACATCATGATTACACTGAACTGCACGACCCTTAATACCTAGGTGCTTTTTTCTCATTCAAACTCAGTTCACTCAGATCTGTGAGCTTCTAATGACAAAAACCATGATTCCTTTTTTTTTTTCTCTCTTCTCTTTTTTTTTTTTTTTTTTTTTTTTTTTTTGAGACAGTCTCACTCTGTTACCCAGGCTGGAGTGCAGTGGCACGATCTTGGCTCACTGTAGCCTCCGCCTCCCAGGTTCAAGTGATTCTCTCACCTCAGCTTCCCTAGTAGCTGGGAGTACAGGCACATGCCACGATGCCCGGCTAATTTTTGTATTTGCAGTTGAGACAGGGTTTTACCATGTTGACCAGGCTGGTCTTGAACTCCTGGTGATCTGCCCACCTCGGCCTCCCAGTGTTGGGATTACAGGCGTGAGCTGCTGTGCCTAGCCAAAAATCATAATTTCTGATATTATATACTTAGTAGATGCTTATTAATTTCTTGACTGGCCCACTCACTTCTATATCTATGGACACCATGTGACAAAGCAGCTAACAGGTGTCTCATAATCACAAACGCATGAGAAAGTGCTTACAGAAGATGCAGACTGGAATCACCTAGTCCAAGCCCATGGTTTACTTTAGAGTAAGCAACATTCAATCCTAAATTTCCAATAGCCTAGAATTCCAAACAGCAAATTCTAGAAGTTACTGAGGCAGAACATCTATCACTTTGAGAAAGCATGATTCTTACTCTTTTGCAGCACTTTTAAAGAGAAATTAGCAAAAGGGCAACATGAAGACCCTTACAGTAATGGAAATGTTCTGTGCCTTAACCGTATCAGTGTCAATATCCTGCTTGTAATATTGTACTATAGTTCTGCAAGATGTCACCATTGGGAGAAACCGGGCAAAGCATATGTAACACCAAGGTTGAGAAAACCTGTATTACACTAAAGCATGTTTCTGTCTTATAAGTCTTTTTGCTGAATTGAACTTGTAACCACAGCTATGATGCTATCCCTAGAAATAAACGTAGACAGTGGCTCTCGACATTGTAATAGGAAAGATGAGAAAATTAGCATATTATGCTTTCTTCCCTATCTTTTGCTAAATTTTTAGTTGTATTAGTTATATTTTAGTCAGTATTTTAAAAAAATTTTCTACTTTAAAAAGATTATAGGCTGGGTGCGGTGGCTCAAGCTTGTAATCCCAGCACTTTGGGAGGCTGAGGCAGGCAGATCACGAGGTCAAGAGATTGAGACCAACCTGGCCAACATGGTGAAACCCCGTCTCTACTAAAAATACAAAAATTAGCTGGGCGTGATGGTGTGTGCCTGTAGTCCCAGCTACTTGGGAGTCTGAGGCAGTAGAGTTGCTTGAACTCAGGAGGCGGAGGTTGCAGCGAGCTGAGATTGTGCCACTGCACTCCAGCCTCTCTCTCCCCCTTTCTCTTTCTCTTTCTTTCAAAAAAAAAATTAATAACCTCATGTTCTAAAATTATAATTATGTTTACATGGTTTTATCATAGGTTGGTTCTAAAATAGAAAACACTTAATAATTTTAAAAATAGTAATTAAAAAAAATAAACAAGTCCCAGGTTTTTATTTGAATTTTTTTTCCTTCAGGAAAGAAAAATATATTAGTCAACCTCTTTCTTTTTTTTTGAGATGAAGTCTCACTCCTGTCGCCCAGGCTGCAGTGCAGTGGTGCAATCTCGGCTCACTGCCACCTCTGCTTCCCGGGTTCAAGCAATTCTGCCTCAGCCTCCCGACTAGCTCGGCTTACAGGTTTCTGTCACCATGTCTGGCTAATTTGTATTAGAGTCTGTCTCAGACTCCCAAATTGCTGGGATTACAGTGTGAGCCACTACGCTCAGCCAAAAATAACATAATTCTTAAAGGAGAAAGTTAAGAGTAAATGTTTCAGAGACGATGACTTAAGTGTACCAAAGATAGCTCATAACTCAATAAGGGTATTGAACATAATGAAATCAATGCTGAAGGCAGCTGGGCCAGTGGCCCCTCTTCTTGGGAAGTTTGGCTTTGAGACACACAGCTAACAGTTTAAACCTCTTCTGTCCAAGAATAAACAATGTATGTCATGTTTTTAAATGGCAGTGCAGTCTTGCATGGTAAAACCATGGGAGGGATGGTTTAAATGTAACAGGAAGCATTTCACAAGGCAACCACAGGAAAGGCAAAAGCAAATTCAGTCTTCAGAGAGGCCCAGACAACTGGAATCCACGTTACAGCTTGCACAGCTAAACCAGAGCCAAGGGGCCACTACTTATTTCATTTTGTGTACTGTGAGGAGGTAAAAACATTAACTGTTCTCTGGGACTGTGGAATACAGGAAAGATGTTTGACTCTATTATACTTTTAAACCCTAAATCACATGTGAAAAAATCAGTCAAAAAATGAAATTTGCTTTGCTTTGAAAACATTCGACTTGTTTTTAAAAGAAAGTATACAATGTGTAGAAAGAACGAACACTCTAGAGAGACTGAGCTCTGCCTTCCACAGGCCACCTGGCCTAGGACTTGTTGCAGTGACTCTAGGGGCACTTTACTGATGGGAAAAATGCAGAGTGGGACCAGAGGAAGGCAATGCAAGCTGACATTCCTGGGGGGCTCTGTTGAGACCACACTGTTTCAAAAGTCTTCAATCAGAAGGCCAAGAACTCTCCAGTCCCACACACCTTCTGCCTCCCATCCACCTGCTTCCTCATATAATGTAAACCTCCCTGACCCCTGTAGACAGTAGGTCTGCAACGCTTAGGGACACAACCTCTCAAGCCGTGTCGATTCCTGCCATCATCCTATGATCATGGCACTACTGTTAATAACTTTTCAAAAGTGCTGTTTAGGTCATTATGATATTGAGCTACCAGATAACACAGCAAATTGGAAAACTGAGTATCAATCAATCTCTAAAACTGTCAACACTGTACCCCGTAGGTAGAGTCAAAATACGGAAGGTTTAAACTAACATACAAGAGTAATTGTATAATCAATTTTCTTAAAAAACCCAAATCGCAGAGCTTATTGACTTCTGCCTTATCAGTAGATCTAATATTAAAAGCAATCTTTTCAATAACTTCTGTACTCTGATTTCTGCAAAGGTGCATACTAGGGTATAATATATGTTTTTGTTCTAAATAACTTTTAAGCAAACTCACGTATTGGAAAATATATTGGTAATATGCTTCTAACACCATTAAAGCAATAACATGAAAATTATCACTGGAATAAGAAAGGCAGAGGACACAATTCTTTGAGATGAAAGCAGAGAGGAGAGGGGTATTTTCCACTGTTATCCTCGCTAATGTCCAATATTCATTTTGTTTGTCAAGTATATTACTTGGTCCTTCATGTCATACAGACCTTGCTTGGAGTTATCACAAAAGAACCACCATGAATACAAATATATATACTAACTTTACGAGTCAGTGGATGGCAGCTGTCTCCCAGTTTGCCCATAGGTGTGCAAATCCTTATGCTCTTAACCCAGATACTGACAGCACAGCACATGCCTCCACCACACTGGGAGTCCTTGTCACAAGCCTGAAACGTAATAAACAAACAGATAAATATAGATGACGGGAAAGACTCAGGCTAAGGAAATCTAAAATTAGCAGGAAAAATACGCTTTAAATATCCAAACACTTCGACTTTGATAATCAGATATATTTTTAAAAAAATGATAACGTTCATTTGCTTGTGTCTATCTATGATAAAATCCAATCAGAATAGATATTTCTCATTTTTTGAAATTAGATTAAATTCTAGCCTCTGGATTATGAAAATCTTAAATAAACAAGATTAAACAAATGAAATCAGCTCTCCTTTTCCAGCATTTTATGGCTGAATTGGCTTTGAACTTGAAGAACAAGACTATATTAGTCTTATACTACACATGGCCATTAGGAACTACATAAATCGAATCACGAGATTTTATGACTATTAACTGCAGAATACATTGGGCCCAATTTTAAAAAGAGATTTAAATAGTCTTTAAATCTGGCAAGAAACACTCCAGACCCATAAAGGCACTGATGTAAATTTTAGAAGTGCTCATTTTCCCTTTCAAATATTTGCATTTTGGTTCACGAGACTTGACATTTCTCACACCACTGACTTGCTTTTTCACCATTTTCTCTTTAAAGAAATCTCATAGGTTGAGAATGGACAGATCAAGATGCTTACCTTATGTTACTCTTCCTACAGGTTAATAAGCTGCAAAGAGCAAATGACTGGCTTAGGATAAACATACATATATATTACAAAATCAGCTGACGGAGCCTGTAAGATCCATCAGATTAAGAAATGCAAGCGACAGGTGCAATTGTCAACAGCGATTACTCAAGGCACCTGCTTTCAATATAAAAAGTTGTAAATACATACAAAGAATCAACTATGCAGGAATGTCCAAACTCTACTAAATAGAAATAAATAATGTAGTCTAAATTTATTTGCATGAAAATGGATCTGAAGAACTATTATTATTTCCTAGAACCAACAAAAAATAGAATGCTTTTGTTTCAACCATGGGCAGTAATCTGTTTTGCTAGTGGTAAGATAAAAACATCTTGTACTATATACGTAAGAAACTAAAACATCTATAATTTAGGCACAAATTTAAATGTAAACTTAGTGGAAACAACTAAAACTGTCTTTCAGAGTTCTGAGTTTTGAGGAAAGTCAGAATTCTCAGGACATAAAAATATGGGCACATTCTTAACATTATTTCTCATTAAAAGTAACCAACTACTTTCCTTTAAAGTTCATTTACTTCCCTCATTAGAATTTCTCAGTCTATTTAAAACAAGTATCTGGATAAAAGCTAAAAATTTCACTTTGAGGTATTTGGATTTTATAAGACAATATATAAATGTTTCCATTTTCCAATTTTTATCTGCATGCCAGAAAACATGTATATGTAGCCATTACATTCCATAAATAAGACGTCTAGTTAATGATCTTTTACAATATAGTTTTAACAAATCTATATGGCCATATAAATCAATTTCAAAATACCGACATACATTACCTAAAAAACTGTGGATGTAAGGCGGAAGTTTTAGCCAGTATTTTATTTCAACAGATGCTCAATATCCCAGATTTTGAGGCCCCACGAGCTTTTTTTTTTTTTTTTTAATGAGACAATCAAAACTCCAGTCAAAAACTTTTAAAATTCAATCACCTGCATGTTTAACATGATATACACAATATATCTTGATAAGTTACTGAGTTTTTCATTGGAATCCAGATGGTTCCTGTCATGAAGACATAACTACATTTTATTGCCCTATTGCTTTAGAGACAGTTAAAAAATTCTGTTTTTGTAACACTGAGTTAAAATAACAACAACAAAAACAGCACACACAAAACTATATAATAAGTCTAGTCTAAGCCTCTCTAACAGATAAACAGCCAATGTGATAAAATTTTATACTGTAACAAAAGCTTCAGTTCTTGGAAAATTTACAAAGAGTTGCATAGGTTTATATATTTTTAATTAGACAGCTGTTTCCTAATGCCCTTCATCCTTAACCCATTGCAAATCTATTCAGATACTGTTGTCCTGTGAATGGAACAAAAAGATACTTATATTGCAAGGGGATCTTGGGCTCAGAGGATTAGGAGAAACTTTAAATGAGCCAGCAGGGGAAGAGGGAGAAAAAAATCCAATCATGTTTCCATTCTCATGTATTAGAAAGACTTGTAAAAACTTTTTTTCAACTACATGGACTGGCAAAGCTATGCAAGTAATTTTTTTTGTAAAGAATCTCTTTTCTAATAAATACCACAGAGCTTACAGTTAAATATCTGTTGGATATATACAAATGCTGTCATATCATAAGGACTTGCAAAATGCTATAAACCTAATAACTACCATAGAGAAAACAGAGCTTTATTTTTTCAAGACAATGACATTTCCTTTAAAGTTAAATGTTATTTTATTACCTATGTATCAAGATTTCAAACAGACATCTTATTTAAATCCTACTATGTGCACTTAAATATTTGAAGTAATGTAATGAAGGTGTGAAATAATTCCTCACTTAAAAAGCAGTAACGCTGCCTGCATGCCTGCAGGCAGCAGTAAAGCAAGACATGATAGCAGTTTTGTCTCGGTAATGTAAACTAGACATTTCAGTATTGTACTGCAAACCCATTCTTCAGAAACACACAAAAATTGTTAGGAGTGGGAGAGAACTGAACTAGTTCCTACTTAAAAAAAAGATGAAGACGTCTTCTCTAAGTTTAAACATCTACACAGCAACCTACTCCACCATTATACCAGAGCGCTGAAGGTGCTTTGCCAGGAATTAGAAATTTAAAACTTTTATGAGGATACCTCAAGACACGGCGGGGAAGAAGCCCCGGAACCCTGAAGGAAGCCCTCACAATTGCTTTTCAAAGTGCTCACATGGCCCTAGACCAAGTGATTTCAAAGGGTTTCTGCGGAGGACGCAAAGGGGAGCAAACTTTGAATGTAGGATTAAGACTCAGAGCACTTGGGGATTCGTCTTGCTCCTTTGCATTTAAGGAAGGGGCCGTCAAATTTTAAGGTTCGAGGTTGGAGCGCCTCCAAAAGTACTTGAGAAGACTTGGAGAGAAACTTCTTTCAGTTTAACAAAAGGAAAACGCAAGGAGTGAGGCTGTGGGTGATAAGAAGGAAGGAGCAGAAAATGATGATAAAGGTGGTGGGCGACACCCTTGTCACTTTTCTTCCTGGACGCGCCCAGTGTCCCCAGCCGTCTGCTGCTTTTGGATACGGGCATTGTCCCAAGTGTCCCAAAGGTCAACTAGGGCAGGTGTCCCCGCCCAGGGCGACCCTCCCTTTACATCTAGCCTGCCCTTCAGGGCTCTGTCCCAAACTCCCAGGCGCGCATCAGGGGCGGACAGGTGCGCCCCGGCCGCTTACCCCGGTGATCACGGCGGCGTCTCCAGCGCGGGGGGTGAGCAACAGCGGTGGCAGCAGCAGCAGGAGCAGGAGTGGGGCGCAGCGTGGGCTCCTCATAGTGCCCTCGGGACTGGACGGCCGCCGGAGACGGTTAGGGGCGCGGGGGCCGGGGCGCGCTGGGTGGAGCACGGCGGACGGGCAGGCGCGGACAGGCGCGGCGGCTCCGGCGAGCCTCCAGGCCGTTATAAAGGCGAGCGCCGCCGTGACTCACGCCGGCGCCCGCCCGGCAGCACACGCGGGGGGCACGGCGCGGCACACACCCCACGCCCCACGCGCACACGCGCGCCCGCCCTGGCCCGGCCGGCTCCCAGGCAAGCACGTGCTGCGAGCGTCCCCCGGCTCCCCCCCTCCCCGCTCCCGCCCCGGGCGCCACGCAGGCAGCACTCCCCGCAGGGCGCCCCGCTCCGCGCAGTTCCCTCCGCCGTCGCCTTGCCGCCGCCTTTCGCACGCTCCGGAATCGCTTTTGTGGTCTCCGAGACACTGTTTTGCTGTCCTGGTTTCCAAAGCTCCACGTGCTCAGCACCGAAAACTTGCACATCATTTGCTCTACAGATGTTTACGGGGCGCCTACTACGTGCCGGGCGTTGTGGACACATAGCAGGCGCGGGGTGGCGGGGGGGCGGTGGGGTGGGGTGTGGCATTGAGGGAGTGGCAGCAGCCCCTGAATCCGTTCGTTTGCTCAGCAGATCTATACCCGGCGCCCGCTGCGTACCAGGTACTGCCACCGGCTGTGCCCTCATGGTGGAATAACTTAACAGAGAAGACAGACATCAAATGCCCTGGAAATGTGGAAGGCAGGGGGAAAGGACAAAGGGAGGGCAAAATCGGCCCAATCCCACACCCTCGACAACGTGGAAGGATTTGTCATTCCAGCTGCGGGAGTCCTGTTTGTTTCTTTCATGTCAGATGCCTTCCCTTTATGCCCACATCTGTTCCCGACCCTCTCCTCTGACTTTCCTCACATGTATTTCCTCCCCTCTCCAGCCCCGCACCAGCTCCAAGCCCAGTCGTTCAGGGTGATGCCAAAGGGAAATGAGAACGCCTGCTTTCGAGTGCCAGCCTGAGGCGCCTTAAGCCCTAGGTACTCAGCTCTCTCTTCTTACTTTAACTTTCCAGCCCAGGAAGATCACCCTTTGGTCTTACACATGCAATAGGGCGTTACTGTGATTCGTTCATTCACGTAAACATGAAATGAGTTTCTAGTGGGTTCCAGACACACCAGGAAAGGACAAGTGACAGATTTGCCCTCCATCTCTGACCCTGGGCGGGCTCCAAGAATTCTAGCCTGTTTCCCTCAGCAAAAATTATATCAAGAATACCTAGATGTGAGTACACCAAACTTGCTTGCCCGTTTTGGGAAACCCAACTTTCTTCCTGAATAATCTGGATTTCCTGGTCTCGTAAGGACCACAAACTGTCGAAAAGCAGATGCATCTTTCAGCCTCATTATTAAATGCCATAAGGAGAGTTGAGACAGAGTTACTTTCAGACTGTGGGGCTCCCCCATGCCAAAGCATTCAGACGAAATGTGGGGGTTGGGGGGGGGGTGGAGCGCAGGCAAGCAATTATCTGAATGTTAAACATCTGAATATGTGGAAACCCCAATCTTTGGCTGATTTTTGAAAACCTTTTTCACACATGTTCCCATGTTTAAGAAACACCCTGAAACAGAAGACACAAAAGGAGACAAATCCTTTTTTCAACTTAAAAAAAATGTTAAAATTGGACTCACAGTGGAATAAGTAGAAACAGTAGCAAGTGACAGACTTGTGGAAAGTTTCCTTTTCCAGTATCCATGCCAACGCTAGCTTGGGAACGCTGCCGGCTAAATGTAAAAACCAGTCAACATGGATTTTAACATTCCTGTGACTTTTTTTTTTAATGGTCTATTTCATATTCGCTACTATTGAATGCCAGCTTGGGTATTCCCTGCTTCTTCAAGCATAGAAAATATGATATGTCTACATAGGAAAAATCAGATTTCAAGTGGCTGGCTTCTTACGCAGCTGTTTGGGAAACAGTCCTCATAAAGCTGTTTTGAAACAAGGGTGAAAAAAAAAGAAACAAGTTTGGAAACACTTAAAAATAGGGTTGGTTTAGTTTCATGTTGTTTCTTTTGGAAATTTTAATTGTTTTAATGCTTTAGAGAAGAAATGAAGGCTCTTGATATGTCATCTTTGCATCTGAGGCCAAGTTGAACATTGAAGTCTGGCTTCAGTTGTTAAAAAGGGAAAAATGAGAAAAATGAGTCTGGATTACTCCATTAAAAAAGGTAGGAGGTGCAATTTGGCAATGATGAATAGAAATGGAAGAGTAGTTTATTGATTCTGTTCTATTACTGTGACCTGTTGATGTTGCCACATGATCAATTCCATCCAGGCATAACTATCAGGTGAAATGAGCCTGTGTGTGTAAAGTGTAGCCTACCATATTCCAGCAGACTACCAAGGTTCAGCTTAAATGAAAACGCAATCTAGGGGGGTCTACAGAACCCCATGTTTGTGAGACAGGCTGTCCTGGATTGGAATCCTGTGTGACCACTGGGCCAGTTACATAACCTTTTGAAGCCTCTGTTTCCTCTCCTACAAAATGGGTATAAAATACCAACCTCATGGGCTACAACCCCTGTGGAATTTAATAATACCTGCAAAATGCTTATCACAGTGTTTAGAACAGACGGGGAGCTCTGTCAAGGTTACCTTTAATTAAGCCTTGTTATTTGGTCTCCCCTGACAATTTCAGCCAATGCTGATGCAGATCTTTTCTGTCTTGCCCACTACATTAGATTGTATACTTTTTGTGATTAGGATCCTTGTGTCTAATTTTGTATGCATTCCTCTTGGCACATAGCATGATAATAGGCATATGGTAGGCATTCAGTAAGTAGTGACCAGCAACAGGAACATATCCCAGGAAGGACAGTCCAGAGATAGTTACAAGAAGATGATCTACAGTACAGACTCATGTCGTTCATATGAATCCATCAAAGGTAGTCACCAAAAAGCAAGAGAGATGGAAGCTTTACCTGGTGCAGGTGATTCAGCTTACTCCTGTACTTGGGGGCTGTGTGACTGGAATGAGGTTAGTTTGGAGACACAGATCTGTCTCCTGGCAGTCAGTCTGGGACTTGGACTGACTAATAACGCTCCATTTCAACATGTGCTTCATGATTGCCAGTATAGTGGCCTATATTGTGTGTGCCCTAGAAAGCTGTTTTCAAGGCCTAAGTCCTGGTACCTGTGAATGTGACTTTATTCGAAAATAGGGTTTTTGCAGATGTAATCAACTTAAGATAAGGTCATGCTTTATTAGGATGGGTTCTGAATTCAGTGACTGGTGTCTTCATAAGGGAAAGGAGAGGGAGAGTTGGATACAGAGACACAGAAGAGACTACCCCACAACACACAGAAGAACGCCAAGTGAAGGTAGGGGCAGAGATTAGATTGATGCTTCTACAAGGCAAGAAACACCAAGGATTGCCAGCAGCCATCAGGATCTGAAAGAGCAAGGAAGGATTCTCTCCAGATTCTTCACAGGGAGCATGGCCTTGTCGACTCGTTGATTTTGGACTTCTAGCCTCCAGAACCACAAGAGAATCAATTTCTATTGTTTTAAGCCACCCAGGTGTGGTAATTTATTATGGCAGCCACGGGAAACTAACATAGTTGGGTGCAGCCAGAGGGTTGTACACCAGCTTTCTCTGCCTGGAATTGATGCCTACCACTTTTGCTCACTTTTTAGTGACCAAAACAAGCCACGTGACAGTCTTTCTTCAAGGAGACAGACAGTGCACCTCTGTCACTGGTTTTGGAAGACAGCAAGGTATCAGGTGAGCAGTGCTATATTCTACAGGAAATGAATCATTCATGGCTTGGACTCCTTAATGAGCGTAATGAACTTTGAATGATGTTAGTAATTGCTATTATAAATAATAATGCGTAATTTCCTTTGTATTTTTTTCTAGTTCAGAATTCTTTATACCAGAATTATACAGACTCTGAAAGTGAGTAAATGTGTAAGCTAATACTTTCTTTTGGGTGGGTAGTAAACCACAATTTATTCATTCCACAGGTATTAACTAAGACTTACTATAATCCAGATGTTGTATGCAGCATAGTGGGTACAAGGGAAAGCATCTGAGGAAACCTGAAGCTTTCCTTATCTGAGATTAGAGCTGAAGCTTATGCAGAATTCAACTGAGATGAAGAATGGAACAGGGCTGGGGGCAGTGGCTCATATGGGTAATCCCAACACTTTGGAAGGCCCAGAGAGGAGGATCCTTTGAGCCCAGGATTTCTAGACCAGCCTGGACAAAACAGGAAGACCCCCATCTCTACAAAAATTTTTTTTTAATTAGCTGGGAGTGGTGATGGGCAACTATAATCCCAGCCACCTGAAGAATCAAGGTGGGAGGATCGCTTGAGCCCAGGAGGTCAATGGTGCAGTGAGCTGTTATTGTACCACTGCACTCTAGCCTGGGTGACAGTGAGACCCTGTCTCAAAAAAAATATAAAAATAAAAAATAAAACAGCAGACTTGGAGGATGGCTGGGCATTCCAGGCAGTGCAGACAAAAGGGTAGCCAAGGTGGCCCAAGGAATGAGCCTCAAGGGAAGTCTGGAACAAATACGGAGCCAGAGTGATGTCAGGGACCCTTTGCAGGGTCTTACGTAGGCCACACGAAAGATCTTGGTCTGCATGGTCAGTTGGGAAGGAGAAAAATCCTAAGGATGGGGCAAGTGTGACATGAGCAGCTTTCTAAGGAAGACCTCACTGCAGTGTGACTCAGCCAGTCCACATCCCAACAGCTTCTGGCACGCTCCAAACCCCTTTGGTTGAAGGCAACTCTATCCTTCCAAAGATGGCCTTGGAATCATCTTTAACCCTTCTCTTTTTCTCACGCTTAAGGCCCATCTGTCTGGAAATCTTGTTGCCTTTGGAAGGCAAACCTACTTTCCCTTCAATATGATATTGTAGATTATCATATTAGTGATAATATTTTATATTACAATAAAACACAAATACAAAATAAAATAGAATATATTCTAATAAAATATATCCAGCCACTCTGCCCTCTGTCATGCTACCCTTCTTGTTCTGAGTCCCTGTCACCTCCAGCCTGGATTACTGTCACTGTCATTACCGCAAGACTGGCCTCCCAGGTTTATCCTTGCCCTTATATTCTATTATCAATGCAGCTGCCACGCCTTTTTTTTTTTTTTTTTTTTAAGTGTAAGTCAGACTCTTTGCCCCAAACCCTGTGGTGATTTCTCATTTCTCTCACAGGGACCTTCTGATCTTTGACTTCATTTACTACTCCTACCCCTTGTCTTCCTGCCAGCTCTGCCACAGGGGCCCCCTGGAGGTTTCTAGAACACATAGGGTATGCCCCCACTTTGGGATCTTTGTTGTAGATCTTTTCCTTGTCAGGTTGCTCTTTCCCTAAATAGACAGGCACACGGCTGACTCCCTTGTCCCTTTTGAATGTTTGCTCAAATCTCACCTTTGCAAGGAGGCCTATCCTAAGCATCCTTATTTACATTTGCAACTGCCCCAGCACTCCAGATGCCCTTTATTCCTTTTATATTTCACTTTTCCCTAGCACTAAGGCCTTCTAGCATATTCCATTATATATTATGTTTTCTGTTTGTTGCCTTACTGTCCCTACCTCCCTACACATATCAGAATCCAAGTTCCACAGGATAAGGGATATTCAAAAACTTTGTTCTGTTCACTAATTTATCTCCAGTACCTAGAAAGATGCCTGGCACATAGTAGGCACTCAATATATATTTGTTGAACAAATGGCAAAAAAAATATAGAGAAGAGATTGGAGAGTGGCTGAGAGCAGGCCTGATGGGAGGCCATGGCAGCGGTCCAGGTGGCTTCTGCTACCGGTGTTGGCAGCAAAGAGGGAGAGAAGTGAACGGATTCACTTAAAAAGTAGAACAGGTAGAGAGCTAGACATGGTGGCTCATGCCTGTAATCCCAGAACTTTGGGAGGCCAAGGTGGGCAAATCAGTTGAGGTCAGGAGTTCAAGACCAACCTGGCCAAAATGGTGAAACCACACTTGTACTAAAAATACAAAACTTAGCCTGGCACAGTGGCTCATGCCTGTAATCCCATCTGTTCAGGAAGCTAAGGCAGGAGAATCACTTGAACCTGAGAGGTTGCAGTGAGCTGAGACAGAGCCACTGCATTCCAGCCTAGGTGACAGAGCAAGACTACATCTCAAAAAAAAAAAAAAAAAAAAAGAACATGTAGTTTACCGTCGGTTAAGATAAAGGCTGGACAAGGAAATGTCAAGATTCACCTTGTATAACTAATTTACAGTGCAGATGGATGCTGGGGTGTTGGCAACCTCTGGGTATGGGGAAAGGCAATCAGACAGACCTGGGGTACACAGAAGATGGTCGCTAGAGCTAAAATTCTGGCAATCTTCCCCTTAAAATTTTTAGATTCCATATAATGTAGCCATAGTGGTAAAAATTTAAGTCAGGTGCTGACAAACTGAGATCTACTGCCTGTTCCTGTAAAGAGTGGGACACCGCCAGTGGCGGTGGCTACAGTTGCCAATGTTTTGTCTAAAGCTGCCATCACACCACAAGGGCTGAGTGGAGTATTTGGAAGAGAGACTATATGACCCGCAAAGTTGAAAATATTTACTCCCTGGCTCTTTACAGAAAGTTTGCTGACTCATGGCGTTAGATCATAAGGAGCCTGGAGTTTCATTATTGCCCCTCTGGTAAATTGTTTCCCACCTCTTTTTCTTGGGTTTGTTCTGGGCTGTCCTTTTGAGGCTCTCTCTGTTTACCAGTGGAATTCATCTGCTTTCTGAATTGTGGGAATTTGCCCAAAGTTCTGGCTCACTGGCGGACTCCTTGCATGTTCCCCTTGTTATATGTACTTTCATCTCAATTTCCAGCTGTATAGTAGGTGTTCAATAAGTAGTTGTTGGTGGAATTGGGGAAAGGCAGCAAATGCGTGTTCCATCTGCCATCTTGCAGTGAAAGCCTGACACAGTCTCAACTACATAAAGGAAGAGAACTTCTGCTACTCTTTTACATAAAGCTGTAGTTTTATTTTTAATTTTTAAAAATTATTTATTTATTTTGAGACAAGGTCTTTCTCTGTCACCCAGGCTGGAGTGCAGTGGCACGACCACAGCTCACTGCAGCTTCTTCCTCCCAGGTTTAAGCAATCTGCCCACCTCAGCATCCCAAGTAGCTGGGACTATGGGTACGTACCACCATGTCTGGCAAATTTTTAAACATTGTTTTATAGAGATGGGTCTGTTACCCAGGATGGTCTCAAACTCCTGGGTTCAAGCAATTTTCCTACCTTGGCTTCCCAAAGTGATGAGATTACAGGCATGAGCCACTGTGCCTGGCCAGTTCTGGTTTTAAAAGTGATTCCAGCTTGTTCAAGGGCTTACTTTGTATGTGTCTTCTTCATATGACTTCTAATTATTTTCACATAATAGGTGAGCCTGGTAATTTCCTAGCTAGGTCCCATTTGTCTTTGTGTAAATGATTTTTCATTTAGAAGGGTTCCAAAAAAGTAAAATATTCTCCTTATTTTTTTCACCCTTCATCTTTTATCACGGTACTATTACACAGTGGCTTTTCTTGTTAACAAACCCATAATATCAGTCTGAAATATCTTTAAAAATAATAACTGTGCTTTAAATGTGACATGAAAAATGAATTGCTTTTATAATTCTAAATAAGACATCTATTTTAATCTTTTCAATGCTGATGATTTCTCTTTATATTTAAAAATAAATCACCAAGATTCAATTTGAAAGCTAATTGTCTATGGAGGCACTAAAAATTATTTGGTCTATTCAAGTGATAATGTATAATAAAGTTTACCTATTTTTAAACAGTTGAATTATTAATTCAAGAAAAAGATGTTTTTTTAAAAAAAATTAGTACAAAATGCATTTGAAATAATATGAGGGATCAGGATGAACATTTGTTACTAAAAGATTTAGGTTTTATTCATTACAATGCTGACTGTATTTAGTATTTATTTTTAGCATTGAAGATGAGCCTTAAGGCTAAGGCTTATGTATCATGTACTTCATTAAAAGAAAGATATTGTTATGCAAATCTGTAGCATATTTGTTAACTTTCCAGAGAGAAGGTCTCATATGGAAAATAATTTTCTGGCTGGGTGCGGTGGCTCACGCCTGTAATCCCAACACTTTGGGAGGCCAAGGTGGGTGGATCACCTGAGATCAGGAGTTCAGTCCCTACTAAAGCTTGGTCTCTACTAAAAATACAAAAAAAGAAAAAATTATCTGGGTGTGGTTGCAGATGCCTGTAATCCCAGCTACTTGGGAGGCTGAGGCAGTAGAATCACTTGAACCCAGGAGGTGGAGGTTGCAGTGAGCCAAGATCACAACACTGCACTCCAGCCTGGGAGACAGTGTGAGACTCTTTCTCAAAAAAATAAATAAATAAACAAATAAAAAGAAAATAATTTACTTAAGAGGAAAAACCAGGGCTAGGTAATGACTTCTTTGTTATTTTAGGTCAACATTATTAGCTAGCCCACACAAATTTTATTTAGTGATTTTTTTTTACCCTAAATTTGAATGTGTGTGTGTGTGTGTGTGTGTGTGTGTGTGTGTGTGTGTGTGTGTATGTATATCTATCTATATAATCTATATATCTATATATATTTTTTTTCCTGAGGGAAAGAGCTTGGAAGAAATAATAAGACATCTGGGTATAGGAATTTATAGGCACAAACCAATTACAAAAATCTCCATTTCTAAATGTAAAGGCTGCCTCTTTCTATGCATTGCATATGGTAAGTACTCAATAAATCTCATATAATACTTCCAGTTACCCTATGGGGTGGCTACTATCACAATTCCTATTTTACAAAAAAGGGAAGTAAGATTTGCAGAGATTAACTGGGTTATACAGAATCACAGTAACTTCTAAATAGTGGAGCTGAGTTTCGACCCAGGTTGGTCTTATGTCAAATACTTGACTATTACAGCTTCTCTTTGAATTCATATGCTTTATTTAAATATTGCCATAAAAAATTAGATAGCTAATAACCAAAAGGAAGAAACAATGACTATGATGTGAATTTTTCTGAAACTTATCTTAAAACCTGCCTCTCTCTCACCTCTCTCTCTCTGTTGCTCTCTTTTTCTTTGTTCTCGCTCTCTTTACAACACAGAGATCAAGACTTTAAAACAAAATGGCAGAGAACAGGTACAATTCTACACATGTGACTTTTTGTTTGGAGGTATGTTTACCCTCAGAGGAGTCTCCTGAAGAACAAGTTCAGAAAAGATGCTATTTTTGTGAGTGGTGAGAAAGTGGGCCATCCTTGTTTCTGCTCTGCAGGATCATTTGTCAGAGTTCTAAGTGGGGACTGCGTGCCTTTGCTCTCATAAGGTGAGTCGTCTATCAAAGGCATCCTGCCTGCTTTTTTAGATGGCAGGATCAACAGAGTGAGCCTAACACTGGAGGTTGAGGGCTCCAGTACAGCATCTGCTAGGCATTGTTTCCTCTTAGAAAAATAGTGATTTTTATGATCAGATAGTGACCTCTTAACACATTCAAGACTCCAAAAGGTTCTGCAAAAGGAAACCAGTTGAATCAACTTGGTACAACACAGGATTTCCAAAATATTTGGTTACAGAGTACTTTTTGCATGTGTCAGGGATAAAATGATAGGTAAATTTCAATCCCTTATCTTGACCACCTACAAGCCTTAACAAACAAACCCACTAAATTTAGAGGAATTGGCTATATTTTGAATATGCAGCAAGTAGCGAATGAACTCATCAACAAAATACAGAAAATGTGGGCTAATCTAATTCATCTAAGTTGCTTTACAGAAGAGGAAACTGAGAATCCAAAAGATTTAATCTCATAGAAACCAGAAGACAGAGCAGGGAAGAGGCCACTGGTCTCCTGCCTCAAAGTTCTAGTTTTTTTTTTTTTTTTTTTTTTTTTTTTTTTGAGACGGAGTTTCGCTCTTGTTACCCAGGCTGGAGTGCAATGGCGCGATCTCGGCTCACCGCAACCTCCGCCTCCTGGGTTCAGGCAATTCTCCTGCCTCAGCCTCCTGAGTAGCTGGGATTACAGGCACGCGCCACCATGCCCAGCTAATTTTTGTATTTTTAGTAGAGACGGGGTTTCACCATGTTGACCAGGCTGGTCTCGATCTCTTGACCTCGTGATCCACCCGCCTCGGCCTCCCAAAGTGCTGGGATTACAGGCTTGAGCCATCGCGCCCGGCCCAAAGTTCTAGTTTTTTTCCGACCAGATTAGCGTCTCTTTGAGGTGTGGGGACTCCTCTACAGAACAGTTGTAAGCACACCTTCCAAAACACAGGAGACTAATTTTAGGAAGGTCTCTGCCATATATATGAAGTCATTGTGATCCCTTATTCCACTGTCCTCACAGTTAGAAATGACCATGGAATTGTGTGGTTGTTAAAGCATCTCTATCACTGAAGTCATTTTTTTTTTTCCACGCAGTTTGGCGGTTTGAGTTTGCTAAATGTATACATAAGTATTACCAACCTTTGGCTCATGAATTAGCAAAAAGGATAGTGTAGGTTTGAGTGGGAGGGGGGTTAGAAAATTACTTTTGATGGGATAAACTTTCACTTAGAGAATCCTAAGCGGCAGATCGCTAACTCTTTTCATTCGTTTACTTCCAAAATGTTTTCGAGCTGATGGATGCAATTCGCCATAATCAAAGTATTTCTAAGCCCTAGTCAATGATCCATAGCAATTGCGCTTTTATGATCTTATTACAGCATTCTCCTTTCCATTTTCTTGTGTGTTTGTTTAATAGGCCCTCATCATAATAGCTGGAGGTGGAAGAGTAGAGAGAGGGAGAGTGGTCAGGAGATGAGTTTACTGGGGTGCTTCAATAGAAATGTTTTCCTTGCTGAGAGAATAAGGCTCCAAAACTCAGCATTGACAGTAGGGTGCAGTCTTCCTAAAGGCTAATGTAAACCCCTCAAATCCTATCTCCACCTCAACTGATTCTAGTTAATCAGTTATTTTAGGATGAATCGATTGCTAGTCTGATTTGTAATTGATCTCTTTTACATCTAGTTTGTGTGAGCCAATAGATTTCAAACTTTTTATTTTTGTGGTCGAACATCCAAAGTTTGATAAGAGTCCTGTCCAATAAAATGCTCCCTGACCAGGTGCAGTGGCTCACCTCTGTAATCCCAACACTTTGGGAGGTCCAGGCAGGCCAGTAGTGCGAGACCAGCCTGGCCAACATGGCGAAACCTCATCTCTACAAAAAATACAAAAGTTAGCCAGGCATAGTGATGGGAACCTGTAATCCCAGCTACTTTGGGGGCTGAGGCAGGAGAATCACTTGTACCTGAGAAGCATAGGTTGCAGTGAACCGAGATTGTGCCATTGCACTCCAGCCTGGGTGACAGAGCAAGAATCTGTCTCAAAACCAAACCAAAACAAAACAAAGCAACTCTTCCTGATTTCATTTGTGGTTCTTTCACATGTAGGGAGGAGAGGAGGAGCTGTGAAGGAAGAACACATGCAATTTAATTCATCAGAGATGTACCGCCTATTGCTGCTATGTGTCTGCAGCCACTGTGCAGTAGGTGCGGGAGAATAGTGCAAGGGTTGCACTGTACCCCACAAGTTGCTACCAGATGGTTCTTTTTAGAGCAACAGCTTCACCATTACCACGTTCAAAGTCTAAATCTTATTTCCTAAACTGGTAGCTCAGTTCATTAAGTCCACACCCCCCTGAAGAGTATTCATGATTCTGTGTGACTGTTGATTATTGAAAGACTACTCTAATTATAATAAGCCGTGACAGCAAGTGAGCTCTTGAAGCATAAAATGTACGACCACCCTGTAATACACTTTTCATTTTGAGCACTATTTTTATCTTTCTCAAGCATTAAGATAAATTTGCTAAGCATTGGAGCAAATCTTTGCTTTAGCAATGCATCATCAGAATTTGCAGGTTATAGCCCACTATTCCCCCTTCCGCTTCCCGGGGAAAGTGCAGGTTTAACACACACCGAATCAGCCTGCAGATATAGGCTGCAAATGCAAACAGGCAGAAAAGCATTTTGGCCTGGTGTTCGAGGTCTGCTTGTTAAAGTCTTTCGCATCCCTTCATATTTAGAGAGGGCTACTCTGGAGTCAGATTTGGTAGAGTCCAGTCCCAGCTCTGCCATTTATGGTCTGTCTAGCCTTAGGAAAGATATTTAATTTCTCAGAGCTTCAGCCTTCTTCTCAATAAAATGGAGCGAATAATAATAATACCTATGTAGGATTGTTGAGAGAATGAAACAAAAATAATATGTCTTTGACATATAAAATACGTAAAGACCCATGAACACATTTGCCATTATCAAAGGAAAAGGATACGGTACCAACACCAACGTTCTGGTTTTGACAACATGCTCTAGTTATGTAAGATGCTATTGTGATGGAAACTGGGAGAAAAGTACTGAGGAATTCTTGGTATTATTTTTGCAATGTCCTGTGAGTCTAAAATTATTTTAAAATTGAAAAAGAGGTGTAAGGAAGAAAGAAAGAAGGGAAGTCCCAGGAGTACAGCTTGGCAATGCTGACCACCATCAGCCCAGCTGAACTCTAGCCCAGGATGTGCCTGTCTCCAGGGACAGTTAGGTCCCTCTTGATCCTGGGGAATAGCACATTCAAAACACACAAACCACTAAGGCCTGGCTCTGACTCACTGCAGCCCTTTGATTATACAAGGACTTCTGTTGACCTTGCCAGTGGGGAGAGGTCACAGGAGCCAGCGGCCTGAATGCCAGTCCTTGGGCAGTGATAGTAGTAAGGGCTTTCATGGTAAATCAACAGATTGACATTTTGACTCATGATCCAAATGGAGGAGGCCTTTGGAAGTGCTAACGAGTCAGGCTCTGAGTCTGCAAGGCTGAGAGAGACCCTGGATTACTGTCACCGGGTCAAGGCGAAGCCACCTTGTGAGGCTTCTTGGGAGACAGCCAGGAAACCTTGCCCAGATATGCATCTCCTTTGCAACCCCCAACATGAAGGACTCTGTGCTTTTCTGGTTCTGGTTTTAATTGCTCCCCAGTATAGCACAGTGCAGCCCAATAGAACTTTCCATAGTGACAGAAATACTCCGTATCCATGCAGTCCATAACAGTATGGCTAGTCATGACTGGCTCTGGAGCACTTGCAATTGTGGCTAGTGTAACTACGAATGAAAATTTCATTTTAATTAATTTAAATTTAAATAGGTCCATGTCGCTAGTGACTGTTATGCTGTACTACACAGATATAAACCAAAATTCCACTGTACTACTGTGAAGATTCTTGAAATGTAAGGCTGGTTAAGAGCCTGCATGGTAGAAGGAAAAAGTTTAACCCACAAAGAAATGTTGTGAATGGCCTGCTTTTATGGAAAATATGTTGGCCAGGAAAACACATTAACCAGTTCTGATAAAACCGTAATATTAATAGCAAACATTAAAATAAGTATGTCATGGATGATAGAAATTGGGCTAAGTATTTAATATCCATTATCTTATGTAATCCTCCCAACATCCCCAAAGAGTTATGATCATAATAACATCAAGCATGTATGGAGCATTTGCCCTGGCAAGTGTCTGGCATGGTTTGGCATCCTGGCATGCTTTGCCTCATTTAATCTTTACAACCTGGTGAAATGAATACTAACACTGTGTCGTTTATAAGTGCTGCAATTTTGTGCAAGTTTCTTAACCTCAGAGATATTGAAACATATAATGTTAGCATTAAAATATAAGATGTATATGTATATTAAAAAATAACAATAGGCTTGGTGTGGTAGCTCATGCCTATAATCTCACAGCTTTAGGAGGCTAAGGTGGGAGGACCACTTGAGGCCAGGACTTTGACGATACAGCAAGTTAATTGTGTCTCTGCACTCCAGCCTGGGAAACTGAGTGAGACCCTGCCTCTAAAAAAAAAAAAAATAATAAAATAAGTGCCTTGCGGCCAATACCCAGCTCTGGCATTTGAACACTACCAGGGCTCTGGAAGCCCCTGTGTGCCCCTCCCCAAATATGCAACTTTCCTTCACCCCAGAGCTAAGCACTTTTCTGAGGGCTTTTGTGTGTTAACCATTTTCTAATTTGTTCCTCATAGTTTTGTCAGCTATGTACAGATCCCTGAAAAAACACATGGCTTTTTCCTTACTTTACTGCACAAACATCTCTGGGCTATTAACACTTCTCTAGGTTCTTGCAGAACTTGACGTTTTTGACTTCCTCAGGAATCTTTCAATCGCAAGTAACGAAACCCAGCTTAAACTGGCTTAAGCGAAGGGAAAGGATTTACATCCTCTAGAATCCCAAAGGTCCAGGGGCAGGTTCAAACTGGTCTTCCCTCGTGCTTTGTGTTGGCTTAGGTTGGTCTCTGTTTTGTCCTCCTGTGAGGTAGTTCTCGTAGCTCAGGCTGACACCCTTGCTGTTTCTTATTTATCGGAAGGAGGGCTCTAAATCCTTTCCCCTTCTCCCAATCAGTTCAGCAGAAATCCCAGGGTTGAGTCTCTGTGGACCATTTTGGGTTAGGTGTTCATTCTGGAATGAATCACTCTGTCCGCAGGGTGATTCAACAGCAACCAATATGTTGATTGGATAGGCTTGCAATGTGGAGGTGTCTGCCAATGCTATACATGTGGGGGTAGCTCCTCTCTGACCACCTGAATTGAGGGTAAGTGGGGTAGTTTTCCTAAGGAAAATAAAGGTTAACAGGAAGAGGGGTGGATGCTGCAGAGGCAAAGGCAAGAGCGTGTGGTCCATTTCTGAGCAAAGCAGAGTTACTCTGTAGCACCTATCAGCAACCAATACACCCTCTACATCTCTCCAGGACTCAAGAAGCAATAACTCCCCATAAGAGGGGCTTCTCAACCTCTTAGGAAAACACTTATTGTCTTAAACATGAACTATTCTCTTTCCCAAGGAAAATGTTACTAAGGACTTTATCTGTGGGTTTTCATTTTTTATACCATCCTCTTGGACTCTATAAATGTACTTTATATGCTGAAACTGGACAGTTATGTATCTAACTTCCTACTTGATGACTACATATATTCTCTGTATACCAGAATGAGATAAAAAAGAAATTAGTAGGTGTTATTTCAGAGACGTGTGGCACAGAGATCAGCACACAAAAAAGCCAGAAACAAACAAAAAGCAACCCATGATTACTCATAATAAAGATCACCACTGAACAATGAGATTTTATGGGACTAAAATTATGAAATATTTATAGAACAGTTTATTTTGTTTGCCACGGCAAACTAGTTTTTATTTTTCACATTTCTCTCTATGCTTCTATTAGAAGCCATGGAAACAATTCTCTTTGTTTTTTCCTATGCAAATTGATTCACCTCAGCATTTACTGACCTTTTCTTGGCATATTCTCTTTGACTATGGTCATGTCAGTTGTAAAAGAATGCGAAGAAGCTGATAATGAATGCTTTTGGAGGATAACAATGTAAAAATCTGACCTTGAATCAATGATAGCACAATTATTTTGTAGGATTTTTTAAATCAATGATGATTTTCCTACCATAAAACAATTATATTCTTCAACAGAACCTCTGGAAGAAAAACCATAGTATGCCTTATTCTTTTTTTTTTTTTAAATGGAGTCTCACTCTGTTGCCCAGGCTGGATGGAGTGTAGTGGCGTGATCCCGGCTCACTGCAGCCTCCACCATCTGGGTTCAAGAGATTCTCTTGCCTCAGCCTCCCAAGTAGCTGGGACTACAGGTGCACACCCACCATACCCTGCTAAATTTTTTGTATTATTAGTAGAGAAGGGGTTTCACCGTGTTGGTCAGGCTGGTCTTGAACTTTTGATCTCAAATAATCCATCCACCTCAACCTCTTGAAGTGCTGGGATTACAGCCATGAGCCACCGTGCCTGGCCAGCTATGCCTCTTTCTATAGATCTATTTTCCCCATATTTGCATGTAAGTCAGATTTTTGTAAATGGAATCATAATTTAAGGTCCAACATAATGCAAAGTTCTACAGTGAATCATGGAATAATTTTAAAGGAGAAAGAAACTTCTGAGCTCTCTTGCATAAGCATCTCCATTTATAGATGTGGAAACTATGAATGTACAGGGGAAACGACTTCGCTAAGGTGCACTTATAGTGAACTTGTTCTGTGATTGATATTACTATACATTTTTTCTAGTTGCCGATTTTTGTTTTCAATGTTTAATTAAATGAAGGTGGTAGAATTGTAGAACCAAAAGGTGATTTTTTTTTCAGCTTCCTTACAGTTTAGATATAATTTGTCAATATTTATAAAGTTTGTCGATAATTAAAATAACACTTGTGTTTTTTCCTTGGTTGCTTGATAGAATGTATTTTTAAAAATTAGCTAAACTACAAATATAGGAGCAGTATAGCTTGCTGTCGATTTTACGTCAATTAATAATTATTTATTAAATTGATAAGTAAAAAGTATATATATCATATTCAGCATGTTGTTTTGAAATATATATACACTGTGGAATGGCTAAACTGAGTGAATTACTATATGCATTACCTCCCATATTTTTGTTTGTTTTTATGTTTTTTGAGACAGTCTTGCTCTGTACTCCAGGCTAGAGTGGAGTGGCAATCTCAGTTTACCACACCCTCCGCCTCTTGGGTTCAAGCGATTCTCCTGCCTCAGCCTCCCAAGTAGCTGGGATCACAGGCATGCATCACCAAGCCTAGCCACATTTTTTTTTTTTTTTTTTTGATAGAGACAGGGTTTCCCCATGTTGGCCAGGCTAGTCTTGAATTCCTGAGCTCAGGTGATCCACCCACTTTGGCCTCCCTGAGTGCTGGGATTACATGTGTGAGCCACAGTGCCCGGCCATTGTTATTAACTATAGTCACCGTGTTGTACAATTGATCTCTTGAACTTATTTTTCCTGTCTAACTGAAATGTTCTGTCCTTTAACCATTATCTCCCTCACTCCCTCATTCCTTCCCCCAACCAAAAAAACAACAGAAAAACAAAAAATCCCTTTTTGAGAGAAAAAGTTCACAGATTAAACCAGTGGTTTGCAACT
The DNA here is from genome assembly GCF_048565385.1 of Saimiri boliviensis. Taxonomy (NCBI): domain Eukaryota; kingdom Metazoa; phylum Chordata; class Mammalia; order Primates; family Cebidae; genus Saimiri; species Saimiri boliviensis. Next base: position 61,883,237 of record NC_133456.1, read on the forward strand.
AGGGGCGATGTTTTCCCCGAGGGGACATCTGGCAATGTCTGGAGACATTTTTGCTTATTATACTTGGGGGGAGGTACTATTGTGGGTTAGAGGCCAGCGTGTTGCTAAATACCCCGCACTACACAGGACAGCCCCCTGCAACAAAGGATTAGCCATCCCAAACATCCATAGTGTTGAGGTTGAGAAGCCCTGGGCTAAATGAACTCACTTTCTGCAGGTGAAGACTTCCACAGAGATCATAAACCACACCCTTTCACTTACTGTGTTGAGTGCTCCTTTATTAAAGTGTCATAATTATCTCTACCTCTATTAAAAAGCTAGTGTGAGAAGCTTCTTCCCTACTTTTACATTTACCCTCTGCTGCTTCTTCCTGTGAAATTGAACAAGTGCTCTCACTTCTCTAAGGCCAATCCTTCCTCCAAGGCTTGGAGGCCAGTTAGGATTAAGTTCAGCTGCATGAAACAGAAAAATCTAACGTCCTCTGGCTTTTTACCACGGGTTTTGTTTTCCTCACATAAAAGCAGTCTGGAGGCAGCTGTCCAGGGCTGGTGCCCTGGCTCCATGATGCCATCAGAGGCAGGGGCTTCTTCCACCTTCCCGCCCAGCCATCCTTGGAATGTTGATCCTCAAACATAGCCCCTTGTGGGGGCATGGTGGCTGCTCCAACACCAGCACGGGCCTATGTCTAGCTGGGGAGTCAGGGGAAGGGCAAAGGTCAAAGAGCGCTTGCAGGTTGAGAATGTCTGCCTCTTCCCAAATAGGTACTTACAAAATTGCACTTTGTTTATTTCCTATGCTGCAAATTTCCCTTGATAATGGCGGATACAGTGGTTAATTTTATGTGTCAACCTGACTGGCAGGAGGGATGCCCAGATAGCTGGTAAAACATTATTTTTTAAAGGCAGAGTCTCCCTCTGTCACTCAGGTTGGAGTGCAGTGACACGATCTCAGCTCACTGCAACCTCCACCTCCCAGGTTTTAGAGATTCTCCTGCCTCAGCCTCCCAGGTAGCTGGGATTACAGGCATCTGCCAGCATGCCCAGCTAATTTTTTTTTGTATTTTTAGTAGAGACGGGATTTCACCATGGTGGCCAGGCTGGTCTCGAACTCCTGACCTCAAGTGATCCACCCACCTCTACCTCCCAAAGCGCTGAGATGACAGGCGTGAGCGTCTGGCCCCTGACTACTACCATCTTTTAGGGACCTTGTAGCAGCCACTGCCGACACGCATCTCAGAAGCCCTCACATCCTTTTACCACTCCCGTGCTGTCCTCCTTTGGCTCCTGTGTTCTTTTGCTGTTATCAGTGGGACCTGCGACAGAACTGCTCTCAGGCTCCTGGAGGGCATCGGCTTTGCTTGTGCAGAGGGCCAGAGAAACCTGAGTGCTTTGACCCCTTTGGAGTAGCCCGTAGCCAATGACCGGCTAACACAACAGAATAAAAGCCCAGCTCCCTTATCCTGAGTCAGGAAAATCCCTGAGATGCGGTTAACCCTCTGGAACTCCCTGCAGGATCAGGTAAAGTTGGCCTTTGGTTTGAGATCACCATTCTAGTAGGCTTCTTCCTCTTGCTTCTCCCTGCTCCCCTACTCTTCCTTTGCCCAATGTTCCCAGGGGACACTGCCTTTATAAGTCATTTTCACAGAAATCTTTATCTCTGAGTGTTTCCAGGGACCAGACTATTCCTTTTTAATTCACCCAACGCCTAGCACAGCACCAGACACATAGTGGGTGCTTGAAAACGTTTTCAAGACTGGTTGAAAAATATGTAACATTAAACTCAATTAAACAAACAGTCCTATTGAAAAGACACTTTTGAAGCCAGTCAAATTCATATGATTCAGTAACAATTAGTAACATAGGTTTGATTCTTTTTTTTTGAAATGGAGTCTCACTCTGTTGCCAGGCTGGAGTGCAGTGGTGCTATCTCAGCTCACTGCAACCTCCAACTCCCTGGTTCAATGATTCTTCTGTCTCAGCCTCCCAAGTAGCTGGGATTACAGGCACACACAACCACACCCAGATAATTTTTGTATTTTTAGTAGAGACAGGGTTTCACCATGTTGGCCAGGATGGTCTCGATCTCCTGACCTCATGATTCATCCATCTGGGCTTCCCAAAGTGCTGGGACTACAGGCTCAAGCCACCGAATCTTGCCAAACCCTTCTTTTTTTGTAAGAAGGTTTTGCACACGGGTTTCCAAGAAGCAAAGCAACGAGTAATGTTAACTTCAATTAGTGCAGATGATAGCTGGAGGTTCGGGGAGAGGGACGGATCATATCGGGCACCTCCATCTCCTGTGGAAATCTCTCCCGGGGGCTCAGTGCTTGTGCAGTTTGCTGTATATATCCCTGGTTTGAGTGGACCTTCCCTAGCTTGCAGGCTGCTCTTTGTCGCCCTGGGTGCTCTCAAGCAGTGATTTCACTGCGGGGCATGGTGCCTGACCCTTGGAGCAACGCCTCCTCCAGGCCCCAGAGAGCTCTCCCCTGAAAAGTGGAAGCTTGAAAGAAGAGAGCCTGCAATTGGTTGAGAATTGGGACTGAATTTCAGTTAGCATCTTACCTCAAATTTCTATTACTTCTTTAGAGCCAAGTGAATATTTTACTGTTGTAACCCACTGGAGGGTTTGGATCTGTGTCCCCACCCAAATCTCATGTTGAATTGTAATCCCCAGTGCTGAAGGTGGGGCCTGTGGGAGGCGATTGGATCACGTGGGCAGGTTTCTCATGAATGGTTTAGTACATTGGTACAGCATAGTGAGTGAGTTCTCACAAGATCTGATTGTTTAAAACTGTGTGGCACTTCCCCCATCTCTCTCTTCCTCCTGATGTGGCCATTTAAGAAACGTACCTGCTTCCCCTTCACATGCTGCCATGACTGTACGTTTCCTGAGGCCACCCCAAAAGCAGAAGCCACTATGTTTCCTGTAAAGCCTGAGGAATCATGAGCCAATTAAACCTCTTTTCTTTAAAAATCACCCAGTCTCAGGTATTTCTTTATAGTAGTGCAAGAAGAGACTAATACACCCACTCTCGGCTTTGGAGTTAGATTAGACTTCCCAAGTTCAAATTTCGACTCTGCCACATTCAAGTTGTGTAACCTTGGGCAACTCACTCAGTCCCTCTCAGCCACAGTTTCCTATTTCTCAAATGTGCTTTCCATGATGGGAGGGGGTCTTGGTCTTTTTCTGCTGTTGCTATATTCCCGGTGATAAGACAGTGCCTGCAGTATGGTAGGGGCTTAATAAGTATTTTCTGATGAAATAAATGAGGGTATTTGTGAAGGCTGAAGGATATAATGGACAGAAAGGACTTAGCATAGTATCTGGCACAAAGCAATCACTCAATATATGCTAGCTATAAATATATAAAATATACATATGAAGATGTTACATCTGGCAACATAGTTTCTAACCACAATGTAGTGTGTTAGAATTCATCCTCTCTCACTCCTGTAATCCCAGCGTTTTATGAGGCTGAGGCAGAAGGACTGTTTGACCCAGAAGCTGGCGGCCGCAGTAAGCTGTGCCACGGCATTCTTGCCTGGGCAATTGCGAGAGACCCTTTTTCTCAAAACAAACAAAACAAACAATTATTTCAAAACATTTAAAACTTAAAAAAATGAAAAATGGATATTTTTTTTTAAATATGAAAAAGAGGCAGCTCCTCATTTTCTGACAGCAATAGTACATGTGGTGAACACTACTGATTGCCCAGTCTCCATTCACTTGTGTCTTTCTCCCTAACAGAACTCAGATTCTGACCAAGTATTAATGGTCCTACGACTTAGAGGAATGTGACCCAAGACTCTAGCAGTGAATCTTAAGGAGACTATCAGCATGTAATATTCCCCCTTCACTTGTCTCCATGACTCATTGGTTCTGTGACTAGGACTGGTTAATCAGAATGAAGGAAAGTTATATTACACACTTGGATTTTTTTTTTTTCATTTTTCACCAGGTAGTTGAGAACAAAGAAACGTGTAGCTCCAGTTGCCACTGACAACCACGAGGCACTTGGAACTGAGGCTTACACCACCGTGAGAAAGATGAAGCCGAGAGATGGAGAAAGCTAGGCATCCGATGACATCTTTCAGCTATTGATGGTGTCACTCCTTCCAGTTAGGTAAGATAAGACATTTCCTTACTGGCTTATTTATTTATTTATTTTTGAGACAAGGCCGTGCTCTGTCACTCAGGCTGGAGTGCAGTGGTGTGATCTGGGCTCACTGCAGCCTTGACCTCCCAGGATCAAGTGATCCTTTCACCTCAGCCTCCTGAGTAGCTGGGACTACAGATGTATGCTACCACATCTGGCTAATTTTTAAAGTTTTTTGTAGAGATGGGGTTTTACCATGTTGCCCATGCTGATCTCGAACTCCTGGCCTCAAGCGACCTTCCCTCCTTGGCCTCCCAAAGTGCTGGGATTACAGGTATGAGCCACTGAGCCTGGCCACTTATTATTATTATTGAGACCGGGTCTTGCTGTGTTGCCTAGGCTAGACTGCAGTGGCACTAACAGGGCTCACTGCAGCCTCAACCTCCCAGGCTCAAATGATCCTTCTGCCTCAGCCCCCCACGTAGCTGGGACTACAGGTATGTGCCACCACACCTGGCTAATTTTTATACTTTTCTTTACAGATGGTATTTCACTATGTTGCCCAGGCTGGTCTCCAACTCCTGAATTTAAGCCACGCACCTGCCTCGGCCTCCCCAAATGCTGGGATTATAGGCATGAGCCACCATGCCTGGCCTCCCTATTGTTTATGTCATTTAGGATGGGATTTTCCAAACCTTACAGCCAGAAATATCCTACCTAGTGGTCTACAAAATTATTTAGATGAAACTGAAAGTGTCCTCTTCGAATAATAACAGTAATGGTAGCCAATGCCTTCTTCATCACCGTGTCAGTACATGTGCCAAGCCCTTCAGCTGTGTTACCTAGTTACTCTCTCAACAATCCTATGAGGTGGAGACCATTATTTACTTCATTTTTCACGTGAAGAAACCAGGTATATGTCAAGTTACACAGATACACACACTAAATCCAAAATGGGGTCAGTACTGGAATTTGAACATCAAAGTCTAGTTTTGGAACTGGACTTATACCTACCCATTAAGCCTAACCATGTCCATCAACAGATGAATGGATAAAGAAAAGGTGCTGTGTATACAAAATGGGATACTACTCAGACACAAAAATGAAGTCATATCTTCTGCAACAGCATGGATGGAACTGGAGGTCATCAGTTTAAGTGAAACAACTCAGACATAGAAAAATGAATACCACATGTTTTCACTTATAAGTGGGAACTACGTAATGTGTACACGTGGGCATAGAGTGTGGAAAGACATTGGAGACTTGGAAGGATAGGGATGGAAAGGAGTGGATGATGACAAATTTCTTAATGGGCATAATTTCAGTTGATGGATACCCTAAAAGCCCCAACTTCACCAGTATGAAATCTATGCAAGTAACAAAATTACACTTATACCTGGTAAATTTTTACAAACAAAACCCTACCCATTAAACTGTACTTTGCATTATTTACTTCTATGAAGATTTATAGTGAGAAAGAAAAAAAACCAGAATATAAAATGCTTCAGATCTTTTTTAAAGCATACTAAAGTTTTCAAAGGCAATCACTGAACACTTGCTTAGTTTTCTTGCTTGTGTACTTTCTCCAGGGAATTTGTTTCCTTTGGAAAACACATATTCATTTATCCAATCATTCATCAAATGTTTATTGGGCCCTACATGTCAGGCATTGAAGCAGGTTCCAGAGTATGTAGTGAATAACTTCCTGCCTGGTGGAGAAGACAAACAAGGAAACAAGAGGGATACGCCCTTTCCCAGGAAAGCACTGTGCGCCATGGGGTATCTAAATGTGGTACCTGAACCAGTTTGATGCAACAGTCCTGTAAAACAAAAGCTTTCCAGATAAGACCTAAGATTTCCCCAGGAGAGAAGTGAGAGATCAGGTGCAAAGGCCTAGAAGACAAAAGACAGAACGTGGCACATCTGTGGCCCTGCACAGGGTGATAGCCAGGAAAGGATTCAGTATCTGAGAAGAGATGAAGTCAGCGATCTAGGCAGTGGCCGAGAATTTCATCCCTTATCTAAGCCCACGTCCTCCGGAAAGTGGAGCCTGAGTCAGAAACTCAAGTGCTGACAATTTGGGAGGTGCAAGTCCAAAGTTTAAAAGGTAAGTTAAGAAGGGAAGTATGGCAAATAAAAAAGCCAAGCATAGTGAGGAAACTGTCACACACCGCTGTGCGGCCACCAGCTTACGTGGAGCCGAAACGAGGCACAGCAGGTGGCTCAACAGGTGAGTCTGCCTGGGATGTGGGACTGCTCTGGAAAGGCTGTGGGAAGAAACCCCGTCTTGCAGTAAGTCATACAAACAGGAGGAGGAGTCAACCTGCCCAGCTACATTCTACCTCCTGTTTTCCCTTATTCAGGGAGCATCCATGGTGAGTTAATTTCCCCACACTTCTGGGCTGCAGCATCTGGTGCTTGGAGGCTGCCCAGGAAGCCAGATGTCGTGCACCATCATGCGACATTTCATCCCATTCTGGAAGTGGAGGGATGATTCAAAGCAGAGGTTGGTGTGTAGACGTGACAGGCCCACGGCCTCAACTTGGTCCCCATCCAGCGTGGGGTGTTCATCCATGGCCAAGCCGAGCTTCCACAGAAAGGAAGAAATGGAAAGAATCTGCAATGGTCAATGTCCGATAGTCTTTTTCCCTGAGAAAAGCTATAAAGAGCTTCAAGCCTAGGACAGCCCCAATCAGGTAAAGAGCTCAGATGATTCATCCTGGCTGCAGGTAGGGGGTGGATTGAAACGAGAAAATGTGAGAGTGTGTCTGTCACCCTGCGGCCTGGTCTAAGGGACTAAGAATGAGAATGAAGCCAGGTGAGTGGATCTGAGCAGTATTAAGGAAGTCAGTTTCACTGTATTTCATCATTAAGATGACAAGGGAGAAGACAGCACCTGCTTTCTGGCTTAGACAGTTGAGGAGTAGATAGTAGTGCCACTTTCTGTGATGGGGAATGATTGGGTGGGGTGCGTGGGAACAAAGTGGGATGCTGAGCTCAGTGTTGAATCTATTGAATGTCAGAAGCCCAAGGGGCATCCAAGGAGAAGTGCCCTAAGGCAGTTGGTGGCACTAGTCTGGAGTTTAGGAGCAATGCCTCAGCTGGAGACGTGCACTTTTGAGTCATTGGAGTACAGGTGGGGTAATGAAGCAGGTATGGGGGTGCATAAAATGCCTGAAGGTGAATATTTTTAAACGAGGAGAAAAAGGGTGAAGGACCTGGTCCTCCCAGGCTCCTCAGTGTGAATGCATAATGAGTACACTACCAGATGAAGGGAAGATTCCAGAGGATGCAGAGAAAACAGGGCCAGAGGTGACCCCAGGGCAGGAGCAATTTTCTAGAGAGTGAGCAACAGTGAGAGATGCGCAAAGGAGTCAACTTAGGAAAAGAGTGAGCAATGTTCAATGAACTTAGAGACGAGGGGGTCTTTGGTTTCCTCGGGAAGGGCGGCATCAGTGGCGTGCTGGAATTTGGGGTGGGTGGAAGCAAAATGTACATAAACCATTAATGTTTGGGGATTACTTATAATCCAAAGCAGTTACTGTCATTCAGAATGATGTAAAGGTAAATAAATTATAGAGCAAATAAACATTCCAGTAGGCGTTGGCCCCTGATCCTACTTTACATTTCTGCATAGCATATTGACAAGGTGAAGTGATTGTGTCTGCGCCACCGGTTGCTGCCTGTCTTCCCAACGGAAGCAAGAACCATGATGGCTGCCGTTTCATCTGGTTCACTCCTGCAGCCGCAGTGCTGGGCTCAAAGCGGCCATTCGATAAATGTTGCTTGAATAAGTGATAGAGAGAATCTGATGAAAATACATAAATTAAAAATAATCCTAATTTGAACTCTGTAAATATATGTACAGGCTATTTACAAAAATAATTGTAGATAAATGTTCAAGTGAAAAAGAGGAAGCTGTGAAGGTGACTATAGGATATCTCTTGTCAGCCTCCCAGACTTTCTGGTAATTTAAGTGGAAATTGATAATATTAAAAGATTGTGGTAAATTTCAAAAAGGCTTTTCTAATCTACAACCCCCCTGTAGACTTTTATAAAGAGATTTTTGTTGTCAATTAGATGCTAGACGGGAAAGTAACCAACTTGGGGAAAATATATAAGTATGTACGTATTTCTTTTTTCATGATTTTAATTAACCAAGAGAGAGAAGTCGAGTTTTCACATTAATTTTGAAGGTTGCATATTTAGAATCTTGCATTTTATTAAAGGCAATATAGTAATACTTAACATTTATGCCAGAGATCTGCTGGGTTATATGAGGAGAGGTATGCTTTTTACGGAATCATTTTTAGGGGAAGTGGACATTGAAACGACAGTCCCAAGAAAAATGCTTTCCTTCGCCTAATTTGTTTTTACCCCTTTTTAACAGCTTCTTTATGTTATCATGCTTTAGCAGAAATCAATTAATCATATATGTTTAAATAAAATGTTGCATAATTTACCAAGACCAATTCTGTCAGTAGCACAGTATCTAGATGTGTATTTAATTTAGATGATTGTGAATCCTGATCTCTAAACCTTATGGCTTCAGTGATAAGGATGAAATGTGCAAACATGGAACAAGGAATACCTTTTTATTTTTTATTTATTTATTTATTTTTGAGATGGAGTCTTGCTCTGTCACCCAGGCTGGAGTGCAGTGGCACGATCTTAGCTCACTGCAACCTCTACCTCCAGGATTCACGTGATTCTCCTGTCTCAGCCTCCTGAATAATTGGGACTACAGGTGCACACCACCACACCTGGCTAATTTTTGTACTTTTTTGTAGAGACAGGGTTTCACCATATTGGTCAGGCTGGTCTTGAACTCCTGACCTTAGGTGATGCACCTGCCTTGGCCTCCCAAAGTGCTGGGATTATAGGCTTAAGCCACTGCGCCTAGTGGAATATCTTTTTAAAAAGTTAAGGAGCAGTCTTCTTCATGATTTCAGTGGAAGTTAAGAAGAAAAGGTTACCACTTGAAGTATCTTTAACAGTGGAAGGAGAAATACAAAATCCACAGAATCGGAAACATTCAGGGAAATTCATTTGTCCTTGAATAGGTTTCACAAATGTAGATGTGAAATGCTTAAGTAGCAACATTCCAGTTTTGGGTAAGTTAGGCTGCAGAAACAAATATAACCCCAAGTCTTAATGGCTTTTAACCATAAAAGTTTATTTTTAGTTCCTGTTATATGCCTGAACTGGCTTTAAGATTTCACTTCAGTATGACAGAGCAGATTTCTAAGAGCCTGGCCTGTTTGCAGGCAACAGCTTTGAACTCCAAACAAAATACTCTGGAGAGTAAGCAGAACCAGGCAGATTTTGGGAAGGAGTCAAAACATGGAAGAGGGATCCTCAGAGGGTGAGTTTCCCATTTTCATGACTTCAGTCTGAGATTGAAGTCAGACAGCATGGATGGGAAAAACCTGGTAGAAAATCTGCTCTCTCTAGCCTGAAGAACCAAAGTTTCTGGGGCAACTGCTGCTGCTGGAAAGTGACGAGAGAATCCCAGAAATGAGAGTCGGGGCAGAGGAGCCTCAAAAGCCTTCTGTGCGTAATTTCTGCCCCAGTTCCTAAGTCCTGAATGATCTGTGCATGGGGCAGACTCAAAGCAGCTTGTAGGTCAGGCTTAGAGAACAGAATTGAGATCTGAGCTGCAGTCTTCCATACGCAAGACAGAATGCCTAGTTTGAGTCTAAGTTAATTGCCTGCTAAAATAAAACCATCAACATTCTTTGTAAGAATATAACAGAATCAAAAATTTCTACAACATAACCACAAAGAAAGCAGGGGAGGAGAAACAGAGGAACGAAAGATGGCGGGATGGAGGGGCAGGGACAGAAAAAAATACGAAATAATGTCACTAACCGAAATCGTGGATATTTACCTTAAATATTGATATTACTTCTATCACGGCAGAGGGAGAGGAGCTGTAAGGAAAGAGATGATGTCCCTTAAGGCCTCTGCTGATAAGTCTCAACAATCGTTTTCACTAGCATTTCCTCAAGTCCCACATCTGGGCCTGACTTGCAGTCATGAGGCAGGAAATGATCATTGCTTCACAGGGTAGGGGCAGCAAACATTTTTGAATAAATAATACAGTTTCACTATTAGGAAAGAGTAAGTGCTTATAGAGGCAATGACTTCTGCATAATGAGACCATTTTTAGAGTATGTGCTCACCTAACAAAATGTAACCCCAGCTAGCTCAGTAGCCAATTGCCTGCCTGATTCATACCCCTTCTCAGAGATTCTGTCTCTTGCTAAGTGGATGGTGCAAACCGCTTCTGTGGCCACTGGATGCCTGACCCATGTTGGGCCATTTAGATTTTCAAATCTCATCAATCCCATTGGGTACCTGCACTGAGAGGCCAAGCAAAGTCAGGGTTGAGATGAAGGTATCTGGTCTTATAAAGGTGAAGAAAGAAAGCCAACTGCAGAGAAAACCTCCTGTGTTCTTGAGATAACCCTATAAGCTTTTGTTAATTTAATAGGTGAAATTAATTTCAGAGGATTTGCAGCCCTCCAAAGGGCACCATTCACATGGCAGTCTATAAAAGTGACACTAGGGATTCACTTAAACTACAATGTGAATATTGCCTCTAGAGTTGTGCAATGCTGTGATGCTGGTTTTCTGTCCCTAGAACAGAAGTCTTTCCTTCTGCTATTTCAGATAGAGAGCTCATGGAAGATACAGAGGAGAAAAAGACAGAAACATTATTCTTTCGGTAAGATGCAATGGCAGTAGCAATTTTGCTGAGCACACTGAAAGAGAATAAACTTCCAAATTGCTTCTTGGATCTGTGTAACACCAAATTTGGAACAGAAATAGCTAGAATTATGGAAATACCATAGACAGAGAGAAAACAAATTGTGAACTTTGGCTAATCACAGACAGCACTTTTTTGCAACAGGTACAAGCATCCCTTGCTATAAGAGTTGATTCTGATGTAGCAATATACCATTTATAGTTATTTGATAATGCCTTTCTACTTTCAAACATGAGAGTATAATCCATTACATATTTTATGTATACATGGACTTTTCATTGACTAATTTGTCTTCATGTCTTATTCCTGGATGGAAATTCCACATCAAATAGCTTTACTTCTTTGATTTACCTTCCAAAATTACACAAACACATCCCTTCTATTAATTTCATGTTACAAACTTGTCTCTTTCTATAGTGAAATATCTAAATGTAAGTTTTACAGCCCCATACATTTTCCGAGTTGTTGCCTGCCTTTGTCACCTAGTGTTAAAATATGCCATACAATCCTAACACATACGATTCAAAACAGTAATACAAAATGTATAGACAAATGCTTTCCTGCTGTTTTAAACACCATTTAGCAAGTTTTATAGTTGAAGCATTTGCCAACATAACTATTACTTTCTTATTATAGTGAGTATATGAATATTTTTTATAGAAAGATGCTTCTATAGCCTGGCACAGCATGGACCATTCAAAAGCCAAAGCCAAGTCCTTTGCTTGCTCTTAATGCCTTTGCAGTATTTTTTTGAAGCATTGTATTTAATAGTACAGCAAACTTTCAATTTCCTAGACTTGCAGAGAGAGATAAAGAGCAAAGAAAATTCTCCAGTCATTTTCCACTCATTGGTTTTCATAATTATACTCAGAATGTGCATGTGAATTAAATTTTTTTCTACAATATTAAGTGTTCTCTACACATTTATTATCAAGTAGATATTTTGTGTCTGTGATGACTAAATCTCAGATAACAAAACTATCTTTAGATCATGTCATTGTCACCCAGATTCAGCTTAGGGAAAAAAGACATTGACAGCACTTCTTAGCCTGTCTTTCTTCATAATATTTTAGCTTATTGTCTTAGACTACCAATGGAAAATTATAGCATGATACAACAAAGCAGATCAGTTGACAAATGAACTTGACCATTCTTTGCAAAGTTAAAAGCTCCATACCAATTTAAAGTGTTGTTATTGCCGATAATTAGAGAGACAAATATCACCAGTTGAGGCTAAATTCAATCTGTTACCCAGTGGCACAGATTGTAAAAATATTCCCTCAAAGCTCTTTTGAACTCTTATTTTTGAAACAGCTTTGCACATAAAAGGAAATTGTGAATGCTAATTAATTTGGGTTTGCCCGATGGTTCTAGGACTGGTTTAAATGTGCTTGGCAAACCCTCAGATAAATGTCATTCAATAGTCACAGTTATTTACTGGAAGAAGCCTGACTGGATTTGCTAATTCCATGACATGCACAGTGATAGGAAGGAAACGTCTTAAAAGTCCGTTTGTAAACAGCTACTTCTCCCAACTAACTCAAAGGAGATTTATTTTCCTCAAAAACCGCAACTGTCATGATACCTTGGCTAATTTCACTCTAAGATGTTAAAATTGCTCCCTTCTGCCATGTAGCCCTTGTAGCAGAGGACTGCGCGGTCTTTATGATCTTTGCTGTCTACTTAGCTTCTGTCTGATGTATTGCAAATAGCTTTGCTGAAGCAGTTCCACGATTCAGCCCAGGCAAGAATTACAATTAGTGGTCAGCTGGGTGTGGTAGCTCACGCCTATAATCCCAGTACTTTGGAAGGCCGAGGTGGGAGAACTGCTTGAGCCTTGGAGTTTGAGATCAGCCTGGGCAACATAGTGAGACACGAGTGTCTACTTAAAAAAACAAAACAAAACAAACTGCCAGGCCTGATTCCATACCTGTAGTCCTAGCTATTCAGGAGGCTGAGGCACAGGATGTTGAGGCTACAGTGAGCTATGATCATGCCACTGCACTCCTGCCTGGGTGAGAGGGCGAGAGACTATCACAAAAAATAAAGAGAGAGAGAAAAAAAGCAAGCAAAATATGTTTGGCACTTAGTATCTCTCAGTAGCCTGAAAACATTTTTAAAATAGCCACATAAATATTTCTGCATCACCTGGCCTTGTGGGCATACTGAAGACAAGATCACTCAAAGCCCTTGAATACCAAATCAAACAAGGACATCATTTACTTGGATGGGAAAAGTGAGGGAGGCACTTGAGGCTGAATGACCTGGGACAAAGACGTCACTGGCTTTTCTTAGACTCTGTTTCTTCTTTGTACAATGGTGGTAATAGGGATTTTCTGAAGAATAAGTAAGATCTCATTTGAAGTGTTAAACAGTGGGTAGAATGGGCTCAATAAACACTAGCTGCCATTATCCCACAGTGCATTAGTCAGGTTCTCCAGGGAAACGGAGCCAGTAGGATGTGTACCCATGTGTGAGTGTGTGTGTTCATGTAACATAGATATATTACTCGGTATCAATAAGTAACTCTTAGCTCCTCTTACTTATGGATGAACACAGTTACATATCTCTCTTATATGAGTATATACACATCTATACATACATAGATGTGTATGACAGAGAGAAATAAAAAGGTGAGAGAGATGGAGATTTTAAAGAATTGGCTCATGCAATAGTAGAGGCTGGGAAATCCAAAATCTGCAGGGTGGCCCAGAAGGCTGGAGACCTTAGGAAGGAGTTGGTACTGCAGTTCAACTTGGAAGACAGTCTGCTGGCAGAATCGCCTCCTCCATGGGGGAGGTCATTTCTTTCTCTCTCAAGGCCTTCCACTTACTGGGTGAGGCCCACTCACGTGATTGAGGGTAATCTACTTGACTCAGTCTACTGACTTAAATGTGAAGCCCGTTTAAAAACACCTTCACAGAAATACCTAGCATAAGGTTGGAGCAAATATCTGGCTGCCATGGCCTAGTGAAGAGGACACATGACATCAACCATCACACAAAGCAATGAGAATCTAGTGCTTTCTTCACCTCCTTTGACAATGAAAAACAAAAACAACAACAAAAAAGAAAATATAGTGCTCTGTGGATGGCAGGCACTGGGCAAGACACGTTCTATATGTTAATTCTCCATCTCCATCACCACAACCATTTGAGGTAGGTGCTATTATGCCCATTGTTTTGTTTTTATTTTTTGAGACAAAGTCTTGCTCTTTTGCCCAGGCTGAAGTGCAATGGTGCAGTCTTGGCTCACTGCAACCTCTGCCTCCTGGGTTCAAGTGATTCTCCTGCCTCAGCCTTCCAAGTAGCTGGGATTGCAGGCGCCCGATACCACGCCCGGCTAATTTTTGTATTTTTAGTAAAGATGGGGTTTTACCATGTTGGCCAGCTGGTCTCTAACTCCTGACCTCCTAATCCACCTGCCTTGGCCTTCCAAACCTTACAGGTTTGAGCCACCATGACCGGCCACTATTCGGCCCATTGTAAAAATGAGAAAACTTAAGCACCAAGAGAATGAATCACCTGCTCGAGGTCCTACTGCCAGGGACTTGTGCTCCTGACTCCTAGGATAAACTGTCAGCTCCATCAGGACAGAGCCCACACATGTGGTACCTGCTGTGCCTAGCCCAAGGCTATACTAAATATTTGTTAAATGGATATCCAAACAGCTAATTCATTCAACCTCTTGGATTCTTTTAGACAATTAGCTATTTTTTTCTGAATCCATTAGCTGTTCTGTTTTTGGTTTTGTCTTGTAGATGAAGCCTCAATGTAAGATATACTTTGTGTGTCTGAAATACTCCCAGACAATTAGTGACGATGTGCCATGGGAATGAATTTAGATGTCATAGTGAACAAAGTCATGCATACTTCATTTAAGTGTGAATACAGGTTTCAAGGAGATAAGTTTCCAAGTTGATCTGCTCATTCCGTGGAAATGGCCCAGGCAGGGAGAAAACCTGGAGTTATTATAAAATACGTATTAAGTACAGAAATTCCATCAGTATAAAATTTTTGATCAATCATTCTTAACATTTGCATGTGTATTTATAAATTACATAATGGGCCGGGCTCAATGGCTCACACCTATAATCTCAGAACTTTGGGAAGCCAAGGCAGGTAGATCACCTGAGGTCAAGAGTTTGAGACCAGCTGGTCAATATGGCAGATCCCCATCTCTACTAAAAATACAAAAATTAGCCAGGCATGGCAGTGCACAGCTATAGTCCCAGCTACTTGGGAGGCTGAGGTGGGAGGATCACTTAAACCCAGGAGGCAGAGGTTGCAGTGAGCTGAGATTATGCCACTGTGCTCTAGCCTGGGTGACAGAGGGAGACCCTGTCTCAAATAAAAAATAAAAATATAAATATAAATTACATAATGCACAATAGCAATGACGCATAAATGTTTTATAACATATACACAAAGAATACATTTTGAAAAGGATAAGAGATAAATGTTAATTGAAATTCTACCTTCTTTTTGATTTTCACACTTTAGTAGTTCTTCTTGTGCCCTTTGCACTTTGGTTTTAATTGACCTAATCTTGGGTAATTGGAAGCTTTTCCCACCATACAACTTATTGAGAAAGGAATTGTCTTGCCCCATTGACACCATGTATTGACTGAGATAGTGAAGCTCAGCAGAAGAGCACAGTGAGAATTAAATAAGATAATATGGGTGTTACTTGTTCTTATTACAGGAAATACATTACTGTAGAGTTGTTAAAGAGCACAGACTCCAGAGGCTGATGCCTGGGTACGAATCCCAGCTTCACCAAGTACTAGCTGGAATCTATTAAATTAGGTTGCTGTGTGGATTAAATTAATTAAAAACAATAAGCAAGTGACACTCTTACAACACCTGGCATGTACTAAGCACTATATAATGTTATTGGGTGCACCACAAGCACCCAGAAATGTTAACTGTTCTTTTTTTTTTTTTTTTCTTTTGAGACAGAGTCTTGCTTTGTTGCCAGGTGCCAGGCTGGAGTACAGTGGCACGATCTCGGCTCACTGCAACCTCCGCCTCCCAGGTTCAAGTAATTCTCCTGCCTCAGCCTCCTGAGTAGCTGGGACTACAGGAGCGCACCACAACGCCCAACTAATTTTTGTATTTTTTAGTAGAGATGGAGTTTCACCATGTTGGCCAGGATGGTCTTGGTCTCTTGACCTCGTGATCCACCTGCCTTGGCCTCCCAAAGTGCTGGGATTACAGGCGTCAGCCACTGCACCTGGCTGTTAACTGTTATTAAATGTAATGACATATGCTGAGGTCATTTGACCTCCATCCTTTTTGCTTTGTTCACCCCCAGTGCTATACGATAAAAATGTTCAGATTGATGACTCTGAAGTACTGCCACAGGATTCCACTCATTTGGGTACCAGTCACAATTTTTGCTGCAGCTGAGTACCACCTGTACTATCATTAATATTTGTCTTTAAATCAAGTTGGGCATAATACCAAGATCTATTTCATATTTTTAAGAGCAGTGATATTGGTGAAATCATGTTTTTCATGTGCTAGTAACATTTATTTTCCTAAAAATATATGGGAATAAACATATAACCATTAAAACATTTCCCAAAGGAAATCCTCCATTATACAATCCTTAAGTTGTGAAGGTTTCAATTATATTTATTCTGCTTAATGAGATAGAAGGATATAAAAACACATGTTTTATATTTAACCAGGTTTCCTTCAGGACACTCTAGTTCCCTAGAAGTTGAACAAATTGGCATTCTAATGGTTTGATTTTTGGTACTTGATCGTTATTGTATTTTGGATGAAAAGAATTTCAGTTTATTTTTCCTCACTGGGCTATTTCATAATAATTAGATTTCATTTAAATAAATAGGGCCTATATAAAAAGTTTGATCATTGTTATCATAAGGGAACTACAAGTGTCGAGTTAAATTATATCAAATTAACCAGCTTCCCTATGCATACATATGAGAGACAGATTAGAGAAAAAGCTAACCTAAGTCTAGAATGCCAAAAGAGAAATTCTACCATATTTGAATTAAGCTGGTTCCTATCAAAAGTGTGCAATTTCTACCTTGAAGCAGACTGTAAATAATGTTCCAAACAATTCTGAGCTAAAGTGAATCAGATTTTTTTTTTAAGAGACAGGGAATCACTCTGTTACCCAGGCTACAGTGCAGTGGTGAGGTCATAGCTAAATGTAACCTTGAACACCTAGGCTCAAGCCTCACGAATAGCTGGGGCTGTAGGCAAGTGCCACCAGGCCAGGCTATTTTTAAAGACAATTGTAATTAGTCCAGCCACTGTGAAAAGTAGTTTGGAGATTTCTCAAAGCACAAAAAAGAGAACTACGATTCAACCCAGCAATCCCGTTGCTGGGTATATACCCAAAGGAAAACAAATTGTTCTACCAAAAAGACATCTGCACTTGTATGTTTGATGCAGCGGTATTCACAACAGCCAATATATGGAATGAACCTAGCTGTCCATCAATGGTGGATTGAATTTTAAAAACGTGGTACATATACACCAAAGGAGTACCATAAAGTCGTAGAAAAGAACAAAATCACATCCTTTGCAGCAACATAGATGCAGCTGGAGGTCATTATCCTAAGAGAATTAATGCGGGAACAGAAAGCCAAATATTGCACCTTCTCAGTTATAAGTGGGAGCTAATCCTTGGGTACGTATTGACATAAAAATGGGAACAGTGAATGCTGGGGACTCCAAAAGGAGGGAGGGAGTAGGGAGTGAGGGGGCAAGGGCTGAAAAACTCCTACTGGGTACTCTGCTGGATGATGGGACCAACTGAAGCCCAAATCTCAGCATCACGCAATATACCCTTGTAACAAACCTGCACATGCACCGTCTAATGTAAAATAAAAAATAATATTTTTTGGTAAAGATAAGGTCTTACTATTTAGGCCAGGCTACTGTGAAGCTCCTGGCCTCAAGCGATCCTCCCACCTCAGCCTCCCAAAATGCTGGCATTACAAGCATGAGTCACCATGGCCAGCCTGAATCAGAGCTTTTCATCTTCCCGTTGTTTGCCTTCATTCTTGCCTCTGGCCATAGACCTGTTGGCTGCTGACTCTTCTCATCTAAATTGGAATCCCAAACAGATTTCTTTTGAATATGTTCAACCAATATGCTAACACATTGAAAGCTATGGGCTAATCAGAAGCTTTTGGTTTAAAATGAGAAAGGTATCTCCTGGAAGATAATGTAAATGATTGAACAAACTTAAGTCATCTATACTAGCCCTCAACTCTATCGTCTTTATTGCAGATGCCCAAATCACTATCTCTATAACTATTAGGGGAAAAAAATGATCTGAGCCAGATCCATTCCTTTACTCGGTCTTGCTCTAGACAAGATAGATCGTGGTCTCATTTTAGAAAACATGGAATGAAATGGAGCGTTCTTGAAATGAGACACATAAACACAGTTCAGGGTTTCTCAGTCTCAGTACTATCGACATTTTGGCTGACTAATGCTTTGTTGTGGGTGTCTGTCCTGTGCATTGCAGGATCTTTAGCAGCATCCCTGGCCTCTACCCACTAGATGCAGGTAGCACTGTCCTTCCCTCTCCCCCTAGCTGTGACAACCAAAAATGTCTCCAGACACTGCCAAAATCCTCCTCACCCTCATTGAGAACCACTAACACAAATCAAGAAGAAAGCTTTGCCATTGTATTTTCTGAATGCCACTACAAAGTTTGGGGTAGGGGCAAATGGATTTCTTTATGGAATTTTTTTTTTTTATGTGCAGCTGTTCTACAAAATCCAAACTATAAATAACAGATGTGAGAAAAGATTGAATATTTATTACCCAAGGCCATATAAATTCAATAATAAATAACGGCTTTCTCTAAAAATATGAGAAGTCTTTTCAAAGTCATTAGTTCTAATAATAAATGAATTTAGCAGCATTTCTTTAAATTTTACCCTTTTGTAATGAACTCTGATACATTCACGGAACTGGTTGTTAAATAAAGACAGAAAGGTCTAATTTGCTGGTTCATTAAGCTAGCTTATTTCAAGACACCATGCATATTGCTCAGAATTTCATATTTCTGAGCAGTGGAGACAATAGTAGTATCCATCTCTAATGTAGTGTGGCAGACAATTAGGAGCTCAAATGTATTAAATCTTATTTCATCAGAGATATACACAGTGAGTATTATTTTATTGCCAAATATTGTCAGCATCCCATTTCTTCAACAGCTATTGTGATACCTGATTCACATGCTTAAATTTGCATTAAACACTGTGCTAACAACAGTAATAATCTGGGCTGTGTTTTCTTATGTGACATTATTCCGTTCTTTTCTGTGTGTGTTCACCCAATGCTAGTTTCAAGGGTGCAAAGTTTTACACACACTTCATACAGGAGAGGCAACTATAGCACTGAGGAAAGGCCATGATTTGGGGGTCAAAAACAAGTCCTAACGTTGCCTCTTTCAATTAAGGTAATCCTGGGAGGGTCGCTTCATTTCAAATAGAACTAGAAGAAAGAATCTTCTTTTATTGTTTTACATATTCTTTTTGTCAGATTCTTAAAATTGCAAAAACATTGCTTTTTGAAACAAATGAAATTATACAACAAAAAGGCTAATTATTCACTCTTCCATCTCTCTTGACTATCCTTATAGCCTGTTTCTCTTCAAATAAGTAATATTAGTGATTTAGTACATATCTATCTTTCACTAACCTTCCATGAACCCCTACAAGTAATTTAACCTAAATAAAACGTGTCCTTTCCTTTCCTTTTTCGATCTTGGCTCACTGCAACCTCCGACTCCCTGGTTCAAGTGATTCTCCTGCCTCAGCCTCCCCAGTAGCTGGGATTACAGGCATGCACAATCACGCCCAGCTAATTTTTGTATTTTTAGTAGAGACGGGGTTTCACCATGTTGGCCAGGATGGTCTTGATCTCTTGACCTGGTGATTCACCCGCCTCAACCTCCCAAAGTGCTGGGATTACAGGCGTGAGCCACGGTGCCCGGCCTCACACCTTTCTGGTTGAAAATGATAGAAACTCAATTCAACTTAGCCTAATCAAAAAGAAAAGGTACTGGCTCACGTCAACTGAAAGTGTAGCTGTGGCTGGATCCAGGGCTTTCACAGAACCCTCTGGATTCTCTCTCTCCATTCACCTCTCATCTCCACTTCTCTCTGTGTGTTGGACTGATTCTATGTAGACAGGCTCTCCAAGTGGGAATGTTGGGGGTTTGGGGATAGGGAGGTGGGGAATGACTGCTGACATTACAAGAACTAACTGCTTACAATTTATGAAGAGAGAAAGAAAGGAGAGAGAGAAAGACTGAGAGTCCTGGTAAGCTACACTTTTACCCTAGTTTGGAAAATTATTAGAAAAGATACCAGGATGCCACCTGGAACTGGAACAACCACAGGGATGATGAGCGGTCCAACCCAGCGATGATACAGTCCAGCACACGGGAGAACAGGAATATGAGTGTGTGTGGGTTGGTGGCTGAAGGGAGTTGGGTACTGTGGTTGGCAGTGCCACCAGGACTACATGGAATGAAAAGGAGTTTCTCATGAAAATAACATTAGACAAAAGTGAGAGCTGTACACCACAGAAGGACCTGAGAAAAAGCTACCGAGAGGGTGGCTGTAACTTTGGCCCAATCTAGAATCCACTGAGATACAGATGCAAGAACCCCAGCTTTGGATCTGGAAGTCTGTGGTGCTGATACCAACACTGACACAAGCTGTGTTATCTTGGACACATTACCAAACCATGCTGAGCCTGTTTCTTCAGCTTTAAAATGAAGATGATTATTTCAATTTTCTAGGGTTATGGTGACGATAAAATGGTGTAACTATCTACAAGCTTTTGCTAACTCCCAATTTTGCTATTCAAGTTGTTCAAAACAGATGGGACACTGGCAGCTGACTTCACTTCATTGTACAGAGATCTTGGTTGCACTGCACTTGTAAGCCTTTCTTCTTCTGCAATAAATATTTAATCACTTGGGCTAAGCATGATATTGAACAAAAACTCTCAAAATATAATGCATACTTAATTGTTATTTCATTTTTGATGCATTTCCATCAATGCCTTCTTGCGGTGGCAGTCAATCTTTTTAATAAATGTTCATCTTCATTTGAGAGCAAGAGTGGATTCACTGGTTTCCAATATTACATTTTTAAAAGGGCATATGTTTAAGCACCAGTGATTTTTTAAAGTCTCTTTTAAACTCTTGAAACATTGTTATTTTCAACTGGAATTAAAGAACATTTCTGACATATTTCAAACCGTTTCTCTGAAGAAGGATGCAAACAAATGCATTGCATTAAGGAAAAATACAAATGGGAAAGTGCTTCTTTGAACAACAGGTAATGATATTTCAAGGACGACACAGAACTATTCATTTCCGATATTCTCATTACCATTCCTAGCAACAGGCATATACGTCTCTCAATTCCTGCGTAGTTCTGCTAATCTCTCTACACAATATTCAATTTTCTTACAACAATTCAGCTGATTTATTATTTCCCTCTTGTGCTTTAACTGCTAAAGATGCAATGTAACCCCATAAATTTGTTTCAGGCTCTCAGCTTCGATACCCAAGGTCATTAATACCCCCCAAATATTCTGTGCTTACATCATTTCTTTAAATGTGCTCTTTCTTACCCAATGAGTTGTACATAATTACATGGTGCCAGTAACAATATCATCTTGTTTTTTATAGTTTTATGATTAAGGGTATAAAAATCAACTGAATTGAAGTAAATGTTAAAAGATATTTGCAAACTATAAGAGATTGCTACCATAGTTTATCACAGGTAAACGATAGAGTATGTATATATTTAAAATGGAATTTTCTTACTATATGGTTTAAAACTCTGTTAGACTAAAATGCCTTATATTAATTTGTTACCTGATGATTCTATACACACAAATTATGTCTTCTCTGGTGGAAGTTAAAAATAATTCTGGAAGATTTATTTTTGCTACCCATCCATTCATGATAACCAAAACATTTCTATCAAATATTTGCATTTAAAGTTGTAGTGCTCAAGAAAAGAAAAAATTTTAAAAATAGGACTAGTTCTTATACCACACAATGCTCAGCCTCTTTACAGCTCAAAGCAAACCGAAGAGTAATTAGAGTGACGGACTGTCTCAGTTTGCCAGAGACAGAGGGGGTTCCTAGGATATGAGACTTCAGTTTTTTTTTTTTTTGAGACAGAGTCTGGCTCTGCTGCACAGGCTTGAGTGCAGTGGGTCAGTCTTGGCTATGCCTCCCGTGTTTAAGCAATTCTCTGCCTCAGCCTCCCAAGTAGCTGGGATTACAGGTGCCCACTTCCACACCCGGCTAATTTTTTAAAATACTTTTAGTAGAGACTGGATTTCACCATCTGGTCAGGCTGGTCTTGAACTCCTGACCTCGTAATCCACCCATCTCTGCCTCTCAAAGTGCTGGGATTACAGGTATGAGCCATCGCGCCCAGCTGAGACTTCAGTTCTAAAACCAGGGGGAACTATAGACAAACTTGGACGACTTGGTCCCCTCATGGATAGTTTGGCCTCAATTACTCCCCCTTGCTCTGCATCCATATCTTTACAATGGCTTCGCTGTGGGCAAAGTGTACCTGTATGCTCCTTGTCTTTGGGCTTGGCCAGGTGACTTGTCTTGGCAAAAATATATGGGTAGAAGGGCCAGGCGTGGCGGCTCACACCTGTAATCTCAGCACTTTGGGAGGCTGAGGTGGGTGGATCACGAGGTCAAGCAATCTAGACCATCCTGGTCAATATGGTGAAACCCCGTCTCTACTAAAAATACAAAAAATTAGCTGGACATGGTGGCGCGTGCCTATAATCCCAGCTACTCGGGAGGCTGAGGCAGGAGAATTGCCTGAACCCAGGAGGCAGAGGTTGCGATGAGGTAAGATCGCGCCATTGCACTCCAGCCTGGGTAACAAGAGCAAAACTCTGCCTTAAAAAAAATATATATATATATATATATATATATATATATATATATATATACACACACACACACACACAAACACACACACACACACACACACACACACACACACACACATATATATATATGGGTAAAAGTGATAGTGTGCCTCTTTCAAGATTTAAGAAGTCTCGTACGTTTCTGGTTTCTCTCTTACAGCTCTGCCATAGAAATGCCCTGTCCTGGGGCCTGCCACCTCACTGGCCCAAGGAGAATGAGACACATAGGGAGTGGAGCCACCCTAGCTGACACACAGATCCACAGGGAGCAGCAGAGTTACCCAGATGGGCCCAGCCTAGATCAGCAGAACCCCAGGCAACCTGCAGATGTGTGTAGAAAATGCTGTTACAAAGCCACTGAGATTTTGTCATTACTGGTTATACAGCATCATTGCAACAAAAACTAATTGAAATTGGTGTTAACAAATACTCATCCAATCAACATTTATTGAGGTCTTACTGTGTGCTAGCCAATGAAGATGCAATGACAAGCAAGATGGATACGATTATTATTCTCATGGAACTTACCATTGATTGTTGTGGTCCCTGAGGCCCTTCTGGGAATGGCTGCAATGTTGAAATTGTTTTCAGAGTAGTACTTAAACATTCTTTTTCTTCTTTTTTTTTCACTGTGTTGACATTTGCACCTGTGGTACAAAGGCAATTGTATACTTAGTTGCTGAAATGTTGACACGAATCATGGCAAGGGAACCAAATTGCAGGAGCAGTCGTTGTATTTACTATCACTGTGTACTTATAGTTTAAAGAATACCAGTTTCATTGATGAATGTCCCCAGTGAAATGGTAAAATGATTGATTTAATTAAATCTTCAGGCTGAGGTTAATATCTTTTTAATAATCTGTATGCCACAATGGGAAGCACCCATGAAGAACTTCTGCTGCCACTGAAATATGATGGAGCAGTCCACAGAGGATTGAAACTGGTTACCCGTTTCAATGCAAAAGTCCAATTTCTACCTTTCAACATAACTAAAAACCATACTCTAATCATAGTACAGATTTAAATACAAATGAAAACAAAAAACAAATGGAAGAAAATATAGAAGGATTTTTAAAATCACTGTGATTTGGACACTTTTCTCCAAACATGCACAAAGGCCAAAAAAACACAGGGGCCTTTAGTTTTTCCTGTATGTACTTCAGAATTATTCTAATTGCTATGAGAATTTTTCATAATAAAACTAACCCCATTAAGTAAACAAAACAAGTCTATGCCAGCATTCTTCGTAACAAATGGCAACACAGATTTCACTGATGTCATATGAAGAATGAGCACGTCTTAAGCACAATCATTGCACATCTGATAACAGTTGAATGGCAAATTTTGTCAGAAAACAAGTGTGGACAACCCAAGCCTCTCCACACCATTTGTCATTCATGGTCAGCATTTTATCCACTTTAGAGTAATAGCCTATTATCAAAATGATATCATTTCCCTACATATTCCAGAGGGCTAGGATTTTTAAATGCCTCTGACACAATCAGAGGGGGTAAGCACAATCCTGTTGTTCTGGTTGCCACAGTCAATTGTTAACAGCTACTCTTAATACTTTTCAGGCCTAAAGCGTCTTCTTCCTGGAAGATGGAGCCAAACCCTATGGTTTCAAATTAATTCTTATTAAAGAACCATGTGAAGATTGCTTTTTGAGCTACAGACCACAAACATGAGAAGAATATGGGTCAGGTTCTTGGGTTTTCATAGGGCCTCTTCTAGCACAGACCATGCTCTTTTAGGAATTGGAAAAAGACACCCCTCCTAGTGGAAAAATTAGAAAAAGGTGCCTCTTTGGGGTAGAAGAATTAGAAAAAGGCAGTTTTTCCTCTGGGTGGATGCATCAGAGCGTTTAGATTTTCACTTCCCTTAGCTCCTATGGCTGGAAGCCTTTTTGGGAGAGCACAGCCTGGCCATCTGTGTATTGTAGCCCTGCATCTTCACAACCTAAACTCTGCTTTTTCTGCCTGGTCATAGAGTGAGACTTTAATGAAGCAACAATAGAGAATATTAATACAGGTTGTATAATTCCTCCTTGAATGACTTGTGAAACAAGGCTCATTGGTGAAGTAGTATTTGAGGCAGAAGGATGAAGGGATATAATATGACAGCTCTACCTTTTATTCTACTAGAATGGGGGATAGCAAACAAGGGCCCATAAACCAGATCTAGCCTGCTACCAGTTTTTATAAATAAAGTTTTATGGGAACACAGCCATACTCATTCCTGTATGTCATGTTTATAGATGCTTTTGTGCTATGACAGCAGAGTAGAGCAATTGCAAGGGACCACACAGCTCTCAAACCTTAGAAGATTTACTCTCTGGCTCTTCAGAGGAATAGTTTGTCAACCCCTATGTAAAATCACTCAATGGCACTCTCTTGGTCATACTGTGTCAGTCTTTTGCTTATATATTCTTAATGAATTGCCATTTAATGTTAATCCTTCAGCATATAGAGATTATATAACAAATATCCATGTGTGTCAACTTTCTACATATGCAAAATTCTATCTCTTAAAAATGATAATTTACAACCTGAACTGCAGTTTGACCTCAACTAGAATTAATTTATGTGCAATGAATTCTATTTCTATAAAGCCACATCTTAAGTATGGCAATACCTAGATTAGATTGTCTAGCACTCTTAAACAAGGTTCCTAGGTCACAAATTCCTCTATCAAATCACAGAAGGCAAAAAGTTGTTTATGCAAATGACCTTATTCATTGGCTTTTTTAAGACAAAACAATAAATATGTAATCCAATTTGCTGTTCCTTTTTCACTTGGCTGCTAGGACGGTCAGCTAAGTTGATGACTCAACTAAAGTAATTTCTCACTCCAATGTAACATCAACTCTCCTATCTTTTGTTGTCTTCCTTTTTAATTGTTTTGTTTTTATATTATGTTTTATAGCTTCTAATTCTTTAAGGCAGAAGTTTATAAATTTTATATGATCAAATCTTGGTCCAGTGCACCTTCTGCTAACAACAATGTAGTGTAAGAAAAGTATGTGGATTTGGTGTCAGCCAGACCAGGATTCAAATCTTAGCTCTGCCCCTTACTAGCACCATGCCCTTGGGCAAGTTATTCATCTCTGAGCCTCAGTTTCCTCATCTGTAAAATGAAACAATAACAGTTACCTTGCAAGGTTGCTGGAGAATTAGAATGAATATATGTAAAGTATCCTTTAGATATTATTAAGCAATATGTTTTTTTAAATTTAGTTTTTGAAACAACATCTTGCTCTGTTGCCCAGGCTGAAGTGCAATGGTGTGATCTTGGCTCACTGCAACTTCCACCTCTCAGTCTCAAGCTATCCTGCCTCAGCCTCCTGAGTAGCTGGGACTACAGGACTGCAGCTGGGACTACCACCCCACTCTCCAACCAACAAAAATTTAAAAATGTAGGGCCAGGCATGCTTGGCCCAAGAGTTTAAGACCAGCCTGGGCAACACAGTGAGACCCATCTCTACAAAAAAAATACAACAATTAGCCAGGCATGGTGGCATGGTAGCCAGGTGTGGTGGCTCACGCCTATAATCCCAGCATTCTGGGAGGCTGAGGCTGGCAGATCACTTGAGGTGAGGAGTTCGAGACCAGCCTGGCTAACATGGTGAAACCCCGTCTGTACTAAAAAAACAAAAATTAGCAGGGCGTGTTGGGGCATGCCTGTAGTCCCAGTTACTTGGGAGGCTTAGGCAGGAGAATCACTTGAACCTGGGAGGTGGAGGTTGCAGTGAGTCAACATCATGCCACTGTACTCCAGCCTGGGTGACAGAGTGAGACTCCATCTCAAAAAAAGAAAAAAAAAAGTTGATTAATTTTTATTTAAAACATTTAAATAGAGTTTGAGGTAGTTTTGAAATGGAATCTTACAGTCATTTCATTACTTTATCATATGGTTTCTGAGAACTTTTTACATAACTTCTTTGGCAATAAAATGACATCATTTTGCCCTACTCAAATTTTATAGGAAATAAAATTATCCCCGTTTAATAATGAATAATATTTGTTATTTTCTTGTACTCACTATGCTCATGTGGTGACTGTGTTATCTGTCAGAAAATCAACATCACTGAGAGGCATTCTTGAAATTCTTTCTGCATAATCATGTTTATGACCCTCAATTGGTATTTGGCAAATGGAATAAACTGATGATTCACTCAAAACGTTTTTCCATATAACATTTAATAACTCATCTTTGAAATGGCATTTTAAATAATATTATAGCCTCAATGTACAACCTAATGTTCAAATTATATGGAAGCCAATTTGAAATGGCTCAGGTACAAATCGTGACAAAAGTAACAACTATTACTCTGACAAGGGTTTAGGAAGGACTTTCCTGAAAAATGATCAGAACAATACACTCATGAGCTGCATGGTGCTTATTACTTCTTATTCTCAAAATAATAGAGAATTAAAATCAAAGACTTGTGTAGACAGAAAAAGCAGAAACAACGTAAAAGAAAAACAGAGTATGCTTAGCCAATTTACACATCAGTTTTATCTGATTGCAAAAAAAGCTTTGAAATAAAATAACCCAGGCTGGGCACAGTGGCTCATACCTGTAATCCCAGCACTTCAGGAGGCCGAGGCAGGCGGATCACCTGAGGTCAGGAGTTTGAGACCAGGCTGGCTTACATGGTAAAACCCTGTCTCTACTAAAAATACAAAAATTAGCTGGACATGGTGGCATGTGCCTGTAATCTCAGCTACTTGGGAGGCTGAGGCAGGAGAATTGTTTGACCCCGGGGGGCAGAGGTTGCAGTGAACCAAGATCATGCCAGTGAACCCCAGCCTGGGCAACAAGAGTAAAACTCTGTCTCAAAAAAAAAAAAAAAAAAAAAAAAGGAAATAAAAAAAGAAATAAAATAAGTCAATATCAAGTCACATACCTGAAAGGAGCATTTCCTTTTCAGGTGGTCATACATTGATCCCAAAGAAGAAGAGGTTGCATTGGACTATTTGCTGTTCCTCATTACATTTCCAAGTATATGAAACATGAACACACAGACAGTTGGTTTCTTCTAGCTGGACCTGTGATTGGCACTAAATCAGGGTATTTCTTGAGATGAGGAAACAGTCCTGCTCCAGTGGTACCTTGCAGAGAGATTCAGGATCCCACTTGACCAGCACCTGCTCTTTGACTCAAGACAGGCAAGTTCCATCCCCATTCCAAGAAGATCAGGGGCCTCTCCCTTTTTCTTTCATTTCTGAGCTTAGTTAAGCCTCTGGAGGAAACAAAACCCAGCGTGTCTTCCTGAAGATGAAGCAGCAGCCTCTAGACCAGGCCTAGCACTTGAGGTAGGGTTGCCAGGTCACCGAGTTACATTTGAATTATAGATCAACAGTGAATGATTTTTAGTATAAGTATGTTTCATGAAAGTGTTTGGGATATACTTATGCTAAAACACATCATTCATTGTTGATCTGAAATTTAAATGTAACTGGGCATCTTGTCATTTTTTTTACTTGCTAAACCTGGACACTCTTGCTGCAGGAGACACTTTTTAAAATTTTTTTATTTTGAGATAGAGTCTCACTCTTGTTGCCCAGGCTAGAGTGCAATGGCGTAATCTCGGCTCACCACAACCTCTGCGTCCCCGGTTCAAGTGATCCTCCTGCCTCAGCCTCCTTACAGGCACCCGCCACCATGCCCGGCTAGGAGATACTTTTAAGTGATGATGATTATTATTTTGGCAGTTGTTGAAGAACCAAAAATTAGGCCTATGGCAAAACCCAATGGCTAGAACTTCTTGAACTAGAACTTCCAGAGTAGTAAGAAATTTCCTTTAGTTTCAATGTAAATATCCAACAAAGGTTAGGCTGAGGTCATTTATAATAAAAATGACCAAAACCAGGTCCGCTTGGTTATTTGAGAGAGGTAGGCTTAAGAACAATTCATACTGATCTATATATTCAGTTTTTGAAAATATAAAACCCTATGTGCTTGTTGCAATAGGTAAAGCTAATCAACTCTAATTTATCTCATTGACTTTATCCACTGTTTGTTACACTCCGACCATCTTCACTGCCAAGGGGGATCTGTTGTATTTGTGTGTTAACAGATTTCCTTTTTCCTAATCCTGTGAGATGAGTTGCCCACAGGCTTTCTGTTGGTTGAACGGCTAAAACGACTTGATCAGAGGTAATATTTTCAATGCCAGTTTTGTAAAATGCTTTACATATACAACTCTATAAGGTTAGTATTAACGTTTTCATCTCACAAGTGAGAAAACTAAGACCCAGAGAAGAGCATGGCTTAGCTGTGGTGGGTGGTATTATCAGAGGTTTGTAAACCAGAGCAACTCCATCGTGAATAGGGACTGAGTAAAATGAGGCTGAGACCTACGGGGCTGCATTCCCAGACGGGTAAGGCATTCTAAGTCACAGGATGAGACAGGAGGTCGGCACAAGATGCAGGTCATAAAGACCTTGCTGATGAAATAGATTGCACTAAGGAAGCCAGCCAAAACCCACCAACACCAAGATAGTGTCGAGAGTGACCTCTGGTCGTCCTCACTGCTACACTCTGACAAGTGCTGTGACAGT
This sequence comes from Saimiri boliviensis, assembly GCF_048565385.1. NCBI lineage: Eukaryota > Metazoa > Chordata > Mammalia > Primates > Cebidae > Saimiri > Saimiri boliviensis. Next base: position 61,912,659 of record NC_133456.1, read on the forward strand.
TACAAATGCCATGACAACATCAAGAAGTTACTGCATATGGTCTAAAAAGAGGAGGCATGAATAATCCACCCCTTGTTTAGCATATTAGCAGGAAAGAACCGTAAAAGTCAGCAAGCAGTGACCCTCAGGACAGTTCTAGCTATGGAGTAGCCATTCTTTTATTCCTTTACTTTCTTAATAAACTTGCTTTTGCTTTGCACAGTTGACTTGTCCTAAATGCTTTATTGTGCAACATCCAAGAACCCTCTCTTGTGGTCTGGATCGAGACCCCTTTCCAGTAACAGTATGGCTGCGAAGAGCAGAGTTGGTTTTTAAATCCCAATGAAGAATTCTTTAGTTGGATGATGCTCCATGCTACCTCTTTCTTTCTTCTCTGAAGCCCTGCAGAGGGACCTGAATGTGTACCATCAAACTCTGCACATTTGTAGACAGCAGTGAGACAAAAGTGAGACCTCCAAGTAGACAGTGAAAACGCAGGGAAAGAACAGTTGGGACTTACGTGTGTCCTGCTATCTTTATTCCCATTTTTAGTTCACTCATCCATTAGCCACAATTTAATGAATACTTTAATGCCACACCTGATCAGATTTTGTTTTCTCCAGTTATTTGTTGATCCTTTGGAAAATTTTGTGTTTGTTTATTTAGAGGGTGCTTCCCTATAAATGCAAAAAAATTCTCAAGTATATCATCCATTGAAAATTGCCCACTGCTGTCCTGGAATGGTTTCCTGGACCCAGTATTTGACCCTGTCTAAGTTGGTACCCAAAAGCCATTTAGAAGGGAGTCTACTCATTCTTTCTTTAAATATTTAATCTAGTCTCATTGTTTGAATACTCTTTTTGATTGATTCACTTTGTTTTATTATACTGAATTTATTTAAGTGTTTCTGGTTTATAATTGCATGGATTTGGGAGTAATTCATTCAAAAGTGTATATCGTATAAATCAATTATTCTCCCCTTGCTGCTAATGTTTAACTGGTTCTATTGAAAACACACACACACACACACACCAGCAAAAGAAAGCCGTAGATACAGCTTTTGTTAAAGTGAGGAGAAAGAGTATGCCAATTCCATTTAGAAAAGACCTTTAAAAACCCATAGTGATTATACAAAAGGTAGCAAAGTAATTTTAGGGAGAAATGAAATAAATGGTAAACAATCATACCTCCAACATAGAGAATGCGTCATTTCTTCATTTAAAAGAAGATGCTGGAAGTCAGAAAAGCTGCTGTTCTCGGTAAGAAAGAGACCAGAGATTGGGTTTTCTTTTCTCCTCTATTTTGCAGCCCTCATAGAGGCCATCCTGTTAATTAGTAATATTCTTATAAATTAGCCTATGAATCGGCTTTTCAAATTCTGAAAACTAAGTAAAAAGAAAAAAAACTCAGCTCTGTGAAATTTGCACTTTACGTAACTGGGCCTGATTATTTTATTTATCCAGGTAATATTTATACACTTTGGTGAAAGGAAAATTTATCTTGGGACAGACCCCAAAATCACTAAGCCAAAGAAAAGAGTCCAGCTGGGAAATGCAGAGGGCAAGCCCGCCCCCCATTCTATTCCTAAATAAGATAGCTACAAAGATTTAAACAAACAAAATGACATAACTCCTTCACAAACTGCCCACAAGGGAATTTTTTGTGGATAAAGGAAAGACAGAACTCAGTCATCTCTCTGCTCACATGAGACAAATGCATATCTAATTACTTCCTTTGCCTGACTGTTTCACTGAGCCAGACTAAGACATAAGTGACTATTCCCGTAATTGTGTATTCAGTGAAAGGCTAATCAGTAACTCAGAAGAATGCAACCATTTGTCACTTACCTACCTATGACCTGGAAGCCCCCTCCAGCTTCTAGTTTTCCTGGTTTTCTGGACTGAGTCAATGTACCAATGTTCATGTTACATATATTGACTGATGTCTCATGTCTCCTTGAAATGTATAAAACCAAGCTGTGTCCCGACCACGTTAGGTACATGTCAGGACCTCCTGAGGCTGTGTCACAAGTGTGTGACACTGGCAAAATACACTTTCTAAATTGACTTAGACCTGACTCAGGTATTTGGGGTTCACACTTTCAACACCTAAGTATAAGGACAGATTTCATGCTGCTTTTATTTAGAAAGTTGTTTTCAATTGTAAATATCGATTTGGAAAAATGATTGCAACCAATACTTTTCATAAATCACGTTACCATGGGATGTCCATGTATAAATTACCCAGGCATGCTGTCATGGCAAAGGATAGAAATGACATTGGGTGAAATCACATGGACACATCTCACGGTACCACATTTATAAGAATTAACAAGCAACATAAATGCAATTGACAGAATTACTATGCCTCTTCAGGGGAGTGAGCTTTTCCTAATAGTGCAGAAACAAAGAAGAAATTGTGATCTGTCATTTTTTAGCAATGAGATCCCTTTTAGTTGACTCATCTAATGTGAAAATGAAACATTATCTGTTCTGCAGTCAAGAAGATAATTAATGAGGCACTCATTTCTAAATGAAGGCCTAAGGGAATAAAGCAACCGGCCTCAAATTTAAAAAGGGGAAGGTGGTTTTACATGTTTCAAAGAATACTAAGTCAAAATCACACCATTAATGTTTGAATTTGAGTTCTTACTCGGTTTTAAATGAGTTGTCACCCATGCTGAGTGTCTCTGTGAGTGCTACACATCAGCTGTAATTACTCTCTTCAGTAAGGTAAGGGGAAACAGGAAGACTTTTGCTTTCAGTTTCTTTGCTATGAGCTTTCTTTTGGACAAAGTCATATGGGTTATAAGTGTCGAAGCCCCTCAAATACATGCTATAACCTCAAGGTAAATCTTTAGGCCATTGTCCTCCCTAAATTTCAGATAAACAGAGAGCTGCCTGAAATGAGGAAGGGATTTAGAATAGAGTGGGATCTCAAGCTTTGAATTCCTCCCCTGTCAGTTTCAGGCCTTGGCTTGGACGATCTTTAATGATAATAATGGTTAGCATTATTGAGTGCCAACTGCATGCTAAATACTTTACTTGCATCGTTTTCTTTGATCTTTGTCACAAACTGTGTGGTAGGGACAATTATTACTCCCATTTTAGAGATGGGGAAACTGAGGCTTAGGAGTTCTTATGCTTATGGCTGATATGGGCAAAATTTGAATACAGGTCTGATGATTCAAGAGGTCAAGTTTAAACTCTGCTTCTATTCCATTGCATGTGCCAATCTGGGATTGAAGAGATCTGAGGGTCATCACCTGGGTGGCAGGGCAATGTGCTGAGTACCGCACAACAGAGTGAAGGGCTGCTTCTCCACCCTCCTTCATTCAGAACCATCAGATTCTGACCAGAGAATACTCAAGGATCAAAAAAGTTAACAATACCTTTCCAGAAAGGGGGGGAATTCACTTTTCAGTTCTGAATGACCCACAAATGCATATGCTTATATCCACTTTGTAATGGGCTGAATTGTGTCCCTTGTTAAAGAAAACCAAGGCCAGACAGATGTTAAAGCAGTGAAAGTAAATTGTATTCAAAAAGAAATGATTACGATAGGGAAGAATCTCTTCCCAGTACAGAACTTGGAATGCAGCAGTTTTGAATACAGGATGAAGTGGGAATTTATGGCCAAGGGACAGGGAGGGGGTTAATGGATGAAAAATAACTAAGAAGAAACACTAGGAGTAAGACGGGACTCTGGCTAAACTGACTTGATCGGACTCTTGCTGAAGGGAGGCCAAGGTGATCAGATACCAAGAGTGGGGATGAGGCACTGGGTCAGAGTGGCAAGATAGATAGAGGCCAAGGGTGAGGAGCCTTGCTAAATTGACTTACCAGGATTCTTGCTAAAACTGGATTTTAAAGAAATACAAAGGTTTAGGTCTAGTTAAAAAAGAAAAAAAAAAAAAAGAAAAAAACCTCAGAGAATCAGAGGAGTCTGCCCAAAGTTTATTTAGAAAGAGTCTTTGTCAGCCCCACAAATCCCCATGCTGAAACCCTAATGTAAAGTACTTCAGAATGTTCCTGTACTTGGAAATAGGCCCTTTAAAGAGTTAATAAAGGTTAAAAGACGACATACAGGTGAGCCCGAATACATTTGAAGATAGACCCTTCAAAGCAGGGCAGGCTCTAATCCAATCTGACCTAGTGTCCTTTTGTAAGAAAAAGAAATTTGGACACACAAAGAGACAGCAGGCGTGCATGTGTACACAGGGAAGACCACGTGAGGATGTGGTGTTAAAGGAAAAACTGTGGCCAAATGAAATTTAAAGGAGTTTAAATGAGCAGTGAACGAATGGCAAATCAACCAGCCCCCAGCATCACAGCAGATTCACAGACTTCAGGAGTGCCTTGCGGTCAGAACAAATTTTTAGACAAAAAAAGTAAAGTGATGTACAGAAGTTGGAAGTGGGGTCAGAAACAGCTGGATTGGTTGCAGCTCAGTGTCTGCCTAATTTTGGCACAGTTTGAACACTCAGCAGTGTGTGAGTGGTTGAAGTATGGCTGCTGGGATTGGCCAAGACTCAGCAACTGTTACAGGTGCATACTCCTAAGTTAGGGTTTCAATCTTGTTTACCTATTAAGTTAGGCTGCTGTTCGTCCACAAGGACTCACATATAGAGGAAGTACGGAGTCCTTCTCAGGCCATATTGAGTTTGCTCTAACAACAGTAAGAAGGTGGCCGTCTGCAAAGCCAAGGAGAGAAGCCTCAGAAGGAAACCAAAACTGTGTGCACCTTGATCTTGGACAGCTTCTGGAACCATGAAAAACTTCTGTTCTTTAAGCCACACAGTCCATGGTACTTTCTTACAGCAGCCCTAGTAAACTAATACACTCTCCGAAGATCAATTTATTTCTATTTTTTGACATGGGGTCTCACTATGTTGGCCAGGCTGATCTTGAACTCCTCATTTCAGTCTATCCTCCTGCCTCAGTCTCCCAAGTAGTTGGGACTACAGGTGGCTGCCACCATGCCTGGTGTGATAGATGAACCTTAATGCAGCTTCAGTAAAACAGAGAAGTAACTGCTTAAGACAAAAAAGGAAAAAAAAAAATGGGAAAATATTCAGTGTAGTAATTTGGGCAATAGAGACCTTTAAAAATATAAAGTGAATGCTACTGGACCAAATTTCTTTAGAAGTATGTCCCCAGCTATACTTCCTGACCCTGTGAAGTCTTTTCTGTATTGGGGAGGGGTAAGCCCTTCATCTTAAAATTCTTTTCTTACTGAAGTTCTTTTCTTAAGGGACCACAAGAAAAGACAAATCTTTATTGTAAATCCATTGAACAATGTGATCTAAATAGTTCCCAGGGCAGGAAAAAGCCTTCTTAGAACACACGCCCTTTCATTTCAAAATGATAGCTCCAGGAGCATTTCCTTCATAAATGATCAAATGTCCAAAGACAGAACAAACCTATTAAATTAGACTCATTTCTAATTAAATTCAAACCAGAGCTATGCTAGAAGTGAAGCACTGTTGCTTCAGGTTTATCGTCAGCCGTCGAAGTAACTAGAAACTAGGTGAGTCACTTTTCCTCTCTGTGTCAATTTCCTCATCTTGAGAATGAGAATCAGAATTCATTTCCTACCTAACCAATATTTGGTAAGGATGAAAGTGATGTAAACTGTTGTAAAATATTTAGGATAACAATGGCCTAGATAAGTGTAAGGCAGTGTACATTCAGCATTTTAAAAATTGGTTTTGTGTAGGCTAGGTGCAGCGGCTCCTATAATCCCAGCACTTTGGGAGGCTGAGATGGGTAGATGGCTTGAGGCCAGGCATCCGAGACCAGCCTGGCCAAACAGCGAAACCCATCTTTATTAACAATACAAAAATTAGCCAGGCACTTGAGGCCAGGCATCTGAGACCAGCCTGGCCAAACAGCGAAACCCCATCTTTATTAACAATACAAAAATTAGCCAGGCACGGTGGCACATGCCTGTAAAATACCAGCTACCCAGGAGGCTGAGGCAGGAGAATCACTTGAGCCCAGGAGGCAGAAGTGGCAGTAAGCCAAGATTGCACCACTGCACTCTAGCCTGGGTGACAGGCTTCATAAGTTCTAAAAATACCTTTGGAAATATGCCAGAAAAAAAATGAAGTTCTAAAAAAAAAAAAAACCCCTTTAAAAATATACTAGAACTATCCTTAAGTGGATCCTATAAAGCACATACTAATTAGCTTTCTTTTGTTGTTACTGCTTTGCGACAGGGTCACAAAATTAATTATTAATTTTTTTCCATTCCCAGAAATGCCATGCTCCTTCCCACCCTGGGTCTTAGTACATGCTGTTCCCTCCTTGTCTGTAATGCTGTCTGCTCTTCATCTATTAACTTTTTATCCTCCTTCTCTTTGCTTAGTTAAGCCTTCCTAACTGATCCCTGCCTCACTATTCAGCCCTCATTTTTCTGTCTCCAACAGGTTAGGTTGCCTTGTTACATACTCCTATTACGTGTATATTTCATATCACTTCTCGTGATTGCAGTTAATTAATTGATTAATTGCATGGCTATTTTAAATATCTAAAGCTTTCTTTTGTTGTTATAAGACAGGGTCTCACTCTATTGTCCAGGCTGAAGTGCAGTGGCATGATCTTGGCTCACTATAGCCTCAATTTCCCAGGCTCAGATGATCCTTCCTCTTCAGCCTCCCGAGTAGCTGGGACTACAGGTGCATTCCCCTACAGCTGTCTAATTTTTAAATCTTTTGTAGGGACGGAGTCTTGAGATGTTAGCCAGCTGGTCTCGAACTTTAACGCTCAAGCAATCTGCCTGCCTCAGCCTCCCAACGTGCTGGAATTACAGACATAAGCCACTGTGCCCAGCCAGTTTTCGTAAATAAATTGCTTAACCTCTTACTGAAGTAACAATATTACTACACAAAATAATGACAAGAAAATTACACAAACACAGTTTTTCAAATATCACATGAGCTGTTCTTCCACAATTTTCTCAAAGGCATAGATTCACCTTCAAATTTCTGAGCAACTGTTTTGAAAGCTTTCTGCAATGAAGCCTCCAAAACCAAACCACTTTGACACTCTCATTGACAGCAATAGCCCCTAAACCACCATAAGTGTACCTTTCCAAATTCTTCAGCAATGTCTGAGTCTCTCTCATCTCTTTCAGAAACTCAGGCTCTTGCGGGATTCAATGAACATGTGTATGGAAATGATGCCCAAAGCTCTATCCCAATTGTTGTCTGTGTTGAAGCTGCCAAACTTCAAATGTGTGTATGTGCGCTTGTGCGTGTGTGTATGTGCGCATCTTCTCCTCTCTACTCGCTCTGTCTCGGTGTCTTAGTCAGGCATGGTAGCTCTCACTGGTGATCTCAGCTACTTGAGAGGCTAAGGTGGGAGAATCGCTTGAGCCTGGGAGGTTCAGGCTACAGTGAACCATGATTGTGCCACTGCATTCCAGCCTGAGTGACAGAGTGAGACCTCATTTCAAACAAGGCAAAACAAAAACAAAAAGAAGAAGAAATGTAGAAACTGAGACTCAGTCTCACTAGAGAGCTCTGGAAGATGCTACAGAACATGCCTCAAGAAGATGAGGGGTATTTTCCACAAACTCCTATCAGGTCTTGGTGAATCAATGCCATCAGCATTAAGTTCATTTTCTTTCCTTTGGTTTTAATTCCTCTCTCTCCTTCCCTACTCTCATCTGCTCTCTCACAAAGCCAGTGGGTTCTTATCCCTCTAATGAATGTGTTTCGGCTGCACATTTCCTTCCACATCTACTCATAAGCTCCTTGGACAGAGTTCTACAGATCCTCTGAGCTGGAAGCTTTGTCTCCAGTCTCACTCCTGATCCCAGCCTGGCTAATACTCTGGTTTCTCTTCAGATTGCCTATTTCCCCCCTCTTTTACCAACCTAGCTGTGCTCTATTACTCAAATACCATTGAGAGAAAGTTTGTTCTCTTACTCAAGTGGGGGTCCTGTTGTTTATTATATTAAAGCCTAACTATTTGGTCCAATCTTTCCTTTTTACTCAAACTTAACCCCAGAAAATGAAATGAAATTTACCTGGTGCCTTTTGGGTGATCTGTATCATCTCCTTGGCCTCTGCTTCCTTCTGACCGTATTCTGCCGTTCTCTCCTTCAGTCTCGGCATTTCAGCCATCCGTGCTTTCTTTCAATTTCTAGAACTGCCATGCTCCTTCCCACCCGAGGGCCTTAGTACACGCTGTTCCCTCCTTGTCTGTAATACTCCATTCTCCTCCTTCTCTTTGCTTAGTTAAGCCTTTTCTAACTGATCCCATGCCAACCATTCAGCCCTCATTTTCTGTCCCCAGCAGGTTAGGTTGCCTTGTTACGTACTCTTATCAGGTGTGTATTTCATATCACTTCTCATGGTTGCAGTTAATTAATTAACTACATGGTTACTTTAAATATCTGTAGCAGCCTGAAAATTATGTGAGTGCCTGTGTTGTTCACTGACATATCTCTAACACCTAGCATGATGCTTGGAATATTGCAAGTTCTCGTTGCTTATAAAAGAATAAATGTGTGTAACGTACAATCTCCAGCTCTGCAGGCTTTGCCTTTCCCCTTCTATGATGCCCCACCACCTTCCTCATTTAAATGAAACACTTTGTAGATAAGTATGCTCAATGACTGATATTTATTGACGGATCCCCAGGCCAGCAGTTTGAGAGGCGACTTATAAATACAAAGATGCACAAAATCGTTCTTGTTCTTTGTCTATAACCAAAAAATCGTATTGTGTATCAATTGCAAATTAACTATAGTGAAACAATAATATTCTCCGGGACTTGGTAACAATGTTGACAGTTGGAGACTTTTGAAAAAAGATGATTTTGGGAACTTGTTAAAGCTTGTGTTTACTCTCAGATTTAAGGGAGAGTACATATGGCACTAATAGAAGCTAGAAAATAGAGTGATGACTTAATGCTTTGGAAATTTAGGGGACAGGTATGACAGCCTATTGTGTTTTAGAATAAGCAATTTGAACAAAGACATAAAGTATACAAATGGGAAGAGAATTTGATTTCACTTAATTTTATTCGATAGAACTTAACACTTGAACAACTGCTGTTTGCTAGACTTTAAGAGTTTAAAAATTCCCCTTTCTCCCTAATGGATCCTGAAGAGAAATGTATTCATTTGTCCCATGGCAAATGTTCAATTGCAGATTTGGGGGATAATAAAAGCTCTTGTCTTACTATTTAATTATTCAGTTGACTGCTAGAAAGATTAAGCTACCTAAATGGGTTTGTAAGTCTGAAATGACACTATATGTTTATTTTAAAAAATAGCCATGTAATTCCAAGCTAGTGGCAATCTAGATTTTTATTATGACAGGTGCAATTTGGAAATTATGCAAAAAGTTGAAAAAAATGGCAGTCATAAGTTTGCTTTTTTACTTGATAGTCTTGAATATGCTTTCTGTGACAAGCGTTGTATTCCTGAAACCTCTACACTGAACACCCAGAGTGAATAATTGCATAAAAGGTAACAATGAGATATTAATAAATATAACATTTTTCTATTCAGCAATTACATTTTCTATAAGAAGAGGTTGATGTATATTTAATACTAGACCTACTTTAAAATATGTACACCTTACTAAAGGGAAGAGGCATTAAAAGAAACCACTGTATTATCAATTTCTGGTAAAACTTTAAAATGTCGTCATTAATTATAGATGGAGAACTTTTCTTGTGATACATTCCTGTTTGTTTGGCACCTGGCAGGGCCTGCACCAATTTATTCACTTTCTCTGTTACACAGCAGTCAAACCCTGGGGCCATTATTTCTGAGCAAAACCAAGTAACACAACTAGAAGCCTCCATGAATGATTCATACTAGAACACGCTAGAACATGCTGCCCAATGGGATATGCTGATTGACTAATCCAAATTGACGACTGGAGCTTCTGTGGTGTCACAAGGATGTGATCCACTTACCAGATCCTCGAGATCAGCTAAACCTGTTCAGCAGCTGCAGAGCCTCATAGGTCTCCCCTTGTCCATACATAGCATCCGCAATGTAATCAGGATAGAGCACTTCCTAAAAAACACACGTGCATGTACATTGTGTTTTCGCTGCTTGTCTCTGGCACCCCCGAGACACTTAGTCTTGTCTTTACCTCTTTTATGCTGAATAACCTCTTCACTATTACAGAAGCAGTGTGTTTATATTTATAGAAAATTAGGAAACACAAACAAAAACTTTACATTCCCATCACCCAGAATCACCATGTTAGACCTCTGTCCATATGCTTCTGAATCTTTATATATTGGTATATATATTTGTACTTATAGACACACATATTTATATGTATTTTGCTTTACCAGTGTGAGATGACACTCCACATACTGTCTTAAAGCTTAGCTTCTTAGCCAATGATCTTTACTTTTTCACTTCAGTACTTTTTTTCAAGACAGGGTCTCACTCTGCCACCCAGGTTGGAGTGCAGTAGCACAAATACTGCTCACTGCAGCCTCTACCTCCTGGGCTCAGGTGATCCTCCTACCTCAGTGTCTTGGGTAGCTGGGACTACAATTACTGTCACACCTGCCTAACATTTTATTTTATTTTTATTTTTTGTAGAGACAGGTGTCACTGCATTGCTCAGGCTGGTCTTGAATTCCTGGGCTCAAGTGATCTGTCCACCTCAGCCTCCCCAAGTGCTGGGATTAGACATGAGCCACCTGGCCCACTCAGTATATTTTTATGTCATTGAATAGCTAAACCATATTCAAATGTCCCCAATTAAGCTAAAAAGATCTTTATGACTGGTTTGTCCTCCCTAGGAATCCTTTCAAGAATCAGATCTGGCTGATATAACCCTTTTATTTCTACCCAGTCTATCATGATTTTCGTTTTGATGACATTGGCTTGTTGAGGACACAGGACTGGTTTTCCTGTGTAATATTTCACCTTCTAGATCTGTCTATTTCCTTGCTCTGCCATGTAGCTGATTCCTGTACCCCTCTGTCTTCTGCAAATGAGAGATTAGATCTAAAGGGCTGATGGATTCATGACAAGCATTTTTGGCTAGAATATACCATAGGGGATTCTGTATCTAGAACTGCACTACTCAGTGTAGTAGCTACCAGCCACATGTACCTATTTAAATTTAGGTTTAAATAAATTAAAATGAAAAATTCAGTTTTTCAGTTGTATTAGCCACATTTCAAGTGCTCAATAGCCCATGTGGCTAGTAGCTATCATTTAGACAGTGCAGATATGAAATATTTCTTTCACTGAAAGAAGTTCTGATAGACATGCTAACTAGAGAATGAGTCTAATTCTCCATCTCTTGAATCTGGGCATCACTATGCAACTTTCTTTGGCCAACAGAATACTAATAAACATCATGCAATCAGAGGCTTGGAAAATGCTTGTGCACCAGAGCTTTCCCTCTCTTGCTATTAAAACCTCGAGATTACCATGTGAAGGAGCTTGGGCTAGCCCTCTGGGACATGAGACACCACATGGAGCATGGCCCCAGCTAGTCCAGATGAGGTCCCAGAGATGTGAGTCAAACCATCCTAGATCATCTCAACAGACCATGTGAAGGGAAGCCTCAGCCATCCAGCCATCTCTGCTAACTGCCAGACATTTGAGTGAGGTCATCTAAGATCCATCAGCCCCAATTGGGCCACTAGCTGTCAGCAGAGACCAACAAAGCTGGCCTAGATAGAAAAACCAACCAGCTGACCCACAGAGTAATGAAGAATAAGAAATGATTATTGTTTTTAGCCACTAGATTATTTGAATGATTTGTTCCTCAGCAATAAATAACTGATACAAGATCAGAAAGGAATTCATATAATGTTACTTTGGTCCTATGTCTTGTTCTGTATCCCACTAGCTTAATATATAAATCTTGTCTATGTCAATAATTTCATTAGGTTTACAAGATGAGGTTTTCAACCTTAATCATTTCTTCTGGGGGATGCTGGGAAGATGGCCGCCTAAGAACAGCTCAGGACTTCAGCTCCCAGTGAAAGTGCAGAGGGTGAGTGAATGCCGCATTTACAGACGAACTCTTATTGCCCACAGACCAGGAGATACCCAGGCAGAGGGGTCGCCAGCGTCGCAGTCCCAGCCGGTGCGGCTGTTTTGGCCCCTGTGGGGCTGATTCCGCCCGCGCGGCTGCTGTGACCACACCCTGTCGCGGTGGTTCTCCGTACAAAAACCACTGGTCTGGGAGCCCTCTTAGCTGGCGAGCAGAGCCCTGAGACGGCAGAGTTGCCCATTCATCTGAAATAGCGAGTCAGGCCAGGAGATTCATAGGCAAAAAATCCGCCAGGAGCCGGCGCCGCAGTTCGAGCCGACTCCGTGAGTCGCAGCACGGAAGATCCTGGCGCCTTTTCAACAAGCGACCGGAACTCGGGGTCGTTCAACTTAAAAGAAAAGACTCGGAGTCAGGGAGCCAGGTGATCAGGCTCGGTTGGTCCCACCCCTCCACCCCCAACAACAACGAAAACAAAAACAGTAATTGGAAACCCTCTGGGTTGAGCCCTTCAAACCAAGCACAGCTGAACCTGGATGGCCCCGGCTCGGTGGGGGAGGGGCTTCCGCCATTACTGAGACTCTCCACCGCTACGGAGGCAGGCTGCCGTTGCCGAGGCAACCCGCCGTTGCCGAGGCAACCTCCCACAACAGAGAGAGTCCGCCATAACAGAGGCGGGGCCACCGTTGCCGAGACAGTTCTAACTACGCCCATATAAAAAGGACTACAGGGAAGAGCTCAGGGCAGCTGGGCGGAGCCCACAGCAGCTCAGCAAAGCCCCTGCGGGCAGCCAGAGGCTAGGCGTGCTGCTAGCTGGGCAGGTCCGACCTGAAAGAAAAATAAAAAAAGGCAGTAGTGCAACGGAAACTCATAAAGCTCCAACTCCCTGGGACAGAGACAGACAACAGGTGGATAAACCCACAAAAATGGGAAGAAACCAGCGTAAAAAGGATGAAAACTCCCGAAACCAGAACACCTCTCCTCCTAAAAGGGATCACAACTCCTTACCAGCAAGGGAACCAGACTGGATGGAGAAGGAGAGTGATGAAATGACAGAATCAGACTTTAGAAGGTGGGTAGTAAGAAACTACAGCGAGCTAAAAGAACATGTTCTAACCGCACGCAAAGATAATAGGAACCTTGAAAAAAGATTGGACGAACTGCTGACGAGAATGGACAGCATAGAGAGGAGTATAAGTGAATTGATGGAGCTGAAAAACGCAACGCGAGAACTTCGTGAAGCATGCACAAGCTTCAACAGCCGAATTGACCAAGCAGAAGAAAGGATATCAGAGGTCGAAGATCAACTCAATGAAATAAAAAGAGAAGGCAAGAACAGAGAAAAAAGCGCAAAAAGGAATGAACAAAATCTTCAAGAAATGTGGGACTATGTGAAAAGACCTAATCTACGTCTGATAGGTGTACCTGAATGTGATGAAGAGAATGAATCCAAGCTGGAAAATACTCTTCAGGATATTATCCAGGAAAACTTCCCCAACCTAGCAAGGCAGACCAATATTCAAATCCAGGAAATACAGAGAACACCACAAAGATATTCCGCAAGAAGAGCAACCCCAAGGCACATAATCGTCAGATTCACCAAGGTTGAAATGAAAGAGAAAATGCTAAGGGCAGCCAGAGAGAAAGGTCAGGTTACCCACAAAGGGAAGCCCATTAGACTCACAGCAGATCTCTCAGCAGAAACCCTACAAGCCAGAAGAGATTGGGGGCCAATATTCAACATCCTTAAAGAAAAGAACTTTCAACCCAGAATCTCCTATCCAGCCAAACTAAGCTTCATAAGCGAAGGTAAAATAAAATCCTTTGTGAACAAGCAAGCGCTCAGAGATTTCATCACCACCAAACCTGCTCTACAAGAACTCCTGAAAGAGGCTCTACACATATAAAGGAAAAACCAGTACCAGGCACTCCAAAAACACACCAAATGGTAAAAGAGCATCAACACAATCAAGAATCTGCATCAACTAACCAACAAAACAGCCAGGTAGCATCAAAATGACAGTATCAAAATCACACATAACAATACTATCCCTAAATGTCAATGGACTAAATGCCCCAATCAAAAGACACAGACTGGCAAATTGGATAAAAAGCCAAAACCCATCAGTGTGCTGTATCCAGGAAACCCATCTTACATGCAAGGATACACAAAGGCTCAAAATAAAGGGATGGAGGAAGATCTACCAAGCAAATGGAGAGCAAAAAAAAGCAGGAGTTGCAATTCTCATCTCTGATAAAATAGACTTTAAAGCAACAAAGATCAAAAGAGACAAAGAAGGACATTACATAATGGTAAAAGGATCACTGCAACAAGAAGAGCTAACGATCCTAAATATATACGCACCCAATACAGGAGCACCCAGATACATAAGGCAAGTTCTTAATGACCTACAAAGAGACTTAGACTCCCACACAATAATAGTGGGAGACTTTAACACCCCACTGTCAATATTAGACAGATCATCCAGACAGAAAATCAACAAGGATATCCAGGACCTGAATACAGACCTGGAACAATCAAACCTAATAGACATTTACAGAACTCTCCACCCCAAATCCACAGAATATACATTCTTCTCAGCACCACATCACACCTACTCTAAAATTGACTACATAATTGGCAGTAAATCACTCCTCAGCAAATGCAAAAGAACAGAAATCATAACAAACAGTCTCTCAGACCACAGTGCAATTGAGTTAGAACTCAGAATGCAGAAACTAACTCAGAATCACACAGCTTCATGGAAACTGAACAACTTGCTCTTGAATGTTGACTGGATAAACAATGAAATGAAGGCAGAAATAAAGATGTTCTTCGAAACCAATGAGAACGAAGACACAACATACCAGAATCTCTGGGACACATTTAAAGCAGTCTCTAGAGGAAAATATATAGCAATGAGTGCCCACATGAGAAGAAAGGAGAGGTCGAAAATTGACACCCTATCATCAAAATTGAAAGAGCTAGAGGAGCAAGATCAAAAAAACTCAAAACCTAGCAGAAGACAGGAAATATCTAAGAGCAGAACTGAAGGAAATAGAGACACAAAAAACTCTTCAAAAAATCAATAAATCCAGGAGCTGGTTTTTTGAAAAGATCAACAAAATAGACAGACCACTAGCCAGATTAATAAAAAAGAAAAGAGAGAATAACCAAATTGATGCAATAAAAAACGATAAAGGGGATATCACCACAGATTCCATAGAAATCCAAACCATCATCAGAGATTATTACAAACAACTCTATGCACATAAATTAGTAAACCTGGAAGAAATGGATAAATTCCTGGACACCTGCACCCTCCCAAGCCTAAACCTGGAAGAAGCCGAAACCCTGAATAGACCAATAACATGGTCTGAAGTCGAGGCAGCAATAAAGAGCCTACCACCCAAAAAAAGCCCAGGTCCAGATGGGTTCACAGCGGAATTCTACCAGACATACAAGGAGGAGCTGATACCATTCCTTCTGAAACTATTCCAGACAATCCAAAAAGAGGGAATCCTTCCCAAATCATTTTACGAGACAAACATCATCCTGATACCAAAACCCGGCAGAGACTCAACAAGAAAAGAAAATTTCAGGCCAATATCCATGATGAACATAGATGCAAAAATCTTCAATAAAATACTGGCAAACCGATTGCAGCAGCATATCTAAAAGCTCATCCACCATGATCAAGTAGGATTCATCCCAGGGATGCAAGGCTGGTTCAACATATGCAAGTCCATAAACGTAATTCACCGCATAAACAGAACCAAAGACAAAAACCATATGATTATCTCAATTGATGCAGAGAAGGCTTTTGACAAAATTCAACAACCCTTTATGCTAAAAACCCTCAATAAACTAGGTATTGATGGAACGTATCTCAAAACAATAAAAGCTATTTACGACAAACCAACAGCCAATATCATACTGAATGGGCAAAAACTGGAAGCATTCCCTTTGAAATCTGGCACTAGACAAGGATGCCCTCTCCCACCACTCCTATTCAATATAGTACTGGAAGTTCTAGCCAGAGCAATCAGGCAAGAAAAAGAAATAAAGGGTATTCAAATTGGAAAGGAGGAAATCAAATTGTCTCTATTTGCAGATGACATGATTGTATATCTGGAAGACCCCATCATCTCAGCCCAAAATCTCCTGAAACTGATAAACAACTTCAGCAAAGTCTCAGGATACAAAATCAACGTGCAAAAATCACAAGCATTCCTATACACCAGTAATAGACTTCAAGAGAGCCAAATCAAGAACGAACTGCCATTCACAACTGCTACAAAGAGAATAAAGTACCTAGGAATACAACTAACAAGGAACGTAAAGGACCTCTTCAAGGAGAACTACAAGCCATTGCTCAATGAAATAAGAGAGGATACAAACAGATGGAGAAACATTCCATGTTCATGGTTAGGAAGAATCAACATTGTGAAAATGGCCATACTGCCCAAAGTAATTTACAGATTCAACGCTATTCCCATCAAGCTACCAATGACCTTCTTCACAGAACTGGAAAAAAACACCTTAAACTTCATATGGAACCAAAAGAGAGCCCGCATAGCCAAGTCAACTCTAAGCAAAAAGAACAAAGCAGGAGGCATCACACTACCGGACTTCAAACTATACTACAAGGCTACAGTAATCAAAACAGCATGGTACTGGTACCAAAACAGAGATATAGACCAATGGAACAGAACAGAGGCCTCAGAGGAAATACAACATACCCACAACCATCTGATCTTCGACAAACCTGACAAAAACAAGCAATGGGGAAAGGACTCCCTGTTTAATAAATGGTGTTGGGAAAACTGGCTAGCCATGTGCAGAAAGCAGAAACAGGACCCCTTCCTGACACCTTACACCAAAATTAACTCCAGATGGATTAAAGACTTAAACATCAGACCTAACACCATAAAAACCTTAGAGGAAAATCTAGGCAAAACCATTCAGGACATAGGTGTAGGCAAGGACTTCATGATCAAAACGCCAAAAGCAATGGCAACAAAAGCCAAAATAGACAAATGGGACCTAATCAAACTCCACAGCTTCTGCACGGCAAAAGAAACAGTCAGTAGAGTGAATCGGCAACCAACAGAATGGGAAAAAATTTTTGCAGCCTACCCATCTGACAAGGGGCTGATATCCAGAATTTACAAAGAACTAAAGCAGATCTACAAGAAAAAAAAACAAACAAGCCCATTCAAAAATGGGCAAAGGACATGAACAGATACTTTACAAAAGAAGACATACAGGAGGCCAACAAACATATGAAAAAATGCTCATCATCACTGGTCATCAGAGAAATGCAAATCAAAACCACATTGAGATACCATCTCACACCAGTTAGAATGGCGATCATTAAAAAATCGGGAAACAACAGATGCTGGAGAGGATGTGGAGAAATAGGAACACTTCTACACTGTTGGTGGGAATGTAAATTAGTTCAACCATTGTGGAAGGCAGTGTGGTGATTCCTCAAGGACCTAAAAATAGAAATCCCATTTGACCCAGCAATCCCATTACTGGGTATATATCCAAAGGATTATAAATCATTCTACTACAAGGACACGTGCACACGAATGTTCATTGCAGCACTGTTTACAATAGCAAAGACCTGGAACCAACCCAAATGCCCAACGATGATAGACTGGATAGGGAAAATGTGGTACATATACACCATGGAATATTACGCAGCCATCAAAAAGGATGAGTTCACGTCCTTTGTAGGGACATGGATGAACCTGGAAACCATCATTCTCAGCAAACTGACACAAGAGCAGAAAATCAAACACCGTATATTCTCACTCATAGGCGGGTGCTGAACAATGAGAACACAAGGACACAGGGAGGGGAGCACTACACGCTGGGGTCCGTTGGGGGGAAATGGGGGAGGGGTGGGGGGTGGGGAAGTGGGAAGAGATAGCATGGGGAGAAATGACAGATACAGGTGAGGGGACGGAAGGCAGCAAACCACACTGCCATGTGTGTACCTATGCAACAATCTTGCATGTTCATCACATGTACCTCGAAACCTAAAATGCAATAAAATAAAATAAAATAAAATAAAATAAAATAAAAAAATCATTTCTTCTACATTTATTAACCTGCATTCTTTTGAAAAGTAAAGCTTCCCTTCATCAAGTGGGCTAGTTGGCTATCCTGTCATACAGTTCCTACTGGAAAAGGCAAAATAAATGTTTAATTTTTTCCTTTAATGACCAACTAAAAATAAGGAGTGGTTTAATAGCCATCTTACATGATCTCTTTTCAGGCTTTCTCTTTTTTTAGTATGTTTATGAAGTCACATATTTTATTTATTAAATTCATTTTATCTATAATCATTCTTTCACTAAATTTTATCGTGGTAAGAAAACAGCATGAGATCTCCCATTTACAAATTTAAAAATTTGTAAAAAACACAAATTTTTAAGTGTTCAATACATCATTGTTGACTGGAGACACCACGTTGCAGAGTAGATCTCTAGAGCTTATTCACCTTGCTTGACTGGAACTTTGTGCCTGTTATTGCCTCTGTCCCAGAGCTCCAGCTCCTGTCACCCACCATTTTGCTTTTTAAAATTTTAGTTTTTTGAGACGGGAGTCTCACTGTCTTGTCAGGCTGGTCTTGAACTTCTGGCCTCAAGCAATCTTCCTGGCTCAGAGTCCAAGGTAGCTGGGATTACAGGCATGAGCCACTGTGTGATTCCATAAGTCTGACTTCTTTAGGTACTTCATATATGTGGAATTATGCAATATTTTGCTTTCTGTGCCTTACTTAGCACAATTTTCTCATAAAGTTCATCTATGTTTTCACATATAGTAGAAGTTCCTTCTTTTTTAATGTTGAATAAATTCCACAGTATGGATATACCACATTTTCTTTACTATTAATTTTCTCGTGAACATTTAGTTTGCTTCCATATCTTGGCTATTATGAATAACCAATGTGAATGGTGTAAGGATCCAATTTCATTCTTTAGCAGATGGATATCCAGTTTCCCAACATCATTTATTAGAGACTATCCTTTCCCCATTGTGTGTCTTGATACCCTTATTGATGACCAGTTGACCATATATTATGCATGGATTTATTTCTGGGCTATCTGTTCTATTGGCCCGTATGTCTGTCTTTATGCCAGTACCATACTGTTTTCATTACTGTAACTTTGCAATATATTTTGAAATCAGGAAATATTATGCTTCCAGCTTTGGTCTTCTTTACCAATATTGATTTTGGTTATTCCCGCCTGTGGTCTTTCATGGTTCTATATGAATTACAGGTTTTTTCCTGTTTTTATAAAAATGCCATTGGGATTTTGATAGAGGTTGTATTGAAGCTGTAGATCACTCTGCAAAGTATGAACATTTCAGCAATACAGTAGTTCCCCCTCCACTTGTCTGAAGGTTTGCTTTTTGTGGTTTCAGTTATCCATGGTCAACCATAGTCCAAAAATTTTAAACAAAAAATTACAGAAATAACCGATTAGTTTTAAATTTGTGTCATTCTGAGTAGTGTAATGAAAAATACCATGCTATGTTGCTCTGTTCTATCCAGGACATGAATCATCCCTTTGTCCAGCATATCCATGTTATATATGCCACTCACCCATTAGTCACTTAGCAGTTGTCTCAGTTATGAGATCAGAAAACAGTATATTTAGGTTTTAGTATTAGCTGTGATATCAGGCATCCACCATGGGCCTTGGAATATGTCCTCATAGATAAAGGGGGACTTCTGTATTAAGTCTTCCAAACCATGAATATGGATGTCTTTCCATTTGTTTGTGTCTCGTTTAACTTCTTTCATCAATGTCTCATGGTTTTTAGTATTCAAGTCTTTCACCTCCTTAGTTGAGTTTATTCCAGTATTTAATTTTTTTGGTGGTATTTTAAGTATGATTATTTTCCTCATTTCTTTTTCAGGTAATTCATTGTTAGTGTGTAGATATTCAACTGATTTTGATATGTTGGTTTTGCATCTGCAACTTTACTGAATTTGTTTATTATTAATAGTTCTAAAGGATTTGTTAATGGAGTCTTTTGGGTTGTCTATATATAACATCATGTCATCTGCAAACAGGGACAATTTTACTTCTTCCTTTCCAATTCAGATGCCTTTTAATTCTTTTTCTTCTTAATCTTTATTCTTTTGATGTTCAATTGACCCAACTGTAACCAGTAGAAGCCCCTTCATACTGCCTTCTATGTTATTTTGACACAAATCTACTAATCCTGGAAATCTCCTTGCTCTCTGGTAGAACAAGCCATCTCCAGCTGACCATGTATCCTCTTGGCTTGAAACCCACCATTTCTCTAAGGAGTGCCAGGTCCTTTAAGTAGGCAATCTATTGAAGAAAATCCAGGTACTGTGGTGTTCATTTCTACTGAAATGACATGACTTGCAGGCCATTCCATTTATAGAAATATAATTTGGAGCCTATAAGGACTTCCTTTCCCAGGCTCCTCATTTTGTACTTTTCTCTCAAATTAGCTCACAGCAGTTCTCACTCAAGGTGCAACCCTCTCCTGTGTTTGGTCATTGGGAGATTTGCAGTGTGTAGGAAATTTCGGCATTCTACTTTCCTTCCTGTTGCACCATGGTTGATTTCATGCCAGTTCTGCTACCTTGAGGTTTGAGGTTTTCTAAAATCTCTTGTTTTGCTAAAGATGTTGATGTTGTCCATGAGTTTTGTCTTTTCTTACTCATGGTGTTCCACATGCTTTTCAGAAATTGCGGTAGAACAACTGAAAACTGAGCGCCATAATCCCTATAGTTAATCCTTAATGAGTGGGCAAGTGAGCCCGGCCAGGTCCATCAGAATGGTTTATCCTCCTTGTCATGGTTATTGGTCAGGGAAAGGCACTATCCAATCAAAAGCCATGTGGGGCTTTTGGGGGAACTATTGGGCAAGAGGAGCCGAAGGGAGGAAAGCCTGGAATTGCTGATAGCTAATGGAGAGACCCTGACTGACTGAGCCTGAAGCCAACATAGAGAAAAGGATGGAAAGATGAAAACAGATGGACTGCCAAGGATTTCATTTGAGCATCTGGGTATGGCATTCTCTGAGTCCTACCAAACCTAGGTTTTTCACTTATATAATTTTAAAAATTCATTTTGCTTAACTAAAATAATTAGGATGAAGTGTTTATCCCAGCAAGTGGCACACAGTCAGCCCCCAATATATGCTATCATTGTTGTTTTTGAAAATCAGTGTGACTTAACTTTCTATCATTTGCAACTTCAACAATAATGACATCTAAGAAAATAATACCAAACATTTTTGAGAACTGTGCTAGGTACTTTGCATATTACTTCACAAAATCCTTACTTCAAGCCATGAGATAAGTATTCTTACTCACATTTAACAGAATTAAAAAGGAACTGAAGCTTCAAGAAGCTGAAGTACTTTGGCCACAGAGCTAGTAAGCTGGGATTTCAACCTTAGAGTTTCAAGCTTCAAATCACTTAAAAATTATTTATGATTTTTAAAATAATTAAAAATATATTCACTTAATTGAAATCAGCCAGAAAATCACCTATAACATTACACTTTGTCAAGAAATATGTGTGTTTAGAATCTAAGCTTTGTTAATGGCTCATGAAGTTGGAAGCTGCAGTGAATCTCCCAACAGTGCACTCTAATGACTTGACACCAGATTTTATAACCAAATGCCCAATTTTGCTTTGCAGAGCTCGTCATGTTGATTTCTTTGAAAACTGCCAATTGCAACAATTAGCAGAGTAGCTGAACAACTGAACATAGTGGGATAAAGAAGACCAGATTTCTAGGACAATGCCTTATTTATGAGAGGAAATTCTATTCAGCAGCCTCTCGCTTCCAAAGCAATGAAATTTCTTCTCCTAGACAAATATGAACAGCATGTTTCAAAATATGCACTCTTTACCATTTAATGAAAATGATTTCATTAAAGTGTTACAAATGGAATTAAATTACTACCCATTTTTCTTTTTAAATATGTTCAATAATAAGTAAGTTTAACCAAAGTGGTGTTATCATTATACATTCATTTCAACCCCAGTTCTTTACGGCACCTTTGTAATAATCATTCCATTCATAAGCCCTAATGCTTTTCTACTTCCTTCAATGGAAAAATACAGTAAAAGGAAAAAGAAAAAGAATGAAAATACTCTGTCCATCAACATCTAATTGGAACGTGTCTGGGGAAATATTTATTTTTTAAGTACGATTATGTTGCTTTTAATGTCTCAGATAACTCTTTTAAGTTTGCAGCCAGTCTGTGTCTGGAAAATTAATTAAAATAATACTATGAGTTAGGTACTATTTTTGTCTCCATTTACAAATAAGAAATCATAGGCTCAGAGAGGTTAAGTGAGCTGGGAAGCAGCAGACAGCTAGTCAGTGAAAGGATATAACCCTGGATGATTAAACATTTATCCTTGCCATTTCTACTTTTTCTCATCTAATGAGCTTATTGAAGACTTGGGAGTTAGAAAGGATAACTCACACCTGCTCCAGGAATTGTCACTTCTAGAGCCTACTGTCCTAAGCTTAGTCTTGGGGACTTTCCTGTTTCCCAGGAGACCTCCACAAGCCAGGGGTATAGCGAAGCCACCCACCAAGTGATCAAGGTCTCCCATGTGGAGAAGAGAAGTTTTCCCTAGCTTCACATCATTCCCAGGGACTTCTTAGTCCCTAGAGTGGTGGACAGTGCTAACATCCAATTCCTAAGAAGGAAACCCACCACTGTACCACCTGGACTGCTCTCAGAACGTTGTTCCATATGGAACACAGCAGTTCAGATGCTTGGTGCCAGGTATGGTAAAATGGAAAAATGCCGAAGGCTGTGTCTGTTGGGCAAGTGCCATCTTATGGAAATGGAAAGTAGATTCCAAACATTCAGTAATCCCATGTCTGGGTTCATGAGTACCTTAGGATAAACTGAAATTGCATTTTTCATCAATTGTAGAGGATAGGTGTTAGAAGAATCCATGTGGATGGCTTCTGCCTTCCAGCTGTGGTCAGCAGTCTCATGACTGCAATTGGTACTTATCAATCTTCTGCGGCATTTTGTCTGAACTTCCAGGGTCACTACCCACCTCTAGTCTGATCCTTATTTTGGAAGCAGTGCAGCATAAAGGAAAGAACTATGAGATTGGGAATGGAATCCCCATTCTGTTTCTCACTAGTTATATGGTCTTGAGCAAGTATCTTTTACCTTCAGATCTTCGCTGCCTCATCTAGTATCCATATTTAATAGTGATGGTGAAGAATAAAGGTGACAGTATATGGAGATTATTTAGCACATGCATAGCACACAGTGGGTGTATTAGAAAGAGTAGTTTTTGTGTCTTCAACTCAGCTTTTAGAGAGGATTCATGTTTTTTACTGATCTGTTTCCTACTGCTGCCCTCAATAGGCATGAACATAGCATGTGCCTTAATATGTGTTCAGTAAATATTTGCTGAATGTAGAATAAATGAATGAATGTGAAAACAGCCTATGATGCCTAGAGGGACATTTGACCCAATAATCACATGTTTGGGGCATGGAGAGCAATATCTGCTATCCGGCAGATAGCATTATCAAGAATCATCAGAAAGCATGCAGAGTTGGTGAAATGTCAATGCACCTGTCCTTTGAAGAGTCGGCACTTCTGCCAAAGCTGCACAGAGCAGAAATCTAGCTGGAATTGAACATCAGCCTTCTCCATCACACTTCGGCCCCAGGTGAGCAAGGGGGGCTGCCTTGGGAGCAAGTACCCCATCACTGAACGACTAGCCAGCCAGCAACCAGGAGGGCTCATGGGCTGCTGGGCATTGGGTTGAGGGCTGGGAAACAGAGCTGAAAGACAAAACTCCTGTTCTTGAAAGCTCACAGCTGCTGAAGAAGACAACTAAAGAGAATCCAGGTTGGAGCATGACCAGGGCAGATACAGGATGTGATCTGGAAGGTGGCATGACCCCTTTTGCCTAATAGTCTCTTCTTACCAGGCCTGGGATCCCCCATTCTGCAGACTCTGGGGCTAGATAAAGCTGTGTCTGAATTCTTCACTGTATCCATCCTTGGCCCCTTATAGCCCGAGTTCCTTGACCCTTTGGTGAGAATGCTCACTTTTCACCGAACTTTCAGGTTCTCTCTGAACGAAATGCAGGATTCACTCAAGCCAACACCGGTGGTTCAACTGTCATTCTTCCTTTAGTTATTGAAGTGGTCGTTGAGTATCTGTTATGTGCTGGACACTGAGTAGAGCCTGGAGTCATAGGGGACACAGGCCACACATTTAAGCGGCCCAGCCTGGTGGGGAAGACAGATAATTGAACAAGCCACTATAGAGAGTGTGGTGACAGCTATCAGGAGGGAAGAACAGTGGGCCCAGAGAAGAATACAGCAGGGAGGAACCAATGTTGATTTAAGGGTAGATCTGAGTGAGACCCGAAGGATAAATAAGGGTGTTCAGGCAAGATGGAGACCTCATGTCCTAATGGCTAGAAGGGTGCACTCTAGGGTCTGATGGCCAAGGTTCAAATCCTGGGCAGGTCAATGTACCCATCTCAGCCTCAATGTCCACATTTACAAAATGGAAATTATAATAATTCTGACTTCATAAGTTATTGTCCTTTAGATAAGGATTAAAATATATAATATTAAAATATATTTATGACACATATATAAATGTATTTATATATAAAGTGTATTGTCATAGTATCTGACACATCAGAAGAATTTATAAGGAAAGATATTATGAAGGATGGGGGTAGGCAAAAGTTCTCACTACTGCAAGGATAGCAAGCATCCCCAGATATAAAAAAGAGAACAAATAATGAGGCTGAGGAATTTGTGAGGAAGTTTGTTACGGCGAGATTCTGCACAAGAAGCGGGAGTGTCTAGAACTGAGTTTGGAAACGCAGGCACCAGAGAGGATCACCTATGCTAGTCTGATTGTGAGGTGGGGCTTCCCTTTTGATGTCTAGAGGTCTGGCTCATTCAAGACTGTCTAATCCTACAACTGGCCCCAAAGACAGACATCCCCCTCAGTCACTGTTCACTGGTTTTGACTGCAGTGATCTCTGAGTATCCAATTCTGTCTCAGGCCGATTGCGTCTTAGTCTGAAGTCATCTGGTTGCAAATGGCAGAAATTGGCGCACACACACAAACACACACACACACACACACACACACACACACACACACACACACACTAATTTTTAAAGGGGCTCACAAAACCGAGAGATGTATGCACAGTCATGGCTGGATCTGGTATTCAAACAAGATTGTAAGCAATCTTTTTCCATTCTTGTGCTGCTGCTTTTCTTTATGCTGGCTTCATTTTTTTTTTTTTTAGATAGAATCTTGTTCTGTTGCATAGGCTGGAGTGCAATGGCATGATCTCAGCTCATTGCAACCTCTGCCTCCCAGCTTCGAGTGCTTCTCCTGCCTCAGCCTCCCAAGTAGCTAGGATTACTGGCACCTGCCATCATGCCTGGCTAATTTTTGTATTTTTGTAGAGACCTAGCCTCACCATGTTGGCCAGGCTGGTCTTGAACTCCTGACCTCAGATGATCCACCTGCCCTGGCCTCCAGAAGGCTGGGATTATGGATGTGAGCCACTGCTCTTGGTCTTATGCTAACTTCATTCTAAGCCACGTTTTTCTCTATGGAAGTCAGTCAGTCATTAGTGACTTTAGGTTTATATTCTGGAAGCCCAGCTACCCCAGCAGAAAGAAGCTTTCTCTTTGCTCATCCCGATGGTCACAGAAAAGTTCCAGCATTCACTCTCCTAGAACTGACTTGGGCCACATCCTTATTACTGAAGCAATCCCATAGCCAGCAGAATAGAATACATGAATTGGCCAGACCAAGGTCACAGGTCCACCCTTGGAGTCAGAGATCAAGGTCAGCTGCATCAGAGTCATGTGAATTGGGTAGTGGGGAGCAGATGGGTCCTGGGCCCTTCGTATGCCTTTTTGCAGAAGTGTATCTCCTTAACGCCTTTGCCTCTGGTTCCCAGGTAGATTAAATTGGAGACACTGATGGAAGAATGGGAGGAGCAAGAAGCCAATAAATTGATCCTTCTCTCTGCTTCAGATGTGTGTCACAATGGCTGTGTCTCTTCTGGGGCCCTACCTTCGTGGTCCCAGCTTCTGCTGATCAGACTCAACCATAGTTCTGGCTTCCACCAGTTGGCCCTGGGCTCTGGTGGCACTGCCTCCTTTCCTGGTCCCCAGCCATAGGTGCAAAAGAGAGTGCCTGCTGTTGCTAACCACTGGGCAGCCTCATCATCTATCTTTGGCCTTTCAGCCCTTCCATCATCTGTATAATCAGCTCCCAATATATATTTCACTGTATTTAAAATACGTGGAGTGGTTCCACTGTGCCAACCAGATCCTGAATCTTACAGTTCCGTGAAGGAAAATCCACAAGAGAGAATGAATGACAGGCAGATAAAATTAATAGATGGCCACCATGGATTAAATCCTGGTTTGTTCTTGTGAGTTCCTCTTCCAGGAACTGAAGTTTGGCCTTTCATTCCAGCCTGTCCCTGCTTTATTGTTACTTTTGAATATAACTCTTCTGTGCTGTCTTCAGGGAGATTCAAAGTAACAGTAGCAGCAGCAGCCACAAGCACTTACATGCCACACACTGTCCAGAAAGTGACTTACATGCTTTACATGTGTTAACTCGGTTCTCATAACGATACTATAAAGCAGTACCACCATATCTCTGCTTTACAGATGAGTAAATCAAGGCACAAAGAAGTAACTTCCTCAATGTCAAAGAACTGAGGAGAGGTCAAGCTAACACTTGAATCTGACATTGCGGCTTCAGAGCCCACTTCTTTTTTCTTTTTTTGAGACAGGGTCTCACTCTGTTGCCCAGGCTGGAGTACAGGGGGCACCATGTTGGCTCACTGCAGCCTCCACCTCCCAGGTTCAAGCAATTCTCCTGCCTCAGCCTCCTGAGTAGCTGAAATTACAGGCACATGCCATGATACCTGGCTAATTTTTGTATTTTTAGTAAAGACAGCATTTTGCCATATTGTCCAGGCTGGTCTTGAACTCCTGACCTCAAGTGATCCACCTGCCTTGGCCTCCCAAAGTGCTGGGATTACAGGCATGAGCCACCATGCCTGTCCTGGAGCCTACTTCTTAACCAGGAGGCTTGATTGTCTCTAGGAAAGGGAGGGGTCATCCAAGGTCTGCAAAGATCCACTTTCCACAGCATTATTTGGATAAAGGTGGAAATCCCTCTGTGCAGAACTGACAGGCACACCCTACCCAAAACAGCCAGTGTCCAGTCCCCACCACAGGCGCCCACCACCTGGAGGGCTCAGAGGAGGCAGAGACACCCTGCAATTTTGTTTTGGGTTTTCCTCTCAGCGGCAGTTGCCAGCTATGGAGCATAGCCTGACGATCCCTAATAAACTCTGAGTTATAAAAGGGGATTAAAGCTCTATCTGCAAAAATCATTTGTGGTTTAAAACAATCACTATGCTGGCAAGAAATGTGGTGGTGAATTCTGTGAAAATTGCATGAAAACTATGCCAAACCCTCGCTCAGCATTCCAGTTAGTAGAATCCGAATGAAATGAGGAAATAATCACTGGGCTAAGATGATGCCTAATTAAAGCTAAATTTAGCTAACTCTGGTTTTTCAGAGTTGTCATGAAATCTATTTCAACTCAGACAATAATAAAGGCAAACCGAGATAATGAGGAAAGGGATTTAATCTGAAAGGTGGAATGCCATCGATAAAATAATTAATATTAAAACACACAGACACACACATGGGCCAAATGAAATGGGCAGTTTTTGCTTGACATTTTCAGTGATTTCACTGTGGCTTCATTACTTTTTTTACTTAAAAAAAAAAGAGCAAGCAAAAAGAGTATCAGGCAATACGGTGATTTTCTTGCCATTTTGCGGTTCTCAGTGACCTGGTGGGTGTCTCATTGCAACACAGCACAGGAGACAGTGGAGGACCCGACTCTAATTACAAGGCAGGGCAGATTCCGGCTCTGCCCTTCCTGACAACTCCATCACAGGCCTGGGAGTGATGCCACAGGTCTGGCTCTAAATTAGATTGGGAGGAAAGGAGAGACAGTCTGCTCAGGGCCCTGGCAGGCCACACCAAGTGAGGGCTTTAGCTCTGGGCTGCCTTCCCCGTGAGGCTTTGATTCCTCCTCACTTAATATGCGACCCTGAGAAGTAATCAGGAAACGACTGTGAAGCTTCCAGTCTCATGAAACAGACGCAGAGAGGAGAGTGAGATGAGAGGTGAGAGGAATGGATGATATGAGAACTATCATTCACAGCCGGGATTCTGACACCCGCTGCCACACACGAGTATAACAAGAATGCCTTTGGCTTCAGCTGATTTTCTGCCTTTTCTCAGCCCTTGGAGGAAGGAAAGGGACATAAAAATCTGAACAGTGATTATGTGGATACTGACCCACCCTCTATCTCCAGTGAGAACTGAGTGAACACAGACTTGAATTTCTCTTAGAATTCCCCAATATTCAGTTATAATTTCCTAGCTACCAAGTACTTTAATTGTCTTATTTACTGTGTAGTGCAATTCTAAAAAGTAAGTTTCATTAACCCCATTTTACAGATTAAGAAACCAGGACTGCAGGAAATTGAATAACTTCCCCCAAACCCACAGAACAGTTAAATGGCACATTTCGGATTGAAGCCAAAGACTGCCAGACTATAGTACAATACTGCCTCCTAGCTACTTCCTTCAGCCAGGTGTCAAAATGCTGTCCTGTGTATACCCTGATTATGAGATGTCAGTTTTGAAGATGTGTTTAATACGGTTTTTAAAATGCAAACTATTAACTTTCCGCTTAAAAAGTCCAAGTAACGAACAAAGGAGACATTCTCAAACAGCCCTGAGCCTCGTCACAATTACTCAAAAAGGAGAATAAATCAGAATGCTTAAAAGAAGTAATAATGCCACAAATGAAATGAATCTAAGGTTTTTTAATATGCCCAAGAATAAGATCCAGTGAGGAAAAAAAGGTACTAAGCATGTATATGCATATGTGTGTTTATAATCAACTTTAATATTAAGGCGAGAATATTCAGAGCCAGGCATGATGACACATGCCTGTGGTCCCAGCTACTCAGGAAGCTGAGGTGGGAGGATTGTTTAAACCTAGGAAGTGGAGCTTGCACTGACACCAGATCGCGCCACTGCACTCCAGCCTGGGTGACAGAGTGAGACCCCATCTAGAAAAAAAAAAAAAAAAAAAAGATAAGAATATTCACAGTCTTTGCCCTTCCCTGATCTCTAAAGAGAATCCACTGTGCTAATGTGACACTCACCTGTCTCACTCTGGTTCCAAAAGTGTGCTCCACAGAGAAAGGCTGTATGGGCAGACCAGGGGTGCAAAAAAATCAACTAATAAATCCCTCTCTTCATCTTTTTATGAGAGGGGGTAGTTGAAGTAATTTAAAATAGTATCTATCAAAAATAAAATGACTCAGGAAAGATATTATTAAATACTAGATGCTTATCACAATTTGATCACTTCAGTACTAAAGATGGTACCTTCTAAAACTGGTTGCAATAATATCTCCCTTCTTATATCCCCTTCTTGCAGTGTAGCTTTGACATTCCTCTCATTGAGAGGTAGGTCTAAGTTCTCTTCCACTGAGTTTTGGCAGGCTTGTGATCATGGTGGAGGTGACACTGTGTGACTTCCAAGGCTTGTCCACAAAAAGCAACACAGCTTCTACCAGGTTGTCTTCAGACACCAGCTCTTAGATTGGCCACCATGTTGTGAGGAAGCTCAAGCAGCTTCATGGAAAGGCCAAGTGTAGATGTTTCAGTTGGTAACCCCAGCTGGGTTCATCACAAGCATCAGTGTCAACTGCCAGGCAAGTGTGTAAGTGAGGCTTTCTATGATTCCACACAAAAGCCCCTGAGTCACCCCTAGCCTTCATATCGAGGTTCTAGACATTATGGTGGAGACAAACTGAGCCCTCTGGACCTCCTTTCATGACCCACAGAATCAGGAGCATAATAAAATTGTTGCTGTTGGCCGGGCGCGGTGGCTCAAGCCTATAATCCCAGCACTTTGGGAGGCCGAGGCGGGTGGATCACGAGGTCAAGAGATCGAGACCATCCTGGTCAACATGGTGAAACCCCGTCTCTACTAAAAATACAAAAAAATTAGCTGGGCATGGTGGTGCGTGCCTGTAATCCCAGCTACTCAGGAGGCTGAGGCAGGAGAATTGCCTGAACCCAGGAGGCAGAGGTTGCGGTGAGCCGAGATCGCGCCATTGCACTCCAGCCTGGATAATAAGAGCGAAACTCCGTCTCAAAAAAAAAAAAAAAAAAAATTGTTGCTGTTTTATGTCATAAGTTTGGGGTGGTTTGTTAGGCTGTAATAGCAATAAGAATAAGGTTCCTTCCTCTCATTCTTCTGATACAGACAGGAGATAGGAAAATACTGGGTAGAAGAGGGTGGTTTCTGGCAAAGGCACCACCCTCAAGCTTGGAAACCCATGGCCCTAGATGAGAACAGGCATTCCTGTTTTCATGCTCAATAGTTGCTTTTGGCCCTCCACATTCCTCTATTCTGTACCCATATAAACCCCAAATTTCCAATTTCATGAGGAGACAAACAGAAGAACAGCAGAACGATGCAGCAGAGAGAAGAGAATGAGTATCTGAATGCCAAGAAGAGTTCAGCTGAGGATGGTCAGAGAAGAGATTGGCCGCTGGACGGCCAAACTCCAGGGGAAGATAATCTTCCCATTCCATCCTCCATCCATCCTGCTGAGAGCCACCTCCACCACTCAAGAAAACTCCTGCATTCATCCTTCAAGTCCATGTACTACCTGATTCTTCCTGGATGCCAAACAAGAACCTAGCTACCAAGAGGGCACTAAGTTGTTTACACTTAAGTTGTCCGCAGACAGCAAGACTAAAAGAGTGCACTGTAACATGTACCTACTTGGGCTCTGAGAGTCGCAGACACTTACCTCTCGATGCTGCTGTGGGGCAGAGCCCAGGTGCACTTGCTCCAGCTCCTGCACCTGCCTGTCTGTGTGCTCACCCTCCCATTAGGGGTTTGAGCATGCATGGCAGCCGGACAAATGAGCCACACTCCTGTTACATGTCCTGCAGGGGGTTCAGGGAAATCTCCTGTTTCCACTTCTTGCCTTTTATGACACAAACACTGCCTTTTTATTCTACCTGTGCTCTAATGTAGTTTATATCCACCTTTGTTAAAGCAAATCTTATTTTATTCCACCAGTAATTACAGTGGTGTCTACCTGACATCAGCTTCTGAGTTTTGCAAAGACAAGGACTTTGGCTTATCAATTTCTGTTCCTCCAAAGTATCTGTTATATGAATGAATAAATAAATGATTGAAATAGGCTGGAAAACATCACCACTTTTGACCTCAATCTCATCTTTTCAAATGTCGAGAAAGCTTGATAAGTTTTAAAGCTACTGTGTCTCTGAAGAGTCATGACTTATGAATCAACATACATGCAATCAATATACCTTCTTAGCCACTGTATAAAAAGAGGCTAAGCCAGAGGCCTGGGAATTGAGACAAGAACACTCACAGTTTCTGCTGCAGATACTGTCTGGGCACCTCCCACATCGTTTTGTATTCTGAGGGTCTCCCAAGCCCATGCCTACCATGTCCTGTTGCATGTACTTGCAACTCTTCACCTAAAGGCTTGTTCTGAGCTCCTGAGCAGGGCTCGCTGAAGTGCTAAGGGAGTTAAAGTTCTGGAAACAGTCTTAAGCCAATGATGGATGTGAGTTGGAAGATGAATAACCCTGATTCCCTCATTTCTGGAGGGGATAATTCTGAGGCTTATTCTATATTGTCTCCAAGAATTTCCCAGCTAGAATGGGCTGTGGCCCTCTGTAGTAACCTTCTCAATAACTTATCTTTCTTTTTCTACTTCTATTCCCCCAATTCCTTACTGATGCTTTTGGGATCACCTCTGAAATAAACTATGGGCACTCAAACCTCTCCTCAGGGTCTGCTTCTGGGAAAAACAAACTAAGTAGCACAGAAGTCTCATCGACAAAAACTACAAGAAGAAGAAGATATAGAGAAATAAAATTCATCCAGTAAGTTACAATTCCTCCCAATAGATTTTGACAAGGGATGCCAATACACATCTCCATGTGTTGTTGATTAAAGATAATCAACTCAAGATTCAGGCCACAATAAAATATAATAGACAAAGAGTTCCTTTGTGCATTAGTCAGGACATTTTTGGCTACAAGTAACAGAAAATGAATATAGACTGGCTCAAGCAAAAAAAGAAATTTATCAGTTTGTGCAACTGAAATGCCAAAGGAAAAGGAAAGACTTCAGGCATTGGCAGACCCATATCAGTATTATCAAGAAATCTGTTTATCTCCATTGTTCAGCTTTGCTTTTCTCTCGATTGTTTTTAACACATAAGCTCTTCAAAAGCAATGGGAAGTTGCAGTTTCAGATTTACACTCAACTCAGTAACACCAGCAGAAATAGAAAGGCTCTTTCCAACAGTTCTGTGTGAAGTCTTGGGCTTGGCTCTCATTTCCAAACTGAGGATGGTAGCCAGGGTTTTGCAATATACTGACAGGACAGTCTAGGATATGACCTGTCTGCAGTGGGGGGCAAGGGTGGAGGTGACTCTCACCTAAATCATACAGTCTAGCTGTGGTCAAGAATGGTTCCTTGAAGGATGCAGAGTTGAAGAGGAAGGCATACTATCAGGGAAGCACAACAGACACCCACTACAACATTAAAATAGACTTTCATTTTTTAAAAAATGAGAAAGTAAAGATAAGCAAAATCAACCAACCAAACAAACTGAACTTTTCAGATACTCAAGGCAATGAAAATTTCTTCTTCCAGGTAAGTCTCTTAGATCATTTGGGCTGCTATAATAAAATATCATTAACAGGGTAGCTTCTAAACAACAGAAATTTATTTCTTATAGTTCTGGAGACTGAGAAGTTCAAGATCAAGGCACCAAAAGATGGGGTGTCTAGTGGGAATCCACTTCCTGTTTTATAGATGGTGACTCCTTGCTGTGTCCTCACATGGCAGAAGGGGCAAAGTAGGTCTTTGGCCACTAATCCCATTCATAAGAATGTCACCCTCATGACCCAATCATCTCCCAAAGCCCTCCCCTGTGATGCCATCACCTTGGGGGAATTAGGATTTATTTGTTTATTTATTTATTTAACTTTAGGTTCTGGGGTATGTATGCAGATCGTGCAGGTTACATAGGTATACGCATGCCATGGTGGTGGTTTGCTGCCTCCATCACCCCATCATCTACATTAGGTATTTCTCCTAATGCTATCAATCCTCAATCCCCTCCACCCCCTGCTATTCCCCCCCACCCCACCCACCACCCGCTAATCCCCAGTGTGTGATGTTCCCCTCCCTGTGTCTATGTGTTCTCATGGTTCAACACCCACTTATGAGTGAGAACATGCGGTGTTTGGTTTTCTGTTCTTATGTCAGTTTGGTGAAAATGATGGTTTCCACTGTCATCCACATCCTTGCAAAGGACATGAACTCATCCTTTTTTATGGCTGCATAGTATTCCATGGTGTATATGTGCCACATTTTCTTTATCCAGTCTATCATTGATGGGCATTTGGGTTGGTTCCAAATCTTTGCTATTGTGAACAGTGCCACAATAAACATACATGTGCATGTGTCTTTATAATAGAATGATTTATAATCCTTTGGGTATATATCCAGTAATGGGATTACTGGGCCAAATGGTATTTCTATTTCTAGATCCTTGAGGAATCACCACAATGTCTTCCACAATGGTTGAATTAATTTACATTCCCACCAACAGTGTAAAAGTGTTCCTATTTCTCCACATCCTCTCTAGCATCTGTTGTCTCCTGATTTTTTCATGATCGCCATTCTAACTGGTGTGAGGTGGTATCTCAATGTGGTTTTGATTTGCATTTCTCTGATGACCAGTGATGATGAGTTTTTTTCCTGTTTGTTGGCTGCATAAATGTCTTCTTTTGAGAAGTGTCTGTTTATATCATTTGCCCACTTTCTGACGGGTTGTTTTTTTTCTTTTAAATTTGTTTAAGTTCTCCATAGATTCTGGATATTAGCCCTTTGTCAGATGGGTAAACTGCAAAAATTTTGTCCCATTCTGTTGGTTGCTGGTTCACTCTATTGATAGTTTCTTTTTCTGTGCAGAAGCTCTTAAGTTTGATTAGATCCCATTTGTCTACTTTGGCTTTTGTTGCCATTGCTTTTGGTATTTTAGTCAGGAAGTCTTTGCCCATGCCTATATCCTGAATGGTATTGCCTAGGTTTTCTTCTAGAGTTTTTATGGTGTTAGGCCTCATGTTTAAATCTATAATCCATCTAGAGTTAATTTTTGTGTAATGTGTAAGGAAGGGATCCAGTTTTATCTTTCTGCATATGGCTAGCCAGTTTTCTCAACACCATTTATTAAATAGGGAATCCTTCCCCATTGCTTGTTTTTGTCAGGTTTGTCAAATATCAGATGGTTGTCATTGTGTGGTGTTCTTTCTGAGGCCTCTGTTCTGTTCCATTGGTCTATGTCTCTGTTTTGGTACCAGTACCATGTCGTTTTGATTATAGTAGCCTTGTAGTATAGTTTGAAGTCAGGTAGTGTGATGCCTCTAGCTTTGTTTTTTGTTGTTGTTGTTGTTTGTTTGTTTGTTTGTTTTGCTCTTAGGATTGTCTTGGCTATGCAGGCTCTTGTTTGGTTCCATATGAAGTTTAAGGTGTTTTTTTTTCTGATTCTGTGAAGAAAGTCATTGGTAGCTTCATGGGGATAGCATTGAATCCATAAATTACTTTGGGCAGTATGGCCATTTTCATGATATTGATTCTTCCTGGGGGTTAGGATTTTAACATAAGAATTTTGGAGGGACACCAATATTCAGACCATAGCAATAAGCCAATTTCTCTGATTTGTAATTGATGAAGTCCTGGCTGATAAACTTATGTTATTTTTAAAAATGAGGGTTCCAGGTGAGATGAAGTAAGCACATTCCACCCTGTCTGTTTTAAAATGTAGCTTTCATTATTATTCAGGCATTGTGGGGCCAACAGATTAGGATAGGAGTGCCATGGAGATGACAGTTTGTTACTCACAGTTCCCCAAGAGGAGGGGGTGCCCTGTCCCAAAGAGAGCCACATAGTGGAGCACTAGGGTCATCAGAAGGCAGAGGGAAGAGCCTTCACGGTGGTTTTCATGGAAAAGAACGAGCAAGGCAGGGTCAGGAGGCATAGGATTGACTAGTTCAACAACGGCAGGCTGAGGGTAGAAGGGCTCTCCTGAGTTGTCTGGTATCTGGCCCTGGGGTGATGAGAATAGGTGGATGATGACCTGGAGAGTAAGGGCCCAATATAAGGGATGGTTGGTGGGTATGAGCTTTGGATTAGTTGGCTTACATATGAAAGGTGTGCTCCCAGGGAAGGTGTTTGCTACCTTAGGAATTAGCTACCTTGGAGAGGGGTAGTCCTTCCCCCTTAAATTATCAAAGCCCCAGATGCCAAAGTATGAAGAATAAAGAAAATAAGAAAATATCATTAATATATTCTATCATTGAAAGCAGCTACAACACCTGGAGAGATTTCAGGTATCAGCTATTTGAGGACTCTGAAAGTAAATAGCAGCAGATGGTTAGGGAAGAAGAGCCGAATTTGAAGCCCTCTGGTATCCACTGGTCTGAAAATGCAGCCTGAAACCTGGGATAGGCATCAATATGAATAGAGAAAGCTGCAGGAGAAGCCTCTAGCTTCAGCTTTAGGAGAGGGAGAGAAGCCTCCAAATATTAAGAGAGGGTGGGAAATAACAATTCTCTTTCTTTTTTTTAAATCTTTCCTATCTTTTTTCCTTCTGTTGCTCCTCAGCCCACAGGCCGTCTTGAGGTACTAATGGCAGTGGTTTCAGAGCTAGACAGAGGCTCCCAGACATCCAGACACAGAGGCTCCGTGTTGATAGGAGGAGCTGTGGTCCTCAGAGAGGGAGGCAAACTTCTGTTGTTTCTTTACTGTCTCTGTCCCCAAATTGGTCCCAGACATCAACATAGCTGTGGAAAATATGGCAGAGGGCAGATAAATAGAGCCCCAGATTTCTGTCTAAACGAGCACATAGGGGAGCTCAGGGGGCTGAGAAGTGTTGAGGACATTCAGGAGAGAAGGAAAAGATTGCTTACAAACTCCTGGACTCATTCCTGGGCTACTTACACCTGGATGTGACTCCACATAACATATACAGACCTTAGCACTGAGCTACAGAAGACACGATTGCCCAGGCTCTAGGCTGGGCCCTGGGTGGTGAACATAGAGGACAGATCTGAACAGCACTGCACTGCCAAGGAGTCAAAACCCAAGCTTACCCTAAGACCACAATCCCCAGAGAGCTGGTTGGAAATTGACAACTGAATCTGACTGGGTTGATTACCTGCTAAAACAAAAACGTCAACGTTTCCATGGGATTTAAGCAAAACCCAGAGTTTTGTAATGTAATATTTAACATGTCCAGGATACAAACCGAAATTACTCAGCATACAAAAAAAAAAACAGAGAAATCTTGATACACTCAGGACAAGATGCCACCACTGAGCTAATACAGATACTGGAATTATTTGACAAAGACTTTAAAGCAGCTATTCAAGAAATCCTTCAGCAAGAAATCCTAAACACTCTTGAAATACATGGAAAAAAATGGAAAGTCTACTGAAAGGAATGGAAAATGTAAAGAATAAAATATTTTAAAACAGAAAACACCGTAATGGAAACAAAAGCTCACTTAATGGGCTCATCAGCTGAAGGAAGATGTAGTGGAAAAAGTCCATGACCTTGAAGATAGATTAATAGAATGTATACAGTCTGAACAACAGAGCAGGAAAAAGTTAATAAAAAACAAACAGAGCTTGAGTGACAATACCAAAAAGTTTATCATTCCTCTCATTGTAGTCTGAGAGGAAGGTAAAGAATGAAGCATGCAAAATACTTTTGAAGAAATAACGACTTTAAAATTTCCCAAATTTGGCAAAAGGAACAAAGCTCAAGCAATATAAACCTATGGGAAACCTATGCCCAGACATATCATAATAAAACTTCTGAAAATCAAAGAAAAAGAAAAAAAATCTTGAAAGCAGCAAGGAACAATGAACACATTATTTACAGGAG
Source organism: Saimiri boliviensis (assembly GCF_048565385.1). NCBI lineage: Eukaryota > Metazoa > Chordata > Mammalia > Primates > Cebidae > Saimiri > Saimiri boliviensis. Next base: position 61,949,822 of record NC_133456.1, read on the forward strand.
ACCAATTGAAGTGACTGTAGATTACTCATGAGAAATCACAGAGTTCATATTTCTGCACAATGTATATTTAAAGTCCTGAAAAAAAACAAATGCCAAGCCAGAATTCTACTTTAGCAAGAATGTCCTTCAGGAATGAGTTGAAGTAAGGACATTCTCAGGTGAAAGACAACTAAGAGAATTCACTGCCAGCAGCAGACCTGCTCTGAAGGAATTGCCAAAGAAATTCTTCAGGCAAAAGGAAAATGATACCAGAAGAAAACTTGGAACATCAGGAATAAAGAAAGAGAAGAGAAAATGGTAAACTTATCAGAGTGGCACATTTCCAGATAAATATAACAGACTACTCCTCTCTTATTGAGTTAAAAAATATTATGCATGGTTGAAAGCCAAAGTTATAACATTGTCTAATGGAGTTTTCACTGTATATAAATGTAGTAAATAAAATAACTACAGCAAAAAGCCTATATACTTGAAAGGTTTCTGTATTCAACTTGAGATGCTAAAATATTTGAAAGTGAAAAATGAAAAGTAGTGGGCAAAGGATATCAACAGACATTTTTCAAAAGAAGACACACAGGCATCCAACAAGTGTATAAAAATGCTTAATATCATTAATCATTAGAGAAATGCAAATTAAAACCACAATGAGATGCAATCTCATACCAGTCAGAATGTCTGTTTATTGAAAAGTCAAAAAATAACAGATGCTGATGAGGCTGTAGAGAAAAGGGAATGCTTATGCACTGCTGGTGGGAATGTAATTTAGTTCAGTCGTTGGGGAAAGCAATGTGACAATTCCTCAAAGAACTAAAAATAGAACTACCATTCAACCCGACAATCTCACTGCTGGATGTATACCCCTCAAAATATAAATTGTGCTACCATAAAGACACATGGATATGTACATTCACTGCAGCACTATTCACAGTAGCAAAGACATGGAATCAACCTAAATGCCCATTAGTGATAGAACGGATAAAGAAAATGTTGTACATGCATACCATGAAATACTATACTGCCACAAAAAAGAAGGAGATCATGTCCTTTGCAGGAACATGAATGGAACTGGAGGCCATTATCCTTAGCAAACTAATGCAGAAACAGAAAAGCAAATACCACATGTTCTCACTCAGCTAAATGATGAGAACAGCTGGACAACACACACTGGGGCCTATTGGAGGGTAGAGGGTGGAAGAAGGGAGAGATTCAGAAAAAAACCCCAAACTCTCCGGTATTATGTTTAGTACCCAGATAATGAAATAATCTATACACCAAACACCCAAGTCATGAGTTTACCTACATAACAAATCTGCACATGTACCCTGGAACCTAAAATAAAAGTTAAAAATTTTTAATAAATAAATTGAAAAAAAAAAGAAGTGAAATGTTCTGTATATTGTAATCCCTAGAAGTATTTTCTAAAATATTATTTCAAGATACTATTCAAAGGAATATGGTAACAAAAGAGAATGTATACATACGAGCTGTGTTCTCAGATCATAATGAAATTCAATTAGAAATCAGTAACAGTAAGGCAGTTGGAAAAACATTTGGGGAAAAATAGAGTAGACAAATAAAATAAAATACCAAAAACATGTTCAAATAACAAATAAAAAGGCAGGAAAGGGGAAATAAGAACAGAAAACCCAGGGAACAAATACAAAATAAATAATAAAATGATTGACTTAAATCCAAACATATTAATATTTGCACTAAAATATACATAATCTGAATTAAAATATGGAGATTGTCACAATGGATTTAAAAAATGACCCAGCTATATATTGTTTATATAAAACTCATCTCAAATATAATGACAAAAGTAGGCTAAAAGTAAAAGGAGGAAAAGGATATATTATGTAAAAACAAATAAAACATAAGCTGAAATGGCTATATCAATGCCATACAAAGACCCCCCAAAAAATGAACATGGATGAAGAGGGAGACTATATAATAAGAGAAGATGGCAGGAAGAAAAAATAATCCCAAATGTTTGTACATCTAGTGACAGAGCTTTAAAACACACAAAGCAAAATCTGAAAGAACTAAAAGTAAAAATAGATAAATCCACAATTATAATGGGAAAACTCAATATTCTTTTCTCAGTAACTGACAGGACAGATAGAAAATCAGCAAGGAAATAAAAGAACTGTATAACACCATTAAACAATTAGGTTTAATTGATATGTACACAACATTCCATATAGCAATAGCAAAATATAGTCTTTCCAAGTGCATGTGAAACATTCACCAAGACAGACAATATTCTGGGTACTAAAACAAAACTTAACAAATATGAAAGAATTAAAATTATATGAAGTATCTTCTCTGACTACAATGGAATTTGATTTGAAATCAATAAGAAACAGTTAGGAAAAATCTCCAAACACTTGGCAATTATTAATACACTGCTAAATAATTTACATGTCAAAGAAGAAGTTTCAAGGAAAATTAGAAAATATTGTTCAGTGAATGAAAATGAAGAAAAATATATCAAAATTTGTGGGCTATAGCTAAAGCTGCGTTTAGAGGAAAATTCTTAGCATTAAATGCTTATATCAGAAAAGAAAGTCTTAATAATAATTAATGTTTCCACTTTAACAAACTAAAAAAAGGAAAATAAAAACTGCAAATCAATTAAAAGAAAGGAAATAATGAAGATAAAAAGAGAAATCAATTAAGTTGAAAATAGATAATAAAATCAATGAACTAAAAGAGTTGGTTCTCTGAAAAGATCAGTAAAATTTATAAATGTCTAAAAAGACTGACAAAGAAAAAAAAGATAATGAATATCAGGAATTTCAGAAATGAAATAGGCCATGTCACTTCAAAGCCCAGAGAGTATTAGAAATTATCCAACATAAAATAGAAAATATGAATAAGTGGAGGAGGATTCAAGATAGCTGAATAGAAAGAGCTTCAGAGTGCAGTTCCCAGCAAGAACAACTCAGAGGGTGAGTGCCCACTGCATTTCCAAACAAATTTTCACTGCCCAGAGACCAGGAGATTCCTGGGCTGAAAAGCGCCATGGGTTTTCAGCATGGCAAGTTTCAGCCTGTGCTGGGTTGGCACACAGAAACACACAAATCTGGGTGGCCATTTCAACTGGTGCCTGGAATGCCTGCGAGACAGAGCCACCCATTCAACTGAAAGGGAGGGGGCTGAGACAGGGAGCCAGGTTATCTGGCTCAGTGGGTACCACCCCCACAAAACAAACAATCTGAAATGCTCTGGATTGAGAGCTTCCCAGCAAGTGCAGCTGGACCCAGGACAGTCCAGCTCAGTCGGGGGAAGGGCAAACACCACTACCAAGGCAGTCCACCACTACCAAGGCAGTTCACACAGCAGCTGGGCAGAGCCTGCAGCAGCTCAGCAACGCCTCTGCTGGCAGACTGTGACTAGACTACTCTGTGTGGTGCAGGGCATCTATGAAAAAAGGCAGCAGCACGACAGGAACTTATAAATAAAGCCAACCTTCCTAGGACAGAGCGCCTGGGAAAAGAGGTGGTTATGAGTTCTGTTGCAGGAGACTTAAAAGTATCTGCCCAGCAGGTCTGCATGCAACAATGGAGCTCCCAGCACAGCACTTGAGCTCCTGTAAGGGACCCAGTGTCTCCTCAAGCAGCTCCCTGACCCCTGTATAGCTAAAGAGACACCTCATAAAGGAGAGCTCAGGCTGACATCTGGCAGGTACCCTTCTGGGACAAAGGTAACAGAAGAAGAAACTGGCAGCAACCCTTACTGTTCTGCAGCTCCCATGGGTGATCCCCAGGCAAGTAGGGTCTGGAGTGGACCTCGAGCAGTCCTGCAGAGGGTGCTGACTGTTAGAAGGAAAACTAAGAAACAGAAAGAAATAACTTTATCATCAACAAAAAGGATGTTCACTCAGAGTCTCCATCCAAAAGTCACCAACTACAAAGACCACAGGTAGATAAAGCCACTAAGATGGGAAGAAACCAGCACAAAAAGGATGCAAACATCAAAAACCAGAATGCCTCTCCTCCTCCAAAGGATCACAACTCCTTACTAGCTAGGGATCAAAGATGGATGGAGAATGAATCTGATGAATTGAAAGAAACAGGCTTCAGAAGGTGGGTGATAACAAACTTCTCTGAGCTAAAAGAACATGTGCTAACCCAATGCAAAGAAACTAAGAACCTAGAAAAAGGGTTAGATGAGATGCTAACTAGAATAAACAGCTTAGAGAAGAATATAAACCACTTGATAGAGCTAAAAAACACAATACAAGAACTTTGCGAAGCAGACACAAGTTTCAAAGGCTGAGTCGACCAAGCAGAAGAAAGCATATCAGAGATTGAAGATCAACTCAATGAAATAAAACAAGAAGGCAAGAATAGAGAAAAAAGAGTGAAAAGAAATGAACAAAGCCTCCAGGAAATATGAGATTATGTGAAAAGGCCTAATCTATGTTTGATAGGTGTACCTGAATGTGATGGGAGAGAATGAATCCAAGCTGGAAAACACTCTTCAGGATATTTTTTAGGAGAACTTCCCCAACCAAGCAAGGCAGGCCACCATTCAAGTCCAGGAAATACAGAGACCACCACAAAGATATTCCTCAAGAAGAGCAACCCGAAGGCACATAATTGTCAGATTCACCAGGGTTGAAATGAAAGAAAAAATGGTAAGGGCAGCCAGAGAGAAAGGTTGGGTTGCCCACAAAGGGAAGCCCATCAGACTCACAGCGGATCTCTTGGCAGAAACCCTACAAGCCAGAAGAGAGTGGGGGCCAATATTCAACATCCTTAAAGAAAAGAACTTTCAACCTAGAATTTCATATCCAGCCAAACTAAGCTTCATAAGCAAAGGAGAAAGAAAATCCTTTATGGACAAGCCATTGCTGAGAGATTTCATCACCACTGGGCCTGCCTTACAAAAGCTCCTGAAAGAAGCACTAAACAAGGAAAGGAACAACCAGTACCAGCCACTCCAAAAACACACCAAATGGTGAAGACCATCGACACAATGGAAAAAAATGCATCAGCTAATGGACAAAACATCCAGCTAGCATCAAAATGGCAGGATCAAATTCACACATAACAATATTAACCTTAAATGTAAATGGGCCAACTGCCCCAATCAAAAGACACAGACTGGCAAATTGGATAAAAAGTCAAGATCCATTGGTGTGCTGCATTCAGGAAACCCATCTCACATGCAAGGACACACGTAGGCTCAAAATAAAGGGACGAAGGAAGATTTATCAAGCAAATGGAGAGAGAGAGAAAAAAAAAAAGAAACAGGAGTCGCCATCCTAGTCTCTGATAAAATGGACTTTAAACCAACAAAGATCAAAAGAGACAAAGAAGGGCATTACATAATGGTAAAAGGATCAATGCGCTGAGGAGAGCTAATGATCCTAAATATAGACTCACCCAATACAGGAGCACCCAGGTACAAAAAGCAAGTTCTTAATGACCTACAAAGAGACTTAGACTCCTACACAATAATAGTGGGAGATTTTAACACTCCATTGTCAATATTAGATCAATGAGAAAGAAAATTAACAAGGATATCCAGGACTTGAACTCAGATCTGGACCAAGCAAACCTAATAAATATCTACAGAAATTTTCACCCCAAATCCACAGAATACACATTCTTCTCAGCACTGCATTGCACCTACTCTAAAACTGACCACATAATTGGAAGTAAATCACTCCTCAGCAAATACAAAATAATGGAAATCATAACAAACAGTCTCTCAGACCACAGGGCAATCACATTAGAACTCAGAATTAAGAAACTAACTCAGAACCACACAGTTTCATGGAAACTGAACAACTGGCTCCTGAACGTTGACTGGATAAACAATGAAATGAAGGCAGAAATAAAGATGTTATCTGAAACCAATGAGAATGAAGACACAATGTACCAGAATCTCTGGGACACATTTAAAGCAGTGTCTAGAGGGAAATTTATAGTAATAAATGCCCACATGAGAAGCAAGGAAAGATCTAAAATGGACTGTCATAAAAATTGAAAGAGCTAGAGGAGCAAGATAAAAAAAATTCAAAAGCTAGCAGAAGACAAGCTATAACTAAGATCAGAGCAGAACTGAAGGAGACAGAAACACACAAAAAAAAAACCCTTCAAAAAATCAATAAATCCAGGAGCTGGTTTTTTGAAAAAAATCAACAAAATAGACAGACCACTAGTCAAATTAATAAAAAAGAAAAGAGAGAAGAATCAACTAGATGCAATAAAAAACAATATAGGGTATATCACCACTGATTCCACAGAAATACAAACTACAATCAGAGATTACTACAAACAACTCTGTGCACACAAACCAGTAAACCTGGAAGAAATGGATAAATTCCTGGACACTTGTACCCTCCCAAGCCTAAACCAGGAAGAAGTTGAAACCTTGAATAGAACAATTACAAGGGCTGAAGTTGAGGAGGCAATTAATAGCCTACCAACCAAAAAAAATCTGGGTCCAGATGGGTTCATAGCCGAATTCGATCAGATGTACAAAGAATTCTGAAACTATTCCAAACAATACGAAAAGAGGGAATCCTTCCCAAATCATTTTATGAGACCAACATCATCCTGATACCAAAACCTGGCAGAAACTCAGCAAAAAAAGAATACTTCAGGCCAATATCCATGATGAACATAGATGCAAAAATCTTCAGTAAAATACTGGCAAACCGATTGCAACAGCACAGCAAAAAATTTATCCATTATGATCAAGTAGACTTCATTCCAGGGATGCAAAGTTGGTTCAACATACGCAAGTCTATAAACGTAATCCACCACATAAACAGAACCAAAGACAAAAACCACATGATTGTCTCAATAGATGCAGAGAAGGCCTTTGACAAAATTCAACAGCACTTTATGCTAAAAATTCTCAATATACTAGGTATTGAAGGAACATATCTCAAAACAATAAAAGCTATTTATGACAAACCTACAGCCAATATCATACTGAATGGGCAAAAACTGGAAGCATTCCCTTTGAAATCCAGCACTAGATAAGGATGCCCTCTCTCACCACTCCTATTCAATATAGTATTGGAAGTTCTAGGCAGAGCAATTAGGCAAGGAAAAAATTAATAAATAAAGGGTATTCAATTAGGAAAAGAGAAAGTCAAATTGTCTCTATTTGCAGATGACAAGATTGTATATTTAGAAGACTCTATCATCTTAGCTCCAAATCTCCTGAAACTGATAAGCAACTTCAGCAAAGTCTCAGGGTCCAAAATCAATGTACAGAAATCACAAGCAGTTCTATACACCAATAACAGACTAACAGAGAGCCAAATCATAAGCAAACTCCCATTCACAATTGCTACAAAGAGAATAAAATACCTAGGAATATAACTAACAAGGATGTAAAGGACCTCTTCAAGGAGAACTACAAACCACTGCTCAATGAAATAAGAGAGGACACACAGATGGAGAAACATTCCACGCTCATGGTTAGGAAGAATCAATATCGTGAAAATGGCCGTACTGCCCAAAATAATTTATAGATTCAATGCTATTCCCAACAAGCTACCAATGGCCTTCTTCACAGAACTGGGAAAAAAACCACCTTAAACTTCATATGGAACCAAAAGAGAGACTGCATAGCCAAGACAATCCTAAGCAAAAAGAACAAAGCCAGAGGCATCACACTACCTGATTTCAAACTATACTACAAGGCTACAGTAATCAAAACACCATGGTACGGGTACTGAAACAGAGACATAGACCAATGGAACAGAACAGAGACCCTGGAGGCAACACCACACATCTACAACCATCTGATTTTGACAAACCTGACAAAAACAAGCAATGGGGAAAGGATCCCTTGTTTAATAAATGATGTTCACAAAACTAGCTAGCAGTGTGCAGAAAGCAGAAACTGGACCCCTTCCTGATACCTTACACTAAAATTAACTCCAGATGGATTAAAGACTTAAACATAAGACCTAACACCGTAAAAACCCTGGAAGAAAACCTAGACAAAACCATTCACGACATAGGCACAGGCAAAGACTTCATGACTAAAACACTAAAAGAATTGGCAACAAAAGCCAAAATAGACAAATGGGACCTAATTAAGCTCCAGAGCTTCTGTACAGCAAAAGAAACAATCATTAGAGTGAACCAGCAACCAACAGAATGGAAAAAAATTTTTGCAATCTACCCATCTGACAAAGGACTAATATCCAGAATCTACAAAGAACTAAAACAGAATTACAAGAAAAAAAAAAAAAACCAAAAAACTGATCCAAAAGTGGGCAAAGGATATGAACAGACACTTTTCAAAAGACAACATATTAGAGGCCAACGAACATATGAAAAAATGCTCATCATCACTGATTATTAGAGAAATGCAAATCAAAACCACATTGAGATACCACCTCATGCCAGTTAGAATGGTGATCATCAAAAAATCGCAAGACAACAGATGCTGGAGAGGATGTGGAGAAATAGGAATGCTTTTACTCTGTTGGTGGGAGTGTAAACTAGTTCAACCATTGTGGAAGACTATGTGGTGCTTCCTCAGGGACCTAGAAATAGAAATTCCATTTGACCCAGCAATCCCATATATACTGGGTATATACCCAAAGGATTAAAAATCATTCTACTATAAAGACACATGCACATGTATGTTCATAGTGGCACTGTTGACAATAGCAAAGACCTGGAACCAACCCAAATGCCCACCGATGATAAAGTGGACAAGGAAAATATGGCACATATACACCATGGAATACTATGCAGTCATAAAAAATGACGAGTTTGTGTCCTTTGTAGGGACACAGATGAATCTAGAAACCATAATTATCAGGAAACTGATACAAGAACAGAAAATCAAACAACACATGTTCTCACTCATAGGCAGGTGTTGAAAAATGAGAACACATGGACACAGGGAGGGGAGAATCACACACTGGGGTCTGTTGCAGGGGGCCAAGGGAGGGACTGTAGGAGGGTAGGGAGGTCAGGGAGGGGCAACATGGGGAGAAATGCCAGATGTAGGTGACTGGGGATGGAGGCAGCAAACTGCATTGCCATGTGCATACCTATGCAACAATCCTACATGATCTGTACATGTACCCCAGAACCTAAAGCACAATTAAAAAAAAAAAAGAAAGAAAATGTAAATAGTGCTGTAACTATTATATAAACTGAATTCATAATTTAAACTTTCCAAAAAACAGAAATCTGCAATTCCAGATAGTTTCACAGAAAAATTCTAGCAAATATTTAATGATTAAATAATGACAATTCTATACAATATTTTCCTGAAGACAGAAAAGGAGGGAATATTTCCCAACTAATTTATCATAATGCTGAAACCAAAGACAGTACAAGAAAAAAACACTACACACTAATACTCTTCATGAACATATGATATGGTTTGGCTGTGTTCCCACCCAAATCTCATCTTGAATTGTAGTTCTCATAATCCTCATGCGTCCTGGGAGGGACCCTGTGGAAGATAATTGAGTCATGGAGGTGGTTACCCCCATGGTGCTGTTCTCATGATATTGAGTGAATTTTCACAAGATCTGATGGTCTTATAAAGGGCTTTTCCTCCTTTGGCTTGGCACTTCTTCCTGCTATCATGTGACAAAGAACGTGTTTGCTTCCCCTTCCACCATGATTATATGTTTCCTGAGGCCTCCCCAGCCATGCAGAACTGTGAGTTAATTAAACCTCTTTCCTCTATAAATTTCCAGTCTCAGGCAGTCCTTTATAGCCATGTAAGAATGGACTGATATAACATAGATGCAAAAATCCTTAACAGAATTTTAGGCATTTGAAGCTAGCAACGTACAAAAAGAGTAATAAATTACAACCAAGTGGAGTTTCTCCTGGGCTATGCCAGGTTAGTTTAGTATTTGAAAATCAGTCGCTGTAATAGGAAAAGTCAAAAGGAAAAAAAGCCATATGATCATATCAATTAATACAGTAAAAACATATCACAAAATTTAGTATCAATTTATGATTTAAAGAAATTATGAAAACCTCTTAGCAAACTACAAAAAGAAACTTTTGTCAATCTAGTAAAGGACATCATTGAAAAACCAACAAAAATCACATTTAATGGTGAAAGATTGAATGCTTTCCTCCTATAAATAAGAACAAAGCAGACTTCCTCTACCTCTATTCCTATCCTAGCCAGTGCAGTTAGGCAAGAAAAAGAAAGGAATTCATATTGGAAGAGAAGAAATAGAACTATCCCTGTTCACAGATGAAATGATTGTTTACATGTGTCAAAAAAATAGACACACTAGACACACACACAGAGACCCCTCCTAAGTGAATTTAGCAATGTTGCAGAGAACAAGTGAAAAAAAAAAAAAAAGTCGATCACATTTCTTTTTTTTACTTTTATTTTTTTGAGACAGAGTTTTGCTCTTGTTACCCTGGCTGGAGTGTAACGGCACGATCTCGGCTCACCGCAACCTCTGCCTCCTGGGCAATTCTCCTGCCTCAGTTTCCTGAGTAGTTGGGATTCAGGCATGCACCACCATGTCCAACTAATTCTTTTGTATTTTTAGTAGAGATGGGGTTTCACCATATTGGCCAGGATGGTCTTGATCTCTTGACCTCGTGATCCACCCGCCTTGACCTCCCAAAGTGCTGGGATTACAGGCGTGAGCCACCACACCCGGCTGATCATATTTCTATATACTTATTGCTAATAAGGAACTGCAAACCAGGTATTTTTCAAATGCTGTTTAAAATAACTCCAAACACTGAAATACTTATATATAAATTTAATACAACATGTAAAGGGTCAATAAAATGTGGATGAAATAAATCAAAGAAGACCTAAATAATTGAAAATACATACCGCACTCAAAAATTGGAAGATTACAATGTAAAGATGTTAATCACCCCCTCCAAATTCATCTATAGATTTAGCATAAACACAATCAAAATTCCAGCAGGTTTTTTTGTCGACAGAAATAAGTTGATTCTAAACGTATATGGAAAGGCGAAAAAGAATAGCTAGTGTGATTTTAAAAGGAACAGAGTTGGAGAAATCACACTTTTCCATTTTAAGGCTTCTGTAAAGCTGCAGTAATTGAGATCAAGATAGCATGGTATTGGCAGAAAGATAAACATGTAGATCAACGGAACAGAATAGACTTCCAGAAATAGACCTACACAAAGATGGCCAACGGATGTTATTTTAATTGACGTATAATTCACATACAGTACAATGCAGCGACTCGAAGTGTGTAAATTGATGTTTTGACTAGTGCACATACCCATGTAACGCACACCCTGTAAAGTAAATTCCCATTTCCATTACTTCAGAAAGTTCCCATGTTGCCTACCCCCATAAGCAACTACTGTTTTACCAGTTGAGTTTGTCATCAGTGTGCAGAGGCAATTCAATAGGGAAAGGATAGTCTTCTCAATAAGTGATGTTTAAAGCATTTGGCGATCCAAATACAACAAAATGAACCTTAACCTAAATCTCATACCTTATACCAAAATTAACTCAAGTTACACATTTAAATGTAAAACACAAAATTATAGAACGTTTGGAATTAAACATAGGGAAAAATCATGATCCATAAAAAAAATTAATAAACTGGGCTTCATCAGAATTAAAAACTTGTTCTGGGAAAGACACTGGTAAAAGAATGAAAAGACAAACTACAGACAGAGAAAATAAGTTACCAATCACATATCCAATGAAAGACTTGTATTCGGAATGTGTTAAGAACTCTTGAAACTCAGCATTAAGAGAACAAACAGTGCAATATTTAAAATGAGCAAAAGACTTGAACAGACACTTCACTAAAGGGGATACATGGATGGCAAATAAGCACACAAGAAGATGTTCAACATAATCAGCCATTAGGGAAAAGCAAATTAAAACCACGATGAGATACCCTCCACACCTATTAGAATGGCTGAAAATTTAAAAATAACTCTGGCAAACACTGTGACAGTTTCTCATAAAGTTACAGGCACATCTACCAGTTGTCTCAGCAACCCCACTCCTAGGAATTACCTAGGTATTACAACATGGAAACTGATCTTCACCCCCAAACCCGTACGTAAATGATTATAGCAGCTCTATTTATAGACATACTGCACTCATAAATGGGAAAACAACAATGTAAAAATGTGAATCCTCCCCCAAATTCATCTATAGATTTAACACAAACCCAGCTCTCTTTATAATGATTGTAGCAGCCAAAAATGGAAACAGCTGAATGCTCTACAACAGGTAAAAACAGAGTTATGTCCACACAATAGAATTCTGCTCAGTAGTAATAAGAAGAATAATTTCAAAAAGGACTACGGATACATGCAACAGCATGGATGACTCTCAAAGACATGTCAAGCGAAAGAAGCCAGTCTCAAAAAGTTAGATACTGTTTGATTCCATCTATGTGATCTTGTGGAAGAGACAAAATGTTGTTGATGGGTAACAGCAGTGTTTGCTAAGGGTCAGGGTTGCAGGGTTGGGGCAGAAGGTCCTGACTGCAAAAGGATGGCATGAGAAAGTTTTCTGGGTGGTGGAATTGTTTTGTATTCTGATTGTGGGAGTGGTTACTTGAATGTGTACCTGCGTGAGAATTCACAGAACTGTGCTCACATACAAAGTCAATTTTACTGTACATTCATTTAAAAAGTAAAGTTTTAAGAATTTTTTTAAAAAGTTAAAATGTTTTCAATGAGACAAACATAACAGGAAGAAAATATTGGTCCAGAGTATGTTATTTATTTTCAGTGTTCAAATATTCAGGAAAAATATATTGTGTTTTTTGTAGGTAAAGATGAAAAGGAAAAAAAATAAAAAAGGGAAAAAGTAAGTATTGCCTTAAGCAGGGGTTCCCAAGCTTCCGTTTCTGTAAGAATCATCTGGATAATTTTTTAACATTGTTTTTTTTTTCCCTAGACTTCACCCCATCGTCATTCTTTGAGACATTACTTGGCTGGAACAGAAAAGGTAAGTTTTCTCAGCTGCATAGGTAGAGACACCACGTGTTCTATAATGCCAGATTAAGACCACACTGGGCTTGTTCCAGTAAATCAAAGAGAGATGCTTCTGGATTCAGTTAAGTCATTAGGCCAAAATCTTCCTTCAGAGAGTTTACATTTGCAGTGGTTAGGCTTGTAAAATGAGACACATAAATAAACCCTCCTCCTACCAGCAAAATGAAAGCATTTTTTTCCTCTTCACGGATTGAAGCAGTTCAAGTGAGTGTCTTTGAGTTTTCCTAGGCAGTCACCAAGGAACATTATCCTTAACAAATCAGTTGATGATTTAAATGACTGCTCCAAGTTATTGGTGGAACATAAAGTTTTTTTTGTTTTGTTTTGTTGGCTTTTGTTTTTTTGGTGGGAGGCCGGGAGAGGAGACGTTATTGTATAAAAGCAACCACATATGGCATTTTGGATTCTGGAAAATAATGTCAAAAGCACAACTAAGAAAGTCCTCTCTTTCCTACAGTTTCAGTTTGATATTAGCCTAACCTTAAAATTCTGTTTTTAAAGTAATGTTGAAGGGGTCATATCTGATTTTTCATAGGCTTTTTTTTTTAAAGAGAGAAGTAAAATAAACTCCTAACATGCTTATAGTTTCATTATCTCCCTAATTATCCAAAGTTTTAGAATAATCCTAAGTTTTAATATTCTAATTACTCTAAATTTTGGAGTAATGCAAATTAAATTGTTATCTAACTTGTTGACCTTGTAGAAAGAGTGGAAAGAGAACAAGAGCTGGATATTTTGATTCCAGAGGCACTGGTTTCATGACAGTTTTGGGTATGACCCAAAAGTTCCACCCATCGAAACAGTAGCTGTTTTTCTCCAGCCCACATGGCCACACTCAAGTCTAGTATTCTGAACCAAAGGCACAGGTTGACTCCCAGCCCTGGGCCCCTTCACCAGCCTAAGGGGATGATTTGGGAATTTCAAACATCCAGGGTTGTCACAGCATCCTACCTCTTCTAAAGTGGGTCCCTCTTTGTAGGATGAAAAGAAGAGCTTTTGTTTCACCTTTCAGCGAAGGAAGAGGATTGGCTCCGCAAAAGGGCAGGATGCAGATGGAACTGACGGACTCACAGGCCTAACCTCTGTTGGCCTTGCCAACCTTGAGAATGGGAATACCCTGGCCGGCAGGCCTGATCCTAAGAGCTATGTTCAAAAGTGCAACACAAGTACACCACTTTGAAAAACCATCTGGCAGTTTCTTACAAAACTTAACATGCAATCCAGCAATTTGGTTCTTAAGTATTTACCCAGAGAGTTGAAAACATGTCTACATAAAAACATGCACACAGATGTTTATCGAAGTTTTATTTGTAATTGTAAAACTTAGAAGCAACCAAGATGTGGCCGGGTGCAGTGGCTCACACCTGTAATCCCAGCACTTTGGGAGGCCAAGGTGGGCGGATCATTTGAGACCAGGAGTTTGAGACCATCCCGACCAACATAGTGAAACCTTGTCTCTGCTGAAAATTCAAAAATTAGCTAGACATGGTGGCAGGCACCTGTAATCCCAGCTACTCAGCAGGCTGAGGTAGGAAAATTGCCTGAACCCGGGAGGTGGAGGTTGCAGTGAGCTGAGATCATGCCACTTCACTCCAGCCTGGATAAGAGTAAGACTCCATCTACCAAAAAAAAAAAAAAGCAACCAAGATGTCCTTCAATTGGTGAATGGCACATCCATTCAATGAAGTATTATTCAGTGATAAAAAGAAATGAGTTATTGAGCCATGGAAAGATATGGAAAAACCTTAAATGCATATTACTACACTAAAGAAGCCAATCTGAAAGGGCTGTATACTGTATGATCAGGCGTCCCCAAACTGCAGCACCCTGAGGCCATTTATCCGGCCCCCCGCCACACTTCAGGAAGGGGCACCTCTTTCATTGGTGGTCAGCGAGAGGAGCACAGTATGTGGTGGCCCTCCAACGGTCTGAGGGACAGTGAACTGGTCCCCTGTGTAAAAAGTTTGGGGATGCCTGCTGTATGATTCAGACCACAAGGTCAGGAGTTCGAGACCAGTCTGGCCAACATGGTGAAACCCCATCTCTACTAAAAATACAAAAATTAGCTGGGCATGGTGGTGCATGCCTGTAATCCCAGCTACTCTGGAGGCTGAGGTAGGAGAATTGCTTGAACCAGGACCCGGGAGGCAGAGATTGCATTGAGCCAAGATTGCACCACTGCACTCCAGGCTGGGCAACAGAGTGAGACTCTGTCTCAAAAAAACAAAACAGAAAAGAAAAATCATGTATCAGTATTGGCTCAATTGTAGCACATGTGCCATGCTAATGCAAGATGTTGGTAATAGTGGAAATGGCTGTGTGTGCATATGTGTAGGTAGGTGTGAGAGCATATACGGAGACTCCCTGTACTTTCCACTCAATTGTTCTGTAAATTTAAAACTGTGTAAAAAAATAGTTTCCTAATTTAAAAAACATACACAAAACACATGTGGAAGGCCTCTTGCCCTGGGCAGGATCCCAGGCCACATTGCAACATCTTGTGGATTTGCTTTAGTTTCCTTGATGGTTTGCACCCTGGGTTTTCTGAACTTCAAAGGACCCTGGCCACCTGAGGTGTTCATTCCTACGTGTTGCCTGTCTTGGCCACCTTCAAAATCACCTGCAGTACTAGCCAAGCTCTGCCCATGCCAAGAATGTTTTGGCTTCCCCCACAGGTGTACCCACAGTACCTTGAGTCTTTATGTCTCTGAGTGACAACCACCTCATCCATCAAATGGACATAATGACACAATATGTTTTTACACTTGTTCTCATGCAACCCACATGTACCAAGTTCCTTCCTTGTACCAGGCACTGTTCCAGGCACAAGGGCTGCTACTGTGAAGAAAAGAGACAAAATTCCCTGTCCGTGTGGGCTTCCATTCTGGAATGGATTAGTAGGAAAACTCATGGAATTCATAAAATAGTGTTTGGCTCATAGCAGATGCTTGATAAACAGCAGCAACTGTAGCGGTGAGCGCACTGACTCTACAGGGACAAGAGCTATCATTTGGGGCTTGGCAGGAAAACACCTGTGCAAACCCTATAAATGCCAGCCCCAGGCAGGCTGCAGCAACGATATGCCCCAGCAGATGGCAGCAGCTGAAGACACATCCCACGGCAGCCCTGAGTGCCCGCTAAAGGGAGGAAGGAGGGATGGTCTGATGAATGAGAGGCTCAGACTGTTATCCTCTGGATCACAACAAAATCCTGTTCTTTCCTCCTGAAAACAGAGCTCCTTATCTTATGGAGTCATCTCTAGCTTTGTCCTTTCACAAGCAGCCACTTAACCCCCTGCAGCAAGGAGACAAATCCTTCCCAGCCCTGCATGTCAGACCTGAGGTTTCAACTGCTGAATTTCAGAGAGGAAACATCCTGAGAATTCCGTGGATTCAGAGGGTCTAAAGTCAAAGGCCTCTAGGGGGCAGGTGGGGAATGATTGTATGAGCAGGAGGAAAGAGGAGAATTGGCTGAAAGGCTAAAGATGCGTCTCAGAGCTCTTCCTGGCTCCACCAGATAGGGCAGTACAGATGCCCCAAATGCTGGGAGAAGCAAGATAGCTGGACTGTGTGTGATGTGAGGTCACCCCATTTTCTTTTTTCTTGAGACAGGGTCTTACTCTGTCCATCATGGCTCACCACAACCCCCACCTCCTGGGCTCAGGAGATCCTCCCACTTCAGCCTCTGGAGAATCTGGGATTTCAGGTGCACACCACCATGCCTGGTTAATTTATTTTTCCTTTTTTGTTGCTTTTTTTTTTTTTTTTTGTAGAGATGAGGGTTCACCATGTTGCCCAGGCTGATCTCAAACTTGTGAGCTCAAGCAATCTGCCCACTTTGGCCTCCCAAAGTGTTGGGATTACAGGCGTGAGCCATGGCACCTGGACTCCCGTTGCCTCATTTTCAGAGCACAGTGTTGCCCCAAGAACATGTCTGGCGACTAGATCTGGGCTGAGCCCTCTAAGTTGTGACCCCTGACACTTCACTTGAGCTATTTCCACATAAATTACACGTCCTGATGGAAGCTGGAGAGGAGTGGTAATTTGCTGAAGGACACCCTGCTGGGCACAGGCCAGAGTTGAACTGTGTTCCCTTTACTGGTTCTGCTTATAAAGCTGTATCCCTTTGCCCTTAAGTGGTGTGTGTGTGTGTGTGTGTGTGTGTGTGTGTGTGTGCATGTGTGTGTCTGAAAAGAAAAAGTGGTTAAAATATGGAGTATAGCCTGAGATAACTGCAACAGGTATTATTACTTAACTATAGATAACACCACTAAGAATGTTGAACAATTGATTGAGCATTTACTATATGCCGGACACAGGGCTGAGCACTATCCATGGATTAACTCATTGTATCCTCACACCCAGCCCAGGAAAGCATTGTCATTATCCCCGTGTCACACAGATGGGAAGGAGGGCATGGAGTGATCTGCTGAGAGTTGGTGAGCTGGAAGTGGTAGGATCTTAATCATTTTGCTTTGACAAGGGAGTGATCAAAGGAGGGCTCTCTTCCTGGCCTCTTGGCCCAGGGGCCTCCCTAGGGAGGAGGCTAGAGGGATGGTCTCCTGAGATGGGGGTGTTATAGGAAAGGGGTGCCAATCCAGACCCCAAGAGAGGGTTCTTGGATCTCGCCCAAGAAATAATTCAGGGTGAGTCCGTAAAGTGAAAGCAAGTTTATCAGGAAAGTAAAGGAACAAAAGAATGGCTACTCCTAGACAGAGAAGTCCTGAAGGCTGCTGGTTGCCCATTTTTATGGTTATTTTCTGACAATATGCTTAAAAAAAAAAAAAGGTGGGGGTGGATTATTCATGTTTCCCCTTTTTCAACCATATAGGGTAACTTCCTGATGTCACCATGGCATTTGCAAACTCTCGTGGCACTGATGGGAGTGTAGCAGTGAGGACGACCAGAGGTCACTCTCATCACCATCTTGGTTTTGGTGGAATTTAGCTGGCTTCTTTACTGCAACCTGTTTCATAAGCAAGGTCTTTATGACCTGCATCTTGCACTGACCTCCTGTCTCATCCTGTGACTAAGAATGCCTTAACCGTCTGAGAATGCAGCCCAGTAGATCTCAGCCTTATTTTACCCAGCTCCTATTCAAGATGGAGTTGTTCTGGTTCACGTACCACTGACAGGAGAAGCCAGAACCCTGGCCTGCTGGGAAGGGGCTTGGAGAGAGCGTTTCCTCCCCACCTGGCCTTCAGGCATCACAGCCGACAACTTTCTACCTGTCTGCATCCTCAGATACACTTCCTGGGGAAGTCGACAAATGACACAGGAAAGAGAAACGCCTAGACCAGGAAAACTGGGAGACAGTGTCAGAAATTGGCTCTGGCTTCCTGGCAGAAGGAAGGGTCCTCCGAGGAGCTGCAGAGCCTGCTGGAAGTGAGTGAATGGCTGCTGGTTCTGCCAGGACACTGGTGACACAGCATGAGGACTTGGAGCAGGAGGGTAAGGGCAGCCAGCGCCCAGTCTCTCCCCACTCCTGTCTGTTCAACATTCTTTCAATGTCCTCTTACAATAACTCGCTCCCCCCGTCTCCTACCCCACACTCAGACACACGCTCAATATTCAGTGCTTTTCCAGCATTTTCTAGCTTGCCAGAACCCTGAGAGTTGTAATGCTGTGTCTGGACTCTCCTTTCTCAGCATTTACCCGTTTTTTGCGTAGGTAAGTCTCTTGACATCCCCAAGCTCAGTTTTCTCATCTGTAAAGTGGGATACTACTACTTATCTTACAGGGTATGGTTCTTATGAACTTTAGAGATAACATAGTACAGTTTCTGATATGTTGATACTCAATACACTGTATTAGTTACTGTCATGCTTCCTCGGGACAGGGTCTTATGCCCTGACCTTCCCAGTCCCCCCAGATACCAGCAGCTCTGGTGCTGCACTCTGGGTGGGCTTTCTCAAGGAATCAAAAACCAATCAAGAAAACTAATTCACAAAAAAAGTTCAAATAGAAAATAGTGGTTTAATGTGTTTCCCCTCCAGGGTAGGATTTGCATTTTAACAGAATTTTTCAATGCCTTAAGTTGAATGAGTGATGAACAGAGCAGAAACCAGGCTGCCAGCGTACCCGTGCAGCTCAGAGGTGCTGCGGTGCTGACAAAAACTAGGACACAGAACAGGAGACACTGGCATTTGGAATCACTTCTCCTCTCCTCTACCTTCTGTACACTCCCCACCCCAAACCATTAGAGTCAGAGACGCCTTGAGTCACGGCTGTGCTTTTCCTCTCTATATTTTTATTTCCCAATGTGTAAAATGAAATCATAGCTACCCTCATACCCACGTCCTAGGGTTATGATTGTTAGGATTGAATGAGTTGATGCACATACAACTCTCACCATAATGCCTGACCCCTAGGAAGCATGATATGTGGGTTAGTTGCATAATTACTGGGTTGGCCTTAAGTCCCAGTTCCTACAAATGTGAGCTATTAGTGAATATTATTCCTTCCGTTCAAACTTGTATTTGAAGATATATATGTCACATTTTCTGAAATCTTGAAGGCCTCTCAAACGCCATTTACATTTAGATTCAGAGGAAGCTACACTTAATCTATACTCTCTCATTAGTATAAAGCAGCTTGTTGCACTGGGAAAGACCCAGGGGCAGATGATTCAGACCTTGCTGACCTTGGAGCTGTATGACCTTGGACAAGGTGAGAAACAGGAATAATTCACGGAGTCTTTTAAGGATCAAATGGCATCATGGATGTGAAAGGTAAAAATCTTAAGAAAAAAGTAGAAAGCTATTACTGCTAACACTGCCAAGTGGATTCCTAGGAAGTGGGGCCAGGAAATTCTTCCTGCTTCTGCTCCCCAAACTCAGCATCTCATATATCAATAGATGTGGGTAGGGTGACTGGCCCGGGATAGCACACATGGCTGCTTAAAGCTGGCCCATGGAGATGTTTTGGCCTTAAGGATCAGAGCATAGAAAGGAAGACAAACAGCCTTTTCTTGCTGAGAAAGGAAGATGATAAGCCTTATTCTTGTTACCACATCCAGCCACAGTATGGAGCAGTGGGTCACCAGGATATTTTAATAGGAGCAGGGTAACTCCCAGCAAACCATGTCTTTGCTTCATTCCATAGAATTTCTTAAACTCTCTGCACTGAACTTTTCTCATCCAGACTTCTCCCTTTGCCAATGAAAGTTTTTTGCATTTTTCACATTTGTGAAATATACCACCTGTCATGTGTCTTTTCATGTGACATTCTGCTGTCTAAACACTACCCCCTACTTGTCCCTCTTTATTCTTGAGATCTTAACTCAGACATAGGTTTTTAGGGGCAAGCTGAGCTATTGGTCAAGTTAGATTCCTCTGGGCCCTGAGATTTCTTCCACTCCTCTGACATTCACGTAGAATCCTGCTCCTTGTCCTCAGGGCGATTTCCCTTAGTTGGTAATTATACATTTATACCCAGGGTGTGGTAGCTGAAATATGAGCATAAAGCCTTTGCAGCTCTTACCATCAAATTTATTTCCCCATTCCTTGAATGACTGGGGCTGGCCTTGTAACACGCTCTGACCCGTGGGATGTGGAGGCCCTACCCCTCCTGACAGACTGCCCTGTGACCTCCATGCTGGTCAGCCCAGAAGCAGTGGAGAGAAAAGGACAGAGAAGAACTGAGGTCATGCAAGGTGTCGAACACGAAAAAACAGCTCATAAAGGGAGACATAGCCTTGGGAGCCAGAGCATCGTTATGAGAGGAGTCTTCCTGGATTATTTTGATACCCTTCATTACATCCAGCACCTGATCCAGATTTTAGATTTTTCTCATGCCAGCTCTGTGTATGGTGAGATGTATGGGAAGTTTAAATAGCTCCACACAGTGTGGGATTCTGTACGTTAGCTTGGGCCACATGCTAGGGGCAGACTGCTACCCAAATGAGGAATTTATACACCAGGGCAATCAGCTTGCTTTTAATCAGAAAGGATTTCAGAAACATTGATTCCAAAAGCATTGCTAATCCTTACATGAAATCCAGAATCTTTGGTCATTCACAAAATGAGCATTAGAAATGCGTTCTTACTGTTAAAGTTAGAGGTTTTGAATTAACATATTAGATGCTGTAAGTGGATTTTCCTTGGGTAATTTAGTGGTAGTCAGGATACATATGTTGCCCAGAGCATTGTGGAGCCAGTCCTCTGCCCTTATAGGAAGAGGGTAGAAAGTCTAGGGAGGCCTGCAGTGGCTTCTCTTAGGGATGACACTGGCGACTTTGTCTCCTGGTCTCCTGATGCTGCCTCAAGGTTAGTGTCATGCCTGCTGCATGTGAACCTTTTAGGAAAGGTGAGGTTAAAATTAAGGGCAAAGACCTGGGACTTCATCCAGCTTGCAAAAACATTTTCTATAAGCCATTTTATGCCTTGTATTTAATAAGTATGTTTAAATAATATGTCTGTAATGTATGGGCAACAACTTGGTTGGAGACTTGCTTCCATTATAACTTGGCTTTCACGAACAAATAGTGAAAACCTTGATTGCTCTTTTTTTGAAGCTCTTTCCAGATCATGGAACACAGAAGGAAAACAAACAGAATGGCAGTCTTACTGCAGAGATGTGATGAGATTGGCGTTAGGTCTGATAACATGGCTGGAATTTACAGGGCAGAGTTCTAGAGAAGTAGAAGTCATACAGAGAAGAAGCTTCTGAAATCTGCTCAGAAAAAAAAAAAAAAAAAAAAAAAAAAAAAAGCTTCAGGAATCCTAGTCTCTTTGGGAACCAAGTGACATTTATACAGGACAAGAATCAAGGTGGCTAGGTGAAGAACAAAGCTATGAGCTGAACTGAGATTTAGAACTTGTGTGAAACTGATATACAGATGTATTTTTGACAGGGCTTTACTCTTGCCTAGGCTGAAGTGCAGTAGTGTGACCTCAGCTCACTGCAGTCTTGACCTCCTGGGCTCACGTGATCCTCCCACCTCAGCCTGCTGAGTAGCTGGGACTACAGATGCACGCCACTACACCCAGCAAATTTTCATACTTTTTGTAGAGTCAGGGTTTTGCCATAGTTCTAGGCTGGTCTCAAACTCTTGGGCTTAAGCAATCTGCCTGCTTCAGCCTCCCAAGAGATATTGGCTTAAGTCTAAGTATAAGTGAATAGGCTGCTTTGAAAATTCTGGGTACTCAGTTAACGCTCAAGAAAGGCCATGTGTTAGGAGAAGGTTACTGTTGTCTTGGAGTTAAAGGTATTTTAGCCGCTCCCTAACAAATATTAAAAACAAACCTCAAAGGATCAAGCTGATCCATAAGGAAATTAACTGTCTGCCAGACAAAATCTAATATTATTTAAAGGAAGACAACAAAATCCAGACACTCAACAACGCATCGTCCAAAATGCCCAGAACGTAGTAAAATATGCACAGACACCTGAAGAAGCAGGAAAATGTGAAGGGCAGAAAATCAGTCAATAATTGAAACAGATCAGAAGTGACAAGATGAAGGAATTAGGAGAAAAGGCTTTTAAACAGCTACTAAACAAAAACATTATGAGGAAATAGATGGCAAATTTCAATAGAGAAATGGAAATGATTTAAAAAAAAACAAATTAAAATCTAAAAACTGAAAAATACAAGATTTGACATAAAAATTCACTGGATGGTATTAATAAGACACTATAGAAGAAAACATTAGTGAACTCAAAGATAAAGCAATAGGAAGTAGTCAAATTGAAGCATGCAGAGAATAAAAGATGGAAAAAAAAAACTGAATAGAGTTTGAGCGACCTATGGGATCATATCAGGTGGTCTAACCTACATTTCAGAATCCTTGAAGGAGAGAAGAGTGAGAGAAGGACAGACAGAAATAGTTGTCCCAGCACTTTGGGAGTCTGAGGCAGGTGAATCACCTGAGGTCAGGAGTTCAAGACTAACCTGGCCAACATGGAGAAACCCCGTCTCTACTAAAAATACAAAAATTTAGCCAGGCCTGGTGGCATGCATCTGTAATCCCAACTACTTGGGAGGCTGAGGCAGGAGAATCACTTGAACCAGAGAGGCAGAGGTTGCAGTGAGCCAAGATAGCACCACTTCACTCCAGCCTGGGTGACAGAGACCGTCTCAAAAAAAAAAAAAAAAAAAAATGGGGAAATGTTTGTCAAAATATTTCCAAATTAGATGAAAACTTTAAACCCATGGATCCGAGAAGTTCAGCAAATCTTGATGAGGTAAAAACACAAAAAAATCCACACTACGGCATATCATGAAAAAATTGCTGAAAACCAAAAATAAAAAAATTAGGTTACCGAAAAAACCCATTATACACAGATGGACAACCATACAAATGATGACTGACTTCTCATAAAAAACAATATGAGCCAAAGACAGTGGAATGACATCTCCAAAGTACTGGAAGAAAAAAACTGCCCATCTAGAATTCTATGTCTAGTTAAAATACTGTTCAAAAACTCATTTCCAGGTGAAGAAAAACTAAAAATGTATCACCAGCAGAAGAAATACTAATGGAAGTTCTTTAGGAGAAGGAAAATAATAATGAAAATCTAAATCTAAGGCAAACAATGAATACTTTTAATGGTAAGTACCATTAAATGTAAAAGGTCCTTCCCCCACTTATAACTTCCGTAAAAGGTAATTTACTGTTTAAGACCAAAAATAACACCGATCTATTGTGAATGTTATAATGTGTGTATAAATAGAATGAATGTTAACAATAGCACAAAGGGGGCTGGGCATAGTGGCTCATGCCTGTAAGTGTTTGGGGAGGCTGAGGTAGAAGGATCACTTGAGCCCAGGGGTTTCAGACCAGCCTGAGCAATACAGTGAGATCCTAGCTCTACAAAAAATACAAAAGAATAATTAGCCACGTGCGGTGGTATGTACATGTAATCCCAGGTACTCGAGAGGCTGAGAGGAACGGACCGCTTGAACCCAGGAGTCAGAGCCTGCACTGAACTATGATTGCCACTGCACTTTAGCCTGGGTGACAAAGCAAGACTCTGTACACAAAAACAAAAGGAAAAAAAAAAAAAAGCAAACAAAAAACCCCACAACAACAACAATAAAACCAATAGCGCAAAGGATAGAAGAAAGAAACAGAAGCATATTGTTTAAAGTTTTTATAATATTTGTGAAATGGCATAATGTTATTTGAAGGTAGACTGTAATAAGTTAGCCATGCATATTTTAAACCCTAAAGCTACCACTAAATCAAACTATTTGTTGAATGAATGAAAGATTTATTCTGGCTATTAAAAACTTACCTTTTATGGAACTGCTGATTAAATTAGATGTGACATTTGTCTTCTCTTGAGCACTTTTATTCAGTGGGATAAGACAGTGGGCAATTTTCGCAAGGGCAAAGAAAGGATGAATGGGGAGCAGGACAGGGTGAATTTTCTGCTTCACTGTGCCTGATACAATGCTCCAATTGTTAGAATGTCAAACCAGATTCAACCAGACAGTACTGTAAATTCCAAAGGAAACATATTCCAGGAAAGTCTTCCAGCCAAGACCTTAGCTGGCCTCCTGTGGTGACATTCCATTAAGAAATATTCCAACTTACATTTAGGAAAGGATTAGAATTGACAAAGTGTCTTGGCTGCTAATGTAAATACTTGAAAGAAAATTTCCAAATTTTTAGAATATGACTTTTCCTTCACTTTTAATGCCAGTGTGAGGGTCCATTGCTTGTATTTTATCTTAAGATTTAGGTCTTGATGTTTACGCTGCACGTTTTTCAAGTGCTGTGCAGTGGATTAAAGGGAATTACATTTTGGGTGCTGGGTATGGATATTCCTGGGCAAATGGAAACCGAGCTTTCTTGGTTGTGGAGAGGATAAAGTCTGTTACTAGGAGAAGCTTCTATGCTTCTATTCATGGTGTAGCCACCAAAGGGTATATAATCAAAGAACGGATAGATTTCCACAAAGCATTTTCCACTCCTCCTCTTCACAGGAGGATAGATTAGCTGGGTCATAGAGAGGACTAGGAATGGGGGTGGATCCCCATTAGAATAATATTGAAAGGCATGGGGTGAGTGCACCCTCCCTTCTTCCTTGAAGCTTCTCCGCCCTTTCTCTAGTCTTCTCAATAGAACCCCGTGGTGGGCTGCTTGGAATCAGTATAATAGCGTGTATAATTATAATAATTATTTTGCATGCATGTAGCTCCTTTTTCCAAAAAAATTCAAAGGCAACATAAAAAGAAAAACACAACTCTCAGAACCTTGGTCAGCTTGTAAATCAGGATTCCTTAACATGGGGTTTGAGGCCAAGCGTGGCTTTCAGGGTACTGGTAAATTATTTGAAATGATTTGGAGAACAAACATTCATGCCTTTTTCCCAAGAAGGGAGTCCTTAGACTTACTGGGGCTTAGCAGGGAGTCCGAAAAAAAAAAAAAAAAGTAAAATCCATTGTTATAAAACATGCGTTCCTCTTACAAAAATTAAGAAGACTAAAATATTTAAGTATTTAATGTAATTACTGAGTTACTGAAGCCAAGAGGGAGAAGAACTAGTGTATTGAGGACACATTGTCTTGGTCTCACAATTTATGGGTTAAATGTTGTGGACCTATTTTATGGAAATAATTTAAACTTTTCCTGCAGATCATATGAGGCAAAAAAGAAAAAGAAAAGAAAAAAGAAATATTTTGAATTTGAAGAATGTATATCCTTTTCTGAAAGCAAATAGCACCAAAAGTTCTAAGACAATTCAAACCCAAATATTTTAGTCCAAGTCCTAATTTTTTCCACCCGTTTCCTGCTGTCGTAGATGACAGTCCCTGCTTTAATATAAAGCCAGTTCTTCCACATGCACGTTGGATTCCTCCCCGACTCAGCTACTCAACCAAATTGTTCCAGCCATCTCCCCATCAGAAGCTGGTCAATTGTGGCCTACAGACCAAACTAGCTGGCCTCTGTTTTCCTATGGCCCACAATCTAAAAATCATTTTTATACTTTTACATGGCTGGGAAAAATGTTTTTAAAAATAATATTTGGTGATACCTGAAAATGATACAAAACTCAAATTTCACTGCCCATGAATAGTTTGATCAGTCCCCAACACGCTCATTCATTTATCTATTGTCTATGTTTACTCTCACACTATATCAGCAGAGTTGAGAAGCTGCAATAAAAGCCATATGACCCATAGAGCCTAAAATATTTGCGGCCGGGTGCCGTGGCTCTTGCCTTTATTCCCAGGACTTTGGAGGCTGAAGCTGGTGGATCACTTGAGGTTAGGAGTTTGAGACCAGCCTGGCCAACATGACAAAACCCTGTATCTACTACAAATACAAAAATTAGCTGGGTGTGGTGGCACATGCCTGTGATCTCAGCTACTTGAGAAGTTGAGGCAGGAAGGTCACTTGAACCCAGGAAGTAGAGGTTGTAGTGAGCCAAGATCATGCTTTAGCCTGGGCAACAGAGACACCAGGTCTCAAACAAAAAAAAATGGCAATTTTCCTTTTTACAGAAAAATTCTGCCAACCCTTACCTTACATCATTTAATTTTGCCCCTACTCATAGTCGGCTGGAAGGTGATCCCCAAAGATATGCCATGTCCTAATCACAGAGCCCGTAAATGTAAATGTGACCTTAAATGGAAAAAGCATCTTTGCAGATTAAGTGAAGGATTTTGAGAAGAGGAGATCATCCCGGATTATCTGGAGGAGCTCTAATTGCTATCACAACTGTCCTTACGAGACAGGCAGAGGGAGACTAGAGGGACATACACCGTGGAGAAGATGATGTGTAAGAGGAAGCAGAGACTGAAGAGATGTAGCTACAAAGCCCAGGAATGCTAGCAGCCACCGGCAGCTAGAAGAGGCAAAGAATGGATTTTCTCCTGGAGGATGTACAGCCCTGCCAACGCCTTGACCTCAGTTGAGCGGAACTGATGTTAAACTTCAGGCATCAGAAATGTGAAAGAAACAAAACTGTTTATTTAAGCCACCAACTTTGTAGTAATTTCTTACAGCAGCCTCAGGAAACCAGTACACTACTGGTTTGTTTCTACTCCATCAGAATAGAAACAGGCTGTTACGTCTCCCATTAGGGAAGTTCTCTGATTCCACCTCCCCTGCTGGCTACTGTCCCATTTCTTGGATCCGGTTATGGTAAAACTTCTTAGGTGAGTTGCCAGTGTATATCCTCTCCAATTACTCTTCTCCCATTCCTCTCAACCCCATGCCAGGGAGGCACTGGTCCCCACCACTCTACCCAAACTGCCCTCATCAAGTTACCAATGATGGCCACATGGCTAAATTTAATGGTCAATATGCCGGCCTCATCCTGATCCATCTACCCAGCAGCACTGGACACAACTGACCCTCCTTCTGCCATGACACAATTTGGTCTTTTAACTTCCGGGACATCAACCCACACTCTTGGGTTTTTTCCAGCCTCACCAGCTGCAGCTTCTCAGTCTCCTTCACTGTTCTCCTCCTCTTCTTAACATCGCAGCTCCTACCTTCTCTATCCAAGCTTCCTCTACTGGAGATCTTAGCCTTACAGCTTTAAGTACTGTCTGTGGGTCCTAGATTCCCAAATGAATACTCCCAGCTGTCCAGACCTCTCTGTCGAACTCCAGACTCATTTATCCACTTCCTGGATGAGATCTCCACTTACAACAGCGAAGAGACATCTCAGATGCAGCATGTTTGATCTACCAACCTCAGATCAGCCTTATTCATAACCTCCCCCATCTCTGTTGATGTCTTCTGTGTCCTTCCAGTTTCTCAGGCCAAAGATCTTGGGGTGATCTCTGACGCCTATCTGGCTCTCATACCACATAGCCAACCCATAAGGAGATCTTGCTGAGATTTTGATCTCACCTGGATCAAAATCTTACCCCTGCTTACCTCCACCACTGCCACCATGGTCCATGCTATGTCATGACATGTTTGGATAACGGCAATACCTCTTGATAAGTCTCCTCATTCCACCCTTGCTCCCTTCTGTCTCTTTTCACTATTGCCCCTGAGTGATCCTTTTCACTGGAAATGAGATAACACAGCTCTTTGTTAAAAACCAGGCAGTAGCATCCTGTTTTTTTTTTCAGCCCAGAAGCTGAAGTGCTGAGCTTTCTCAAATCCTGGACAAGAGGGACCCTTGTTCTGAGCCCCACACACTTGAGAGTGGTACTTCTTCAACCATCTGTGGTGGTGGACTGGGGCTTTTAAAAATATTATTTTCAGTCCAGGTGGATAGGGATATAGCCTCACGCCACAGAACTAGGATACAGCTGTGTTGCATGAAACTCAAGTTCATCAATACCGGGCAAGTTCGACAATACCCGACTGGTCCATAGCTCAGGACCAGTCTTGGCCACAAGCCTGGATGAAGATCTTCCAATTCTGAAACTGTTATGTGAGTATCTCAGTGTTTACTCTCAATGTCTTTTCATCCCCTGTCACAGCTGGGAAACAGACTGCTCTCGGCCTGGCACTGGTTTTTAGGCTGCACTGGGGAACACTGCTAAAGTGAACCCTGCTCTTGTCTTTTCTGGCCCCTTGCTGTGGAGTGAGGCTTCTGCAACACAAGGAACGGTACCCACTGGAGCCCATGATCACCTGGAAATCATACTCCGGGTATCCTGGATCTTGGAGTCTCCTGCTTCCTGACTCCAAGTCCACCTCCAGGGCCCACACAGGTCTCTTCCCCAGGTCCATCCACCACACTTCCAGGCCTGAGAGTTGAGAAAGGGTCACCTGTCTGTGGTGGGTGCAGACAAGGCTTGGGTGCTTAAGCATCAACCACCAGCTGGGCGGCTCTTCTGGTCTAGGTTTGCTTGGATGTATTCAGAAGTTAGAAGATGGTGGCTGGGCTGGGGCTAGAAGGAATATTAGTCAGGGTTCTCCAGAGAAGTAGAACTATCAGGAGATACATACGTACACATACATGTATGTATATCTCTGTTTATCTATATGCATCTCGTTATATATTTTACATATGTATACCCTATACAGATATACAAAGAGGTTTGTAAGTAATTGGCTCATGTGATTATGGAGGTGGAGAAGTCCCACAGTCTGGCATCTGCAAGCTGGAAACCTAGGAAAGTCAGTGGTGTTCGAAGGCCAGAGAGCCAGAGGGCCAGTGGTACCGATTCCAGACTGAATCTGAAGGCTTGAGGACTAGGAGTGCTGAGGGCAGAAGAAAATTCCCATGTCCCAGCTCAAACAGTCAAGCAAAAAGAGCAAGTTCTCTCTTCTTTTGCCTTTTTTGCTCTATTCAGGCCCTGAACAGATTGGATGATGCCCTACCTGTTGGATGACTAGCATTCCATCCAGCACATTGAGTATGCTATCCCCTTTACTCAGTATCAATTCAAGTGCTACCTCATCCAGAAACGCCTTCACAGACACACTCAGAAATAACAGGTAACCAAGTATCTGGGTACCTTGTGGCATAAGCAAATGGACACATAAAATCAGCCATCACAGATGGTCTATGACAGCCCTGTTCACAGGTCTGGGGACTGTGACCGGCATGCCAGTTGACCTAGGAACCCTCAGCTGAGGGAGAAAAGGCCACCACATGGTCCCTTGTCCTTCAGGAGACCATCCTGGGCATCTTCACATGGTAGTTTCAGAGAGCAGAAAGAGAGGGCGAGGCCAACGCATAGGTGTTAGTCATCTCTCTCGGGTTATTGTCTCCTTGGCCAAAGAAAGTCTCATAGCCCAGCTCAGACTCGGTCGAGGAGGGGTCTACCAGAAGGTGCGAATACAGAAGGTATGAAAAATGGCAGGCGCCAATGTCTGTGTCCTTCTCCAAAACTCATGTTGAAACTTAATCCCCAGGGTCTTTAGGAGGGGATTAGGCCATGAGAGCTGTGTTCTCTGGATGGGATCAGTTCCGTACAACACGGCTAGAGGGAGCGAGCAAGGCCCTTTTGCCCATCCTCCTTCCCCCACATGAGGACACAGCATTCATCTCTTCTGGAGAAAGCAGTGTTTAAGGTGCCATCTTTGAAGCAGAGACCGGATCCTCACCAGACAATAAAGCTGCCAGTGCCTTGATCTTGGATTTCCGAGCTATACCTGTGAGAGATGAATCTGTTTATAAAGTATCCAGTCTCAGGCTGGGCACGGTGGCTCACATCTGTAACCCCAGCACTTTGGGAGGCCGAGGTAGACGGATCACTTAAGGTCAGAAGTTCAAGACCAGCCTGGCCAACATGGCAAAACCCTAACTCTGCTAAAAATACAAAAAATTAGCTGAATGTGGTGGCATGTGCCTGTAATCCCAGCTAATCAGGAGGCTGAAGCATGAAAACTGCTTGAGATCTGGAGGCAGAGGTTGCAGTGAGCCAAGGTTGTGCATCACTGCACTCCAGCCTGGGGAACAGAGTGAAACTGTCTCAAAAAAAAAAGAAAGAAAGAAAGAAAGAAAGAAAGAAAATCCAGTTTCAAGTCTTTTGTTATAGCAGCACAAATGGACTAAGACAGTATTACTGCAACCTGCAGCCCCCTAGACACCTATCTCATTATGTGGTACTGATATGGGTACTGATACAGACATGATAGGGACATTTGTATTTTGGAGATTTGGGTCCTGAGTATCTCCTAGCCTCTTTTTACTTTGGACCGTTGATGAACAAAGAGCATGAAGTGAGATGTGGGCACCGAAGGGAGCCCCCTATTGAGTATGTTCTGCTTTGACTAGTGACACTTACTTCTTACGAGCTCTTGACTTGGTAGGTTTTACATTATAGACCTCTACTCTACTGCTGTTAAACAGAAAAACTGACAAACATGATTTAGAGAGTGCCTTTTGTGGCATGCTTTAGTATACACCTCCCTCACCCCCACACTCAGCGATCTCCACCCAGAGAGTGGTGCTGGGGCAGGAGGTAAGTTGCAAAGCTAGCAGGCAGTAGGATAGAACCTGAACTTGTGTGTTTCAGGCCACTCTCAGTCCAGCCTTTTAGGACTTCCTGTAAGGGTCCTGCCCCAAGTAGCTGCTAATTGGATTTCATAAACTAGGGTAGTGATTCTTCTCTCTGGCTGCACATGAGAATCACCGGAGAGCTTTTCAAATGAGAGTTACCTGGACCTTAGGCCAGAGAAAGGGAACAGGAATCCTTGGGGGAGAAGCCCAGACTTTTTTTTTTAACCTTGAAGCTCCCCGAAATGAGCCTCACCTGCTGCCATCGGAAGTGTAGAATTAAGCGTCTTCCCCTCTCCCAGAGTTAGGACGCTGCTGCTTCTCACTCATCCAGAACAGTATGACGGCTCAGCAGGTAGCGAGAAACAGAAGTGGCAGAAGCAGTGATGGAGAAGATCCTGGAACCCCAGGCCCTCTTAGTGGACTGGTGGAGACCCTCTGGGGAACCAACAGAGGCGCCATGGCCATGCTAAATTACAGACAGGTCTTTTTATCTACTTAACTAGAAATATACCAGTCTTGGGTCACTGCCAGTAATGTGGAAGCCAGGAGAGAAAGATTCTCAGCTCTCAGGGTATCCACATGAGCAAGGCTGCTCTTTAAGAGAAAAGAAAAGGGGGTCTAGCTTGGGTGCCAATGGAGGAGGGGAAGCCAAATAAACTAAATGGGAATACACTGCCAAGAGCATCGAGCAGCAGCTGGGCACCCACTGCCCCCAGTGCTGTATGGCTCTGGATACAATAGCAGGGCTGGAAGCCGTGGCCAACCCACAGTGGCATCTGTAACCCTGAGCCAAGGTGGAAGTCAGGGCACCCGGCTGTAATGCTCTCCATCTGTCCTGGCTCAGTGTGGCTTGATGCACATACCCAGTCCTCAGGGCTGCTTCCCTCAGCCCCAGTCTCAGGCCTGCCCACTCCAGGCCTTCCCACCCTTCACCCAGAATCTCCTTCCTCTTACTCTTGCATGGCAAAACTTATCAGCCCGGTGTTTCTTTCGCTAAGGGACCAGCTATCAATCTGGAAAGAAAAAGCCTTTGGAGTCAGTTGTTCCTACACTTAAATCCCAGCAAGGCCACTTCCTGAACTATGAGACTTCAGACAAGTTATTTAACCTCACTGAGCACTGGTTTCCCCTTCTGCCACCCATGGACCAGGTCTTCGTAACAGATCCCGCAAGACAAACACTGGGTTCCATGACGTATGAAAAACATCATGGGGCCAGGCGCGGTGGCTCATGCCTGTAATCCCAGCACTCTGGGAGGCCGAGGGCGGTGGAGTACTTGAGGCCAGGAGTTCGAGACCAGTCTGACCAACATGATAAAACCCTGTTTCTACTAAAAAAAAAAAAAAATTAGCTGGGCATAGTGGCACATGCCTGTAATCCCAATTACTTGGGAGGCTGAGGCAGGAGAATCGCTTGAACCCAGGAGGCAGAGGTTGCAGTGAGCCAAGATGGTGCCGCTACATTCTAGCCTGGGCGACAGAGTGAGTGAGACCTTGTCTCAAACAAAAAAACAAACAAAAAAACATCGTGGGCACACTGCAACATGTGGGAGCGTGGATTTAATCTAAGAACTTCATGATTAAGCCGAAGAAGTTTCTTCTCCAAAACACTTGTGTTTTAAAAGAAAACTAAGGGTTCATGTGAGATCTTTACAGATTGGGCCACTGGAGGCAGTTGAAGAATTAGCCTGGGATGCCTGCTGGCATGTAGATGGGATCTTATCCAAGGGAGGGCTGTCTCTGGAGGCCCTCAAATCCCACCTGTGGACAGGATTTCTCCAAGTGCAGCCTGCCTGTAACCTGTTTTAGACTCACCCAGGGAGCCTACCTAGGGGGTCGTGGGGAGCCAGGAAAGCTGACTTCTATCCAACTCTGGCCAGGATGCTGACACAGTATGTGTCTGAGAATGTCTCCTACTATTCCTAGGCATGACAGGTCCTGCTAAGGGGAGGTCTGCTTTAAAGAGTCACTTTTTTTTTTTTGAGACAAGGTTCACTCCTGTCACCCAGGCTGGAGTGCCATGGTGTGATCTCAGCTCACTGCAACCTCTGCCTCCTGGGCTCAAGTGATTCAAAAAGACTCAGCCTTTGCTTCCTGAATCCTCTTGGCCAAAGAAAACCAAAGTCATTTCTCAAAAGTTTTTCCCATGTGTGAAACATTCTTGATGACAGGCCAACCCTGTCACAGCCGGTCTCTCACACCCTCAGGAAACTTTCATAGCCACACTGCCTCAGTTTGAATGCAGAGGACAGAAAATGTTCCTAAGCATCATACCTTTAAAAATAGCCCCATATTTCCTTTCTATCCAATGATGAAAAAGGTTAACCAGAGTCTGAAAACAAAGTTGAGAAACTCGTGCTTTAAAAACGGGGATACAGAAAAAAGGGAAGACTCTTTTGTTTCTGGTTGTTCTCTCTTCTCTCTCTGGGTACTGCATAGAGATTCTCACAAAGCAAGCTCATGGTTCTGGGCCGGCTTTACCTGGGGCATGTACCTTCATTATGACTGAAGTGTCAGGTTACTCTGAGCCAGCCTTGACAGGGGAATTTGGTTCACTGGAAATCTTGGGTCAGGGGAACTCTGGGGTTCTCAGGGTTCCTTTTATATAGATCTCCCTTTTCTTCCTGGGGAAGCTTAGAAAGAGGAATTGGCAGTCATTGCCAAGTCCCATGGATGCCTGAGTTTGAACTCTGTCTGGAAGACGTTACAGTTTCCAATGGGCAAATTCTAGGTAGGGCACTTTGAGGGGTCTAACAGTCAAGACTTTCTGAATAAGAAAGTGAACTCTACTTCAAACTGTGTAGGCAAAAAGGGAAGGTGCTGGCTCAGAGAGCTGGGAAGGATCCTGGGATAGTCCCTAGAATCCAAGGCAGATGTGCAGAAGGCAGGCCCTCAGAGTCAGAGCTGGTGTTCCCTATCTCCGAGCTCCTTCTCTCTCCTAACTGGCTTTGCTTTCTTCATTATCCCAGGCTGGCATATAAAAGGCCTCCTCCATGCTGTGGGGAGACAGCTATTGCTGCTCCCAGCTGACACAGTAGCTGCTTATCATCCTTAATCTCACAGCATCTGCAATTTTTCTCAGGGAAGGACTCTGATTGATCCTTCCTAGTTTCTGTCATACTAAATGGACCAATCACCATTGCTGGTTGGGTAGGGTCCTGGGATGGGCCAGGCCTGAGTCACATGTCCACCTCTGGCCTAGGAGATGGGGCTGAATTTCAGAGGCAGGGCATTTGCAGCGCTTGCTGGACAGGAAAGAGAAAAAAAACTTGAACTGTCTACTTCAGGGGCAGGAGAGTTTACCCAGAACCAAGTGAACCTGCCCCAGGACACAGGAGGGGCAGACAGGGGCAGCCAGAAGTGGGTACAGTGAACTTCCCATCTACAATAGTGCTGAGCTTTTAGGATTTTTTTTTTTCTTCTAGAACTGCCCATGGCAAGGCTGCCTAAGAGGGCTTGAAACAGTCTTAGAAAGAATGCAAGTAGGAAGATCTATGATTGAGCCCTGTGTGCTATTTTTAACGGAAAAAAATATGAAAATAAACACCCAATAATGGAGGAATGGTTAAGTATATTACAATGCATACTCACAACAGACCATGGTCAGGAGGTTTTAATGGCAGAGTAAAATAGTTACATGATAATGTTAAAAGTGAGAGGTAAGAACCAAAAATTCAAATGCGCTGTGGGCTTAACCACGTGCCTCCTTCCACAAGAAGGTAAACTGAGAAGCATGCCCGTTATACCCAATTACCTTTGGGTTGTAACAGTATGCCCCCTCTATGTCCTTATTTCTTTATGCATCATTTTATTTTATTTTACTTTATTTGAAAAAGGATATTACTCTGTCACCCACGCTGGAGTGCAGTGGTGTGACCATAGCTCGCTGCAGACTCAGCTTCCGAGGTTCAAGCAATCCTGCCTTAGCCTGTTCGGTAGCTGGGACTGCAGGTGCATGCCACCAAGTCCAGCTAACTGTTTTAATTTTTGTAGAGACAAGGGTCTCACTATATTGCCCAGGCTGGTCTTGCGCTCCTGGGCTGAAGTGATTCTCCCACCTTAACCTCCCAAGGTGCTGGGATTCATTCCGAAAAAAAAGATAACTGTAATGGCATCAGTAAAAAAACTGAACTGTAAACGTTTAAGGAGATTAAAAGGGGACTAACTCCTAAGAGCTGGTGTGCTGAACAGGGATGGAGGTTGAGGAGAGAGGAAGAAAGAGCCGCGAGAGACTCAAAGCCTTCTCTTTTTTTCCTGAAAAGAATATTTCTTGAATAGTTTTACATGGGTTACCTTATTTAAATGTTTCAGTACAATTATTTAACCCATCTTTCCAACGAGGAAATGAAGTCTCAGTGAAGTCAGTTGACTTGTCCAAAGTTATACAATCAGCAAGGTGGTCAGGCTGGGACCGGACCCTTGCCTCTCACACTGCACTGCAGCAAAACGAAGCCTGGGGATGATCTCATTTCTTAGCTTTTACAGGGGCAATCCTAAGGGGGAAGGATGGACGAGGTGGATCTTCCAACAGTTTTCTCCCAGCGAGAGTCCTTGAACCATAAACCAGAGTTTATATTCTTAGAGAAGGATGTGACCTAACGTGGAACAGCACAACAGTCACGCAGAATTTGTTTTAGATTAAGAGGGACACTTATAAGGGCATCGCATCCAGCTTACTGCTTTTACAGATGAGGCCACTGAGGCCCAGAGAGGGTAAGCAACATGACCAAGGTCACACAGCGAGTGAACATTGTTGCCGAAGACAGGCAAGGCTTCTAACTGGCAATGCAGTGCTCTCTGGGGACCATCATGTGGTAGTGCGTCATCTGCTATAAAAAGAAGCAGACACCTCAGCAGGGAGGAAGCATCAGCGCCTGTCTCCTAGATACGCACATCGCTGAGATGATCTAGAGCTACGAGGGACTGATTTGATAGGGACTGTGATCCAGGCCTGGAAAATTGGTTACATTTAATCACTTCAAAAACCTTATTTAACTTAAAGGCGCTTTTATCAAAAAGAAGAGCCTTTACGTATTTTTCATACACACGTATATACGTATTTAAATGTATTTAATTTCTGTTTCACTGGGCCTTAGGTTGCCAAGGAGACAGTTATCAGCAGAACTAAGCTATGGTGAATAACTAATTGTCCATCCTCAGCAAGGCTGGGAGAGAGAACTTCTCAGAGAGCCTCTGCAGAGTTTAGGCAAGGTCTGCCTCTGTCAATTGCAAAAAGAGACTTGAAGGAGCCAGTGAGACAGGCTCATGAGAAGTGAGTGTGCGGGATGGAGTCTCCCCACCCCGTCCCCCTGGACAGAGCCAGAAACAGCTACTGTCATTGTCAACCCGTGTCCCTCACACCTGGTCACTGCAGGGAAACTGCAGGTCACCCACTGCCACCATTTGCCTTTTTTTTGCTTGGGAGTTTTCTCTGGAAGCTAAATGTCTCCTGCCTGCTCATGGGAGGTCAGAAGTTCCTAAAACAAGTATTTTTGCAGAGGAGTTGCCCTCAACCAATGAGTGATGGAAGGATAACTCCAAGATGTGTTGTACACTGGTACCCCATATCCTAGAGGGACTCCACTCCCCCGGCGCACAGTGGTGACATGCTAATGCTCTCTTTATGGGCTTCTTTCCTTTCCTGGGCTTGCTTCTGCACTTCTCTGTAGGTGCTTCCTGGGTTTTCCTCCCAAATAAACTCCTTGCGTTTAGATCCTGGCCTCAGGTCTGCTCCAGGGGCAACCTAAACTAGCATGGTCCCACAGTGCAGCAAGACCTGGGTGAGTAAACAGAAGCTAGGGGCAGGCTTCCTGTCTACTGTTTCATTTTACCCTAATTTTCTGCAAAGTGAAATTGTCCTATAAATGTATTACGGCATTTCTCAAGCTCTTTCTCTCTCTTTTCTGGTTAAATGTGTTACAGATCATATTAGCCTAAGTTCAAATAGTGGCATGCTCTGAGCCTGTAATAATTTATGCCCCAAGTGTTTAAGTTATACATTTCCCCAAGCATAGTGGGCTACCTGGGCAAAAGCCCCAGATGGAATTGAGGTTTTCTCAGTGATTGGCATTGATTAAAACTTAATGGTGACAACCTTCTATTTTCTAAATTAAGTTTCCAGGCCAAATACGCAACATAAAGACAGGCAAGTCAAGGAAGTCCTATGGTAACTAATTTCTTGACATCATTACATTGTTCACTTACCTCTTTTACTGAAATCAGCATCCTCTTTATTGATCTGTTTGTTTGCTTTATAAGGTTACTACCGCCACTCCAGGAAGGTTTAAAGAACAGAAGATGATATTTTTCCCACGCTCAGATTCATACTAGAGAAACAATTTTAAATACCCAAATACTACATTATCAGGTGGGATTGGGAGGGAATGGGGTGCTAACACTCAACTCACTAGAGCTAGCCTCTCCAACAACATCGTTTTTCAGCATGAACTCAGGTGAAAAGTGTAAAATGCAGCTCTCCGATATGACCTATGATCACTGACACAGTTTGGCTGTGTCCAATTCAAATCTCATCTCGAATTGTGTTTTCCATGATTCCCATGTGTTGTGGGAGGGACTCAGTGGGAGGTAATTGCCGGTGGCTACCCCCGTACTGTTGTGCTTGTGATAGTGAGTTCTTAATGAGATCTGATGGTTTAATAAGGGGCTTTTCCTGCTTTGCTCAACACTTCTCCTTCCGGCCATCATGTGAAGAAGGACATATTTGCTTCCTCTTCTGCCATGACTGTAAGTTTCCTGAGGCCTCCCCAGACCTGCAGACTGTGAGTCAATTAAACCTCTTTCCTTTACAAATTACCCAGTCTCAGGCAGTTCTCTATAGCAGCGTCAGAATGGACTAATACAATCGCGAAGAGGTGTGTTAGCTGAAAACACTACGTCTATGTTGGGTGGGAGGTGAGAAAACATTACAGATCATTTTCTCTGGGCCATGAGTAGGATCCAACTGTCAAAGCAGAGAACCGATAGTAGAGAGAAGATGGGTAGGGTAAGGTCTCCACAGCTGGGGCTGATGGCCATCATTTTAACATCATAGGTACATCCAAATGACTGGCTTACCACTCTGAGCAAGCTATTCCAAGATGAACAAACTTCCTGGGTTCTCAATCCTTCCTAGGTTTTCTTATCAAATTTTCATGAGAAATACCCCTACTCTCTATGCCCCTGAACCCAGAGAGCTACTCAGATCTGTTGTGTGTCCCTGGAAGTACATACTCTTCAAAGTGGTAGATTTCCATCTTACTTGTTCCATCTCTAGCTTTATTCTTTTTGATCACCTTGTAAATGGCCAGAGTGAGTGCAGCTGAGTAGGGAGAAGAGAAAGAATAAGTATCTCCCCAAATCCAACCATCTCTTTCTGTCTTTGTTATCTGGCAACAATAAATAGTGTTGGAGGAAAATTGTCTGCTATGGAGGAAAGGTAAGGACCAGTAATCAGGACTTTGATAAGGCCCAAGTCTTTCTACCAAGAAAGGTATAAACCAATGGATAGTGGATATGTCTAGGACACATGCAACTCCGTTTCTGTTTGAGCTTGCTTGGCTTCTTCAGCTAAATGTTCAGAGGACAACTGAGTAAGGAAGAAAAACCTCCTCACTTTCTATCATCTTCTATCTGAACCTGTCCAGTTCAACTTTTTCAGGGCTGAGAGTTGCGAATTCTAGCTGGACACATGACAGCCAAACATCTATTTGATACGGTCGTCCCCAAACTACAGCCCGCAGGCCGCATGCGGCCCCCTGAGGCCATTTATCCGGCCCCCCTGCCGCACTTCAGGAAGGGGCACCTCTTTCATTGGTAGTCAGTGAGAGGAGCACAGTATGTGGCGGCCCTCCAACAGTCTGAGGGACAGTGAACTGGCCCCCTGTGTAAAAAGTTTGGGGACGCCTGATTTGATGCATTGGTGTGCCCAACCAATGTTCCTGGTTGTACAGAAAGGCATTTCACAGTGTTCCTGGTTGTACAGAAAAGAACTTCAAGTTGCCGTCATCTCTCTGTTCCTCTGCCATGCAAAAAGATGGATCTTAAGGCTCCCAGAAGAGACTGGGTCCTCTGGCAACTTCAGTGATGAACTGATGCATGAACCACCCTTCACTCTTCCTCAAACACACCAATTGTCCACCTTCTCCCTAAACTCTCATTCAATTCTACTTTATGAAATATGCAGTGTTAGAACTAAAACCTTTATTCTTTGTCAGTCCATTTCAAATCTGTTAATCAGGAAACAGCATGAAAGATTTCTCCATGGCCACAGTAAGTTGCACATCGTAGACACTTCATAACGCAGTGATGTTACAAACACACTCAGGTAACATTAAGTTTCTTTGCCAGTATCTAAATATGCCCCAACTTTCCAGGATGGTTAAAATGAAAACTCTTCCACCTACCTCACCCCAAAGTCCCCTAATATAAAAGTTGTCTTACCAAGCATTGATGAATATTACATGGCAGCTATTCATGAATTCTCCACCGGCAGCATCATTCGCTTCTGCAGGGAGGGAGAAAGAAGCAGTTTTCTTAGCTTACTGATCAATTTGCACAAAATTACCAAGCTAAGGCAAATCCAACAGAGCAAGAATGTGTGTTTATCATTAAGCTTAATAAAAGTCTGGTGTTATGGGCGAGCTCCTTGAGTCACTAGCTGAAGGAACTTGGCCAGGTTATTGTACCTTTCTGGGCTTCAGTTTCGTCATCAATTTATTGTGGGAATTAAAAAGAGATAATATACCAGAAGTACTAAGTTCACTGCCTTGACATAGTGAGCACTTCTTGCAAATTGATTACATCTCATTTGAGTAAATGCAGCACCACTAGAATAAGAAAACAGGAAGAGTGTTGTGGTTATCTGCTTTTGCCTATCACTCTTTCTCCTCCTTTCAGGAACCCAGTTCTTTTCCCCCAGTGGATAGCCTTCCATATGTGTCAAATGGGGCTGACCTCCCTTCTTCTCCCCAGCTACAAAGGTGGGAATGAGTCTTGGGCTTGGCTGAACCTCCCAACCTGCCCTGATCACAGTAAGTACAGGAATGACATATGATTTAAGCTGCCTCCATTATGAGTCCTCCCAGGGACATTTTTCTGACTAGAGATATCATAAAAGGTTCTTTCAGCACTCAACTTGTAAAGTGTGAATTTCATGCATATGGCAACCACGTTTCTTGCTGTATGGGTCAGGATTTGCTCAGAAAAGCAGAAGCTTTAGAAGATCTAAATTATGGGGGATTTATTACAGGAATATGGTCTTCTGTGATTTTAAGAGCTAATTCCACAGCCTATGGGAAGATGCTGTTTCTGCGTCAGGTACAGGAATACAAGGTCTACGGAGCAGGCTGTTGAAAAGGGAAGACAGACATGAAACGGCCTGATCATGGATAAACTGAAATCTGTGAGGATGGGCTGGGACTCAGGGTGAGAGACTGGGACCAACATTGGTCTTTCCCCAGCTTCAAGCCACCCACTTCAATGATGAAAGTAAGCTGGAGGAGAAGCTGGCATCCTTTATCATGAAGATAAACACACATCTGGCCCAGGAGTCCTGGCCCAGGAGTTGGAGAGGGCGGAGGAGGATTGAGGAGGAGGTGGGGATGCTGTGAGCCCAACCTGACAAGGTGAGTGAACAGATGAGTGACAACAGGAGCAGCCACAGCAGCACCTCCTGCCCTGCCCTTCCCTGGTCTTCCAAGCATAAAATGAAATATGACTGCTGCTTTACTTCTACTTCCCAATGGCACATAGAATGTCTCTGTGGCCCATGCAAACCATAACTATGTAAAGAAAAGAATTCTGGGAAATGTAGTTCCAGCTTAGCTAAGTGTACAGTCCAAGCCTCCTACATTGGCTGTATGGAAAGAACCCTTGCAAGGAATGGGTAGAGGGCAACAGCCCTGATGACAGCCTTTGAGCCTCTGGATCCAACTGGCTCTGAAGCTGTAACTATCACTGGAATTGTCAGTTATGTGAACTATTTGCCTTATACTGGTTTGCTGGGATTTTTTTCTTTTTTTGAGACGGAGGTTCGCTCTGTTGCCCACGCTAGAGTACAGTGGTGCAATCTCTGTTTCTTGAAAATAAAAGTTGTCTGACTCATATGTGGAGCTAGGTTAGCATCCAAGAGTAATTCAGTTAAGGAGTTGTAATAGAATTCCAATAAAGGCATAACTTTGGCAGGACAGTTAGGAACACACTGCAAATCTCCTGAGTAATAAGGAATAACTAGTACATAGCATGTTCTGTTTTGGTGAGAGTGATGGGTAAAGAGTGTGCTAAGTAATGGCCAAAAAAGTCTTACGTACAAACTGCTATTAATCTCTGCTGGTAACTTACTAGCAAGTGGCAATTGTAGTATTTGTAGGAGGTAAGATGACACACAGTGAGAGACAGAGGGACACCCAGACAGGACCTCTCTGGTGGGTGGCCCCTGAGTTAGGACTCCAACCATCAAAATTTTATTCTTGTATCTGAAAGTCAAGAAATCTTTTGTGGTCAGTGTGCATATAATTGGTCAGCTTTCCGCTTTCCTTCTCCCTCTCTTTCCTACCCTCTTAAGGTTTTAAGCAGTACATGTTTATTATGTGTGGGGTACAAATAGACGTGTGAGGCCCAGGCACAGTCCTTCCCTTACCCCCTTACCATACCCTCAAGAGACTGATAAATTAACCAGTATAAATTAATTTAGGAAGCGTGTATGTATGGGAGTATATTTTTCCAGGGACTGGAATCCTTGCACCCTTCACCCAGAACACATCTTTCCCAGAGACAGCTCACCTAGGGTTATCAAAAGTAGACCCAGAAGGCTTTTTTGGAATGCATGGAATGGTTTGAAGAGGGAGAATTTACCCAAGCTCTGGGTCAGCCTGGTACATGACCCTTCTTACTCCACAATCAAGAGGACAAAATGTGAGTATCCACA
The DNA here is from genome assembly GCF_048565385.1 of Saimiri boliviensis. NCBI lineage: Eukaryota > Metazoa > Chordata > Mammalia > Primates > Cebidae > Saimiri > Saimiri boliviensis. Next base: position 61,991,610 of record NC_133456.1, read on the forward strand.
ACCACCAGAAAGTTCTTTTCTTAGTAGTTGTTTGGATTCCATCCTATTCTCAAAAACATTCTCTGATTTTTATGATTGACTCTTGAGAATTTCCCGTCACCTACTTGTCCCAGTTACAGATGACCAAGTAGAGTATCATCTACATAGATAATAAACTTCATCATTAACAACATGCTTTTTAGAAATCAGGCTTTTAAAAAATCCCTTCCTTCTCCCTCTCTTTTCAACCCTCTTAAGGTATTAAGCAGTATATGTTTATTATGCATGGGGTACAAATAGATGTATGAGGCCCAGGCACAGTCCTTCTCTTAAGGAGCTCAAAGAATCACCTTCCTTATTCTAGATACTATATCTCTAATTATGCAACCCAAAATTCCATTAGCTTTCTGGAAAGCCATCTCTCACTACATATTGAACCTACTATTTGCCAAAGACCGCTAAGTATTTTCCCTCTTCCAGATGGATTAACTACCCTCCTCCCCTTCTTTGCTTCAGTGGATTTTTAAAAGTTTTCCCCCTCCAATTTCAAAATACATGCAACATGCAGAAAATATAGGACACTATGCAAAAAAAAAAATTTTTTTTTTAACCACTACTTATATGCTCTCTCAAAGCCTGGGAGGCCTCTGTCTACCAACTGGAGGAAGAAGAGCATGCTGGGTAGGCAGGACAGATCTCAACGCCATCCACCCTTCCCTGTCTGGGCTCCTCCCGCCTGGTGCAAGCCACCTTCACCTCGTACTGCTACAGTGGCTTGGGAACTGGTCTCATTGCTTCTGCTTTTGTGTGTCTCCTTCACAGCAGCCACGGTGTTCTACTAGAATGTAAATCAGACCCCACCACTTCCTTGCTTAAAGCTCCCAATCATTCCCCATCACAACTAGAATACAGTTGGCTCTTGAACAACACAGGTCTGAACTGCAGGGGTCCACTTATACCAGAATTGTTTTCCTCTTCTGCCACTCCCCACCCCCACACACAGTGAGACCAAACCTTCTGTTCCTCCTCTTCCGAAGCCTATTCAACCTGAAGACAAGGATGATTTACCTCCACTTAATGGATAGTAAATATATTTTCTCTTCCTTATGCTTTCTCAACATTTTTTTCTCTTGCTTTATCCTAAGAAGTAAAAATAATACATACAACATATAAAATATGCATTAATCAACAGTTTACATTATAGGTAAGGCTTCTCGTCAACAGTTGATTAAGTTGCTGTGTAGTCAAAAGTCATACGCATTGGGAGGCCGAGGCGGGTGGATCACAAGGTCGAGAGATCGAGACCAACCTGGTCAACATGGTGAAACCCCGTCTCTACTAAAAATACAAAAAATTAGCTGGGCATGGTGGCGCGTGCCTATAATCCCAGCTACTCAGGAGGCTGAGGCAGGAGAATTGCCTGAACCCAGGAGGCGGAGGTTGCGGTGAGCCGAGATCGTGCCATTGCACTCCAGCCTGGGTAACAAGAGCGAAACTCCGTCTCAAAAAAAAAAAAAAAAAAAAAAAAAAAAGTCATATGCAAAATTTCGACTGTGCAGGGTCGGTACCCCTAACCCAGTGCTGTTCACGGCTCACCCATCTGACCCCAATGCTTCACGGGCTCTGCAAGGCCTTGCCCTTCTCTTCCTCACCTTCTCAGGTAACCACCTTCTAGCCCACGGGGCTTCTCTCTGCCCCCTCAAGCACTCCTGGCTGTTCCCAGTGCCCATTCTGGGAACCTCCTGGCTAGCTCTGACTCAGTGTCAGTGCCAGAAGTGCCCTGCACCTCTCCCCTAATATCTACTTTCAGATATATTGAAGTCCTGGTCCCCAGCACCTCTACCTAACTCAAGGAATCCCCCCCCATCTTTTCCCCAGTCTTTTATGCCCCCCACTTTTTTCTTTAGAGCACTTAATATCTGAAAATATCTTGTTTCTGAGTTTACTGTTTATACCTCCCCCCCCAAAGAACGGAAACTCCTTAAGGGTGGGTTGAGAGACTCCTAGTGCGGTGGTTGTGTGGTTCCCTTCAGGCCTGGGGGTGCTGAGGGCCCCCAATACTTTCCTGCTCTTTCTCAGGCTTCTTCAGTCCTGCTCTCACCTTTGTAAGGAGTCATCTTCTTTAAACTCTCTTTAATTACCTCTTCTAATGGGCCATCTCTTCCTCTCCCAGTGCCTAATTGAGATTTAAACTTTTGTGACAATGAAGGTGATGGCTGTGCTGATGACGGATGCTGAATCATCAAAGGCCAGTCCTGGGCTCTGGTCTGAGTACCTGGGTAGTCACCGCCCGCCTGATCAGCGAGCGCCTTGTCATTTCTCTCCGCCGCTGGCACTCTGAATTAATGCGTCTCTAAAAATTAAGCACTGAATCCGACCCTTTATTTATAGCTCATTTTACAAATGTGAATTAAAGTGGGCCAGTCATATGACATACTCAAATTTATTATCCCCACTTGATGGCTTGGATAGTTAAATACTTCAGTGAATAAACTTAGAATTCATTAAGTCCCATTTTCTCATATTTCATATATTTGTAATCTACTCTCTTCCCTGCAGTTTTCAAACAGGAAAATTAAGCCCAGCTCAGGAATTTATGAATGTATTCTTTTAATATTCCTTTAATGAGAAACTCATAGGTGGCTTCCTAAGCGAGCACCCCGTGGAGCTTACTTATGTAATGTGAGCTACCTTATTGTGTGAATGCTTCTTAATTCCAATTTTTTTTTTTTTCTTAAGCTCTCTTTAGTTCTGGAACACCACCTAGGAGAAGTTCTGTAGAAATGCAGCGAGGGGCGGCTAACTTTTCACCTACAGGTTGATATTCAGAAGGTTTGGTCCTAGTTTATGGGCTTAGTATTCCCTGTTGATTATTAATAGAGTAGAATTAGAGCTTTTGAGCTCCTAGGCAATGTGGCACTCTCTGAGATAGTTTGGAAATCAGTCAGTTTTTCTGTGGGGAAAGGGAATCTACCTTTCTAGATGCAGCGATCCTTCTAAATTCATCCTGTTGCCACTTGCACTGTGTCAGGTGCCACTTTGAGATCCTGTTAACTACTGCAGGAAAGGGGGAGGAGGGGAGGAGGGGAGGAGGGGAGGAGGGGAGGAGGGGAGGAGGGGAGGAGGGGAGGAGGGGAGGAGGGGAGGAGGGGAGGAGGGGAGGAGGGGAGGAGGGGAGGAGAGACTATGGCCCATACTCAGCTGGCACTTGAAGAGAGCTTAGGTTATCCAAGTAGCCCTGTTAAGTGTGCCTAAAATTAGATATCACTTCAGGATCAGCTGTTTATGTTGGGAATGGTTTGTGTGGTAGGACTGAGGAGATAGAGAGATTTCTAAAACTGTTAGAGTCAAACGTTTTTGGCCTGAAACTTAATAGAATTAGAGGAAGTACAGCCAGTTAACAAATATTTATTCATCTTCTATGCAATCCCAGTCTCAGAAGCTGGAGATACAGCCCTGCTCAGGCAGTTAATTCTTACATAGGGCTTATTATGGGCTGGGGATGGTTCTCCATGTTTTATATTAACTCCACTTAATCCCCAGGGTACCCTGAGAAGTAGGTACTAACATTATTCCCAGTCTACAGATAGGGAAACTGAGGCTCTGAGAAGTTAACATGCTCAGGGTCACACAGCCAGTAAATGGGAGAAGAGAGAAGTGACTCCAGAGGTCATGTTCCTAACTACTCTATTAGTCAAGCTTCTCTGGAAACAAAGCAAACAGGATGTGTATATATAGAAAGACAGATTTATTTTAAGGTATTGGCTAATGCAATTGGGGAGATTTCAGCCCCAAATCTGCAGGGTAAGCTGGCAGTCTGGAGAGCCAGGAAGACCTGCAGTCTGAGTCCAAAGGCAGTTGCCTGTCAGAATTCGTTCTTACACAGGGAGGTCAGACTTTTTTCTATTAAGTCCTTTGACTGATTGGATGAGGTCCACCCACAATACGGAGGGTAAATTAACATTTAAATGTCAATCTCAGCCAGGCATGGTGGCACACCTATAATCCCAGCACTTTGGGAGGCCACAGTGGGTGGATCACTTGAGGTCGGGAACTGGAGACCAGCCTGGCCAGGATGGTGAAACCCTGTCTCTACCAAAACATACAAAAAATTATCCAGGTGTGGTAGCAAACAGCTGTAGTCCCAGCTACTTGGGAGACTGAAGCAGGAGAACTGCTTCAACCCGGGAGGCAGAGGTTGCAGTGAGTGCAATAGCGCCACTGTACTCCAGCCTGGGTGACAGAAGAGAGGCTGTCTCAAAAAAGGAAAAAAGGTTAATCTCATCCAAAAAACACCTTCACCTTCTTCACCAAAAAACATCTCAGAATAACGTTTGACCAAATATCAAGGCGCTGTCACCAAGCCAAGGTGACGTAGACTATCAACCATCACAACCCCTGCTACGGACTGAATTACGTTCTTTGGAGAACACACGGTGAATTCCTAATTCCCAGTATGCCAGTGCCTCAGAGTGTGGCCTGGTTTAGGTACAGGGTTGCTGGGGACATATTTAGTTAAGATGAAGTCATATTGGAGTAGGGTGGGCCCTTAATCCAATGTGACTCGTGTTCTTAAAAGCAGAGGAGACACGGAGCAGAAAACGCCAAACGAAGACACGCGACACAGGGAGAAGGCCGTGTGAGGACGGAAGTGGGATTGGGTTATGCTGCTACAGGTCGAGGGGAAGAGGCGAGGAAAGATCCTCCCTGGAGGCTTCAGAGGTGGCATGGCCGTGCTGACACCGTGACCACGGGCTCCTCGCCTCCGGAACTGTGAGAGAATAAGTTTCCGTTGTGTTAAGCCACCCAGGGTGGGGTACTTTGTTATGGCAGCCGTGGGAAACTGAGGCAAGGGCTAGGCTATGGGGGTGTCTCAACAATCCAACCCTTAGGGAGTTTATACTCTTGGAGGGGTAGGCAATCATCAGGAGCCTCATGTGATTCACAAAAGACCCCTTCAGTGCCAAGCTTGCAGGGTGCAATGTTTATGCATATGGCGGTCATCTTTCCTGCTGTCAGGGTCAGGGCTCAGAGAAGCCGCACCTTTAGAAGATCTATGCTATTGGTGCTTTATTATAGGAATTTTGCCTTTTGCAATTGTAAGAGCTGGTTCCATAGTCCCAGCTGTGAGGCAGCTGTGTCTGTGTCTGGTACAGGAACCTCAAGTCTATAGACCAGGCCTTTGACTAAGGAAAGATGGGCAGAAAAATGGGGAAAGAGATACACTGAAATCCTCGCTGTGAATGTCCTGGTGGAGGTCAGACCCTGAGGCAGTGGCAGAATAGACTCAATGTCACCTGACTTCTCACTGAGGGTCTTTCCATTATGCCATGGTACCTCCTTAGAAACCTGAAACTTTTTTTCTTCCAAAATAAATCTTGAAGGCTTCACTAGATCTGTAGGAACTAGAAAGTGCCAATACTCCATGAGCTTAAAAAAGTGATTTTTTCCAGAATGAAATACAGCAAAATGCATATATTAGTTATCATGAAGTTTAAGGACTTAGAGTAATCAAAGATTTTCCTACTCTGCTATGTTTTCTAAATGTCCTATGATTGAGAATACATTTTAAAATGAAACATAAAACAACACTATTTTTAAATTATTTAAAAAATATTTTATTGCACTTTAGACTCTGGGGTACATGTGCAGACCATGCAGGATTGTTGCATAGGTACATACATGGCAATGTGGTTTGCTGCCTCCAGCCCCGTCACCTATATCTGGCATTTCTCCCTGTGTTATCCCTCCTCAACTCCCTACCCCTCACTGTCCCTCCCCTAGTCCCCCCAATAGACCCCAGTGTGTGATGCTCCCCTCCCTGTGTCCGTTGTGTTCTCATTGTTCAACACCCGCCTATGAGTGAGAATATGCGGTGTTTGGTTTTCTGTTCTTGAACAACAGTATTATTAAAAGGAAAAAAAAAAACCTTGGTGTGCATCTAAACTGGGTATCCGTCCCAAGTAGGACCTATATGAATTTGCAGGTGAGCTGGTCCTGGCCGACAGTTATTTTGAGACAAAGTCTTGCTTTGTCACCCAGGCTGGAGTGCAGTGGCAGCCTCAACCTCCTGGGTTCAAGCGATCCTCCCACCTCAGGCCCCCCAGGTAGCAGGGGCTACAGATATGTGCCGTCACGTCCAGCTGATTTTTGTAAAGATGGGGTTTTGCTATGTTACTCAGGCTGGACTCAAACTCCTGGACTCAAGTGATCCTCCTACCCAAAGTACGGGGATTACAGGTGTGAGCCACTGGTCCTGGCCCTGGCTGGCATTTAAAGCAAGTAGGAAGCTTGTGGTTTTAGAATTTGAGGAAGTTCAGAACCCACATTTTGAAATTACATGTCTGACTTCTGGTCTTATTTGAATGTCAACTTCCTTCTCCCTCACCTTTCGACCTCTGTTTTACATGAGGATACAGCAGGTTTAGGACCACATTAACCCTAACCAGAGAAGTGTAGGAGTCCTTGGATCCATAATTTGGTTGGTTTAACATTAGGTTAGTAGCTGCTGGCTTCTGAGTCAGTCATGTATCGGTGCTAGTAAGTAAGTCACTAAGTAACAGATTCTATAGCCCCCTCTTCTTCCCCATCCTTTCCTGAAATTAGCCCAATTTATTCCTCCAAAACTGTGTTTTTCTTGATTCAGTCATTGATTCAATCAACATTTACTGAACTCTTACTACGTTCCAGAGACTGTGACAGGCATTGGGATGCAAAGATGAAAATGGGGGTGATCCTGGTCCTCAGGGGGTTCACAGATTTGCCATCAACTCCTCTGTAACACAGGCTACATGTGAGGGCACAGTAAAGCCCATTTGTTAAGTCTGGGCTTGGGTATCAGACTGCTTGGATTCAAATCCTGACTTCACTTCTTTCTGGCTACATGACTTTGATGAATTTTTCTAGTCCTCCTCTGTACATTACAGGCAGTGAGGGTGGCAGTACAAGTAGCTAATCTTCGTTGCATCCTTACTAGGTTCCAGGCCGTGGGCTATCTCATGTGGATTATTACCTCCTTTAATCCTAACCAAGACTCTTGAGAATATTTTTATTATCCCCACCTTCTATAAAACACGTTTCAGAGGGTTAAGTTACTTAGAAGCAAAGTGGTTGGTGGGAATGAGGACACCTACCTGCTGTATGTGACAAGCTCTGGGCCCATCCAACTCTATCCCATGGGACAGCGCCCAATTAGCCCTTGGCTCTGAACTCCAGGGGTCAACAACACAAACTACAGAAATCCAATGCAAACCACAAAACCCAAGGTCTAGAGCAGGCGTCCCCAAACTTTTTACACAGGGGGCCAGTTCACTGTCCCTCAGACCGTTGGAGGGCCGCCACATACTGTGCTCCTCTCACTGACCACCAATGAAAGAGGTGCCCCTTCCTGAAGTGCGGTGGGGGGGGGGGCAGATAAATTGCCTCAGGGGGGCTGCATGCGGCCCGTGGTGGCCATAGTTTGGGAACACCTGGTCTAGAGCATGTAAGTTAAATACACGCCTCCTGCCTGGGAGATTGATCACTTCCCTGTGAATACTGCACTGTGAACAATGTTGGCCTTCAGATAGGTTTCCTCTCTTCCTATCCTGTTCACGCTCACACAGAGAATTACTGCCTGTGGGACCTGTGGGCAAGCCCATGAGAAGACCCCACTGCCCCAGAGTGCTGGCCATGGTTTTAGCTCCAGGCTGCTGGCGCATGCCACCTGCCCAGGTACCCAGTTGCAGGATTTACTGTGCTGGGTGTGTCAGCTCCCAAAACCACCCTGAGATGCTAACCCTGAAAACTGTCATATATAGGCTGCTGCACATGGGCAAGGAGAGAGGGAACAGAGAGGAGAGAGCGAGCGGGGAGGAGGGAGGGAAGGAGAGGAAGGGAAGACAGCAGAGAAAAAGAGGAGGGAAAGGGAGGAAGCAGCGAAGAGGAAGGGAGGAGAGAGAGGCAGAAGCAGATTGGAAAGGAGAGGACTGCAAAAGAGTCTGCCCCATCCCTGGGCCTTTAAAAGTAGGAAGCAGTGAACTGCTGTGTGGTATTACAAATTCAGTTTCGGAACAGGTATTTTCCCTGTAGTCAAAGGAGGACAGTGAGCTTGCAGACAGTGTCTCAGTTCCTGCAGGGGTTATCATGGGGGCAAATGGAAGTGGAGACTGTTGTAGGAAAAAACCCAAATTCCACCCAGCAGGGCCAAACTCCCCCTCTCCCTGGCTGCAGAAATAGTTCCTCCACGGCCACACCCCTACACAGGGAGGTACTGCAGCATCCACTGGACAAGTGCCACACAAGTGTGGGCTGCTGGCTCGTGCTGGTCTAATTGTTGGTTACCAAGGGAAGTACAGAACTGAGAGGATGGGACTGGAAACTTTTATCGCAATTTAATGCTATTGGAATAACTGTGATCATGGGACTTATTGGCTGTGGTGCAAACCAGCTAGGGCGGTGGCGAACTGGAATTTTCAGAGTCTGAGCTGGGTGTTCCTCTTCCACAGACATACCATATCCTGGGCTGCAATAGTTTGAGCAGCACTGTTGTAGAGGTTATGCAAATACCTCTGTGGTCACTAAGCTGCTGCACCTCTCTGAGCCTCAGTTTCCCTGTTTGTACACTGGTGATACATTGCCTACGTCCTAGGAATTCTTGGGACATTAAATGGGGTGGTGCACATCAAGTGTTTAGCACAGTAGCTGGTGCAGAGTATGCACTCAATTACAGTCATCTGTCACTTGGTCATGGCAAATACAGCCTTCAACTTGGCTTGGAGAAGTGTCTCAGCACTCCAGATGTCTGAGGAAATGAGCCCAGTCTTCCAGGCTTGACCCAGAGCAAGCCAGGGATCCCCAAGTACAAGACAGCGGGTCTGGTCAGCAGCCAGGGGATGAAGATGGGAAAGCGCATCCCCTTGGCTGGGAACAAGCAAATCGATGGTGAAGGAAAGCCTCAGGTCCTTGAGTGCTCTAAAAGCCAATAATAAAATTCAAAAATCAATGAGGAAGCTGACAGCAAGCCGATGGTGGGGCCAGAGGCCAGGAATGATGTGTCTCCAAGTGGGGAGCAGGCAGACAGCCCGGGCGGCAGGGCTTCCAACCAGCAGAACCCAAGAACCAGTGCCCTGAGCATCCTGGCACAGGCGCCTGGGAGCCTGGGCTTTGGCAGAGATCCTGTGTACCTGGCTGGCGCCTCGCCACGGATGCGGGAAGCACGCATGGGAAATGAGGCTGTCCAAGGATTAAGACCCAGACCCCCCATGCCGCACTGTTCAATTCATCCTGCCTTTGGAGGAGTGCAGCCAAAGCCCGGGAAATCAGTTTACAGCATTGATCCCAGCTGCACTTTTTTTCTTTTTATTGGACAGGCACTGTGGTCTGGCACAGAGAGATTCAAAGTATTTCTCAGCTGAGGGGTTATACAGATTCATTTATCTGTGCAAACATTTCTTGAGCCCCATCAATCTGCCAGGGACTATGATGAAATAGGACAGTGGAGAAAATAAGTTTCTATCTGTGAGTTCATGATTGGCAAGGGAGACAGTGGATGAACGAACACTTACCATCCGGTGTGGCAGGTATAATAACTGCTTTAGTGAGGCCCTGGGGATGGTGTGGGCAACTCTACTGGGGGCAGAGATAGGTGGAGACGTTGCTGAAGACAGGCCAGTCCTTGCCTGTTCACATTCATTCTTGGATGGTGGTAGGCAGTGGGCTCACAGCAGCTGTTCACAGCCAAAGAGGGAAGTGGGCTAATTGGACTATTTCAGGAATTTTAGTAGTAAGTATGGAATTAAAACATTCAATGGGCCATGGAAGCTGAAGGAGGAGAACAGGGGAGATGCCTAGGATATAGCAGAAAGGAAGAAAGAAAAAGGAAGAGAGGGAGAGTCCTTAGTCCCAGTCTTGTACTTCTGCTCCCTTGGCTGTATTTGGCTTCTATTTTTGAATTTCCATAAGTTTCTACCAGGATTCCTGAGAATAAGCAACGTTGGCTAGAACTAGTGGGAGTGGCTCTCTGATCCTCACAACCCAAGCAGTCCTCACAAAACTCTAGGAGTGATCCTGGAAGGCAACATTAACTCACACCAATTCAATGCACTCTCACCAAAACAGAACAAAGAGTAGAGAGAAATAACAATTTGAATACTGTGGCTGACATCACCCTTCTGCTTGAGTAAAAACTCTGGTGTGAGTGTGTACTTGACGAAGTGACCTTGCCTGCCCCTCGGTAGGTCCATGGACTTCTCTTGGTTTGGGGGCAGAAGAGAGAAAGGGAGAGAATAATTGGCAAGAGAACAAATGAGCATCCCTAGTTTTCATTTCTATTGCCAGCACTAATCATTTATTCCAACTGAGGGACTTGGTAAATTAAAGCCACATGTAAGTTGAATGTGTTTGATTTCATGCTGTAACTCTTTAGAGCAAAAACACCCAGGCTCAGCCTATAGTTTGAGGAAGTGAAGCCAGTAATTAACTCATAAGGTCTTAAACTAACAAATGACTTCCTTTACAAGTGAAGTGTCAATCGAATCTTGATTCATGAAGTCAGTAATTGGTCTTCTTGGCTTCACATTTAGTCCAGAGCCATTGGCTATATAAATACATTACAGCATGTCCCTGAATTGCCTCTTTTTCAAAGATAAATGTCAGACGAGTAGATCAAAACCCAAACCCAATATAGTAGACCTAGACTGTGGGAGAATGGGTAGAAAGACAAGAATAACATTCAGAGATCAGAAAGGTCTTAGATTTTCTGAATGAATTCATCTACTGGAAAATGTTTTCTCTCAGCTGTACAGGGAGAGGGGACAGCCAGGTGGCCAGGTACATCCTTTTGCTCATTTTAAATGTGCTAAATGAAAGCCATGAGAACGATTGCTTTGTGGGCCAGGCAAAGTTCACAATTTAACAGCTGGCAAGGTGTGACCCCAGTGCTAATGTACACAATATCCTCCCCCGTGTAAGTACTCAGATTGTGCCCCTGCAGAGGCGTCTCTGCAATAGACAGACATTCAGGCTCTGATCTAGTCTCGGCAACTTTCAAGAAAGGACTGTAGAAGACTCTGCCCCCAGAAGTAAAAGTTAAGCAGACCCCAGCAACTTACACATTTATCCCAAATTGCAAGATTTAAGTCAAGTCTGCCATAGCTTAGATGTTTGTTTCCACAAACCTTGTGTTGAAATTTGATTGCCAGTGTTGGAGGTGGGGCCTAATGGAAAATGTTTGGTTCATGGGGTGGATCCCTCATGAAGGGCCCACTGCTGTCCTTGCAATAATAAGTCTTGCTCTTATTTAACAACCACAAGGGCTGGTTGTTCCACAGAGCCTGTACTGCAGTAAGACTATTTAAATTAAAAAAAAAAAAAGAGAGAGAGAGAGAGAGCGAGTGCCTGGCACCTTCTTCCCCTCTCTGTGGCTAGATCTCTCCCCATGTCATCTGTGCATCTGCTGGCTCCCCTTTGCCTTCTGCCATGAGTGGAAGCAGCCTGAGGCCCCCACCAGAAGCTGAGCAGATGCCAGGACCATGCTGCAGAATCATGAGCCAAATAAACCTCTTTTCTTTAAAAATTACCCAATCTCAGGTATTTCTTTACAGCAACACAAAGACAAAGTCTAACCCTGAACGAAGCTCATTTGTAAAATTAACAGACAGGAAATATTCATTTTCCTGTGCTGCAGAGATCTAGAATATGTCACTTCAAATGATGCCACTTTGACACGAGGATGTTTCTGAGTTGAAGACAATTGAGAATCAAGAGATGCAGGAAAAGAGCTCATATTTTGATTTCAAAACTTACCACAAAGCTACAATAACCAAGACAGGTTGGTACTAACGTAAGGTCAGACACAGAAGCCAATGGAATAAAAAAGTCCAGAAATAAATCCTTACATTTATGGTTTTATTTGAGACAGGGTCTCATTCTGTTGCCCAGGCTGGAGTATAGTGGCATGACTTAAGCTCACTGCACCCTCAACCTCCTGGGCTCAAGCAATCCTCCTACCTCAGCTTCCCAAGTTGCTGGCAATACTGCTACATGCCGCCATGCATGACCAATTTTTTTTTTTTTGGTAAAGATGTGGTTTTTTTCATGTTTCCCAGGTTGGTCTCGAACTCCTGGGCTCAAACAATCTATCTGTCTTGGCCTCCCAAAGTGCTAGGATTACAGGCTTGAGCTGCCACACCTGTCCCAGATTGATTTTTTGACATATTAAGTGGAGAAAGAATCATTATTTTTCAACAAATAGTGCAAAAGAATGAAGTTGCAGCCTTTCATTACATCATCTACAAAAATTAACTGGAAATTGATCATAGACCTAAATCTAAGAGCCAATGCAGAGCTCTGAAGTCATTTCCTCTGGGAGGAAGGGAAAACCAGAGCACTGGGAAAGGAGTGTTTGGTCATTTTTGTTTACTTCCACATTATTTCACTGTATTCAACAAGCATGTTATCCAATAATTACTTTATCCCCATGAAGTTTTGGAGAGGAACAACAACAACAACAAACTCCCAACAGGAAGCATGTAAGTCATTGGCTGCATGGATACTTGTGGCATGGATATTTGGAGAAGGGAATCATCATCACGGTCTGACAAGATGAGGGCAGAAAGTTGGTGGACAGGTTATTTGATCTGGAGCTGGAAGGTTAGATGGCCGTTTGCCAGGCAAGATGATGAGGATGTGGAAATTTAGACAGGAATGCAGTAGCATTATGGTGAGTCTAGTACTGCCCAGGTCTCAGCATTCTACAGCAGTGGTCCTCAACCATCTCGCCACCAGGGACTGGTTTTGTGGAAGATAATTTTTCCACAGACCAGCAGGGCTGGGGAATGGTTTTGGCATGATTCGAGTGCATTACATTTATTGTGCACTCTATTTCTATGATTCTTACATTGTAATATATAATACTTGTACAATTCACCATCATGTCGAATTACTAGGAGGCTTGAACTTGTTTTCCTACAACTAGACAGTCCGACGCGGGGGTGATGGGAGACAGTGACGGATCATCAGACATTAGATTCTCATAAGGAGCATGCAATCTAGAGTCTTCGCATGTGCCGTTCACAATAGGGTAGGATTCTCCTATGAGAATCTAATGCTTCAGCGGATCTGAGGGGAGGTGGAGCTCAGGTGGTAACGTCAGCCATGGGGGGCAGCTGTAAATACAGATGAAACTTTGCTTGCTCTCTAGTCACTCACCTCCTGCTGTGTGGCCCAGTTCTTAACAGCCTTTGAACCAGTATCTGTCTGTTGCTGTGGGGGTTAGGGACCCCTGTTCTAAAGTGCCTTCATTAACCAGTTTATACTCATTATTAATCTATTCTTATGAGGAAACTGCAGGCAGATCTGTCAGTATCAGGTAAGATTAATTTCACAGAAGAATAAAAAGGAAGGAAGGGAGGAAGGGAAGAAGGGAGAAGGAAGATAGGCAGGCAGGAAGAAAGACCAAAAGCCAAAAGGTGAAACTCCAGGGTCATTTTAATTGCCAGACCTGTTAAACAATAAAGAAAATAGTTGAAAGTTTTAGAATTCCCTGGATTTTATGCAATTCAATTCTTTCCCCTGAGAGAGGAAAACTCTCATAGCAACCACAATAGTATCATTTTCCTCGCTAATTCTGTTTTCGGCATCACTGCCTAGTCAGACTTCATAATTGGGTAAAAGCATCTTTCAGAACAGTCTGTAGCCTAGAGTTGTGGCTTCCTCCACAAGGAAATGTTGCATAAAGACAGAAGAACATGTCTGACCTCACCACCTGGGTCATTTTTAGCTTGACTTTTGGGATGGTTCAGGCTCAAGGTTTTAATTAGTTTTGGCCTTGGGCAGTTCATGAAGAGCCCAGCTTTGCTTTTAAAGTCTCCAGATGCAGAAGAGTTGACCAAGTCTGTTGTGTATGTACAGTAGGTGCAAGTGTAACCCAAGTTTTAAGAATTCCCATCTGCGGTTTCTGGCAACTTTTTGTCACTTCACTTGTACTCCTGGAGTGGAAGTGAAACAAATAACAAGAGAAAGTTCTTGGAGGAACAGGATTGAGAATTACTCCCTGAAACCCTCAATTTCAAAGCAGGGAAAATAGTAAAGGAGAGTCAGGCCCATGGTAACAAAACATTACACACACGTGCACACACACACACACACACACATACACACATACACACACACACACATACACACACACATTTATTTCAATAGCTTTTGGGGATACAAATATTTTTTGGTTACGGGGATGAATTGTATTGTGGTGAAATTTCAAGGTGAGTAGTGTACACTGTACCTAATATGTAGGTTTTTTTCTTCACCCTCCTCTCACCCTCCCCATTCTGAGTCTCTAAAATCTATATTCTGCATGCCTTTGTGCACCCATAGCTTAGCTCCCTCTTATAAGCAAGAGCATGTCATAGTAAGACTTTTTTTTAAAAACAAACTTGGTTTGTACCATGGCTCATGCCTGTAATCCCAGCACCCTGGGAGGCCAAGGTGGGAGGATCACTTGAGCCCAAAAGTTGGAGGCTGCAGCGAGCTATGATCATGCTACTGCTCTCCAGCCTGGGTGACCCTGAGTGAGACCCTGTCTGTAAAAATGAAAGTGAAAGAAACAAAACAACAGCAAAATAACTTGGTCCACCTCCCAATATGGACTTGCTGGAGTCACAATATTGTCTAAACTAATTGGTGGGGTCCCAAACTCCACCAAGCTAAATGAATTCAAACACTCAGACAGCATGAGTATCCATCTCTTTGAATTAAAGTGAAATCTTTGGTTGTTTTTTAACAAACAAATGAAGAAAAAACCCCAAAAACTCAATCAAACCTATGTTGTAAGCAGTTTCGCTGTGGGGTATGCTTTTATCAGAAGCAGAGAAAAATTACTTTTAAAATGCAAACATTTTGTAAATGAGACTGACAGATGCTTTCTTTCCGAGATGAAAGCATTCCTAAATAGTTGTCCTTGAACCTGGATTACATTTCTTCTTCCTTGAAACCTACTGACATTGGTGAAGACAATATAAACAGGTTGCAATCTACTGCAAGGACATTACTCCCAACCTTGAATGTATTTTAAGGACCTTTAATCAAAGGAGGAGAAAATAAGCAAACTATTCAATGTAATACCCACTACTTGGTTTATCCCCGTGGGTAGCCACAGTGAGCAACAATCTGATACCACTCTCTAACATACCTGTTGTACCTCAGTGGCTGACAAGGTCAAATTAAGTCAATATGATTGCAGAAATTAATTTTTCCAATTCTTGGCTGTTGTCACTTTCCCCTTCCATGAAACTACAAATAATTCCTTTCAAAATTATTTAATACAAAATACAAAAAATTCCTTTCAAGTTGTTAATATGAAAGAATAGCTTAACTTTTACGACTGAAGGGCTTACCATCATATCCTTAAGAATAATGATACAACTTAAATATTGGGAGTTGAGTGGGAACCACTAGCCTTCAGAAATATGGCCTGAACAAGATGGTTAAACCACCAGTTAATCTTTATATTTAAGGCAAATGAAAGGAGAAGAAAAGACTTGCAGATAAATTATTTTCTCTATAGCCAGAAGCAAAGTGTATACAATAAAGCGCATACTCCTCAAATAACAAGAATAAATCTGTTTCATTTTTCCCCTTGTATACCATGCTTATTAAACCAGAGCCTTGTTTGACAAGCACTCTATTCTGATATAAACAGTGCAAAGAGGAACACAATTCTTTTTGCTCATGATTAATATATTTGAGGAATCAAGTCTGAATCACTTAGGTAAATCATTTCAGTATATTCATGGTAAAGACAAATTTTCACCCTCTTATCTGAATTACAGTCTTTCACTTCTATTACCCTAAATAACTACAGGGACTTTTACCTCAAAGTTATTCCTAACAAGAGGAAATCATACAGTGATGTATTTACCTTTTTAATCCCTACAGGCAGAAGATACAAAATACACATTTGGGATGCTAACAGGACATAGAAAATCTACCGACCAACCAGGAAAAACGGTACAGGCCTGTGGGCCCAAGACGCGGAGGGAACTGGGGGCATGCATGCCTGTTTAGGTGAGAGAAGCAGGCCAACTGAGAAATAAAGCCCATGTCTGGAATGCAGCTGAGTTCCCATTTACAACAAGTGGGGTCAGGGCTAGGCTTTTAGTTATTTTTATTTTTATTTTTATTTTAGAGACAAGGTCTTGCTCTGTTTCCCAGGCTGGAGTATAGTGGCATGATCATAGCTCACTGCAGCCTCCTGGGCTCAAGTGATCCTCCCACCTCAGCCCCCCAAGTAGCTGGGACTACAGGCACACACCACCCATGCTTAGCTAATTTTTGTAGGGAAAGGATCTTGCTGTGTTGCCCAGGCTGGTCTCGAACTCCTGACTTCAAGGGATCCTCCTGTCTTGACCTTCCAAAGCTCTGAGATTATGGGCATGAGCCATTGTACCTGGCCCAGGCTTAACTGTAGATATTTACTAACTGTAAAGGAAGAATTTGCTAAACAAACAATCAGTATAAACAAGATTCTGGAATATTTACCTGTATCAAAGAACAAGGTGGAACCTGAGCCAGCAACATGCAGAATTCAGAAGACTCTGAACTTCTAAGTAGGAGCCATGGCTAGGAATAGTGAACATTTGCACAGCACTTTACAGATGCAAAGAGCTTCCCCATAAGGAATCTTATTTGATTCAGCTCCCATGTCAACCTTGGGAGAAAAGATTTTTTTTTAAAAGAACTAGGTTGGGGGTGGTGGCTCATGCCTGCAATCTCAGCAGTTTGAGAGTCTCAGGTAGGATGATCGTTTGAGGCCAGGAGTTCAAGTCCAGGCTGGACAACATAGTGAGATTCTGCCTCTACCAAAACTAAAAATTAACTGGTGTGCACCTGTAGTCCCAGCTATTCATGGGGGGCTGAGGTGGGAGGATCACTTGAGCCTGGGAGGTTGAGGCTGCAGTGAGCCATGATTGTACCACTGTAGTGAAGTCTGGGCAACAGAGCTGTCTCAAAAAATAAAAGAACAGAACTATATTCATTTTACAGATGAGGAAACATAGTCATACATAACAGACCTAAGACAGGAACCCAAAATCCTTGAAACCCAAATCTACTGTACCAAACTTTGTTCCCAAAGTAACTCCATAGCAGGTCAACCATCCTGAGTGTGTCTCCATGTGTAATGGGTGAATAAAACCATCTTCTAACAGGTTGTCATGGAGATAGGATAAGTTATCTGACGGGTATCAGTTAAGATGTTTTGGGCTATAAAGTAAAAGAAAAATCCAGTGTAGCGTGGTTTTAAAATAAAGCAATTTATTGGATCCTGGACCTGAAGAGTTTATAGTGAAGGATGGGGAATTTCAGAATTGGGTTGGTTTAGAGGTAGCTGGTGAGCCAGGATGGGGCTTCATTTCTCAGGCAGTCTCCTGGCTCTGCCTTCCTCTGTGTATTGGCCTTGTGCCTGGGCTGGCTGTCTTCATGGCAGAGAGATGACTGTTGCAGCTCCTTGGCTGCATGACTTCTCCAAGGCACAGCAGAGGATGCTTCCTTTCTCCCAACCATCTAGCTGAGGCCTGAGCTCTGCTATATTGCATGAACAGCCTCACTGCAACAAGTAACTGGCACGGAACATGGCAAGGAGTGTGGCTGCTACCCTGGGTGATAGCAGAGGAATAGTTGCCGTGCAGGCAGCCAGGATGACAGTCACGGTGTGTGAAACACACAGTACAGTCATGAAGCGCACCGTTCAGCCCTTTGAAAGCACTCCAGGTGTCCCAGCATTTGAGGTTTTATTTCTGTCATCCTTTTTTTCATATATGAAGCAGATTTTTTTGGTAGGCAGCACTTACAAGCCTCCTTCCAGTTATTAAATGTTAATGTTAATTATCTTCCTAGGCAACATTTACTGAGAACTTACTGTGTGCCTGCCACTGCATTAAGCATTTTGTTCATTCTTCATTGATCCTCACACTGGCCATTGTGGTGGGAAGTAGAATTGTTCCTATTTTTTACAGATGAGGAAGTTGAGGCAGAGAAAGGCCAAAAAATTGCCCAAAGTCATACAGAGAGTCAATTGTGGAATTGACACTAGTCCTGCAATCTGATTAAGAAATCCCATTTTTTTTTTCTTGAGATGGAATCTCCCTCTGTCACCCAGGCTGGAGCGCATTGGCGTGATCTCGGCTCACTGCAACCTCCACCTACCAGGTTCAAGTGATTCTGCCTCAGCCTCCAAGTAGCTCGAACTACAAGCATGTGTCACCACACCTGGCTAATTCTTTGTATTTTTAGTAGAGACAGAGTTTTACCATATTGACCAGGCTGGTCTTGAACTCCTGACCTCAAGTGATCTGCCTGCCTCGGCCTGCCAAAATGCTGAGATTATGAGCATGAGCCACTGTGCCCAGCGTAGATCCCATTCTTAAATCACAATCTAGTCTACATTTTTTAAAAAGCAGAATAGCATTCCTCAAGAGATCTTGTAACTTACACTTTTCACTTTTCTCCACTGGTCAGTTTAGAACATCATTCCATTACCCACTTCATATCATTAGTGTTGTACTTAGAAACTGTCTATTCCAGTGGGATGTTAATCCTGAGAATTACATCATCATTGAAGGAAAAAAAAGATAGTCTCCTGTCTGAGGACATTAGTGTAGAAAATATGCTCTATCAGTAGATGCCAAGAGGGAAGTTTCCACACAACCTTGCCCCCTCCTCTCCCACATCGTCTCACTACTGTCTCCCTATCAGCTGCATTTGACCCCTTGATGTTCTGTGACCAGGAAAAATGTACTGCCACCTCGCATTTACAGTTCCTCCCTTCTTTCCTTCAGGTCTCTGCTCAATCATACACTTATGAGAGAAGAAAGCCTCATCTCTCCTATGTAGAGTACCAGCTTCCATCTCCTGGGCTGTGTTATTATGATTACTTCTATGCACAGGATGTAGCTCAGTTTGTCATTAGAGCTATCATTGTTGATTGTCTCTTTGTATTCCCTCACTAGAAAGCAAATACCTTGACAGAGGAGCTGAAGCCTTTTGTTCGCCGGCAGGCCCCCAGCACTAGAATAGTGCCTGGCATATGCTTGGTGCTAATGTAGATCAAATAAATAAATGAATACTGTATCACATTTCTTAGAGATTCACAATATCCAGCATACCAAAAGCTCCAAGAATTCCTGCTTGTTTAAAATGAGTGTTGCCCATATCTAATCATTTAACACCTTTGGTTGAAAAAAAAACAAAAAACAAAAAACAAAACTCTACTAACATTGCAAAGAATTAAAAAAAAAAAATACTAACATTGCAAAGAATTAAAGATTGCTGGAAATCACTTTGGGAAACACTGAACTGCCATCTTCTCATTTTACAAGTGAGGAACCCATGCCTCTGAGAAGTCTGGGGTGCTTCCAGGCTACGCAGGGAACCAGTGGCTCAGGACAGAGCCAGGCTCTTCACTCCCTGTTCTGGATACATTGGCTCCATCTCTTCCCAAAGCTGCATTGATTGAAGATCAGTGGGGCTAATTATACTGGACACACAAATCAATAAAGCCATCAATGAGTATTAATGGGCCATCTATTCTGTGCCAAGCCATTGGCACCTGCATCATGACACCATGAAAGCTCTGATGACACGTTTATGGGAGATACAATTTTTCAACAGCTGCTGATTGATTCCTTGAAGACAGGTTTTCATGGGTAGATACATTTTCCTGGACAGTTTTGGCTTCATTGATCCTTGCAGCTTGCTCATCCCATTCCTGTCATTCCATTTTTTATATTTTATTCCCATTTTCACCTGCTTGGTACAATTATTGACCGAATGAGACAAGACCTTCTTTGTGACCCAAAGAAAATGCTCTACAGCATCGATGGGGAAAAAATGAAGCTGCTATGTGGAGAGAGCAGGAGAGAATGCCAGGGACCATGGGCCCTCACAGCTCAGTTGCTGGATTTTTCTTTAAGGGTAACACCTCCCCAACACAGCTTTCTCACCTCCCACTCTACCACAATTGGACTTTGTCCCCTCTCCTCCAAAGCAGCTGCTCTTGTTAAGAGCACAGTGCCTTCCTCCCTGCAGAAGCACTTCTCAGACTTGATCTTACTCAGCTGTCCGGCAGCTCCAGACACAACTGGCCACCTCCTGGTCTTTGGAACGCTTCCCTTTCTTGGCTTCTGCAACACCTCACTGTCGTTGATTTCTTCTTACCTCACCGACTCCCTTTCTCCAGTTCCCAGCAGTGGCTCCTACCCCTCTATATTCCCATCTCTCAATTTGGGAGTGCTTAGGGCTTGGTCTGGACACTCCTTTTCCCAGTCTAGGTGCTTTCCCAGAAAGATTGATGGGATCAGAGGCTCTAAATATCATCTTATTGGCTGTTGACCCCCGAATTTGTATTCACAGCTTTGTTCTCACTTCCTCCGAGTACGCACGTGCACACACATGCGCGTACCTTCAAAATTGTGTAACCAAATGACTACTTGCCTTTTTTGCTATGTTCCCTTAACAATTACTTAACTTCTTCAGCTTCCTAAGTGGGAAGAGGAGTAGTAAGTACCAACCTCATAGGGTCGTTGTGAGGATTAAATGACTTAATCCATGGGAAGCACCTAAGCCAGTAAGCATGAAGCAAGGGATACTAACTGCAGTCACTCCACCTCTCTACTGGAATAGCTAATGGATATACCCAAACACAACTTTGGATTTCCCCACCCTGCACCCCACTCCACCTTCCAGTGTCTTGTCACTGTCATGCAGGACCCCTGATAACTCCAACAGGGATGACACGAGGTTCAAAAGCCTAAAGGAGAGACCTGGAGGCAGCCAATGAGACCTAGGGTTTTACTAGCGGGAAACTTACACATAGCGGTGGTGCAGCATCAACGGGCAGGCTGGGCAGGAAAACTGCAACTGCTTACAGGAAAACATGCAGTTCACACAGCATCCTAACAACCTTCACCTGGCAACCTTCATGTAACTGAAAGCAAAGGCCTCCATCCCCTACATGGCCACGTTCTACATGACAGGCTGGGAGTGCAGGTGTTCCTTATAGACAAGGAACGACTCTCCCAGTTGGCCATGCACAGAACTCCAAACACACATTCAGGTGTGTCTGCCATACAGGGTCATTCTCAGGGCATGTGTAAGTTACATTGTTGCTATCAGATGCATCTGTCAGACAGTTGCCATTGTCATAACCACCACATACTAAAAACCTCAAATGGTTACAAAGGTTGGAAAGCTATCACTTGTGAAGAATATCTCAGGGTAGGTGTGAGAGTTCACCCCCCTCACCCATCAATGCATCCAGCAAGGGTCCTGTCCCTCTTTGGGTTCCAGTGGAATGAGGCATAAATGCTACAACTCAGTGAACCCAAACCCCCTGATTCCCCAGACCCAGGAAGTCTAAACCTCCCACTTTGCATAGTCTCCCCTATTTAGGTAGTTCTGTCCTTTGCCAATCAGAGCTTGGAGTTTCCTCCTCTAAAGCATTTGTTTTGTTAAACAGTCCTCTGGGATGAGGGAAGCTTGAGGTTCCATGTTAAAAAGACTTGCTTGTCCTCTTCAGAGGGCGAGGGAGAAAAACAGCTTGTTCTTTTGGGTTAAGCCTACAGGAAAATAAGCTTGTGAATTTCTCAGTTTATTCTGAGATAGTCTTGCCAAGAAGGCAGGCTCAACTATATGAAGGGCTCAGGAGGGAAGCAGGTTTTAGGAAGATTGGTCAGGAAGGGTTTTTGGAGGCCTTGGACATTCTTGCCTTCTCCCACTGTCCACAAAGGAAGTAGAGAGTGTGTGGCCAGGACAGTGAGCTGTGAGCACATTCTCTGTCTGCCAGGACCTAGAGACTACCCAAGCTCTTCCCTAGAGGGCAGAGATGAGTCTCCAAGACTGTTAGACCCACCAATGAAATAAATAAGACACAGTTTCTTCACAAGAACCCTAGCTGGTAAGGCTTACGTGTGCCTGGCTGAACTGGATGTACTTACAACTGAATTGATTCGTGGCTCCTGCCCTGCACGCCCCGCCTCAGCTGCAGGTGGACCTCTAGAGGTGTCTGGAGTTTGTGCTTGGCCCTCCCACCCTAGCCTCCTGCTCTGCTTTCCAGCACCTTCTTGTGGCCCTGAATCTTCAAGGGTAACCTGTCCCAACACCTCTGTACAACCTGTTCTTTCAGACTGATGCAGCTCTGGAAGTTCCTGAAAACGACAACCCACCTTCCTATGTGTATTCAGACATTTATTGGAGATCACCAATGTGGCAGCTGCCATGCTAAGCACTGGCAGAAAGTCATTTCTGCACACAAATTTGATGCCCTCAAGATGCTCATCAGCTGGAGCCCTGGACTTCAACCTTAGTTGCACATTGAAATCACTGGGAATCATCAAGTGAGAACTCCTGATACCCAAGTCTCACCCTAGACAGTGATTTCATTGGTTTGACATGTGGCCAGGACATGGGGAGTTTAAACAGCTTCCAGATGATTCAAGCAAGAACAGCTGAGAACCACTAATGCAGAGAGGTCAGATTCGTGAGCAGTTAGAATAGGCTGGGAAAGTGCTGAGAGATGTCCCAGGGGACAGGGCGGAGGGTCCTCCCCCAACTCGGGTGAAGGAAGGAGGTCAGAAAGGCTTCCTAGCAGAGGTGACCACTGGGCTGTTTTAAAGAATGAGTAGAAGTGTATTAAGTAACCTGGGGTGGGGTTATTGTGGTAGAGGAAGGAAAAATATAGGTAGGTAGGTAGCTAGCAAGCTAGGTGGGAAGTGGGTTAGACACTGTGCAGTATGAGAATTCAAAGGTTCTGAGTGATGGGATAAGGAGCTGGAGAGGTCAGTAGGGGCAAAAGCATGTAGAGCCTTGTATGACTTTAATATGAAGGCAATAGGGAGCTGTCATGCCAAATCCCTATCAACTTCAGTGGGAGTGGCACCATGATCACGAGATGAAAGAAGAGACCCCGACGTGAGGTTTTATTGGGGGCTTAATATCCAAGGGAGAGAGTCCAGTGGTGGTGGCCTGGACAGGAGAACTGCAACTGCTTGCAAAAGGCATGCCATTTATATAGCATTTGGCACATTTTGGCATGCTGTTTATATAGCATTGCTTGGCACCCTTTCCCTAGCAACCTCCACTTAATCCAAAACAAAGGGCCTCGATCCCCTGCACAGCCTGTGTTCCATGAGAACGAATAGGGACTCATAGAAAAGGGTATGCTTAAGTATTGTTCTCAGGTGCATTTACCCTACAGGAGCCATTGAGGGATTGTAAGATGGGGTGGAGCAGGATGAGATATGGATTTCGGAGCCATCTCAGGCAGCTGTGTGGAGGATGGATTGCCTGGGTAGGAGGGGAGGGAGTGATGGGGGATCTGTTAACATTAATAGATCCTCTGGCACTCAGATCCCTCTACCAATACCCTATAACAACTGAATACCATTGTACCCCCATGTATGGTAGGCAGTCACACCTGACAGCAATAGCAAGCATCGCCTCAGAATGACCCTTCATGGCCGACTCACCTGTACGTGTGTTCAGAGTTCTGAGCATGGCCAACCCCGAGATTCGTTCCTTATCTATGAGGAACATCTGAGCCCCCAGCCTGTCTAGCGAAAGGCGGGCTGTGCAGAGGACTGAGGCCTTTTGTTTTGGGTTAAATGAAATTTGCCAGGTGGACGTATTACGGGGAGGGTGCTAAGTGATGGTGCTATAAAAATTGCATGCTTTTTGCAAGCAGTTGCAGTTTGCCTGCTCAGCCTACCACCACTGGCCCCTCCCTGTAAGATTTCCCCTGATGAAACCTTGAATCTCTTTTGTGGGCTCTGGGTCTCTTCGTTGGCCTCTGGAGCCTGGTGCCATCCCTGTAGGGGTCTCACATGACACCAGGGCACAGCCTGGGCCATATACAGAGGTCAGCCCTTTCTATGCATCATCCCCATTTTATGGATGGACAATCTAGGTTAAAGAACTTGCCTGAGGCTCACAGGGCTAGTGAGGTGACTGAGTGGACCCCAACTCAGCAAAGCCAGCACTCCTAACCTTTAAGCGTTTGCCCCTTCCTACTGCTGACTGCATAGTGTCCTAAGCACTGCTAGCGTCACTCATGGCTCAGCTAATGTTTGCATTTTAATGAGGGCCTTCTGTTACCTTCAAGTAAAGCAATGACTTTTCCTAATTCATCCAGCTGTCTGATGCCCCAGTGGCACAATCTAAGGGTATAAAACCCACTTGCCCCCAGTAAATCATTCTGACTTGCCCAGAAAATTCAAAGGCTTTTAGCCACACATGTTCTTAAGTTCTAAACTCAAAGCAGATCGCCAGGACAACAGGCAGGAACTCAAGCTAGGTTCCTGCATCTCCTGGTCCTAAATCACAAGGAAGAGTGGCTTATTAAAACATACAGATGCTCCAGGCCTGCTGAATCAGGACCTCTGGGTGTGGCACCTGGCAATATACACCGCATAAGCTCCCCCTTATATCAGCCTAGAGCAGACAGCTCCTGCGTCTTCAGGAGGTGGTCTCCTGAAATAATGTTTTTTTCCCCTTCTGCAGATCATCTTAAAGGACCCCATGTGCACATGATTTGTGAAGCCCAACATCTCTTAATCACCTGAAAATCTGCAGGTCCTGGTACATAGCCTTTCTCTCTCCCATGACTGCTCCTGTCCAGCAGATCAAGTGACACATGCAGGCCCAGGTAGAAGCAATGGGGCATTGCAAAGCAGACAATCAAGAAGTGAGGGATGGGGCGAAGGTGATTTGTAGCTGGCAGGTAAGTGATCCTTTTTCCTTCAGCCAAAATGGACTACAGCTTGAGTGTAGCCTAATTTTCTTACTCAAGTGCTTACGGGCAAAAATCTGTATCTGCAGCACACAAGGTTGCTCTCCGGTGGTAAATGCTCAGTGGGATGCCCTAATGGGCAGGGGAGGGGGGGGACGGGGGAAGGGGGGTGATCAGCAACGCCTCTGAAGATTGCTTAGGTTTTAGCAACCTGGTCACATAAGGATTTACTTTGAAAACTAGAATAATAAAAATTGCCTGCCTCAGCAGAAAACTCTTTTATGTAGCAAAGCTAACGAGGAAAACATTGCCTGCAACCGACCCACCAAATACCCAGCCATATGCCCCTGGTGACTCGCCTCTAAGAAATGAGACGCTTTGATCCCCAGCCAATTTCTGCGGCTCTAAACTTGAATGGAGTTTTGCTGGCCAAGCTCTTCATTCAGGATTGTAATTTAGTACCCTGAGGATGAAACAGTTCCTTAGAACTCACTGAGAGTTACTAAAGTTTCCAGAATAAGGGCAGAGGAGCGGCCTTTGTCCCAGAAACAGGCAATGACCTGCTCACAGTCCTGTCCACTTAAATCCAGATCTGGGCGTAGACATCTCACAGTGCCAACCTGTTGCCTCTCCAGTTGGCCATATTCCACAACTGCCCTCTTTCTGGGACAGGCCCAAGGAGTGGTTAATGGATCTTTTTCATATGAAACCTGAAAAAGCTAACCAAATGTTCAAAGACTAAAACATATGTAACTAAGTTTGATCTAAGGTAAGAATCAAGCAAGAGAAAACACTCCCTAGAGTAAGTATTGAGAGAGATTTCCTTGCAGAGAATTAGAGGAGGGCAGATTCTCATGTTTGGGGTAAAATAATGACTTTGTTGTTTTTTAGGATCTTAAAATATTTTATTAACCTCATAGTGACTGACCTCTGTCACCAAGTGAATAGTCAGCTTTAATTCCCAAACCTAATTCAAACAGGTCAACTTACTAAAATTACATTTGGTCATTACTCCAGCGTTTTCTCTAACCATTTCCTGAATCTGCCCTTTTTATTAATCATATAGTAACCTATATTGTATAATACACAGCTTATGACTTGTCTGTTTGGTCCTGTGAGTGGCCATACCTATCCCCGAGGAAAGAAGACATATAGTTAGGTGGAATGTTTGGTTCAGTGTCGACCTGGTTGTTCAGCCTACAGATATATCCAGGTCTAAGTGTCCAAACCACTTCCTAAATGGTCTAGGCCGGTTCCCATGGCAACACCACCTCATTGACACCATCAGGTTCTCATTTACCAGCCCGCAGTCCAGGTGAGTTTTCCTGCCACCAGGTGGAGACTGACTCAAATCTATAAACTGGGATACCCTCTGCATATCCAAGAGGCAGATCATTTTTGAGAGGGAAAAAACCACACAAGGGTGGAATAGTCTAGTGATTCCCAAACGTGACTGCTCAGAGGTGCCAAAGGGGCACTTGAAATATACAGATGGCTGGTAGCATTAAAGAATTATTGTCTTGCTGAATGTGATCATGGCATTTGTGATGCATAGTGACTTGCTTTAGAGTATTCAGGCACAGATAAAAAGGTTGGTCCCCATAGAAAATAGTGTCATATGCAAATTAGGTAATTAGGGAGCATTTGTGGTTTCTAAAGATGTGGGTAGGGCTTAGGGAAATAAAAAGAGGTGAAATAACCAACACTAGGGAAGCCAAAATCTTTTGAGACCTGAAGTGGCAAGGGGAGGAAATGGTTAAGACACTACAGACAGATGCAGGCTGCCTGGGAAGGCTGGCTGCCTGGAGCTGTGCCCCGGGGTGGAGGGACGCAGCCATCGCCAACACCCGAGGAGGGAGGGAGCCAGGGAAATGCATCGACCAACCTTGCTCTCCTCCTAATTTCCTGTCCCTGCTGGAGCCAAAAGGCAAGGGAACCTGGTAAAAACAGTTGTTGAGTTCACCCTTCATTAGGCTCAGAGCAGGGTGGAGTGGACCTGTTCTGGGGGTGGTGAATGGAGAACAGCCTGCATAGGCTAGATCAAACAAACACAACACAGCATTAGTGACTATTGAAGCGGGACAATGCATACTTAACAGGGTCATTCTCTTCCTCAGTGTTGAGTCTATTTGTACTTTTTCATCATTACGTTAAAAGCAATACAGATTCCCAGGCCTGACTCGAGACCTAGCCAATCTGAATCTTTAGGGCATGGAGCCTAAGAATCTGGGTTTTAAAAAA
This sequence comes from Saimiri boliviensis, assembly GCF_048565385.1. NCBI lineage: Eukaryota > Metazoa > Chordata > Mammalia > Primates > Cebidae > Saimiri > Saimiri boliviensis. Next base: position 62,018,590 of record NC_133456.1, read on the forward strand.
ACAAAGATCCTGAGGTTTTAGCCTCTCATCTAATCTTTTTTTTTTTTTTTTTTTTTTAACAGAGCAAACTCTGTAAAAAGAAAAACTGAGTCCCTGTAGAAGTCAGTTGTTCAAACATCGCAGAGAACCCATGGTAGAGATTGGACAGAACTAAGAAGTCAATCCCAGAAGAGTTCTTAGTAACAATGTCAGCGGCAGCAAGAATACTAGGGCGGTTACAGCCACATTCAGAGCGCTCACCGGAAGAGTTTAAAGCAAGGCCCAGTGCATGAAAACTACTCAACCAATCATAGCTGTTATTCCTATCCTACCAGCTGTTTGAAGGCTGGACAGTCTTCTGAGGTCGCTATTATTTCATTTTCTCTTCTTTTTCAAACAGATGAAAAAACTGAAATCTAGATAAGCTAAGCCCCCTCCTGGGTGTCACTCCAGTAACTAGGTTTTGGACACGAGCCTGTAGAATTCCAAAGCCCAAGTTCTTCACGTTGTTTGTAGGAGAGCATTCTCCTCTGAAGTCTAGGCTGTGTTGGTGGCACCATCTTCACTTTGCTTCTCCAAGTCCCTCTTTGGGCTTGTGGGTCTGCAGTATTATTCCATCACGCATCACATTTCCTACATACCTGGAGCAGCAATGAGACTTTTTTAAGTTTCCCAAGGGCCGGAACTGAGTCTTCATAGAGGCTGGCTGCCTCTATGAAGGCTCAGCAAACACCTAAGGCATGTTTTTTGTTTTGTTTTGTTTTGTTTTGTTTTGTTTTGTTTTTGATGACTAAATGAAACAAAATAAAGTCAACCCTTAAACATGCAACATGCTAGTGGGGCCAGGCACAATGGCTAATCCCTATAATCCCAGCACTTTGGGGAGCTGAGGTGGTAGCATTGCTTAAGGCCAGGAGTTTGAAACCAACCTGGGTGACAGTAGCATAGCAAGATCCCATCTCTCCAAAAAAAAATAAATAAATAAAAGTATAATGAAAAAAGCATAGCAATCCACCCATGTGCCATGCTTCCATTTTGTACCTTAGTAATCAAGGCTAATAGATGGCCAAAGTCCTTGTTAGGCCTGGAAACAATTTTGAAATCTTCAACTGAGCATGTCATTCAGACACAATTTACAGTTGGAGTGGGCTTGTCAGATGATTTTTATTGTGCTGGTCCTTTGTTGCAGGCTTTTTTTTTTTTTTTTTAAAGTTTGTTACTTTTCATCCAAGAATGTTATTGTTTGTTGAAAGTAAGACCACAGATCTCAGATTCAGAAGAACCTAGTTCAGGCCCTATGTGTAAATGTTGGCTGAATGCCTTTGAACAAACGACCTGCCTTCTCTGAGCTTGAAGCCCTTGGCTGTAGATTGGGAATACCAACATCCATCCATCATGGTTCTTACAAGAATTAGAGGAGAAAGCATTTGTAATACCTAATACAATCTGAAGCATCACATAAATATATGTTTGTTATCAGAAACAATAATGCCACTGGCCTTATGGGAGTAGATGCTAGTTATTCTCTGTGATATTAACTTCATAAATGTAGTGAATGCATCCTGGGTAGCCCTGAGTCTTTCTTATTAACCTCTTGTTGACTTATCATCCATAAAGATAGGAAAATGTTCTTTGAGCCTCTTTATACTTTCTATGATCCATTGAAATAGGAGGTCCATAAATTGACTGTCTTTTGCATCAAGTAGATCCTCCTTTTATCTGCTAAAACAATCCCTGCATTAGAGCAAATTCTCTTGCTGTTTCAGACCTTCTTGCTTATATACAGGAACTGTGATCCTTTATCTGAAACTCTCAGTCCTGATGTGTTATGAAATTTAGGATACCATTTATTATTTAACACCTATCATTGGATTCATTAATACTTCTACACAGGAAAACAAATGTTCACATTAAATAAACTAAATAGATGAAGTCACATTATGCCAGACGAAGTTAGGATGAATGGGGTTAATTTGCGCTCAGGTTTGGTCATCAAATGAATTACCAAAAAAAGAAGTTTTTTTTTTTTTTTTTTCAGAGCTTTCTGGATTTCAGATAAGGGAATGTAGGTCTCAGCTTCTGTATTTCACAGGGAGGAGTAGTCTGAGTAGGTGTCTGCCAACAAGAATAAAATCAGCCAGGATCCCAACAGGCAGAAGTTCAAGTGCACACCTCCTCTTTTCAGTAACTATGCATTCCTTCCTCCTCTGCATTCCTGCATGCCGCTGCCAATGCTGATGTGCTAAAACATAGCTTGCATCACGTCATTCCCTGACTCAACATCCTTCTGTGGCTCCCTATCATTCAGCTTCTTAGCCTGACACACAAGACATTTAGTGATCTAAGCTCTGACTAAGTCTCAGCTCTTGGCCTTCCTCCTGAACTAACCTGTTGTTGGCAGATCCTCAACACTGGACACTTCTAGCACCTGGGCCAGCTCTGCCCAGCATGTCCTTGGCCTCCCCTTCATCTTGCTGAAATTGCATACAACTACCAACAGGTGGTTCTGAGGTTAACTCTTTGCTGACACCCACACTGCCCTGCACACAGCTGGGCACACGGTTCCCTGAGGTCTAATCCACAAAGTGGCTGCTCTTCCCACAAACCAGGCTCCACCAGCGAGGGGCCACTACACCTCTGTATCACCAGTACCCAGCACCATGCACATTGCAGGTGTTCAAAACACAGAGATGATCAGACCACCTGTTAAAGGCTATTATCTCCTACTTGATACGCTTTATCCTAAGTTCTAAGTTCTACTGCACTTAGAATAACACCCCAAATCTTAACAAGGCCCCAGTTCATCGGACCTCTGCCCTCCTTGCCCTGTTTTATATCTCAGTACCTCATCATCTCATCCGTGGTTCAGTACATTAGCCTGTTTAGTTTAGGGGGAGCCCCACGTCTCTCCCCCTTTCACATGGTTGGCCCCTCCTCATCCTGTATCTCTCAACATAGACATCACTTCCTCAGAGAATGGTGTTCCTTTGTTTCATGTGATAGAGGCATCCGCCTCCCCACCCAATATCCATTCTACCCTTTGTCCTTGGTTTTAGAATCAGGATTTTATTTTAGGGTGACATGAACCCAGTTAAAGTCTATTATTTCCCAGCCTCTATTGGAGGTAGGTGGCCATGTAACTGGGTTCTGATGAGGGCATGTAGGTGGAATTTGATTGGTTAATACTTACAGGAAAGCTCTTTAAATGGGTATGGTATTTTGTTCTTTAGTCTTCCTGGAATATGAACTTGACCCCTGGAGCTCCTGCAGCCATCTAGCACCAGGAGATATGCTAAAAATTATGGGCCAGAGAACAAAAGGGGCCCAAGTTCCTGATGACTGTGGAGTGGCCATACCAGCCATCTCTGAATTTTATGAGAGAAAAAAAACAATAAACCACTGTGATTTTTTAAAATGGGAAAAAAATCCTGTAAATCTAATCCTACCATTACGTTATTATCTGAATTTGTAATTAAACATTTATTTGAAGGATTATTTGATTACTGTCTCTCTCCCAGTAGACAGATTGTTAATAGCCTGGAGGATAGGCACACTGTTGATTTTTGCTTACACTGCTGCATGGCCACTGTGTAGTAGGTACTCACTAATGAAACAAATGTCCTCTTATCTTATATCAGCTCTGGAAGCTTGCCACCAGGTCCTTCTGTTTAGATCTCCAGGCTTGTAATGTATTAGTCTGTCCTCATGCTGCTGATAAAGATATACGTGAGACTGGGAAATTTCTAAATGAAAGAGGTTTAATTGACTCACAGTTCCACATGGCTGGGGAGGCCTCACAATCCTGTTGGAAAGCAAAGGGGAAGCAGGACACGTCTCACAGGGCAGCAGGCAAGAGTTTGTGCTGGGGAACTCTCTAAAAAACATCAGATCTCGTGAAACTTATTCACTACCACGGGAGCAGCATGAAGGAACCGCCCCATGATTCACTTATCTCCACCTGGCCCCACCCTTGACATGTGGGGAGTATTACAATTCAAGGTGAGATTTGGGTGGGGACACAGCCAAACCATATCATTGCAGTTTACATTGCACATAGAAATGACTCTCAGACACTGGAGGTAGGAGAAAGAACTCCTACAAATCAAGATTCTTCCGAGAATCCCTCTTCTTTCCCTAGTGTCTGCTGTTCAGGAAAGTTCCAGCTGGCACAGTCCCCACTCTCTCTCCTCATGCTCCTCTCGTGCCATTATTCTCTCATTCTTTATGCTCTAACCAGGCTGAACTGCTTATCCTCTAATGTGCCATGCGTTTCCCTTTCTCCTGGTCTGTGCATGTGCTGTTCCTTCCTGGACCTCATTTTACCTTTCTAATGCCTTGTCATCCACAGGGTCTCCCTTTGATGGGGCCTCCTCCAGGAAGCCTTTCCAGTCCCTGTAAGCCCAGGCCCTTCCCCACGGTGCTCCCAAGCCTACCCCCTCTCCATTACAGCATTCACAATGCTGTGTTATTTCCTGCATCCTCTATATTATGAGTTGAATTGTATTCTCCGAAAAGATGTTGATGTTCCAACCCCTGAACCTGTACATGTGACCTAGAAATTGGGTCTTTGTAGAGGTAATTAAGATGACACCATTAGGGTGGGCTCTAATCCAATTCTAAGTGTGTCCTTTTAAGAAGAGAATTTGAATACAGACAGGGAGAAAAGACCGTGTAACGACAGAGGCAGAGATTGGAGTGCCGCATCTAGGAATTGAGGCACAGCAAGAACTGCCGATTCCTAGCAGAAACTAGGAAAATGCACAGAGCACATTCTCCCCAGGGGGATCCGACCTGCCAACGCCTTGATTTTGGACTTGTACCTATTAGGGTGAGAATACATTTCTATTGTTTTAAGCCATTCAATTTGTAGTACTTTGTTATGACAGCCCAAGTAAACTAATGCACCCTGTAAGGCTAAAAACTGCAGGGATGGAGACAAGGCTGCTTTTGCCATGGGAAGCCCTGTATCCATCTCCTCTGAATTCTAAGCAACCTATCTTGGCCACGATCATCAGGATCACTGATGGTTTTGTCTGGGCATCATGTAGGCCTTTGACCTATTATTGCCATCTCTATGGTGCCCTCATGAGAGACACTGAAGGAATGACACTTTCCCACTGGGGCCCCTGTGTGTCTTTGTCCTCCCAGCTGTTCCTCCCACCCACACTCCAGCACAACACCTAAGCCTCTGAGGGCATCTCCTCATTCCTCTTGGCAAGATCCATACTGTTGAAACAGTGTCCACTAAACCACCATCACAATTTATTTTTCTTCTAGAATCATCCTTGACTTTTCTAGAAACTTAAACATTGGCTGACTGCCCCTCCCAAAGCCCCATAAAACCATCAGCCTGTGCTCCTGGCACCTCTTTGGAGCCTTCTCGTACAGTGTTGTGGTTTGAATTGTGTCCCCCAAAAGCTATGTTCAAGTCCCAATCCGTGGTTCCTGCTAATGTGATTTTATTTGGAATTAGGGTCTTTGCAGGTGCAATCAACTTATGATTAATTCATAATGAATCTGGGTGAGTCCTTAATCCAACATGATTGGAGTCTTCATGAGGGGAGCAGAGGACCTGAAACAGACACATGGAGGGGGAGGCAGCCCTGTGAAAACACGGATGCTCGGGAGGAAGAGAAACACATGACCACAGAGGCAGCTATGGGAGTCATGCAGCTACTAACCAAGAAACACCACCGATTGTAGCAACCAGAAGTTAGGAAGAAAGCATGTGGCCCTCCTGACCCCTTGATTTTAGACTCCTAGTCTCCAGCCCTGAGAGAGAATACATTTCTGTTTTTTTTAGGCCACCCAATTTGTGAGGCTTTGCTACAGCAGCCCTGTGAGACTGAATATACAAACGGACCGTGGCCGGACAATATATAAAGCTGACTTCTGATCCACAACCAGAAGCAACCAGCCCAGGAAGCCAACCTACCGCCTACAGCAACTAGTACAGAAAGTTAGGCTCCTGTCTTTAGCAACCTGTCCAGGATGCCGCACTACAACCTCTATAGCCGTCAGCCCCAAGTGGCCAGGACATCATCAGTAACCGACAGCTTCCCCAACTTGTGTCTCCGTGTTCAACTTAGGACCAACCAGAGGAAGCCAATGATGCACTCTAGCCCATCACATCGGATTGCCCCTACTTCTCATTAGCCCATCTCCCATGCCAACAACCTCAATCAGGGCTGACATCTTCCCTTTCTTCCCTTTACCAAGCTTTCTGGCTCCTCTGCCTGCTTCTGAGTCTCTGTCAAACACACAAGATCGTGGCTGCCTCCCTCCTGTAGCAAGCTTGGGTTGGTCTCATTCGGGTGGAGGGCAACTAATGAGACCTGGGAAATGAATACACCTGCCTTTTTGAATAAAGTCTTAGGCTAACAGTGCCCAGGCCCCTTCTCATCCACACCTTCCTCTGACAGCATTAGAGAGGTAAGCTTATTTTAAACATATTTTCTAACTCATTAAAATATCTCATTCACCAGAATCTCCCCAGCCCCTAGCTGAATGCCAAGCAGATAGTAAGTGCTCAATTAATATATTGTTTAATGTAATTGATGGTTCTTTTACCTGCCTGGGTAGAGATCACCTGGCCAGAGCATCGTACTTCACAGAGGAGAGCTGTTGTACAGAACAGGTACAGCCTCATGATTATTTAATACCCTAATAAAGGAGTTTTCCCACTAGATAATGTGATCCGGAGTGGACGGTTAATCACAGCTGGTCAATATTTATGAGGCCAGAGACCCAGCTGTGCCATATGAGTTATTTACAAGCCAATTCTGGAGCCCATAAGCCTCCCTGTGAGGCCCACCTGTTCCTAGGAACTGGTGCTAGTGAGACTGCCAAGGCGCAAAGGAGACACCGTGTTCTCATCCCAGCAATTCAAATGACAACTCAGACGCTCCCCTGCTGTCTTCCTGGAGCAGTAGGCATTTCTTTTGAATAAAAAGGTAACTTGGCTTTTCTTCTCTGCAAGCTTCAACCCTCCCTCCACCAACCCCCTCCAGGTAATCACAGCAAACACAGAAAAATCAGACAGGCACCAGGTACTCTAAGGCATTGGTTTTTCCAATCTGGCTGTGCATTAGAAGCACCTGAGGGTGCTCATTAAGCCTGAAAATACTGGAGTCTCACCTAGTCCTTCAAGTGGGGCTGAGTACTGGAGCTTTTAAACGTGCTCCCTGGGTACATGAGATTTGGGGTAACTGAAATGAATCTACAGATTCGCTCTGAGAACCTCTGCTTCTAAGACCCTTGGATTTAAAAGCGAAATGCCACACACGTGGACATTCAGACTAATTGTGGAGATTCTCCAGATCTTGAAATGAGACCTCTCTGATCTATACGAGCAGCAGCATGGACTCACAAAAAGCTCGTGCTTAGGGGTCTGAGAGACGTCCTGCCTGGCTCTGCATCTTCCCAGCTGTGTGGCTTCAGTTGTGCTGAACTCCTATTAACCTCAGTGGATTCAAGAGGCTGAAGAAAAGACCCAGAGCCAGCAAAGGAGACATGAGGTTGCATTTGAAGCTTGCATACAGGGAAGAGAGTCCAGCAACAGCGGGCTGGGCAGGAGAACCACAACCCCCTGCAAATAGCATGCAATTTATGCAGTATTTTCACTTAACGCCCTTCCCCTAACGACCTCCACCTGACAACCTTCATTTGACCCCAAACTCAGGGACTTGATCACCTGTACAGCCAGGGGCTCAGATTCATTCAGGAATGAATCTCCGGACTGGTCACTCCCGGATTCCCTAGCTCGGAACACACATTCAGGTGCATCTGCCATACAGGGTCATTCTAAGGGTGTGCTCAAGCTATTGCCATTAGGTGTGTTTACCCCATATCGTATCACTTGCACTCTCTGAGCCTGTGTCTTTATCATAAAAATTGAGATAATAAAGATTTTGAGGAGTCATGAGTTTAACTAAATGATGATGGAAAATATAGCAGGCACCTACCTGTTCCCAGCAATATGTGAGACAACTGAGATAAACTGGTAAATAGGAAACAACCCTTGCCCTCTCAGAGCTTGTAGCCTAGTCTAAGGGACAGATATGAGATTACACAAACCAACAGGTCATTGCTTGTGTGATAAACGCAGCGAAGGAAAAGCACGGCATAGGAGTGGAGTGTGAAACTGATGACCATGAACTCCTCTGAGGGTCGGTGACAGGACATCCGATTAGAGAGCTGCAGATGAGGGGGAGTACCAGGCCATGGAAGGGATCGGAGGTTAGAAGGGGCTTTCCGGGCAGAGGGAGCAGTGTTCAGAAATCCTGGGGCAGGATTGAGCAGTCATGAAGCTAAAGGATATTCTAAAAACACTTTGCAAATAAAGTTTAAAGCTTCCCCAACTTAAACAGAAATGGAGCCGTGGCTGAAGAGAATTCTCAGAGATGCATGCAGGCAACTGGGCAGAACCCCAAGCCTTATCTACCACAATAAGCAAGTTCTACTTTAGGGCTCTATTTCTATACCTTTCAGTACCCAAGTGACTCACCCTTTTAATCAAAGCTTCAGGGAGGTGAGGTAAGGTAAGGGCCCTGGAACCATTGCAAAGACAGACGAAGGGGCTGTATGGTAACAGACTTCCAGAGCCATGAGGACGAGAAGGGGGATGTTTCCACCCCACATCCCTAGAGGAACTTATGGGCAGACTTCGGCTGTGTGTTTTTTTTTTTTTTTTTTTTTTTTTTAGAGGATAATTAAGAAGAAAAAACATATATTGTATCAATCTGTTCTCGAGCTGCTATGGAGAAACACCTGGGACTGCATAATTTATAAAGAAGAGTAGTTTAATTGACTTACAGTTCCACACGGTTGGGAGGCCTCAAGACTCTTGTAATCGTGACAGAAGGCACCTCTTCCCAGGACAGCAGGAGAATGAATGGCCAGCGAAGGGGGAAGGGCCTTATAAAACCATCAGATCTCATGAGAGCTAACTCACTATCGTGAGAACAGGGGAAACCACGCCCATGATTCAATGATCTCCACCTGGTCCTCCCATGACGTGGGGATTACAGTAGCTATGATTTGTAGTGAAATTTGGTTGGGAACACAGTCAAACCAAATCATATACATAGCTGCATATCTATCAATCATCTATAATCTATCTAACCTCAGAAATTTTAATTTCTGACTGTTCAGGAGAAGGTGGAGAATACATAATGCACAGGCCTTTGAGTGATTCTGAATGGGCAGTGTGCCTTTTAAAGCGGTTGAGGGTGCACTGGTTTCTTTTTATTAATCTGGAAAGGTAGCAGGCTGTGCAGTGCCATATCGGGAGCCCCAGACTCAAGCAGAAGCCCTGTGTTCCACTTCTGATCTTGCCCTTTCCTAGCTGTGTGACCTTGAGCAAGTTCTTATCTTCTCTGATCCTGAATTTCTACCTTTTTAAAATTGTGATAATAATGACAGCCTTAGAAGCTTTTTAGAAGGGTTATTCCCCTCAATTTTGCAAGTGAGGAAACTGAGGCTCAGACATTTATTCATTCTTCCCACAGACAATTCTTATTTTTGAGATGCAGTATTGCTCTTTTGCACAGGACGGAGTGTAGTGGCACGATCAACAGCTCACTGCAACCTTGAACTCCAGGGCTCAAGCAATCCTCCCACCTCGACCTCCCAAGTAGCTGAGACCACAGACATGTGCCACCACACATAGCTCATTTTATTATCTTTTATGTTTTGTAGAGATGGGGTCTTGTCATGTTCTCCAGGCTGGTCTTGAAGTCCTGGACTCAAGGAATCCTCCCACCTCGGCCTCCCAAAGTGCCAGGATTCTGGGCATGAGCCACTGCAACTGGCCACAGATGTTTATTAAAGAATGACATGATGGGAGGGACACAGAAGAGCCAGATAAAGTAGGTCTTCGAGTGATTCTGAAAGGGAAGCATGCCTTTTAAGATGCTTGAGAAACATTGTTCTAAAGATCAAAGATAAAATGGAGTGAAAGCAGAGACGAGCCGAGAGTGCTGAACTTCAGGGACCTCAGTGTAGACCTCCAAGGACAAAGACATACAGAGTCTCTCTGCTTCCTGGCCTTTCAGGAATCTTGGGAGATCCTGGGTGAAGCGAATTCATTCTGGACAATAGGATAGGGGTGTGTGCCAGTCAGAGTTCTGGCAGGAGAAGCTCAAAGGGTGATTAAGGAGATGTTCATAAAGATTCAACTCATAAATGGAGGTATACGGAAACCAAGGAGGAATAAGGAAGCATGGCCCAGCGAATACCAAGAGGAACTGCTTTCTTTTCCACAGACCCAGGCCTGAAGGACTGAAGAAAAGGAACGATTCCTGAAACTAACAAGAGCCATGACTCCAACAATGGAGCTGAGAGGAACTGTGGCCTTGCCTAAAGGGGTGCGGCCTCTGCCCTTAGCTAGGGACCGAGGGAGTCAGGAGGAGGAAACACCCCAATCTTTTTCTGTCCCCGCCCCCATCATTCTCCTACTGGTGCCTACCATTGACTGAATAGAAGCTCACTGATGCAGCCATGGAGATCAGCCCCACCTGAGGCACAGAATGGAGTGGATAAAGTGGGAGAATGCCCAGCAGGACTCCCTACAAAGAAAAAGGGGACAGAAGTCCATTTTTAGAAGGCAAGATGTATGTATGTTGGGGAAGAAAACTACTGAGAGGCCCTTTAGCTAACTGAGAGGAGAAAACGGCTCTACTGGCAGAGAAATCTGGCATTCCCTCATGGACACACGTCAAAGGGAGGCTTTGATTTGGCATCTCTCCATACATATGCCTGTTTGGTATTGAAAGGTCAGCTCCAGAAAGCAAGACATGCATCAACTCCCCAAATCAGTAAAGAGTTAGATTGGATTGCCACCTGATACTCTAAAAGAGGTCAAGAAATAGAATGTTTATCTCCTTGAAACTTGTGGAATGTTATTGTGTGGACACGGTGGTGCATCACCTAGTTGCCCTTCAGGAATGAAGGATTTACTCCCCGATGGCTGGTAGCCAGATGCAGGGACTGGCTCTGATGAGTCCAGCAGGTGGGCGTTGTATCCAATGACTGATCAAGGTGCAGAGGTAAAGTCTCATTCCCTTCACCCCAACTAGGAATGACACTGAATGGCCAGCCCAGCTCCAGAGTGGCCCTTGTGAGAGCCTTAACCGTCGATGGGGAGCATTGCAACCTAGCTTCTCCCTCCTCCCAGTCCAGCTTCCTCCTCCTTTCCTTGTGTGTAGCACATTGGGCACACCCTGCATCCCAGAGTCTACTTCCTGAAACTTCCCCAACCACAGTTATTGGAGGCTTCCTTATTAGCAATCCTTAGAAACAAAACCACAACTGAGAGCTGACAAGCAGTAACGATAGCAGACATCTCTGTTGCTTCGTACTTCCCTCAGCACTCATGTACTTACTTAGTCGTCCCAGCAATCTGGAAAGGTTGGCAAGCACTCGGAGGACAGTGGCCTTGCCTGTTTAATTATCTCACAAACAGGATGCCCAGCATGAATGGGTATCAGCAAAATCCTGTTGTAGGCAGAGATTAGAAAATTTAGGATGATGACTGCCAAACTGTTTCATGGAACGTGAGTACTCTACCAGATGTTAACAGGTGTTCCATTTTAAAAAGTGGGAGGGATGGGTAGTCACATATTTTTGAAAAAGACTGGACTAAAATTTGTTTCTTGGCTGGGTGTGATGGCTCACGTCTGTAATCCCAGCACTTTAGGAGGCCAAGGTAGGAGGATCACTTGAGCCCTGGAGTTTGAGACCAGCCTGGGCAAAAGTCTTGCTGTTTCTATCTCTACACACAAAAAAATAAAACAATTAGCTAGTTATGGTGGTGCACACCTGTAGTCCCAGTTACCCAGGAGGCTGAGGCAGGAGGATTGCTTAAGCCTGGGAGGTCGAGGCTACAGTGAGCTGTGATCATGTCACTGCACACCAGCCTGGGTAACAAAGTGAGACCCTGTCCCAAAAAGCTAAAAATAGTTTACTGGCTGTAGGACCTTTCTGAGCTCTTACTATGCTAATATGCTTGTTGATCGTCAAGAAGGGGTTTCACATGCAGTATTTCCCAAACTTGTTAGGCTATAGAACTCCTATTACTATCTCTCCAGGCACAAGGGGCCAGTGGATGATGGTACTGGAAATGCTTAGACAAAGATTCCCTTAGCTAGATCCCTGTTCCACTGTTACTCTCCTTTCTACTCAATTCTTTTCATTTTTAAGAAAAAGGGAAAGACCTCCCCAGGTTAGCTCTGAATATGGCATTAGGAGACAGGTTTTGGACAGGAAGACTTACCCCATGCCTCGTGGGCAAGGAGAGATACAGACAGACAGAGGTGGTGTCTGTGAGATGGGAAAATGTTCCCAGATTAGGAAGGTGAAGCCTGAGTTCAGCTGGGGGACGCCAGTGGACAGGAGGACAGGGGAACTAAGAGCTGGGGGATCTGGGGAGATGGGGATGAAAGGCTTGGGGCTTTCTCTAGAGCCAGGTGGATTTCCCCAGAGCTTCTGGCTTCCTGGTCAATTCCACTAAGGCTGCTGAAGGCACTGATGCTTTCAAGAGAATAAATGGGGAGAAAAATGAGCCTAGGTAGTGGTAGTTGTGTTCCAGCTGTGGCAATAGCTCCTGCTGCTCTCCAGGGCTTTGGTCTGCTCCTGCTCACGACCCTCCATGACAGAAGGCGTCCCTGACTGAAACCCAGAGAAGCCAACTCTTTTCTTGAAGCTAGCTCCATCTCATTGGTCCTGAAAATGTGAAGCCAGAGGTTAAGAATGAGCTGGGCTATCTGTGACACCAGGGAGGAAAATGCAAACCAACATTGAATAATATTCCCCTGCCTCATATTTACTTAGGTAATTCTCAATGATTTCCATGAATAGAGAGATCAGAAATGTGGCCAATCACAAACAGCAGATCATTCCTATGTCTGATTAGGTGTGGAGTATGTTTGCATTTGAAAATGAGTTACGAAAACTTAGGAGTTTGACTTGCATGAGGCTCAATGGCGTCATGGTGCCGAGAGCTGGCTTGGGAGTCAGTGTCTGGTTCAAATCTCAGTTCTGTCATTTTTCTTTTTTCCCTCCATCCCTTCCTCCCTCCCTCCCTCCCTCCCTCCCTTCCTTCCTTCCTTCCCTCTTTCCCTCCTTCCTTGTTTTTAGAGGGAGTCGTGCCCTGTCACCCTGGTTGGAGTGTAGTGGCACAATCTTAGCTCACCACAACCTCTGCCTCCTGGCTTCAAGTGATTCTCCTGCCTTAGCCTCCCAACTAGCTGGAATTACAGGCATGCACTAACACACCTGGTGAATTTTTGTATTTTTAGTAGAGATGGGGTTTCACCATGTTGGCCAGGCTGCTCTCAAACTCCTGGCCTCAAGTGATCCACCCACCTCAGCCTCCCAAAGTGCTGGGATTACAGGCATGGGCCACTGTTCCTGGCCTTTAGTTCTGTCATTTCTTACATGTCTTAGGTTGGGTACTTCTAGAAGCTGGCCCTGAGACAAGGATTTGAATGTAAGTAGCTCGTTGGGAGGTGACCCCAAGAGTCATTGTGCGGGAATGGAGAGTCTAATGGTGAAGGAAGGTAGCTGAAAAAGGGTGTGTTGTTGATCAGCTTCCCACTATGGGCAACCGAGGCTGCGTCTTACTGGACAGAGCTTAGGAGACCATGTAAAGCAGGACTCAGAGTGATCCCACCCACAAGGCAAGGAAGCTGGGGTGCTTATCGTACAATTCACATGTGTCCTTCAGTAGCTGAGGGCTGCTCCTGGAAGCATTTACTCTCTGGGAGTTCTGGCCTGCCCCACGTGGGGGTGGAGAGAAAGCTTTCAGATGGAGAACTGTAGGTACTTGCAGTAGGATGGTAGGCTGTGGCAAGGACTGAGGGGTGAAGACGGAGGCGATATGGATGAACCACCAATGGATCTGGTATTTAGCCATGTGGAGTAGGCAAGCAAGAAAACTTCCTGTGCCTCTGTTTTCACGTGTGAAATGTGGATGGCTAATAGCGTCTATCTTGTAAGCTGTTGTGAGGATTACAGGAAATAATACTGTAAAGCAAAGGTCCCTAACCCAACCCCCTAATAGCAGTCTGTGGCCTATTAGGAACCAGGTCGCACAGCAGGAGGTAAGGAGCGGGAGAGGGAGCGAAGCTTCATCTGTATTTAAGGCTGCTCCCCCTTGCTCACGTTACCGCCTGAGCTCTGCCTCCTGTCAGATCAATTGTGGCATTAGATTCCCATAGGAGCACAAACCCTATGTGAACTGCGAGGGATCGAGGTTGCATGCTCCTTATGAGAATCTAATGCCTGCTGATCTGTCGCTGTCTCCTATCATCCCCAGATGGAACCATCTAGTTGCAGGAAAACAAGCTCAGGGATCTCACAGACTCTACATTATGGTGAATTATATAATCATTTCATTATATATGAAAATGTAGCAATAATAGACATAAAGTGTACAATAAATGTAATGTTCCTGAATCATCCCAAAACTACCCCCACACCCCCCATTGGTGGAAAAATTGTCTTCCATGAAACCACTCCCTGGTGCCAAAGAGGTTGGAGACCACTGCTGTAAAGCACTCATTGAGCTTGTTAGTGATCTATTACAGCTGACCCTGAACAACATGGAGGCTAGAGGTGCACAGTTGAAAAATTTGTGTATAACTTTCGATTCCCCAAAATCTTAACTACTAATAATCTACTGTTGACCAAAAGCCTTACCAATAACATAAATGGTCAATTCAGACATCTTTTCTATTCTTATGTATTGGAGCATATACATGATTGTATTCTTACAACAGAGTCAGCTGATGAAAGGAAAATGTTACTAAAATCTTAAAGAAGAGATAATATATTCACTCTTCATTAATCATAAAGGTCTTCATCCTCATTGTCTTCAAGTTGAATAGGTTGAGGAGGAGGAGGAGGAGGAGGAGGAGGAGGAGGAGGAGGAAGAGGAGTTGGTCTTGCTGTATCCAGGTGGCAGAGGCAGAAGAGGTGGAGGAGCTGGAAGGGGAGGCAGGAGAGGAAGGCATGTTCAATGGAGCTTTTATTGAAAAAAAACCTGCATGTAGGTAAACCGGGACAGTTTAAACCCATGTTGTACAAGGGTCGACTGTACCGTGTAACAAACCACCCCGAAACTTAATGACTTGAAACAACAGCAATCACTTATTGTATCTCATAGTTTGCATGGATAATTCAGATGAAGTACAGTTGGGCAGCTTAGCTCTGCTCCACTCTCTGCGGCTACAGCTGGAAGACTTGGAAGCTAGGGATCATTTGAAGGCTTAATCGGGGCTGGAGCATCCACTTCCAAGGTCACTCACGTACGTGGCTGGCAGGTTGGTGCTGGATATTGGCCAAAAGCCTCAGTTCTTCCCCACACAGTCCTTTCCTGAAGTCTGCTTGAGTGCCCTCATAACATGGCAGCTGCCTTCCCCCAGAGCAAGCTATCCAAGAGGCAAAGGCAGGTGCCTCAATGTCTTTTATGGCATAACCTCAGAAGTCACATACTGTTCCTTCTGTAGTATTCTTCTCATCACACAGGTCAGCTCTGGTTCATTGTGGGAAGGGACTATCCAAGGGCATGAGTACCAGAAGGTAAGAACGACAGAGGGCCATCTTGGAGGCTGGCTACCAAACAAAGTGATAGGCGCATAATAGGAACTCAGTAATATGAGCTATTATTTTCATTCTAAGAACAAAAGAGGGCCCCTTGGTAAAGACTTGACTCTGGAGACATAGGAAACTGAGAGCCAAGTTTCCCACCTGGTGCTCACCCAGCTCCTCCCAGCCCTGCTCCCTGGGGGCAGACAGCTTATTCTCTGCTTGATGAAAGGTCTGCCTCTCTAACCTTCCCTGGAGCCAGGCAGGTGGAGGTTGGCTTTCAGTATGCATCTCAGCAGGCAAAGTAAACAGAGGGTGCAGAGATATCCATAATGCTGTAATTAAGCAGAGAAAGGTGCTAACTGCAAATCCGGAGCTCCAAATGTCCTCCAAGGGGTAGTTAGGGCTGTGTAGAATCTGTTAACTGGTAATAACTTTGAAAGGAGGGTTTGCCAGAGAGAAGCCAGCTTCGGCATAGATCACCTGCAGACAACCATGGGCTGACTGTACATCTAAGCTCATTTGTTTTAAACTGAAAGCTCTGAGCCAAAGAGTCCAGCCTGGAATTGAATTAATGATGAACATGAATGAAGCTTGGCATTGCTTCTCTCACAGACAGGCAGGCAGTCAATGAATTTTTCATGTCTTGCTCACTGTGCCATTTTCTCTGCCAGGTTCTCAGACCACCCTTGGTATGTGGGCTGTGAGGGGCGGGTTTGGCGGGAGAGGGGGATGACTTAATTCTCTACTTGCTCCAGAGTCACCCACAGCAGATACTTTGAGAATGTCTCCCCTGCTGACAACGATCTCCTCTTAACAACTACACCTCCTGAGTTCAGCAGGCATTTGGTGACATATGATAACATGTGGCCTCTCTCTTGGCTATAGGCGACTGCCTTTCATTGGGCTCTTGAATTGCATTGGGCTAAGCAGAGTCCCTTCCCTGGGGATGTGGAAGTGGAACCCAGTGAGAGAGTTGTTCCCATGGCATGCCTGGATCTTCACTATGCGTTCCAGATAGCTATGAGGGGAGTATTTTTCACCAAGAAGCAGAAGACAATCTTCTAGAGGGAGCTAGAGGAAGAGGGAAAGAATGAAGCAGAAACATCACAGCAGAGATGAGAGATGGAAAGTTAATCTGGACTTTCGAAGTGCCAGTTCTGGTCCTTTCCTGAGAAACTTGTGTGTTTCCACCCCTGAGTTCTCAGAGACATGTCTATATCCTTATAAATTTCCATCTTCTACTTAAACTATTAGGTTGGTCAAATGTAAGTGCAGTTTCAGACCATGAATTTTAATCATTATAACTAGGTTCAAACACATCTTTACTAATCAACATAGGAACCATTACAATCAGCATATTTTTGCCAAGGAGAAATAAGTTTTGTTATTCCTGTAGCATAAAAATCTGTATTTTGGGATTCAACGAACTCTGGGAAACCGTTTTCTGTTTCCTGTTGGTTGTGGAAGCTGTTTCCCTGTAAAAAGCTGTCAAGATGCTTGAAGAAGTGGTAGTCGGTTGGTGAGAGGTCAGGTTGAATATGGTGGATGAGGCAACATTTCATAGTCCAGTTCTTTCAACTTTTGAAGGATGGGTTGTGCCAATGTGCAGCTGGGCATTGTCATAGAGAAGAATTGGGCCCTTTCTGTTGATCAAGGCCAGTGGCAGGGGTTGCAGTTTTCAGTGCATCTCACCAATTTGCTGAGCATACTTCTCAGATGTAATGGTTTCACCAGATTCAGAAAGCTGTAGTGGATCAGACTGGCAGCTGATCACCAAATAGTAACCATGACCTTTTCTTTTGGTGCAGTTTGGTTTGGGGAAGTGCTTTGGAGCTTCTTCTTAGTCCAACCACGGAACTGGTCATCACCAGTTGTTGTAGAAAATCCACTTTTCGTGGCTCATCACAATCCGATTGAGAAATGGCTCATCATTGTTGCATAGAATAAGAGAAGATGACATTTCAAAATGATGATATTTTTGCCTTTCAGCTCATGAAGTTTTTCATTTTATTGAGCTTTTTCATCTTTCCAGTTTGCTTCAAATGCTGAACAACCATAGAATGGTCGATGCTGAGTTATTTGACAACTTCTCGAGTAGTTGTAAGAGGATCAGCTTCGATGATTGCTCTCAATTGGTCATTGTCAACTTCCAAAGGCTGGCCACGATGCTGCTCATCTTCAAGTCTCTTGTTTCCTTCACAAAACTTCTTGACCCACTGACCCACCACTGCACTGTATGTTCACTGGCAGTTCCTGGGCCAAATGCATCGTTGGTGTTGCGAGTTGTCTCTGCTGCTTTATGACCCATTTTGAACTCAAATAAGAAAATCACTCAAATTTTCTTGTCACACATCATCTCTATAGTCTAAAATAAACGTAACATAAATGCAAGTGATAAGTCATTAGCAAAAAAACATAAAATGAGACATGCTCATTAAAATGATATACAACATAAGCACATTTATTTAAGAATGTATTCTAATATCAAATGGCAAATTCCAGCAGTGCAAACACCACAATTACTTTTGCACTCACCTAATAGGAGAGATGTGGTTTTCTGTTACTTGCCTAATGGGCTCACCAGTTTGAGAAGTTATTTTATCCTGTTCTCCCTCCTTCTGGGACCAAATGAACTTTAGGGTGTGAGAGCACAGCACCGGGAAATAATGATACAGGCCTCTGTTCTCAAGGGCTGAACTGGGGCTGGCACACCTGGTGCCTGGGCAGGCAGGTCGGGCTCCTTTAACAAACCCAGCCTGGAGAGCGCCCCTCCTGCAGAGACACTCACTGCTACTGAGCTCTACCCTATTCTCGGCATCAGGATATGTGAGATCACTGTGGCTGGATTTTTCTGATATTCAATAGCACAAGGACGTTTGGACTATTGTGTAAAATGTACTGATTTTAGGATGTTGCAAATAATTTTTTAAATGTTAAATACACTCTGAGAGGCAAAGTGAATACATCTATGGGCACTGTCCAGTCTGCAGCCCTCAGTGGAGGGCTCTGCTAGGCCCATGGTAGGGGGTGTGGAGCCAGACGTGTGTCTGGTGGAAGGATTCGGCATGGCTTAGCTTTGGCATACTGATGGGGTGAGGGGCAGTAGCTTCCACTACAGCTGTGGTGGTCCCATGCAGTACCCGAGAAGGAGCTGCTCCTCTGAGGACATGCTGGGGAGGCTGGACACTAAACACTGTGGCCCTGAGAGCCTCAACAAGGGTCCCCTGTGGCCAAGGCTGTTATGGGAAGAGCAGACCACTGGGAAGGACATTTCTGTGGTCCACCCAGAAAAGAAGTCCCTGATAAGTGATGGAGAACCTGAAATTGACAGCATAGTAATAAAACAGAAGGAATGATGATAACAGGATATCCTGTGCATCAAGGACCAGCTCCTTGCCTGCTCCCTAAAGACTGGATGAGCCTGAAATTCTTATACAGACAACAAAGGGTGAGGCCTGGTGATACCTGACAGCAGATATCCAGCCAGCCATGCACGTGGGGGCTGGAGCCTGCATGGCTGGCTGGATGTTTTAAGTTGATTGGAGGAAAATACAAAAATAGGACATTTCTTAACCTGAGACTGGTGGAGCAAATTCACATTGGTTATACTAGCCACCAGAAAATCCTAATAGAGATATTGCACTACAGCCTTCCCAGTCAGGCTGTATCAGTCAGGGTTCTACCAGGGGAACAAATCTCACTCTAGGTGTTTAAAACAGAGGCAGTTTAGTACAAGACCTTGGTCCCCAGGGGATGGAAGAGACTGAGAAGGCACCAGCACTTGGTGAGAAAGTACAGGGAGCCTCCAGCATTCCTAGGCTGGGGACATCACCTAGCAGAAGCTGGAACTTTGGTGGGCCTATTGGTGGAAGCTGGAGCCATGTGGGAAAGGAGGACACAGCTGACCTCAAAGATGTCCCCTGAGCAGAAGAGTACAGTGCCCTGGTTTGCCCGTTTCACTCTTTAGTACCTCACCAGCGCCTCTAAATGACCAAGCTTCAGTGGAAACCAGCTAGAATGGGAGCCTGGGAAACAGTCTCCAAGTGTTTGCCTCCCTGAGCTGCCGAGCAGAACAGGCGAAGGATGAGGAATGGACCTGAGAAAATCGGGGAGGATGGGCAGATGCACCATGGAGCACATTCTAGAAGCAGGAGTGCATGATGCTGGACTCCTATTTCTAGAGATCTCTCCTAACCTGTAGCTATCCCCTGCTCTTGGCTGGCATATACAGGTTCCTAGCCAGAGACGGCCAGATTACCATGCTAGTGAAGAGAAGGAGGGGAAAGAACAGCTACTTCTGGCCACTCCAGAACTGTCACTTGTATGACAGGAACTATCTCAAGAGCCTTGCACTGCTAATCTCATTTATTACTTTTTAATTTTTTTGGAGACAGGGTCTCACTCTGTCACCCAGGCTGGAGTGCAGTGGTGCAATCTCGACCTCATGGGCTCAAATGATCTTCTTGCCTCAGTCTCCCAAGTTCCTGGGACTACAGGTGTATGCCACCATGCCTAGCTACTTATTTTTTTTTTTCTTTTCCTAGAGATGGGGTCTTCTTGCCATGTTGCTCAGGCTGGTCGTGAACTCCTGGGCTCAAGCTATCCTCCTGCCATGGCCTCCCAAAATGCTGGGTTAACAGGTGTGAGCCACTGCACCCAGCCATGCTTATCTGATTTAGAGTAAGGGTTAGTTTCTTCTTACTTCACAAACAGGCTAACTGAGGACTAAAATGGACGAGATTTAGGCATACATTTTTGGGCATACAAACCACAGAAGTTACTCACCAGGACATTGGGTTCCTTGGTTTCATGCACAATTTGCTTTCTTTAGGACTTAATCTGGTGCCCAAATGCTTTTTATTTTGGCAGTCAGGATCCTGACCAGTTCATCTAATTTTACCACTCATATTTGTGTCATGAAAAATTGGGATGACAGAGTACAAGCTTGTGATGGTATCAGAGATATATATACGTCTAAAGGGCTGGTTAGAGTTTGTAAAACATGCCATGCTCTGTCTCCCTGTTACCTCCTCCACCCCAGCTTCATCCACTCCCACATAGCCTGAAATATTAGATGGATAGTGGTTGGCAGTTTTAATTACAGGATGTCTTTCATGGCTATTGGTCTTCCCAAGTTCTTAGAGTTGAAGAACACTGACGGTTGTTCATGTCATCGGTTGTGGTTGGAGTCCCTGGGTAACTGTGATGGATTGGTTTTGTGGCCTTTGCTTCAAATTTCTTTCTGTAAACAGAGGTCTAGTTTAATTGCATATGGTGGAGCTGGATGTGGGATTGGGATTAATTTCAGCCAGTTTTATTTCCAACCACTTGCCTGATGCACATTAGCTCTCCTACTTGAGCCGACCTCCTGACTGTCACTTCTAAACCCACCATGCCCTTCCTCTTTCTTGCATTTCTGTTGGCCATTCCTTCAGCTTAGGATACCCTTTCTCATTTATCTCTGGAAAGATTACTCCTCAAGGCTCAGTCAGGATCCTCCATGGAGCTTTCTCAAAGGAACTCCATGATGCAACAGTACAAATTCTGCCAGCACTTGTAGTATACAATCAGCCTCATTATTAAAAAGATATCTTTGCTGATATACCAAATACACAGTATCAGGGATCAAGGTGTCAAAGGGATGGAAACCATTGTCCCTGATTGTTATATGTTTACCATCTATTTGAGGAAACAGCACATTGATTTATTCATTCTGTAAGTACTTACTGAGCAGCTACAAAGTGTAGGCGCAGCACCAGGCACTAAGAAATATCCATAAATATACACAGATAGATACGAAACATTAAGCAACAACATGAAAACATCCAAATGCTAAGTAACAAGTAAGTTGGAGTGTTATCCAGCAGTACAGTACAGTTGTTTGAAATGAGACAGAGCGGGAATAAAGAACTGGGACTAGAGTGTATCTCTTCCACTTGGAACTGTGTGAGCTTGGGTGAGACAGTTAACTAAGGCTACCATGCAGGCACATGGCCCGTTGTGTCCTGTCCTTTGTGCTTGTTCTATAGGATGTGTGGGCTAGAAATCCATCCGCAGCTCTGCTCATCATGCTGTGCTCTCTGGCTCTGGGACCATATCAACCCAGAGGAAGGGATGCCTTTTGTAATTCTCCCACTCATAGTGGGTGCCATTTTGAAATTCACTCTCCAGGAACAGATATTTTCTTCTTATTCATAGAAGATACCACAGAGCTGGCAGAACCCTCCACTTAACCTCTCTGAGCCTCAGTTTTCTTATTTACAAAATGGGGCTAATAATATCTACTCTAAAAGCTTGTTGGGAGGCTTAAATGAGATAATACATGTGACTGATCATGAATCTTTAGTTGCAAAAGAAAGAAGAAAGAAACGTAACTTAAACTGGAAAAAAAAAAAAAAAAGATGCTTTGGTGTATACTGTTGGGAAAATCACAGAGGAAGAAGACCCAGGATCTTAGGGACTAGAAGTAGAGCATATCAGTCAGGATTTAGGAAACCAAACCATTCCAGGCATTTCAAATAGAAAATAATTGAATGCAAAAATTGGGAGTGCACACGATAAGTGGATGAGCTAGAGGAGCAGAAGTCAGGAGCCATAGTTGGACTGTAGATTTCAAGGGCATTACCAAGGCCGCGTCTGGTTCAGGGATCAGTGAGCCTCAGTAATGGCCACCCTTGCTGCTACCACAGGGGCCATGCAGGCCTGTGAAACTGGGGACTAGACTTAGAACACTAAATATCTAATTAAATAATTGACACAAAAGTCCCCCCTATGGAGGGCTCTAAAGATAGGAGAGCTCATTATGGGTAGATCCACATGCAAGTTCTATCCTCTGGGAGGTCACAGAAATTCTCCAGCCCACACCTGCAGAATGCCAGAGGTAGTCTTTCATGGGAGTCTCAAGGGTAAGGCAGTGAAATGGAGACTGCACCTGCATTTTTCCTCACATCTTGGAAGTCACCCAAAGCCTTCAGGGGTGCTACAGGCAGAGCCAGTGAATGATGATAGGGATAGTGGGATGAAGTGTCAGTCCTGGCTGGCAGAAGGGCAGGAATTAGCAGCACAGGGTGATGTTAAGAGCTCAGGCTGGATGGTCACATGGATCTTGGTCAAGTTCCTGTTTCACTGTGTCCCAGTTCTTTAACCTGAAGAAGCTGTTTGAAAAATTCTCTGGCCTCAGTGAACTCAGGTGTAAAATGGGGTGACGGTGGCAATGGAAGCCACTAGGCTGTTATGAGGCTGAAACAAAATTGTGTCTGAGCAGACCCAGCAGGAAGTTTATGTATGAGGATGCCTGGCACACAAAAAAATGCCCTCTGTATGTTAGTGGTCATTACAAGATTTCTTATATAGCCCTGTTTCAGGGTAATAGCAATGGCCCAGTATTCACTAACCCCCACCAAGAACCCCCCAATAAGCACAGCTCATCCACAGTGATGATCTGGTCACAGCCTAAACTGGAGAGTCTATTTGGATGAACAGCAAAAGGTAATGGGGGCAGAGACAGAGAGAGAGAGAGAGAGAGAGAGAGAGAGAGAGAGAGAGAGAGAGACCAACTCAGGCCATCTCTTTCTGATCGGACTTGTAACCAAACCTCCTAGGAGCATCTCTCAGATGGTCTGGCTGCTAAATCACTACCACCACAGTAATTGAAACAGAAAATCATGCTCGACAGAACAACCTAGCAACACCACCATTAGCAGCTGTGGTTTTTCATTGCAAACTTGGGAGCTAATATGCCTCTTTATGTGTGTGCTGGCACAGTTAGATATATATCTTCACCAATATTTCAATAGGGACGGACCCTTCCTGCTCTTTCCTTCCACCCAGTGATATGTGGGGCTGTTCATTAAGGGGGCCCAAAACGAATAGTAAACTTCTCCATGTTATCTGAGGCTGCTCAGCTCTGTAGCTAATGCAAGAGTCTCATATCCTCCCTCCCTCCCTTCCTTCTTTCCTCTGCCTTCACTGAGCTTACCTTTGTATGGGGAAACTAATTAAACAAATAATCACACAAGTCTATAATTAAAAACTGCAATTCATACTTGAATTGGGAAAGCTGTGCTTTCCAGAGGAATCTGGTATCTTCGGAAAGAAGAAGGATAATTTATCTAAAGAAATGCTGAGAGTGAAAAGGTGTGGGCATAAGGAAGAAAGAGGAGAATGTTCTAGAGACCTACAGTAGGTGCAAAGGCCCTGAGCCACAGGGAGCTTAGCATGTATGAGGAGCCTAGAGGGCACTGGTGCCAGTGGAGGCTGGGGGAGATGGCAGAGGGTGCTGCATGGATCTTACAAGTAATCGGAAGACATTCCTGAGTGCTGCTGCTGGAGTAATCATAACGCCTGGCTCTGATTTGTTGCTTCCTTGTCCCAAATTTTCAGTTGTTCTTATGATCCATTACAGTGGTTCCCCAGGAGAGAGAATTATAAAAGTGTAGGGAGTGTTTTTGGATTTCACTCTGGCATTTGGTGGAGTAGGGATGGGGTTACAGAGCATCAGATATTCTGTAATACGTGGGATTGTCCCACATTATGGATTTTGATCCTATATCCCGTGTAATTTGTTTTTGTTTTGTGTTTTGAGACAGAATCTCACTCTGTCATGCAGGCTGGAGAGCAGCGGCATGATCTCAGCTCACTGCAATCTCTGCCTCCTGGGTTCAAGCGATTCTCCTGCCTCAGCCTCCCAAGTAGCTGGGATTACAGATGCATACTACTATGCCTAGATAGATTTGTATTTTCAGTAGAAATGGGGTTTTGCCATTTTGGCCAGGCTGATCTTGAACTCCTGACCTCATATGATCCACCTGCCTTGGCCTCCCAAAGTGCTGGGATTACAGGTGTGAGTTACCATGCCGAGCGCATCCCTTGTAATTTTGAGTAGACTGAACATAGCTGAGAACCCTGTTGTGAGCTTTCTGAGCTATAGCGGTTTTAGCATATGTCTGCAAGTTTGTTGATACCTCTTCCTTCAAAGCATGGAGCCTAATTCTCCTCACCTTGAATGCAGACCAAACTTAACGACTCTCTTCTAAGGAAAAGAATGTGGTAGAAGTGATGCTATGTGACTTTTGAGGCTGGGTTGTTAAAAGAAGAGCTTCAGTTTGCCCCTCTCTCTGGGTCTGCTCACTCTGGTGTGAGGACACTCAAGCAGCCCTGTGGGGAAATTTGCACAGGGAGATAGACATCCTACCAACAGCCAGCACCAACTTGCCAGTTGTCTGGGTGAGCCACCTAGAAAGTAGTTCTTGCAGCCGCGGTCAAGCCATTGTATGATTCTAGACTTCAGCTACGGCCCTGGACATCACAGAGACAAGTCCTGCATTCTGTGCCCTGTCTGAATTCTCTAGCTATATACTAGCACAACAATTTTTTTTGGGGGGCATGGGGTCTTAATATGTATTATAGATTCTAGAAACACAACTACTGTGTAAATCAATGGATAGTTGTACTTAGTTATGTTTGAACCTTTGCCAAAAGTTGTTTTCCGCTTCAAAAATAACATTGCCAATAGCAAGTCTCCTTAAGGTATTAGAGTCACTGAAGCAATACACCTGTTAACAGTCTAAAGCTGCAGCTCTCACCACCACAGTGATTCCTCATGTGTGAATATTCAGCTGAATATTGTCTTACATTTCTTATATTCAAATTTTTCTATTATGAGTTGCAAACATCTGACTACTTCATTACATCACCTAATAAATCCAGACCTATGCATGTGATATTATAAGTGACATTTCTTTTATTTCTCCTTTAGACTTGAGTTAGACCATTATATTTATTTCTAAAAATTCTGTAAGTGGGTGGGTTATATTGAAAAGATGAATTTCATTTCAGGGTGGTAAAGGGACATTATAAGATATTCATTAAGAAAAAGAAGGTGAGACATGAACAATTGCTAGTGAATATTTTATGGACTTAGGAAATTAAGATCAGTTGTTCTCTTGCCCCTCAATACCCTCAGCAACCTTCCAGCATGACTCCTTGCCGTTTCATTATATAAGTCATCTTCTCTAGTTCAAAATGGGCCTTCTCACTATTCCCCAAACACACTCAGCACATTTCTGTCTTAGGGCATATCATTTCCTTAAGGGAATTCCATCTCTTTTCTTTTTGGTCTTTCAAAATCCTACCGATCTCTGACTTAAGTGGTCCTTTGACAAATAAAGACAGTGTGTCTCCAGAGGCCAGACCCTGTGCTGTGCCCTTGTCCTGTAATGAGACAGGGGCCTTGGTGTTTCCCCAGAGCCTCTGGTCTGTCCAGGAAGCTGACCCTATGCTATTACAGTGAAGTGTGATCATGGAAAATACTGAATGACCACATAGAGTTAGCATTGAGGCAGCTTCATGCACCTGAAAAACCTGTTTTGAGTTCTCTGTGCTATAATGGTTTTGAAATATGCCTGCAGAGAGCAGAGTGGTCCCTGCCTAGTCCTGAAGAGGGTGAGTAACAAGTGGGCTGGAAGACCACTCTGTGCCCAAAGCCTCTCGTCTTTCCAGCCTGAATAGCTCCTTAGCTTTTTTTTTTTTTTTTTTTTTTTTGAGATGGAGTTTCGCTCTTGTTACCCAGGCTGGAGTGCAATGGCGCGATCTCGGCTCACCGCAACCTCCGCCTCCTGGGTTCAGGCAATTCTCCTGCCTCAGCCTCCTGAGTAGCTGGGATTATAGGCACGCACCACCATGCCCAGCTAATTTTTTGTATTTTTAATAGAGACGGGGTTTCACCATGTTGACCAGGTTGGTCTCGATCTCTCGACCTCGTGATCCACCTGCCTCGGCCTCCCAAAGTGCTGGGATTACAGGCTTGAGCCACCGCGCCCGGCCAGCTCCTTAGCTTTTAATGTTCATTTTGCATGCACTTTGCCTACTTCCTACAAATTATATTGTAGGGCTTTGCGATTAGGCACTTCCGTCATCTCCCCATCCCCAGAAGCATCCCTCTAGGAGAGACATTCTCGGGAACTGAAGCAGGCCTGGAAAACTTTAGAATTAGACCTGGTTTCTCTCTAGTGGCTGCCATGTGCTGAAACTGGTGAATCAAGAGAGAACACAGAGTCTGTGTGACCTGGTTGCAGGTAACTGAGGCCATTTAGATCAAGACTGAGGTCTCTTTCCCAGAGGTCTCCCTGCAGCCCACCTGTTGTGACAGCTGACAGGGCCTGACTGCCCTCCGCCAGCACACAGGGATCATGTATGCGTGGCCAGCTCAGCGGTGTGGCCTGCAGCCCCTTCTCTGAGCACTGACTTCCTTTGCGTTCCTCATGACTGACCACACTTTGAAAATCACACACATTCATACATATGCACACACAGCCCATTGATGCGCTCAAAAACGTGTTCCAAGAAGCAGCCTGAAGTAGACACTGCTGAATTTTCCTCACTTTGTGAGAAAACAGATTTTCCAGAAGTACCAAGCAAGGGGAAGGTCCCTGCCCCCAACAGCTCTTTCCAGAACAGCCTGGAATTTGGAGGGGAGCCAAAGGGGATGGCGGTTTCTGGCCACTTGAGGGCACTCTGGAATTCTGAGACCAGCAGGGAGCTGATGTGTTGGGCTATTTTTTTTTTTTTTTTTAAATGCAATCCCAGTTAACCATCAGCAGGCAATCTGGAAATTAATCCTCAAAAAGGGAGCAGCGACAAATGGGTTTTATAATGAGGACTTAAAGCCAGGCAGAGCAGAGGGCAGGCGTGGCAGAGGTAAGGCAATGGGCCGCAAGTTTTACAGCAGGTGAGAAACAGCCTGGGTTTCGTTTGCGGTAGCTCAGAAGAAAGAGTTCAGTTAACCCAGTGGTTCTCAACTGGGGGTGGTTTGTGCCCCCAGGGGACATGTGGCAATGTCTGGAAACATATTTGGTTATCACAACAGTGTGTGTGTGTGTGTGTGTGTGTGTGTGTGTGTGTGTGAGTTGCATCTAGTGAGCAAGAGCCAGAGATGCTACTAAACATCCAGCAGTGCACAGAGCAGCACCCCCAACCCTGGGAGCAAAGATTTAAAACCGGTCCTGATGCCCAGGTTGAGAAACCCTGAGTTAACACAACAGCAGTCTCAAGCCCTGCCTGCTCAGTGAGCAGGAGGTCCGCATTCCAGTCCTCTTCACAGTTGCTAGCCTGTGCTGAGCTGAATGGTTCCCCAGAAAGTGGTCTTGTTTTGCAGATGCTGTCATGATTCATGGAGGAAGAAAAATTAAAAAGCAGCCTGGGGATTTTTCACTGCAACTCTCCCACCTCAACCCTAAATCCTAGGTGGGGGTTTCCCTTCTAGCAGACCCTGGGATGATGATTGTAGTCCAAGTAGTTTATCTGGAAAGGAATCCCAGGAAATACTCATGAGGGATTGGGGGAAGTGAGGCAGGGAAGGGAAGGATGCCAGTATGAGATGTGCCCTCCAGTAAGTAACCACTGTGGGCAACAGGGGCACGATCCTGCTGAAGTGTCCTGGGAGCCAGTGTGGAACACGCATCTGTGCGGCGGTGCTCATCAGCCATTGGCTGAGGGCTGCAGGGTGGGATGGGATGGGGAGAAGAACCTGGGGCTTTCGTTCTCTGGTATTAAAACACCCTTTGTTAGCAGAGGGAGGGATTCTAGCAGCTCAAGAATGTCCTCAGCAGTGGACAAGTGCTGGCCAAGGCTATAATACTAAGGCCTGAGAAAATAGGAGGGGACAGATGGCCTCTGCTGTATCCCCCACCACCTCAAGGAGAGTCCCAAGTCCTAAAAGACCAACTCATCCTCTATTTCAGTACGGCAACTCCTTCTTTTGACTGTGCTAGGGGCACCATGGTCACGTGATAAAGGATAAGTGGACAGTAGCAACGCCTCAGTGAGGACGCCAGTGTTTTAGTCCCTCAGATGGACACACTGTAGCATTAGCCAATGACAGACCTGACTACGGTGTGCATGTATCACAGGAAAAAAAAATCAACATCAGGGCTCCTGGCAGGAGCCAAGGTGAGGCACTGGGAGTTGATAGGACTCTACAAAGTCTATGTCAACACACCTTGAATGTGTATAGCAATCAATCCCCCAGGGCCTTATGAAAAGGCAGACTTGCAGCCTGGCCAACACGGTGAGACCCCACCTCTAATAAAATACAAAAATTAGCTGGACATAGTGACCTGCGCCTGTAATCCCAGCTACTCAGAAGGCTGAGGCAGGAGGATCACTTTAACCTGGGAGGTGGAGGTTGCAGTGAGCCGAGATCCTGCCACAGCACTCCAGCCTGGGTGACAGAGCAAGACCCTGTCTCGAAAAAAAAAAAAAAAAAGAAAAAAAGAAAGAAAAAGAAGGAAAGAAAAGAAAAAGAAAGAAAAGGCAGACTTCGATTCAGTGGGTCTAAGGTGACTGTGTTGGGCTGCTCTTGCATTGCAGTAAAGAAATACCTGATAGTGGGTAATTTGTAAAGAGAAGAGGTTTAATTGACTCGTGGCTCTGCAGGCTGTACAGGAAGCATGGTGCAGGCATTTACTCATGGTGGAAGGCAAAGCTGGAGCAGGCACATCACATGGTGAGAATGAGAGCAAGAGAGGGAGGAGGGCTGGTGCTACATGCTTTTAAACACGCAGATCTGTGTGAACACAGAGGAAAAACTCATCATCATCACCAAGGGGATGGTGCTAAGCCATACATGAGGGATCTGCCCCCACATTCCAAACACCTCTGTATTAATCCATCCTCATGTTGCTGATAAAGACATACCCGAGACTGGGTATTTTACAAAGAAAAGGAGGTTTAATGGGCTCACATGTCTACATAGCTGGGGAGGCTTTACAATCATGGCAGAAGGTGAAAGGTACGTCTTACATGGTGGCAGGCAAGAGAGAATGAATGCCAAGCAAAAGGAATTTCCCCTTATAAAACCATCAGATCTGGTAAGACTTATTCCCACTACCATGAGAACAGTATGGGGGAAACCGCCTCCATGATACAATTATCTCCCAGTGGGTCCCTCCCACAATAGTAAGAATTATGGAATCTACAGTTCAAGATGAGATTTAGGTGGGGACACAGCCAAACCGTATCAACCTTTTACCAGGCCCCAACCTCCAACACTGGGAATTACATGTCAGCTTGAGATCTGGAGAGGGACACAGGTCCAGATCATGGCAGCAGAGCTCGAGATCCTGTATTCCTAACAGATTTCCAGGTGCTGTCCTTGCTTCCATCCACTGAACCAGGAGGCCATGGTGCGGCCAGCAAGCCCAACTACGTCAGCATCCCTGAGAAACTGCCTAAGGAAATTGCAGAAGAAAGGGATCCGCAACTCGAAGACTCCAGTAAGAGACATGATGTGATTTCTTTCTCACTCTACCCAGACTGTGATACCTAATATCCTTTTGTTTTTCCTTAAAGGACCCTCCTTCTCCTCACCAATTTACAGGCTGTGGGTCTCATGGAACCTGGATCTTGCCTGTCTGAAATAATTTGAGAGGGCTGAGATTTAGCTCTGAATCTGGGCCCCAAATATTTTGATATGTGTATCAGGAGTTCTGCAACCTTCAGCTTCCATTTCCTGCTCCCTGATCACAGGCAGCTTTCACAGTCAGAGGCTAAGTGAAACAGTAGAGGAAAGAAGAAAGCTGAAGAGGGGCAGCTCATAGGTTGAGTCACAGGCAATGTGAAGCCTCGTGTACAGGACGGCGAGTCAAGTGTGGAAGGATGTCAGATGTCAGTGTCCAGACCATTTCCATTCATGTGCTCAGCAAATCTTTATTGAACATCTCTATGTCAAGCATTGTTCTAGGTGGTGGGGTTGAGATATTGAACAAAAGAAACAAAAATCCCTGCCTGCAAAGAGTTGACATCTGAGAAATAAAATTAAATTCTAAGCCCCTTCAACTGACTGAATGGCCAAAAGGACCTCCAAGAAACCTTGAAAACTGAGTTCCCAGCATGATAGGAGGTTGAACATGCCTTATAACCCCGTCCCCACCCCTGCTAACCGCCATTAGGCTTGCTTTCCTAAGAGTTATCCACAGAGGGATGGGGGGCAAGGACAGGGAGAGCATGAGGACCAACACCTAATGCACGTGTGGCTTAAAGCCTAGATGACAGGTTGATAGGTACAGCAAACCACCATGGCACATGTGTATCTATGTAACAAACCTGCAGGTTCTGTACATGTATCCCAGAGCTTAAAGTAGAAGGAAAAAAGTGATTTATAGACTGCCACGATAGTCATACAGTATTCTGAACTTGACTGTGTGTTTACTTTTACTAATAAGATTTATACTTTCACGTGTTTTCATGTTGTTACTTTAGCAGCCTTTTATTTCCACTCAAAAGAACTCCTTTTAGCATTTCTTTCAAAGCAGGTTCAGTGGTGATAAACCCCCTCAGCCATTTTAAAAATAAATTTAATCATTTATACTTGAGATCTACAACATACAGGTAGATAGTAAAATGGTTACTATAGTGAAGCAAATTAACATGTCAGTCATTTCACACAGTTACACTTTCTGTGTTAAGAACAGCTAAAATCTACTTATTTAGCAAAAACTACTAATTCAATACAATTTTATTAACTACAGTCTTCAAACTGGTCATGAGGCCTCTAGACTTGTTTATCCTGCATATCTGCTACTTTGTATCTTTTGACTTATATCTCCCCGTTTCCACTGCTTTATTCCCTATGTCTGTACATTTGACCTTTTTTGCTTTTAGATTCCATATTAAAGTGAGAGGCAATTAAAAAAAAAAAAAAAGAATTAACCAGAAACCAGCCCTTTCAAAAGACTTACTCTACCTTGCATTTAAACCACTGACCAGCTTCTCTTCCTGATTAGAGACCACCAACCATGGACCGGTTCTGGCAGGGTTACAGGGACTGTGTACAGGATGCCTCTGTGTTTGTTGTTTGTTTGTTTTTCCCTTTGCTGTGCTTCCGTGAAGGATGGAGGGCAAAGAATTTTTCTCTCCTCACAAAGTTTGAGGGTTTAAGGTCATGCTGCCCTGAAGGAAAGAGAAAGCAGTTTTTCAGTTGCTAATGAATTAGCCATCAAGGTTTACTGTCAAAAGATAAGAGAAGTATCTCAGAGGGAAAGAAAAATAGGGGGAGATTTTTCTCTAGAAATAAAGGAGGTCTAAAACCAGGGGAAGGAGGGGAGAAGAAGAGGGGAAGTCTGGGGTGAGGTTTAAGGAATAGTGAAAATAATTCCTGCTGCAGGCTTCTTCCTTCCACTGTTAGGCACTGCAAACTTGGACAATCACGTGGGTGACAACTATGTGAATTACAGCCTGTAAACTATGGACAATTGCAATCATGATTGTCAAGAATAACTGGAAAAGCTTTTGCTATGGGCACAAGAAATCATTGGATAGCCTTTCAGTGGAATACTAGGTGCACCCTCTGCATGGGTTATCTGATTCTACCAGGGTCTGTCCTTTTCATGTTTTTAAATGAGCGCATTCAACCTCTTTTGTGGGAAACTGATAATAATACAAAGAAGCTTGGTCCAGTGGCAATGCCACTGAGTCCCCCTGAGAAGAAGACAATATTGCGTCTGTAGGGAAGGAAAAGATAATTTTCTCTCTACCCTTCATAGTTCTTAGCTGGGACAGACTTCTATAACAAAAGACAGATTAACAAGAGCAAGAGAGGTTTATTAACATGAATGCTTCATATATATATATATATATATGGGAGATACCCATAGAAATGAATCACTCTCAGAGTTACTCTGTATGCACAGATTTATTAGTACAGTTTCTATTGATATTGCCTATATCACAGCTTACTAGTGTAAATTGCTCAACATTGCACAGCTAGGAAGTGGTACAATTGGACGCCAAAGCCCATGCCCTTGACCCTGGGCTATTCTGCTGCTAGTGCACAGAGAAGTAGGGATTCCTGGGCCTTGGGACTTAGCAAGGTCCCAGCACCCTTGGAGATCAAACACCAGCTGCTAACAGGAAGAGAAAATGGAAGAAGTCGTCTCTCCCACAATGTTCAGGACTCCCAAAGGGAGAAGTCAGTCAGTCAATGAAAGACTGGGATGAGGGGGTGAAGGTGCATGCAGGGGGAGCATGGTAAAAGGAAAGATTTTCTAATAGGTAAAGGTATGACTCACACATAAAATGAACACAGGTCAAAGATTTCATTTAACTCAATTAATGGAAAAAAAAAATTCAGTTAGGTTTTATCAACCAGTACAAAGGAGAATGAAAAGGCAGACACTTACATAGATAGTCAGAAATGCCCAAATCGATTTGCTAATAGGTGTGTAGGAGATCAGGATACGCCACCCCGAAAGACGCCACTATCATTTTGAGCTAAAGGTAATTGAGAAGAAGCAGGTACAAGAAAGCTCTTTATACTTGCCTAATAGCAGGATATAAATTTACAAAGGTAACATTTTCTTCCTCCCCTCTCTACCAGGAAGGACAGAACAAGACACTGAAAGAACCTTAGGCTCTTATCAGCCAGGAGAAGGCAGCAGAAGCACCTACCTGACAAGCTACATTCTCTAGCCTTTATCTGCCATTTGCCTTCCCACAAGTTGGCCACCTCTAGAGACTTAGAGTCCTTTTCCTTTGTCTTATCACTTTCTAAAAATTTATTGTGTGTGTGTGTGTGTGTGTGTGTGTGTGATAGATGCCACATAAACCTAATTTCAAAGCTGCCTCTGAGATTTATTCATTCTGTGGGTATCTCCCATATATACATGAAGCATACATGTTAATAAACTTTGTTTCTCTTTTGTTAATCTGTGTTTTGTTATAGGAGTCTGTCCCATCTATGAACTATGAAAGGTAGAGAGAAGACAATTTTTCCCCCCCTACAGATGCAATACCGTCCGCTTCCAAGGGGGACTTATTGGTATTATTATCGGTTTCCTACAACAGAGTTTTGAAAGAGCTCATTAAAGACAATGAAAAGGACAGACCCCAGTGGTACCACTTCCTAGCTGTGCAGTGCTGGACAATGTGGTAAACTGTGATCTGGGCAATATGAATAGAAACTGTGCTGATAAATTTGTGAAGATTCAGTCAGTGAATGCCTGTCAAATGCTCAGCACCAGGTAGGTCTGGAGTTCAGTGCATGCTTGCTTGGTATTGATTGCTGATGTTCCACTTTACTGTCACCACGCTGGGTATTTTCCACCGTCTCACTCTATTCTCTGCCATTCTCCACCATGCTCTGTGGCTCAGGAGGCACTTTTCCTGTGGTTTCTGGTTGGGTTTTACCAGTTCATCCTCCCCCTCTGAATTGCCTGGGACTGGCAGCATCCCTCAAAGGTCACAGCTCCTCCTGGGAAGCCCACACTACCACCAGGTCCCTATAATTATCCTTTCCTGTCCCTTCAAGGCATCAGGGTGATAATAGCTCTCTATTACGAGCTCTGGGTTATTGCATCTCCACTATGGTGTCCCATACCCTGCCCACTCCTTTGTAGATAGTGCCTTTACTAAACATGCCTCAAATTACCCACACTGAGAGCACCATCAATGTCCTGGCAGGACCTTGACTGGTGCAGCCACCAGCTTTTTTTTTTTTTTTTTTTTTTTTTTTTTTTTTGAGATGTAGTCTAGCTCTGTCGCCCAGGCTGGAGTGCAGTGTTGTGATCTTGGCTCACTGCAACCTTTGCCTCCTGGGTTCAAGTGATTCTCCTGCCTCAGCCTCCCAAGAAGCTAGTCACCAGCATTTTTAATACCACACTGTGTCCATTTCTGTTCCTTAAGTGAGTGATGTTGATACTCCTCCTGAGTCTCATGAAATCTGAAAGCTGGATCCTTTGCTCCTGTTTAATCTTAGATGTAACTTCTCAGCAGTGCTTGAAACACAGGGAGGGAATGCCACCAAAGTCCCACACCAGAAGGGAGCATTCCTTTTTGTGACTGATCCCAAACACACATACCAGGAAAAGAAGAGTGAAGAGATAAAGGGTCCATACAAAGATAACTTTATGTAAACAGACTTTACTAAAATAATCCTTATCTTCCATTAGTTCCCCCATAGGTATTCTAGTTACTGCCCCATAATTTATGATCCCTGGAAATCATATCCTCTTGTCTTTGTTAA
Organism: Saimiri boliviensis; assembly: GCF_048565385.1. NCBI lineage: Eukaryota > Metazoa > Chordata > Mammalia > Primates > Cebidae > Saimiri > Saimiri boliviensis. Next base: position 62,053,178 of record NC_133456.1, read on the forward strand.
AAGGGTATATAAGCCCTCAAGTCTAACTGGTTGAGTTTCATTTCTCTTCTGTAAACTCACATGCACATAAATGTGAGTAAAAACTGTGTGCTTTTTCTCCTGTCAATTTGTCTTTTTGTCATTTTAATTCACAGGCCCCCAGTTGTATCACCTAAGAGGTTAGGGAAAAAGTTTTTCCTCTCCAATACCAGTGTCCCTGCTTCATCTCAGAGAAAAGGTTCTGGGCTTTACAATGGGTCATTTAGAAGAGGTTTAAGTCCTGTACCTCCTTCAGGAAGGAGCGTCTTCAAATCTTACAGATCTATCTCTTACTAACTGCATACCACCCACGTATCATTATGAAAACATTACCAGGTTATTGAAAAATCTTAAGTCAGTAAAGATACAAACAACTGCTTTATTTCTCTAATTACTGACTTTACCTGTGTTATGTCTCCTCTCCCTTAACCTGAGTTCAGCACATACCCTATATTTCCAGTCATTTTTGGGTTTTAAAAGTCCAGTCCAGGCTAATTTAAAGTTTGGAGATTCCATCTCATATCCCAATTTAACTCTCATCTCCCAAACCCCAAAGCACACTTTGTTTTGACCCAGGGCATCTTGAGGAGGAAGGGATGTGGTCTGCTTTTTAGCTCTTCCTCCTCTAGTGCTTCAAGGGTTGAGGAGCAGGCTGGGGAAATGGGGACAAATCCCTCTTAACAGGTGTTATTGTTTATTTTTGAGACTTTCCTGGTCTCTCTGGCAATGGCTTCTGCTGGGCTGGCAGCCAACACCTGCCTTCTCATGGGGCAGATAACTAAGTTATATAAAAGGCCCTGGGAGGGAGGCTTTCCCTGTCCTGAGACATACATTCTGGCTAGACATATGCCAAATGCCTCCAAGATAGAGAGAGATAGCTGTGGAATCTGTTACTCCTTCCATAGAGAGGAGGAGTCTCTTTCCCCGCCCATTGAAAGTGGGCTCACCTTAGTACTTCCTTGGTTGATAGAATGCAACTGAAGGGACAGTCTCAAACTTCTGACGCTAGATCATAAGAAACCTTGCAGCTGCCATCAGGGCTTCTTGGACCACTGAGCCACCATGTAAGAAATCTGACTGCCATGATAGGAAGGCAATTGTAGGAGTGTGAATCAATAGTCCCTGCTGAACCCAGCCTTCCAGTCAAGGCAATAGACCAGCCCTTCCACCGCGTGCACACCACCAGAGGCCCTCTCCTGATTCCATGTGGAGCCGAAGAATTCTCAGCAGAGCCCTTCCTGAATTCTTGATCCACAAAATTATGACATATACTAAAATGGCTGGTGTTTTAAGCTGCTAAGCTTTGGGGTGGCTTGTTATACAGCAATAAACTAGAACACCCCCCTCAACTTATATCCTTGGTACTGGAGCTCTCCCTTGGATGGGTCAATGACAAGATGGCCCTAATGGGGTCACATTCTTGGTATTGATGAGACCTACTCTTGCACGTTGGTCTCCCCTCTCTCTTCCCATCTCTCTCCCATTCTTGTCCCCATGGCCAGTACCACAGTGATCCTTTTGAAATTGCGTTTGCTTGGCTTCAGGAATGAAGCACCACCTCTTCCATCCCCTATGGAGGGTTGGGGGGAAGACAAGAGGTGCAACAACTGTATTCTGTAGGCACCCAGCACTTAAGGGAGAACTTCAAACACCTCCCTCCCCGAGCCATCTGCGTGTTTAGGCCAGTGGGGGTGGGGAGGCAGGGAGAGGGCTGGAAGTTGGGCACTGCTGCCCAGAGGGATGTCAGTTCATCTGCTTCTTCATACACCCCAGGGATTCGTCTGTTTGGGGCTTGACACTCTGTCCTCAGCTTTGAATCTCAGTTGCCAATTTTGAGATTAAAGAAATATAGCTTTGGCCGGGCATGGTGGCTCACACCTGTAATCTCAGCACTTTGGTAGGCTGAGGTGGGTGGATTACTTGAGGTCAGGAGTTCGAGACCAGCCTGGCCAACATGGTGAAACCATGTCTCTACTAAAAATACAAAACTTTGCTGGGTGTGGCGGCACACGTCTGTAATCCCAGCTACTCTGGAGGCTGAGGCAGGAGAATTGCTTGAACTTGGGAGGCAGAGGCTGCAGTGAGCCAAGGTTGTGCCACTGCACTCCAGCCTGGGCAACAGAGTGAGACACTGTCTCAAAAAAAAAAAAGAAAGAAAAAAAAGAAGTATAGCTTTTTCTTTACCATTTTAGGTCAGGCACTGAGCAATGACAAAGGAAAGGATAAAGGCTGATGGGAATCAGAAGACCAGTTATTTCTGGTAAAACTGGATGAAAAGATGTATTTAGATCTGGCCAAAGGACTCATGAACACTGCATCCCAAAATGTGGTGTAATTATCTAGCCAGTCTCAAGCAATATTGGAAGGTCATGGGCCTTTCTTCTCAGAAGCAGGGGTTTCTTGCCAAGATATGTGCAGTGCTGACAGTGGACTGGAACATATACTTTCAGTAGTCAGGCTGGTCCCCAAGGGGGACAGATGAGAAGGGGCTGGGCTACTTTGCCTCTTCTGTCCCAAAGTCACTATTCAATTAATTCTTTCTCTTCAAACAAATAAATGAAGGGGCAGAAAGAAGCCAAGATTCTTCTGATCTAAAAACAAGTGAAGAACAAATAGGGGAATAAGTATTTTCTCCCCAGTAGCCAAATCTCAGGAAACAAATTTGTCCTACCGAGTATCTGGTTGCACACATTCTATGTTGTCATTCCGTTGTGCTGGTTATTTTCTATTTCTTTTTCTAGACTCAGCTGTTTTCTGGCCCACCTATGGCATGCCCAGAAACACTGCTGCTATGAATGCTGCCCCCAGTGAATGTGGCTTCATTGCCCTTTTTGGATTTGGGTTGGATGTAGCTAAAAACAGGCACTGGCAGGAGAGTAGGCAAGAGGAGAACGAGGCTGGATCCCCTCTTTGCCAGTTCACTTGCTGTGTTCCTCCAGGGGAGCCACAGCCCCTGTCACACAGCCACCCCCATGCAGCTGTCTTCTCTAGGTCCCTGAAACCAGTCAGCCCCCAATCTTCTTTTCCTTATATCTTAGGACTTAGTAGCTCTAGCTTTTGCCTGACTTGGAATTTCTCCCCATCCCTCCCTGGCTTTCTTAAACCCCGCTCTCAGCTCTGTAGAGTACTTGTGTTAAACAGTCCACAAGCTGCCCTGATTGAGTGAGCCATCTGTTTCCTGTCAGAACCCTGACTCTCATGTCCCTATTCCTAAGGGCAGGCAGTCCCCGACGGGGGAAAGCACCGCTCTACACCAGCTTCATCTCCAAGCCCTCAGTCCAGCTCACATGCTTTGACTTAGCATTATTTCATGCTCCCAAAATGGCAGTGGTCAAAATGAGAATTAAGGATTCTTTCACAGGAGGATATACTTTTTTAACAGGTACAGAAACAGGTCGCCTCTAAATTTTGAAAAGTGAATGAGAGAAGGATAGGCATTTTGTCCAGCGTTCTCCAGAGAGACAGAACCAATAGAACATGCAGAGAGAGACACATGCAAAGGATGTATTAGGGGAACTGGTTCAGTTGATTACAGAGCAGAGAGGCCCATGTTTGCAAGCTTGGAGACCCAGGGAAGCTGGTAACTTGGCTCAGCCCAAGTCAGAAGACCTCAGAACCAGGGAGGCAATGGTGTTGCTCTCAGTCTGAGGCCACCGACATGAGTCCCAAGGCCAGAGTACCTGGAATGCTGATGTTCAAGGGCAGAAGAAGGGCTTCAAGGCTTGGCAGAGAGAGGGCGAGGATTCTGTCTTCATCCTCATTTTTGTTCCATCCGGACCCATAGCTGATTGGATGGTGTCCACTCACTTTCAGGATGGATATTCCCCACTCAGTCCACCGACTCACATGCCAATCTCTGGAAACACCCTCACAGACACATCTGGGGATGCCCAATCATTCTAATCAAAAGCAAAGCCACCTGGGTTTCCTTTTCAGCAGAAAAGAGATAGGTTTAGTGCCTACTGAAGCGTAGAGAATAAATTTTGCCAGCTATCTGGGTATCCCTTAATCCAGTCAAGTTGATACTCCAAATCAACCATCACAATAGGGTAGTAGTAAAAACCTTGAGCTCTGCAAATAAACAGCTTGAGCTTGAGCTCCAGTTTCTGGGTGACCTTATATAAGCCACTTTCCCTCTTTCAACCTCAGCTTCCTTATCTGTACAATAACTGTTTTAACAGCAGTTGTGAAGATGGAGTGAGTTAATGCTTGGCTGCATAATAAATGTGCATTAAACATTAGCAACAGGCCAGGCACAATAGCTCATGTCCGTAATCCTAGCACTCTAGGAGACAAAAGTGGGCAGATCACTTGAGCCCAGAAGTTCAAGACCAGCCTTGGCAACATGGTGAAACTTTGTCTATACAAAAAAAAAATACAAAAATTACCTGGGCATTGTGGCATGCACCTGTAGTCCCAGCTACTCAGGAGGCTGAGGTGGGAGGATCCCTTGAGCCCAGGAGGTTGAGGCTGTAGTGAGCCAAGATTACACCACTGCACTACAGCCTGGGCAATAGAGTGAGATTGTGACTCAAACGACAGCAGCAACAACAACAGCAACAACAAAGCATTAGCAAGGACCAGCACATCTAATTGTGTGGATACCCAATGTCCGGTGAAGAGGGTGAAGGGAGATTAAAGCAGAGCCCAGCCCTAATCACCAAACCAAGGAATACCATGCACCCTGCAGCTGGCATCTGTGAACTATAAATAAATAGTGCATGCATTGGATCAAAATGCCCTTCTGAAATGCGGCCTCTGTAAGCTGATGCCAGAAGAGTCAGTTAAGGATGATTCCTTCTATCACCCATGGTTCTCACAGTTCTCTCCTGAGCCCAGCCCTAGTGCAAGAGAAGGCAGAAGAATGGCAGTGACAGATGGAGGTGCAACTGCTCTTCAGTGTCTTTTGCCTGTGTGTGTTTGAATGGGAAAAGCCATTTGATCATTAGAGTTCCAATTTAGTGGTGTATGAGAATTGGGCACCCCCAGAAGCCCTGCTGCAAGCATGGGATAGATTCTGAGACCAAGACTGATGGGTGAGCAACTTTAATTACCCAAGAACTGTGTTAATGGCCCTTGGGGTATCTTATTGCTATTCTGACACTTGGGAACATGGCATTTTCCCATTAAAATGCCAATTATCCTTGAGCACTTCTGCAAATCCATCAGCTGGAGGCTGCCGGATTGTTGAGTGATGCAGTCTGATGGTTTGAAACAAACCTATCAGATCAAGGGCATTTTATCTGGCAGTTTATGACTGTTCAGGGTGCTGCCCCACCCCTGCCTGCTGCCCCCAGCCTCTAAGACACAGACACACACAAGCGCGCGCGCACACACACACACACACACACACACACACTCCACTAAGCAGAAAGATCAGAATCTCTCGACCTAGGTAGCTGTTAGGGAAGAGGAAGTGTTAAGAGTTGGGAATGGGATTTGGAAGAAAATGGGATTTGGAAAAGAGCCTCCGAAATGGAATTTTTCTTCATCTGGATAATTGAAAGCACAAGCCCAACAGAAAACATATCTCACTGGGGAAATTAGTTGCTTTACCTCGTCTAACTACCAGGAGAGAGGGTCTGCTTGCAGAATTAGCACTGCCCTGCAGAGCGTCTCTGTTGCAGATTAATTACACCTGAAGGGTTTGCTAATGCTGGCGTTTGGAGCCTCAATTAGAGGTGCTCTTCCAGGACAACTCCATCTTGCCCAGACAGCCTCGGGTTTGGCTTATCCCAGGCTCTTGCTTCTGGAAGAAGAGCTTATACCTCAGTATAACAGTCCTCTTGGGAAAGCAGCTGTAGACCTGTTGGTTCTTAATTTCTTGGGGCTATGTTTAAATTCAATTATAAATCAAAATGATTACATAATAGAAGATCAAGTTTGGTTTGCTTTTTTCTTACTGGATTCTATTTCAGAGCAGCAGTATAGTAGTGACACTAAGAGCATAATGGATCCAGATGCTGAGTTCAAACTTCAGCTCTGCCTCTGAGCAGCCATCTGAACTTGGAGAAGTTCTGTAACCCCCTCTGGGCCTCAGTTTCCTCATCTGTAAAACAGGGATGATAATGGAACCAACCTCCTACAATTGTCAGGATTAAATTTGTTAATAGTTGGAACAGTATCTGGCCTGTTGTAAATGTTCTCATTGGGCAAGTATTATTATTTTTTTTTAGCTGTCTAAACAGTATCCAACAATGTGATTATTAAAAAATTTTTTTAATGTTTAAAGAGGTGGTGCTGTTTTTATGATTGAAGAATAATTTGCTGTAGCATGCCATGCCATGGAAGGGGATGAGCTGACCCGCTGGTCTGCAAAGGACAGGTTGGTCATGTCCCTGCAGCAGGTGTCACTGGTACTGCTCCCAAATGCCTGGTACCAGGCCAGTGTGCCCAGCTGTGGCAGTGCTGGTTTAACGGCTCACACCTGCACCCTCTCTGAAGGCTGGTCACAGCTAGCAGGAGACACAGCTCCTGAGATGCCTGGGAGGTTACACACTTCCTGAAAATTTTTTGACATTCTTCTCATCAACAGGCAGATTCCCTCTCCTCGAAGGTGGGCCAGTCTTAAAGGCTCCATGAATCTAAGGACGAGGATCAGGTGGAAGTGGCTGCATGCCTTCTGTTGTAGGTTGAATGTGTCTTCCAAAAAGATATGTTCAAGTCTCAACCTCCGATAGCCCATGCATGTGATCTTACTTGGAAAGAGTGTCTTTGCAGATGTAATCAGGTTTTAACAAGGTCATATTGGATTGGGATAGGCTTTAATGCAGCCACTAGGGTCTTTATAAGGAGAAGGAGGAGGAAATTTGTCTTTGTACGGAGAAAGAGGGAGACAGGGTTTCGCCATGTCACCCAGGCTGGTCTTGAACTCTTTTTTTTTTTTTTGAGACGGAGTTTCGCTCTTGTTACCCAGGCTGGAGTGCAATGGCGTGATCTCGGCTCACTGCAACCTCCGCCTCCTGGGTTCAGGCAATTCTCCTGCCTCAGTCTCCTGAGTAGCTGGGATTACAGGCACACGCCACCATGCCCAGCTAATGTTTTGTATTTTTAGTAGAGACGGGGTTTCACCATGTTGACGAGGATGGTCTCGATCTCTTGACCTCGTGATCCACCCGCCTTGGCCTCCCAAAGTGCTGGGATTACAGGCTTGAGCCATGGTCTTGAACTCTTGGGCTCAAGCGATCCACCTGCCTTTGTCTCCCAAAGTTACAGGTATGAGGTGTCTTGCTGGCCTGTTGCTAATGTTTAATGCACATTTATTATGCACCCAAGCATTAACTCACTCCATCTTCACAACTGTTGTTAAAACAGTTGTTTTATACATAGAGGCACGCACGTACACGGGAATGCCATGTGAAGATGGAGGCAGAGACTGCAGGGACGCATCTACAAGCTGGAGTGCCAAGGATTGCTGGCAACACCGGAAGCTGGAGGAAGCAAGGAACGATTCTCCAGTGGAGGTTTGAGAGGGAGTGTGGCTCTGCCAACACCTGGATTTCAGATTTCTAGCCTCCGGAACTGTGAGAGACCAAATTTCTGTTGGTTTCAATCACCCAGTTTGTGGTCCTTTGTTACAGTAGTCCTAGGAGACTAATGTACCTTCCAAACTAGATTGTAAGAAACGATATGGCTTCCGCCTGCCTCTTTGTCTGTCTGTCCCTCAGGACATGTGCCTTGGAGTGTGAGCCATGATGTAAGAAGCTCAGTGACTGGGAAGCCACCACACTGAGACAGAGATAGAAACCCCCAAGGAACCCCAGCTGTTCAAGTCTTCTCAGCCCAGCTACCAGACACGAGTGTGAAGAAGCTTTCAAGACGGCCTAAGCCCTAACTCCCATCTGCCTGCATCCTCGTGAGAGACCCTGACTGAGAACTGTTGGGCCCAGCCCAGCTGAGCCACTCCCGAATTTGTGACCCACAGACACAGTGACAGACAATAAATGATTACTGTTGTTTTAAATTTTAGTTTTTACTTTAATTGTGGTAAAATACACATAGCAAGGCTGGGTGCAGTGGCTCACACCTGTAATCCCAGCACTTTGGGAGGCCAAAGTAGGCAGATCCCTTGAGCCCAGGAGTTTGAGACCTACCTGAGCAACATAGGGAGATTCCCGTCTCTACAAGAAAAAATCAAATTAGCCAGGCATGGTGGTGCATGCCTATAGTCCTAGCTACTGACTAGGCTGAGACTGGAGAATTGCTTGAGCCCAGGAGTTCAAGGCTATAGTGAGCCATGATCCTGCCACTACACTCAAGCCTGGGTGACAGAACAAGACCCTGTCTCTAAAACAAAACCAAAACCAAAAGTCCTGCATAACAGGAAATTTATTGTCATAACCATTTTTAAGTGTGCAGTTAAGTAGATGGGTAGTGTTAAGTACATTCACATTGTTGTCTAACCAATCAACTTTTTCATCTTGTAAAACTGAGATTTCATAGCCCTTAAAAAACTCCCCATTTTCTCCCTCCAGTCAACCATCATTCTACTTTTCATCTCCACGATTGTGATTGCTCTACATAACTCATATAAGCAGACGCATACCGTATCTGCCTTCTTGTGACTGGCTTACTTGACTTAGCATAATGCCTTCCAAGTCCATCCATGCTATAGCATGTCAGAATTTCCTCCCTTTTTAAGGCTCAAGACTATTCCATAGCATGTATATACCACATTTTGATGATCCTTTCACCTGGCAATGGATACCTGCATTGTTTTCACCTTCCAGTTATTGTGAATAATAATGCTATGAGCATCTGTGTACAAGCATATCACTGTTGTTTTAAGCCACTAGTTTCTGCGATGATGTGTTAAACTATAAGAGATCATTCCGGTGATGGGAAGAGGATGTTGTATGCCAGCCAAACCTTCTTGCCTCTGGGCAGGATAACCTCTACACCACAAATCATGCTTCATGCTCCAGAGCTCCCTAGAGGATCATGCTCAGGCCAGTCCCCTCCCAAAACCACATCTGCCCACTCGCTCTCCTGCCTGATCCTGCTTCCCTCACTCTGCTGCAGGTTACCTTTGAAATGCCGCCTCCATAGACCACCAGCACAAAAATCCCCACTTTAGGCTCTGCCTCCGGGACACTAACATAAGCCAGGCGACGCCATGTGGCCAGGTGGTGTGAGTTGTCATGAATGCTTGTAGGGATGTGGCAGTGATCTCACAGCATTACCCCCAACCCTGTGATGGTTCTTTGTCATTTAAATACTTAGGAGGGCATCAACTCTGTTGAAGTGTTGAGTAGCAATTGTACCGATAGATACACTGAAGTTAAAATGGGCTTCTCCAGATGACTGTGCTCTTTTGGAGTTAAAATACCGAATTCTGGAAGTGGTATTAACCCAGAGTAAGTCAGGCAAAAACTCTCTGGCTGCACTGCAGAACAGTTTGCATTTTGCAGTGTGTCTCTACACGCATTCTCTTCGTGTGTCCTGCAGTGGCCCAGGCAGGTGTGCAAGGAGTAGTCACCTCATTTTACAGTTGACGAAAGAGGTTCAGAAAGGTTACAGGAATTAATCAAATAAACAATACAGCTTGAATGAAAACAGGCATGCTGTTTTGATGCCCCTTCTGGGCTCCCTGCATCTACTCTCTCCTCCTCCCCTCCAATCCACTCCCCATGAAGCAGCCACAGCAATACCTCAAAAATGCAAACCAGACTGTGTCCCTCTTCTTGTGACCTCACGATGGCTTCTTGTTGCACTTGGAATAAAGCACAAATTGCTCATCCCAATAGAGGAGGCCCAGCCCCATGGTAGGCGGCTTTCCCCGGGGGCTGGCTCATGAGGCTGTAGCCACACAGAGCTTAAGAGGAGGGGCCTACACACATCAAACCCTTCAGGGTCTCTTGCTGTCACCTCTGCCCCAAAACACTCTTCTCTGGCTCTTCAAATTGCTGCCTTCCCCATAGCTTAAATACTGTCCTCTGGTTTTAAGTACACCCATAAATCTTTGACCCTCCTCTCTTCAAAAGGTGGAGCCTAATTGTCCTCCCCTTGCGTGTGTTCTGAACTCAGTGACCCATTTGTAATGAATAGAATATGGCAGAAGTGACAATAGGCGACTTCCAAGACTAGGCTATCAAAGGCATTGCAGGCTTCTCCTCATTCTCTCTCTGGGCCATTCACTCTGGGGGCAGCCAGCTGTTGTGTCATGAGCACACTCGGGTAGCCCTAATGAGAGGCCAATGTGATGAGGGGCTGGGCCCCCTGCCAACAGCCAAAGAGGAGCTGAGGCCTTTAAGAGCCACTGGAGTGAGTGCTATGATGTGATGGGTTTGCAATGTGTCAGCTTAACTAGGCTGAACTATAGAATCCCCTTATTTGTATGTTTCCCGTTAGGGTTGCCCATGAGGGAGATTCTCAGTGACTTGGAGTACGGGGTGCTGGTAGTGGGGGTAAGAGGAATTTTGAATCACAAATACACTGTTGCTCACCTGCTGATTCACCTTGTTGATGTGATGCAGGAGCTGGGCCAGGTGTACGTGTTCATACCTAGAACAAAGGCCTGACTTTTGTCGGATGCCCTCATCACCAAGAACATGGGTTTCAGTCTGTCCTTGTGGGGCTCTAGCTTGTCCTGGTAGGCTTTCTACTTGTTACTGGCCTTTGCTTCCTGACTGCTTGCTCTGTGGATTTCAAGGCCTTGCATCAGATGTAGGGAGAGCTTTATATCTGAAAAGAACCTTATAACCAGCACCCCCAATTCTGTGATCTGTATCTTTCCTACTGGTTCTGCTTGTCTGAGAAAATCCTGTCTGATATAATGAATCATTTTGGAAACAGATCCACTAGCCCCAGTCGAGCCTTTGGATGACGGCTGGCCCAGGCAACATCTTGACTACCGTCTTGGGGGAAAGTTCAAGCTAGGACTACTCAGATGAGCCTCTCTCACATTCCTCACCACTGAAACTGGGAGACAGTAAATGTCTATCACCTTAAGCACTATATTTTTGGGGTAGTCTATTATCCAGCAATAGATAAGCTAATGTGACCACTCCTAGATGCCCTGTGGGACCACGCTCCTATGTCTCTTGCATTATTTTCTATTACAGCACACTGTTTATTCTTTATAGAATACTTATCACAGCCCACAATCATTTTGTAGATTTATAGGCTTATTTGTTTCATATCTGGCCTTTCCACAAAAATGTCAACCTCCTGAGGGTAGGTGCCTTCTCTGTCTTGTCCTCCCATAGGTCTGGCACCTGATTAGTCTAACTCCACTTCTTAGTAGAGAAAGTTGGGAAAGTTGCTTTCTGTGCCTCAGTTTCTTCAGCCTTTGGGGTGATAACAATAGCCCCTAACTAATTGGATTGTTGTGAGTGTAACATAAATTAACACTTATAAAGTGCTTCAAATATTACCTTGCCTGTGGTAAATATTCAGGACATATAAGCTGCTAGTATTTGTAATATTATGGTCGAAACTCAGTAAACATCTACCAAGAGACTAAATGAAGGAATTCATTGATCTCTTTGTCCTATAATTTTAAGTATCCAAGACACAACTGAGAAAATCCCAGCGGCCTCCAGACAGCTAAAACGGATGTCCCACAGGCTAGTAGCAAAGTCCATCTAATTAACTTATAGGCAAGCTCTTGGGCCATTACTCAGAATCTAATTACTTAATAGTCTTAGCAGATATTTATTAGTCACCTAACATATGCAAAGCATTGTGCTGGGTGTTGGGGGAAGGGGACAGAGAGACACATAGGTGAAGTGAGCTCATTACCTTCCGGCAAAAGAGCATGTTGTCTAGAGGGGAAGCTACAAGAGCCACCAATCACACAATTACAAGAGTGTGAGCAAGGTAGGTGGAGGTGGAATAGAGCGATGTTGACTATCAAGGTGGCCAGGCTCAATTAGTCACAATTATAACGTGCATAACAAGCTTAATTATCTGGTTTCCTAGTCCATAATGGATTAGAAACAGCATATTAGAAGAGAAAAAAGAAGGAGTTATGGCTAGCGGCAGGTATGATGACAATGGCAAAATGTGACAATCAACAGGAACAAAGAATCAAAATTGTTAACAACATTGAAAGCAGAAATTAGATAACTGAAGCACAGTAGTTTAAAGTCAGTTAGCATAGAAGCACCTGCTACATAAAACTCAAGGGGCAGTACAGCATTGTAGTTAAGATATGACTCTGGAGCCAGACTGCCTGCGTTTAAATCCTAGCCCCATCACTTATTGTCACTTGAATGAGCAACTTAACCTCTCTGTTCCCCAGTTTTCTCATCTATACGATGAGGAAGGATGATGGTAGCACCTTCTTCATAAAGTTATTATAAGAATTAAATGAATTAATATTGTTAAGTACTTAAGAGTTCCTGGCATACAGCAATTCTGAAAGCCTGTATTTGTCAGGACTGGCTGGGTTTGCTTCAGTAACAAACAGTCCCCCCATCTCAGTGACTTAACATAATGAAGGTTTATTTTTCACCTATACTCATGTTCATCATTGAGAGGCAGAAGTTTCTACTCTGAATTATCACTGTCTTCCCTCTAGGACCCAGGCTCATGGAGCAGCCGCTGTTACAATGTCTCCTGTTGTGGCCAAGAAAAAATGAGTTCCTTTGTGGATTGTTCACTGACAATTCATTGTTCATCACAGAAGGGGCATGTTCTCTGGCTCACAGCTCATTGCCCAGTGCTGGTCACATTGCTCCTACCCTTCTGTGTGTCCAGAATGGGGATGATCAGAATGTTTGCCTAGTATTGCAAATCACAACCAGAGAGCCTCTCTGTACCAAGATATCACAGAGTCGTGGTTAGACCACAGCATTTAAAAACTGTAGTGGTCCCAAGAGCTAAAGCTACTACTTTGGGAAAGTGAAATGAAGCTCCCTGGGATTCTGTGTTTCTTAGTATGAATACTATTGGCATTTGGTGGGTTGAGCGAGGGAGGGATGTGAGGTGAGAACAATTCATCTGTGGGACTGTTGCATACAGTGGAGGACATTAAGTGCTCCTGGCTCCTACTCACTAAATATCAGTAATAGCCCAAGCCACTGTGACAATCAGTGATTCCCTGATCTATATCCTAGGTGGAACTTCCTCATCCTCGCCTAAGAACCGCTGACAAGTGTTTAATTCTGCCGTGTTGGCTCGAGCCAGAGCTGGTGCCCCAACACTGTTTCCTGCCTCACAAATGATGGATTAGGACCCTGAATTGTGTCTATTGTGGTTTGTTAACCAAGAATCAGAGGCTGGGCAGGGTGCAGTGGCTCACATCTGTAATCCCAGCACTTTGAGAGGCCAAGGCAGGTGGACCACTTGAGGTCAGGAGTTCAAGACCAGCCTGGCCAACATAGTGAAACCCCATCTTTACTAAAAAAAATCCTAGCTACTTGGGAGACTGGGGCAGGAGAATCACTTGAACACAGGAGGCAGAGGTTGCAGTGAACCAAGATTGTGCCACTGTACTCCAGCCTGGGTGACAGAGAGAGACTCCATCTTTTTTGTTTGTTTGTTTGTTTCTGAGATGGAGTCTGGCTCTGTTGCCCAGGCTGGAGTGCAGTGGTGCAATCTCTGCTCACTGCAACCTCTGGCTCCCAGGTTCAAGCAATTCTCTTGCCTCAGCCTCCTGAGTAGCTGGGATTACAGGTGCACACCACCACACACAGCTAATTTTTGTATTGTTAGTAGAGACAAGGTTTCACCATGTTGGCCAGGCTGGTCTTGAACTCCTGACCTTGTGATCCACCCGCCTCAGCTTCCCAAAGTGCTCGGATTACAGATATAAGCTACCATTCCCAGCTGACTCCATCTTAAACAAGAAAAACAGAAGCAGAATCAGAGGCCAGGTGTGGTGGCTTATGCCTGTAATCCAAGCATTTTGGGAGGCTTAGGTTTGACTCCTGGCTCCAGCACATGGTACCAGCTGTGAGAATCTAGGGACATAACAACCTTTCTGAGCTCCTGTTTCTATACCTGGAATATGGAAGGTGACGAAATCTAACTCATAGAGTTCTTAAAAAGGGGAAAATGAGGGCTGGGCATGGTGGCTCACGCCTGTAATCTCACACTTTGGGAGGCCAAGGTGGAAGGATTACTTGAGCCCAGGTGTTTGAGACCAGCCTGGGCAACATGGCAAAACCCTGCCTCTGCAAAATATACAAAATTAGCTGGCATGGTGGCACACACAAGTACTTGGGAAGCTGAATTGGGAGGATCACTTGAGCCTGAGACGTCGAGGCTACTGAGCCGTGATCGTGCCACTGCACTCCAGCCAAGGTGACAGCACATCCCCAAGAGTACCGTTGGACCAGTGAGTGTGTGATGACTTTCCCACTTCTTGGAAACCTTGGTCACTTTCTGTCCTCAGATTCCATGAGACATCCCTCTATTCGCTTCATAAATTCCCCATTTTGCTTAAGCTAGTCTGAGTAGGTTTTTGTCATTCATAACCAAATTATTTCTGACTCGTGTATATACCTCCTAGCAACATTTCTTTCAAATAAAAATTTTAAATGTGTTGCTTACAATAAGCTCCATTTAGCGGAACAATTTACTTTTGTGAAACTTTCCTTTTTCCACTCAGCCAATCAATGAACTATTGATGTGTGGCTATGCAAAAATCAGCTACCATGGACAGAGGAGAGGAGGGGAGTGCTGTGTATTCTGATAAGGAACATTCTGGAGATAGCCTCGTGGTGGGGGCGGGGGGAGCAGTTTCAAGAGGGGGCAGGGCTGAGGGTCGGCTGTGGGATTAATATCTCCTTGTCCCACACCCAAATAAGCACACGAAACAAACCCCGGATGAGCGTCTCCCTGTGATGTGACAGGAAGACCTACGGAACTGCTTAACAGCTTTTCCTTCTGTTAATGGATAGCAGTTCTTTTAAACTCCAGAGAAAAACTGACATGATTCATAAAACAGAAAAATAAGATGATATTAAACCTAATACAAGCGTTCAAACCAAATTTACAAGACATTTTTTAAGTCAGAAGATTTCGTTTAAGCATTATGATAATCCAGTATAAGGATGAGGTCTTCAAAGGTTTTATTCCCGTGAATGATCAGCAATTATCCAAACATCTTTCTTCTGTCCCTGGGCGTCTCAGCTCACTCAATTTGGATTTCACAGGAAGGAGACAGAGTGGCTGCATGCTCCGTGGTTAATCATTACAGCACTTTGTATATGTGTGTACGGCTTGGGAGCCAAAGGTGAGGAAAATTAAAACTTGAAAGAGCTCATTGTAATTCTTTGTGCCAAGAAGCTGCATTCAATTCAATGAGCACCATTTCAGGTAAAAGAAAACACTTAAAAGTGATTGGTAATAATGATAATAAGAACAATACATAAAATAGAGCATATGTTTATTCGGAGCCAGGCACCGAATCGAGCATGTTCTGTGACTTGTTTCAAAATGTTTGTTCTCATAAAATTCTGATGTATGCCCATTTGCATTGAACAAATAGATAGATGCATGAGCCCAGGCCACAGAGATTGCCGTCCTTGCCCTGGATCCTGTGGCTGGTAAGGGCCTGAACCAGGGTGTCCTGTATGCTGTTACATTGTTCGGTGTCTATTAAGTGTAACGGGATACTATAGGCTGTGGAGCTGATCCACCAGGGTTGAGATTCAGGCTCCTGTAGTTACTCACTGAGCGATGTTGTGTTAGTTAACTTAAACTCTTGATGCCTGGGTTCCCTTTTCTGAAAATGATACTAAAGAAGCTAATAGGTTAAAGAGCCTAGAAAAATGTCTGGTTGCATAGTAAATGCTCAAAAAATGTTAGCCTTTAATTATTACTCTGAGTCTACTATTTCCCATGGAGATAGGTCTCAGGCTAGTATATCAAGGAACCTCTCCTGCACTTTGGACTCACTGGACTCTCGCTGGACTCACCTGACCTGCATGTTGGACTCACCACTGTGTGGTCTGATCACTGTTAAAAGAAATTACTCTGACACTCACGAAAGACGAAAAGGCACACTTCATTCAGGTGACTGCTACAGTGGAGTTTTGCAGTAGGGGAGAGAGATTGGGCTCAACCCTGTCTATCTAAAGAAAGAAACAGAAGCAAAATTAATACAGTGAGTTTATTTGGGACAAGGTTGAGGACTGCAGTCTGGGAAATGCTGGGAAATCTCCAGAGAATAAAGGAGAGGATCGGGTTTTCAAAGAAAAGAGGGCAAATTCAAAGAGGGAAGGATTACAAAGGTTGTTCCTCAGGAATTCTCACTGGTTTGCAGAAATAACATTGATGAGTAATTGGCACTACATTGTTGAACTGTAGGATATGGGTCATGGTGTCCAGTGTGTGGCATTGTTAGATTAATTTATAGCTACTTGGTGAGGACATTCAGTCTAGAGTCCACATAGCAGGTATATTACTTAGTTCAAGGGGGATGGGTGATAGGAGCCTTCTGTCACATTTCAATGCCTCTCTGGGCTGGGTTATTTAAAGGGACTGGCATTCCTCAGATGAAAAGTTTCTTTTCTTTCTCAGCTCTGAAAATATAGCAAGGAATGGTGGGGATTTATAGCCAGTGAGAAGTTGGTGGTTGGAAAATCACTGAGGTTAACAGAATTCTTCACTTAACTGACATAATGGGATTCTTGCTAAAGGCAGGCCAGGGTGATCAGATATCACCTCGGTATGGTGCAAGATGAGGGGGAGGCGATTGGATAGGCAGAGTGGGGGATTCTGGCCAAACTGACTTTGTAAGTGTACTAGTCATGGTTCTCTAGAGGGACAAAACTAATGAAATAGATATACATATATATACATATACATATACATACATATACATGGAAGTTTATTTAGTATTAACTCACACAAGGTCCCATAATAGGCTAACTGCAGGCTGAGAAGAAAGGAGAGACAGTCTGAGTTCCAAAACTGAAGAACTTGGAGTCTGATGTTCAAGGGTAGGAAGCATCCAGCATGGGAGAAAGATGTAGGCTGGGAGGCCAGGCCAGTCTCTCTTTTCACATGTTTCTGTCTGCTTTTTATTCTAGCTGAGCTGGCAGCTGATTAGATGGTGCCCACCCAGCTCAAAAGTGGGTCTGCCTTTCCCAGCTCACTGACTCAAATATTAATCTCCTTTGGCAACACTGGAGCACTTTGCCCCAGTCCTGCAAAGTATTGTCACCTAGCTGGTGTTGGAATTGTAACTTCAAAAGACCACAGACATACCCAGGATTAATAATTTGTCTCCCTCAATTCAATCAAGTTGACACCCAGTATTAACCAACCCAAGTGGTCCATCTACCACTTGTCAACTTGAATCCATACACATCTCCTGAGATCACACATAATCTTCAAATAAAGGCAATAATGTCATAATTACACCTAACATAATACAACTATCCTTCGTACAACCAGAAACTCACCAATCCCCAACCGAACACTACTACGTAAAGTTAACAATACTTAAATGCTGATGTGAAGTCAATAAATCTTGTCACATGATAAAGGAGAAAGAAAACGAAATGAAGACATTTTCTTAGTACAAGTATATACATGCACAAACATATTTAACAAAAGAAGGAGGAAATACTCCTGACAACTATAGGCCCCATTTCTGTAGCCCGTCACATGGTCATAGCTGGTATTGATGACTAGCTTCTTCTACTACATATTCTGTATTTCTTTTGCCTTCAGCAAGTGCCTCAGCAGGTGGTACTTTTTTTTCCTGGTGGAATGACCCAAACCTTCATTCCTGAAGGGTCTGGGTCACTTGTAGTCCTGTCTGGATTGGGCTGTTGTAGTTTCCCATTGACTTTAATCACAGGACATGGTAATACTAAGAGATGCCCAATGGATCTCCTGTGTTCCAGGCATACTCTTCCTAATCTCTGTTGTGGAGTATTAGACTGATTTCATCTTGATAGTCCGGGTCAACACCCCAGCCAACACTGTAACTCCCTTCTTAGCTT
Source organism: Saimiri boliviensis (assembly GCF_048565385.1). Lineage (NCBI taxonomy): Eukaryota > Metazoa > Chordata > Mammalia > Primates > Cebidae > Saimiri > Saimiri boliviensis. The sequence continues at coordinate 62,071,102 of NC_133456.1, forward strand.
GTTGACTAAAGGAAGGAGGAGCCCAAAGTGTCCAGGTGGCACTCTTAACTTCCAGTTTAATGAGATTGTTGTTGTGTCTCCTGGTGGCTATCTTCCTCCCTCTGGAACTAAGACCTCTAGGCCAGCAGAATGTAATGTCGTGGAAGGAGGAAGCACAAATCTTGCTAGTGAATCACAAGGGAGGTGGTGAGGTGGTGAGTTGTGCTACTTCCACTTCTACCCCTTGATTCCTGGACGTGTAAATCTAACTATGGAAGAAACCGTGCCATATATTGGATACTGGTTCAGAGCACACACAACCTTCTGGAGCCCTTTGCTCCAGCCCTGCAAAGTATTGTCACCTAGCTGGTGTTGGAATTGTAACTTCAAAAGACCATGCCACCATTCTATCAATTCAGCTGCTTCAGGATGATGGGGAACATGGTAAAACCAGTGAATTCCATGAGCAGGAGCCCACTGCCACACTTCTTTGCTGTAAACTGAGTGCCTTATTCAGTGACAATGCTGTGTGAAATACCATGATGGTGGATAAGGCATTTCGTGAGTCCACGGATGGTAGTCTCGGCAGAAGCATTGCATGCAAGATAGGCAAACCCATATCCAGAGTAAGTGTTTGTTCCAGTGAGGACAAACCTCTGCCCTTTCCATGATGGAAGAGGTCCAGTATAGTCAATCTGCCACCAGGTAGCTGGCTGATCACCCCGAGGAATGGTGCCATATCGATGGCTCGGTATTGGTCTCCGCTGCTGGCAAACTGGGCACTCAGCAATGGCCATAGTCAGGTCAGCCCTGGTGAGTAGAAGTCCATGTTGCTGAACCTATGCATAACCTCCATCCCTGCCACTATGGACTCTGTTCATGGGCCCATTGGGTGATGAGAGGAGTGGCTGGGGAAAGAGGCTGAATAGTGTCCACAGAACGGGTCATCCTATCCACTTGATTATTAAAATCCTCCTCTGCTGAGGTCATACGTTGGTGAGCACTCACATGATACAAACATCTTCACAGTTTTTGACCACTCAGAGAAGTCCATCCACATACCTCTTCCCCAGATTTCTTTGTCACCAATTTTCCAATCATGCTTCTTCCAAGTCCCTGACCATCCAGCCAAAGTATTGGCTACAACCCATGAATCAGTATATAATCGCACATCTGGCCATTTCTCCTTCCATGCAAAGTACACAATCAGGTGCACTGCTCAAAGTTCTTCCCACTGGTAAGAGTTCCCTTCACTGCTGTCCTTCAGGGATGCCCTAGAAAGGGGCTGTAGGGCTGCAGCTGTCCACTTTCGGGTGGTGCCTGTATATAATGCAGAACCATCTGTGAACCAGGCCCTAGTCTTCTCCTCCTCTGTGAACTGATCAGAGGGAACTCCCCATGAAGACATCAGTGCAGGCTGGGGGAGAGAAGGCAGGGTGGCAGGAGTGGAGACTGTGGGCATTTGAGCCACTTCCCCATGTAACTTACTTGTGCCTTCGGGACCTGTTCGAGTCTGATCACGTACATGCCACTTCCATTTGATGATGGAATGTTGCTGTGCATGACCCACTTTATGGCGAGATGGATCAGAAAGCACCCAGTTCGTGACAGGCAGCTCAGGTTGCATAGTGACTTGATGACTCATAGTCAAATGTTCAGTTTCTACGAAAGCCAGTAACAGGTCAACAGCTGTCTCTCAAAAGGACAGTACTTATCTGCAGAAGATGGCAGGGCCTCAGTCCCAAATCCTAGAAGCCTCCATTGTGATTCACCTATGGGGAGCCTGCCAAAGGCTCCAAACAGCATCCCTATCTGCCACTGACACCTCAAGCACCATTGGATCTGCTGGGTCATATGGCCCAAATGGCAGAGAAGCTTGCACAGCAGCCTGGACTTGTGGCAGAGCCTTCTCCTGTTCTGGACCCCACTCAAAACTGGCTGTCTTTTGGGTCACTCAATAAATAGGTCAGAGTAACACAATAAGATTCTAGATAAAATTGGGCTCTTGGCCAGGCACAGCACTTTGTAATCCCTGTAATCCCAGCACTTTGGAAGGCTGAGGCAGGTGGATCACTTGAGGTCGAGAGTTAAAGACCAGCCTGGCCAACATGGTGAAACCCCATCTCTACTAAAAAAATCCAAAAAATTAGCTGGGCATGGTGGTGCACGCCTGAAAGCCCAGCTACTCAGGAGGTTGAGGCAGGAGAATCGCTTAAACCCAGGAGGCAGACGTTGCAGTGAGGCAAGATTGCACCATTGCACTCCAGCCTGGGTGACAGAGCAAGACCCTGTGGCAAAAAAAAAGTACCGGTGCCTGTAGTCCCAGCTACTCGGGAGGCTGAGGTGGGAGGATCTCGAGTCCATGAGGTCTGGGCTGTAGTGAGCTATGCCGATCGGGTGTCTGCACTAAGTTTGGCATCAATATGGTGACCTCCCGGGAGTGGGGGACCACCAGGTGGCCTAAGGAGGGGTGAACCGGCCCAGGTCGGAAACAGAGCAGGTCAAAACTCCCATGCTGATCAGTAGTGGGATCATGCCTGTGAATAGCCACTGCACTCCAGCCTGGGCAAAATAGCGAGACCCCGTCTCTTATTAAAAAAAAAAAAAAAAAAAAAAGACAAAGGGCTCTTGAGGACATGCCCAAAGATAGGGCCTTGTTGAGGAAGAGCTCAAAGGAGCCTGGCTAGAGTTTGGTCAAGGAGAGAGTTTTCGTCACCACCTGCTTGAACGTGACCTGACAGCCCTTGCCCCACAGCTGACTTTGCCTCCTATCCTCAGGACTCTCCTCTTCCCTCCTGCCCTAAGGCATCTCTGTTGCTGCTGAGACACCAGATGACCTGGACTCTAACATGTGTGACCTGGAAGTGAGCAGGATGGTTAGCACTTTGATCAGTGAGACAGGAGGTGGTCAAATGATAAATTGGGAGAACTTCCTGGAAAGGATAAACTCTTCTGCTGTCCTTCTGATGAGCGCACACTGTCCTGTGACGTATACAGAGTCTGTCGGAGCATGGTAATGGATGGGAGAAATCGGTTGCTTTCCGTGCCAATTTGGCATGCACCTTCTCATATTTGCTATCATTCATTTCTGACCTCATTCCTATTTCCACTCACTCCAGCATCCCTGGAACTGTGCTTCCCAATAAAATATTTGTGTATAATCATTTGCTTCCAGCTCTGTTTTCTAGAGAATCTAGGCTGAAACAACTAGCATTGTGATGGCTAAAGGAGACTGGGATTCAAAGAATAATACATTTGAAGACCTTCATGCTCAGTAGAATCCTTATGTGATGCAAGATTAAGTTAGGATTAATATCCAGATCATGCAAAAGGCTAGCTCTGTTTTAAGAAGCCTTTCACAGGGAGCACTTCTCTTGCTCTTGACATTTAGAAGGGTGGGAAGCTGCATTCCTTTTTCTGAGCCGTCTGACTTTTGACTGCCAAACATACCTGCAGCAGCCACCAGATGATGCAGGCTCTTCCTTCTTTGTAACCATCAGTCTACAATGATGGGCAGCCTCAAGTGAGGGTCTCTTCTATGATTTTCCTCTCTTTTCTTCTTAGTCTCTCAACCCCTCTGAATAGCTGAATACTTCCCCTCTTTATATCTTAGCTTTCTGTGAACCAAAACCCAGAAAGACAAGGGGCTGTGCACCCAAGCGCATAGTTACAATCTCACACCCAATAGGTACTTATGTTCCAGGATGTATCAAAAGCAGGTTGCAGTGGGCCTGGTGGCTCATGCCTGTAATCCCAGCACTCTAGGAGGCCGAGGTGGGCAGATTACTTGAGGTCAGGAGTTTGAGACAAGCCTGGCCAAGAGAGTGAAACTCCATCTCTACTAAAAATATAAAAATTAGCTGGGCCTGGTGGTGGGTGCCTATAATCCCAGCTACTCATGAGCCTGAGGCAAGGAGAACTGCTTGAACCTGGGAGGTGGAGGTTGCAGTGAGCCGAGACGGCACCACTGCACCCCAGCCGAAGCAACAGAGCGAGAATCTGTCTCAAAAACAAAAACAGGTGGCAAATAAGCTCACGTGAACAGTTCTGACATCATTAGTTACTAGGGAGACACAAGTTAAAACCACAATGAGCTACCTAAAAAAAAAAAGCAGGTGGTCTATCAAATTCATCAAAATCATGACACGAAAATGTGTACACACCGTAATGTGCTGTGCCAGCGTTCACTGAGATTTCAAAGTCAATTCAAACAATAGCTATCAGCGCTGGGCCTGTGCTAATCTTAAAATGGCACAAGGCAGTTACTGGCCACAGGTGCTTCCCACACACCAGGCATGTACTGAACATTTCATGTAAGTGTTTCATTTTGAATCAAAACCTTGTGAGACAGACTATTATTATCCCTAATTTACAAAGGAGGCAAATGAGCTTTAGAGAGATGAAGAACTTGCCAGAATCTCATAACTGGTCAAACCAGGATTCAGATACATGACTTTCTAACTGCAAAGCCCACAATCATAAGCCTCATACTTCCCCCATATCCTGTTGGCCCTGACTTCCCCACACGCCTACGAATTCCCCTGTGATCCTCTGCCTGAGGGCTTTCTTCTCCGCACACATGTTGGGCTGCGAGTGCTCAGGAGCCGACATTCCCAAGAGCAGCCCCAGCCAATGATGAATGAGCATTGAAGGGTAAGCATCAGCTTCCTTGTCCCCTGTGGGGCTTTACCCTGGCAGGTTCTGCACAGTCTTCTGAAGGTACCCAGTTGTCTGCAGTGCAAACCCACCCAGCAACACACATAACTGGCTTCCTTCTCTTCCTTGCCTCATTTCCCAAGTCCCCTAGTGGGATCACTTTCCAAATCAACAGTGTGTACTTAGACTCCTGTGTCAGAGTCTGCTGCTGGGGAGTGGGTGGGGTGGAAGATAGACTCAGTGGGAGGTAGGGTTCCTTATTCTGGAAGAACTTATAATATTCTTGCAGAGAAAACACACACACACACACACACACACACACACACACACACGTGCACAGAGAAGTAGAGAAACAACCAAGACTGTCTCCTGAAGGTGGAACTGTGTGGTACCATGTATCAGAGACAGAATGGGCCTGATGGTACAAAGTAAAGGCAGCTGCACCTGATGATCCCTCACTTTCTTTGTTTTCTTTTTTCTTTTTTTGAGATAGGGTTTCACTCTGTCACCCAGGCTGGAGTGCAGTGGTGCGAACTCGGCTCACTGCAACCTCCATCTCCCTGGTTCAAGTATTGCTCCTGCCTCAGCCTCCTGAGTAGCTGAGTTGACAGGTGTGTACCACCACACCTGGCGAATTTTTGTATTTTTAGTAGAGACAGCGTTTTACCATGTTGCTCAGGCTGGCTTGAACTCCCAACCTCAGGTGATGTGCCCACCTCAGCCTCCCAAAGTGATGGCATTATAGGTGTAAGCCACCATGCCTAGTTGACTCCTGACGTTCTCACTGAAAGCCCTCAGATTCTCTCCCTTGTGCCACTACCCAGGAGGGTACAAACAGAACAAAATCTGGGCCTTAGGCCTTTCCTTCCCCACTCCCTCCCAGGCACTTGCAGGGGAATCATAACTGGCCAACACAGAGGCCTGGCTTTGCACAGCAATAAAGTTTATCACCACATGAGAGGGCTCAGGGTGCTAACATTTTGCCACCGAGAATATCTCAGAAGTTATAACCTCAGGTCTTTCAGTTGTCTTAGCTATGGATGAAAAATCTTCCATCACCCAGCTGTTTGGGTCTTAAAGTAAGAAATGACAGCTCGGGTCTTAAGGTAGGAAGCAGTATGTTTGGGAGGGATCTGTCATTTCTCCACATTTGGTTCACTAGAGTCTTTCTTACTTGAACACTAAAACATCCTTCTGACCTCTGATCAGAACAGTGTTGATGACACAGATTCATGTGCCTGACTTAGGCCATGCAAATCACCCCACCCCCAACTCCTAATTCCCTCAAGGATTAGTGGTAGAACATAAATAAAGGGTCTACTGGCTCCATTATCCAGCATTCAACTCCTTTTTTCAATTTGGGGACCAAAGCAGAGAGTTGTGTAGTCGGTTGAATGATAGCCCTAACAATAAACATTGATGGACATAAAAATATGTCCACCTAGTACTTGTGAATGTGACCTTATTTGGAGAAAGGGTCGTGGCAGATGCAGTTAAGTGAGGCTCTCAAGATGAGGTCATCTTGGATCATCTGGGTTAAGCCTTCAATGGACTGCAGGTGTTCTTATAAGAGATGGAAGATAAGAAGACAGGAGGAGAAGGCCACATGAAGGCAGAGGCTGAGATGGGAGTGACGTGGCCACAAGCCAAGCAATGCCCTGGTACCCCAGAAACTGGAAGCAGCGGAGAACAGAATCCCCACTAGAGCCTGCAGAGGGAGTGCAGCCCTGCTGACACCTTGACTTCAAATTTCTAGCTGCCAGACAATGACAGAGTACATTTCTGCTTTCCTAACCCACCCCGTTTGTGTGGTATTTGTTACATTAGCCACAGGAAACTAATATAAGTTTAGTTTCTTCAAATTTAGCTTGACTTCAATTGTTAGCAAAAATGCTAACTATTTTTGGCCCTAATATTTTGAAGGCTTGAACCCTTAATCTTCATAGTGATGTTTAATTTTTTTTTTTTTTTTTTTTTTGAGATGGAGTCTCGCTTTGTTACCCAGGCTGGAAGACAGTGGCACGATCTCAGCTCACTGCAACCTTCTCCTCCCAGGTTCAAGTGATTCTCCTTCCTCTGCCTCCCAAGTAGCTGGGATTATAGGCATGCACCTCCACACCTGGCTAATTTTTGTATTTTTAATAAACACGGGGTTTCACCATGTTGGCCAGGCTGGTCTCGAACTTCTGACCTCAGGTGATCACCCACCTCAGCTTCCCAAAGTGCTAGGATTACAGGAGTAAGCCAATGCACCTGGCGTACATTTCTTTAATTAAATATTTTCTTCTTAGAATGAAGCTTTTGCGTTTTTTTAGAAACCGGGTCCTGCTCCATTGCTCAGGCTAGGGTGCAGTGGCGTGATTGTAGCTCACTGTAACCTCAAACTTCTGGCCTCAAGCAGTTCTCCTACTTCTGCCTCCCAAAGTGTTGGGATTATAGGAGTAAGCCACTGCACCCAGCCCATAATGATACTTTAAGGTAAGGATTGGTTTTACTTCATTTCACAGGCAAGGGAACGGAGAAGCAGAGAGTTAAAGTGACTTCTCCAAGAGCACTCAGCAAGAAAATCTCCAAGCTTGACTTCAAATCCAGGCTATCTGATCCCAGATCTAGTACCTTTAATGACTGTGGTCTCTTGCTTCTCCAAGTGGAATTACAAACAGAATTCACCCCGTCCCACCCCATGTGTATGTATAGTATTTGTTGGAACGCAGTTCCTTACCTCTCACAAAAGTTCCCTGTGCTCCCCTGGCAGGCAGGATGCATACACATCTGACTGGGTTGAGCTAACTGGACTTTAAATCTGCAGGGAGTGAGGCAAAGGTGCAGGGTGGTTAATTTCTTCCTGGTGATGGTAGTGGTGGCATCCGAGACAGATGCTTCCTGTTAAAATTCATTGTGGGTCTTCCTGTTGATTGACCTACCGCAACGGCCTTGGTTTCTGCCCTATCCAGTCCCCAATATTCTTTCTCAATTCCTTCTCCACTGAAGAAAGCCAGAGTTAATTTCTGTTGTTTGAAATCACTAATCTGTCGAATGCAGAGGAAAAGCTGGCACCCGATGAACCCAGGCAAAGCAAACGTCTCAATGTAATCCTCAGCTTACCCTGTGCCTTCTTGAGGCTGAGCTCAGCACTTGGGCCAGTGCCCCCCGCCCCAGATAGATCAATTTTGCAAAATGTTAGGAGGTAATACAGATGGGGCTGATGATCTCAAGGAATGAGAAAGGGTATTTATAGCACTGCCCAGACTGAACTTCCTAAGACTCTAAAAACCTGTCTTCCCCCTCACTTTCTCTTAAAGAGTTGGCTATCTCACCTGCCCTGGCCCCTGGCCTCTGCGCATTTCCATTCTGACCATCAGCTCACATTCCCTACTCAACAGATAAGAGCCCTGGATGTCTCCCTTTAAAAATCAGTTCAGGCCAGGGGTGGTGGTCCACTCCTATAATCCCAACACTTCGGGAGGCCAAGACAAGAGGATCACTTGAGCCTCGGAATTTCAGACAAGCCTGGGCAATATAGTGAGACCCTGTCTCTACCAAAAATTTCTAAAAATTTCAAAAATAGCTGGGCATGGTGTCATACCCCGATAGTCCCAGCTACTCAGGAGGCTAAGAAGGGAGAACAATTGAGCCTGGGAGGTTGAGACTGCAGTGAGCCATGATCATGCCCCTGCATTCCAGCTTGAGTGACAGAGGAAGATCTTGTTTGCTTAAACAACCAGAACAACAAACTAGTTCAATGAACATACACTGTTTCTCAAATGTCCTTGGATATTCAAACTGCACAGGATCCAACTTATGGGCCTCTGCACATTCGTTCAGCTTCACTATTCTAAGCTTTAATCTTCAGGCAATGCGAGCTAAAACATCTCTTAAAAAATAGGTATTTCTTGGGTGGCTGGGCATACACTGCCCTGGAGAAAATAAAATTTTCCTCTCATTATTCTATCAGGGAGAGACTCACATCTGTATCCTAGGTCCCCATATTCTAATCCCTGCAGCAGCCTCCGTCTTCCCTGGTGTAAAGGTGAAAACGTCTCGTGGCTCTTGTCACGCCCGCTCTGAGGCCCAGGACTGATCTGACTCATCAGGGCCCTCGCTCCTCCCTCTACTTCCAGGCCCAGGAGAAGCATCATCCTTTGGGGTGTGGAATTTGGCTTCCTCAGTGCTGCTTACATGGGGATAACACGACCTGGAAATGGCATGTGTCAGTGCCCCATGGAGCTGATGTTGACCGGGGAGAGCCCTGGCAGTGAAGGAGCCACAGTTAAATTCCTTGTACTTTGTTTCCCTGCGGGACTCTTCTGAGGCTCAGGAGTACCTCTTTACTTCTCTGCAGATATCCTGTGTGAACAAGCAACCTGCTGTGTTTCACAGTGGAGCTGTGGCCAGCTTGATAACGCACCACCTATGTTTGCTTTCCTTCCTTCTCCGTCTCATTTCTTCATTCCCTCATTCTTGTGGCCTGGGATTGCACCCCTAATAAGCATTGTCAGGTAAGCGTCATCTCAGGCTCTATTTCCTTTCTCTTTTTTTTTTAAATTGCATTTTAGGTTTCGGGGTACATGTGAAGAACATGCAAGATAGTTGCATAGGGACACACGTGGCAGTGTGATTTGCTGCCTTCCTCCCCTTTACCTATATCTGGCATTTCTCCCCATGCTATCTCTCCCCAACTCCCCACCCCCCACTGTCCCTCCCCTATTTCCCCCCAACAGACCCCAGTGTGTAGTGCTCCCCTCCCTGTGTCCATGTGTTCTCATTGTTCAACACCCACCTATGAGTGAGAACATGCAGTGTTTGATTTTAGGCTCTATTTTCTGTGGAATGTGGGCTGAAATATCTCCCAAGTAAAAAGCTCCTTCTTGTGTGGCAGGGCAGATTTTACTCTGAAGAAAATAATAATTTTATTACATGATTATACCACAGAAGAATCCTAAAGCAATATGCCAGAAACCTTAAAGACCTTCTGCAAAATGTCTGCCAGGCACGGTGGCTCACATCTGTAACCCCAGCACTTTGAAAGGCTGAGGCGGGCGGATCACCTGAGGTCAGGAGTTTGAGACCAGCCTGACCAACATGGAGAAATCCCATCTCTACTAAAAATACAAAATTAGCCAGGTGTGGTGGTACATATTTGTAGTCCTAACTACTCGGGAGGCTGAGGCAGGAGAATTGCTTGAACCTGGGAGGCGGAGGTTACAGTGAGCTGAGATCGCGCCATTGCACTCCAGCCTGGGCAACAAAAGTGAAACTCCATCTCAAAAAAAAAAAAAAAAAAAAAGAACTTCTGCAAAATGTGATAGACTGGCTTGACTTGACTTCACAGAAACAATGAAATCACAAAGTAAGCAGAAGAGTCTGCATGAATGGAGTAAAATTATTACTGTTATCATTGTCATCATCGTCACAGCTAACACTTTCTCTGAGCTTACCATGTGCTGGGCGCTCTGCTAAGCACCATATATCCAGGCTCATTTAATCCTCATGACATAGCTAGGAGGTCAGTACTATTAATAATCTCCATTTTATGGAGGAAGAAACTGAAGTTCAGCATAGTCAAGTAACTTACCCCAAATCACATAACTAGAAAGTGATGGAATGGGGACTTGAATCCAGGCAGCCTAGTTTCAGGCCCTGCGCATTAACATTACTACCTTGCATGGTCTTTCCCCTTCATCTGAGTATCATTGATTCAGACATGGATGAACACAATCTCTGAAAGAATCTTAGCCCATCTCGGTAATTTGCAAACATAGGCTTTTCTCTGTCCAAATAAGAAATCAAAAAAGAATTTACTGTTTGTGGCAATGGAAAGGGGCCAATCTGAAAACAAGCAAATTTATCTTGAAAGAGAAACGTGTGAAAACTCGGTAAGTCATCATTAGTATTTCCAAGATAACCTAAAGGCCCATCATAGCTATAAAATGAGAGCAGATTATCATGAAGCAGGAACATAATCCAAGATCTCATAAAGACTGGAGATGAAAATTATAGGTGTCATATTAAAAACACAATAGAAGCAGTATCTTTCCTGAGTTACTGAAGAAAACCAAGATCAGAGGAGAGAGAAAGGCTTAAGAGATTCCTCAGGCACTCTATGGAAAAGATTAAAGAGTGAGAATCAAAGAAGAAAAAAAGATAACAACGATGTCCATAAGATCCAACATGCATATAAGAGAATCCCTAGATGAAAAAAGCAGCTCAGACTGTCTGGAAGTCATCCTTGGGGCATGACTTAAGCCGTCACCTCCACCTCATGATGCTGTCCTACACAGGGGACTCCCAGCCCTCCTGTGTAGGACCTCATCATCTTCACAGGCTGGTGCCTTGTGAAGAATTAGTTGCAAGGCTGAACCTCTTGAGCTAACCTTTAATCCAGAACACACAAAAAGGGTGTAATTAGGGTCTACCCAGTGGTGGGAGTCTGTGCACCTCCTGTTTGTATTCCTTTAGAGAGTCAATTACTAATACTTTGAGAGGTCATCAGGGGAAGGGAATACCCTGTTCCTGCTCTCAAGGAGGTTCTACTCTATCGAGGGGCTCAGTCTACTCCTACGATACCTAAGATCATGTATAAGGAAGATGGCCATCACAGACATAGGAATTCCTTTCTGGAGCTCCACATTGCCTGTCTTTCTGTAAACTGCCTGCTAAAATGACTCATTTCCCCAAGTACAGGGCTCCTCCAATGATCTTAGTACTAAATTGCTTAGATATTAAGGTAGCCATCTTATGTAAAATATGGTGTATTAGTCTGTTTAGCATTGTTATAAAAGATACCTGAGAATGGGTAATTGTTTGTTAAAAAAAAGGTTTATTTGGCTCATGGTTCTGCAGGCTATACAAGAAGAATAGCACCAGCATCTGCTTCTTGTGAAGCCTGAGGAAGCTTCCACTCGTGTTGGAAGGAGACGTGGGAGCAGGTGTGTCACACAGTGGGAGAGGGAGCAAGAGAGAGGGGAGGGAGGTCCCAGACTCTTTTGACCAACCAGAGCTTGCATGAACTCATTATCATGGGGTGGGCACTAAGCCATTCTTGAGGGATCCATCCCTAAGAACCAAACACCTCCCACTAGACCTCACCTCCAATTTTGGAGATCACATTTCAAGGTGAGATTTAGAGGGGACAGACATCCAAACTATGTCGTATGGGAATAGAGATTTTTTTAATAGATTACTTACAATTATACCTAGACCTGGAAAGAGAATGGCCTTGGGATCAGTCAGTCCCTGATTTGAGTCCTGGCTGTGTACGGGTTGTATCAGGTGATTCAGCCTCTCTAAGGACTGAGTGTCCTTGTCTGCATGGTAGAAATGATAGCACAGCAGCATCGTGTTCCTCACACATTACTGTGCACGTCTTGTTAAAATGCAGATTGTATTCAGTACTGGCGGTGGTGCCTGGAAATCTGTATTTTTGCAAGCTTCTGGGTGCTGCTGTTGCTGCTCTGTAGGACAGGCCTTAGCAATCTGTGTCTGTCAGACTCATTTTGTTCAGCCCCACAAGCTAAGGTGTGTGTGTGTGTGTGTGTGTGTGTGTGTGTGTGTGTGTGTTTTATATATGTTTAAAATGTTGTAAACCACAAGCAAATAAAAACCTGAAAAATATGTGACAGTGACCATATGTGGCATGCAAAGCCTAAAATATTTACTGTCTGGTCTTTTACAGAAAAAGTGTGTTGCCTCCTGTCACAGATCCAGTACTATTGCTGCTTCATCTCCTATACCCTTGGGCCACCTGAATTCACCTGCAGCTACAGGCAAAGGCATTTTCTGGCATGCAAATAATTCTCATCTCAAGTACTGGTGTCTCTCTCTTCTCTGCTGGAAGGCTTTATTTTTGGTGCTAGGTGAGCTTTCTCAAAGACCTGGAGACTTAATTGGAGCTGAGAGGAACATTAACTTCAACCAGCAGGGAAAAGAGTCAGGTGGGTAAATGTCCCAGTGTCCCTGTGAGTGGATTCTGAGGTGTCCTCCACACTGTTTCATGGCATGCATCCATGAGATAGAGTTCCACATGTCGACGTTAGCGACCTGCTTATTAAGGCACACTTTACTGGCTTTATCTTGTTTAGTTCTTACTTTGGATTTGCTGGTGCCAGCTTACATTGGTTTCTGAGATCAATGTGTGCATCTCTTCCCTCTCTGTTGAGTGATGTCATGATGGTCACCTAAAATTGGCCATGGTGTCATAGTTATACCAGGGAAATCACCAGGTGCTATAAATGAGGTTGTTGTTAATGTTTTTTGTTTGTTTGTTTTTTTGATAGAGTCTCCCTCTGTTGCTCAGGCTGGAGTGCAGTGGCACAACCTTGGCTCACAGCAACCTCCACCTCCTGGGTTGAAGTGATTCTCCTGCCTTAGCCTCCTCAGTGGCTAAGGATTACAGGCACCTGCCACCATGCCCAGCTAATTTTTGTATTTTTACTAGAGATCACCATGTTGGCCAGGCTAGATCTCGAACTCCTGACCTCAGGTGATCCACCCACCTCGGCCTTCCAAAGTGTTGGGGTTACAGGTGTGGGCCATCGTGCCTGGCCTGTTGTAACTGTTGGACAGCCAGATGTTAGACACTTACCAACATACCATTTCCTCTTATCCTTTCTGACCCAAATAAACTACGTGCACCTAGGTCCTTGTCTCAGGGTCTGCTTTGGGAAGAACCCATACTAGGAGAAATACCTACTTGCCTTATAGTTTTGATGTTCTGGCACCAAAATCACACAAGATCACATCTGAGAATCATTAGCACAAGACTTAGTATGTGACAGGCAGTTAAATATCTGTTCCTTTCTCTTTCTTCTTTCCCTTAGGAAAGGGAGACTCCACAGCATTTTCCAAAATAAGTGTCCTGCAGGCTTTTGGTACCAAAGTCAGCTCAGGCTTCCTGGGCCACCTGGTCACCTTACTGGAGGTTACAGAATGACTTCCTTGGTGTGTGTCCACACACAGACCACCATGCACAATGGGCAATGGGAGACGGGCTGAAACTTGAATTGGCGTCCAGAAGGAAGCATATCCATTGCAACCAGGTGAAATTGAAAACATGTGGGCAAGGCAACCGTGATGGCACCGGCGTGCCCTGCCAGCTCCCGCCAATGGGATGCAAACAACGCCTCTTTGTGCAGAGGTGACAGACATGAGGCTGGTGGCTCCTGCGGGTGCCGTAAACTGAGGGAACTCAGAGCAAGAGAGGAAGGAGTGAGGCCCAGAAAAGAGGGAAGGAGGAGAGAGAAAGAAAATGTAGAGACCGAAAGGGCGCGGCTTGAAGGAGACTGCCAGGCCAGAAGTGGTGGCTCACTCCTGTAATCCCAGCACTTTGGGAGGCTGAGGCAGGAAGGTCACTGGAGCCCAGTAGTTCAATATTAGCCTGGGCAATATGGCAAAACCCCATCTCTACCCAAAATACAAAATATTAGCCAGGTGTGGTGGTGGAGGCCTGTGGTCCCAGCTGCTCTGGAGGCTGAGGTGGGAGGATCCCTTGAGCCTGAGAGGCTGAGGCTGCAGTGAGCTAAGATCTCACCCTGCATTCCAGCCTGGTGACAGAGCAAGACCCTCTAAATAAATAGATAGATAGACAGATAGATAGATAGATAGATAGATAGATAAAAGAAAGAAAGAAAGAAAGAGACAGTTAGGTGCCACTCCACATCCATTTTCCCCTTCCTACCTAGCAGCAATCCCAATTTTTAATTCAGTGCTCAGCTGAAAGACCACATGACCCTGCTTCCCTTGTAGCTGGGTGTGGCTCTCATTCTGGTCAATGAGATAAAAAGCAGAAGTTCTGTGTGGGACTTCCAGGAAGGCCCCGTAAATGATACTAACTCATCTGACAAAGAGGCTGTTTTGCCCTCCCTTGCTTTTTCCTTAAGGCAGCCTGGTGCTTGGTTGTGACAGCTGGAGCTCCAGCAGCTGTTCTGGGTGATGAGTTACCCTGGGATGAAAGTCGGCACTGAGGATGATGTGTGCAGATTGCAGTGTGGTCCTCTCTCCCACTCTGCCCTGGATCTGTTGACATGCCTCATTTTCTCTTCCTGCCAGCTGCTGTATGTTCTTCGTCACGTCTAACCACAGTGACTTTCAGTATGCCAGTGGTCTGTGCTACGACTGTGCCTCTTCCATGAATTGCTCAGGTCTATGGTAAGCTTTGGGTCCTTACAACTTCCAGGAATTCTCCCCGGAATGAGAGTACGAGCCCCTGTTTTCAGATTCCCCAGTATGAAGGTCTGTACCACTGTCTGGAATGACCCAGGGCTCAGGTCTGTAGCAGTGTCTGGAATGACCAGCATCTAAGCCTTCTTTCCTTCCTTGCTGGTTCTTATACTTTCTCCCCAGGTTGTAGAAACTTTATAGGTGGCAAAAGATACAAGGAACAAGATAATGTCTCTCTTTTGTTTTATATGACTCTAAATTTCAAAAAATGTATGACTTTTGAAACACAAAACTGTCAGAATGACTTCCCCTCTTCTCCCCATTCTGTGATAACATCCTTTCCCTGAGATAATAAAAGCAGTTGGCCCAGCTGCCCAGAGTGGGGAAGCGTTGTCAGCTATAGGAAGTGCTATCGGGCCTGAGCAGCAGTGTGTGTCTTGCAATATCCTACCACACTGAGAAGTGGGGGGAGAGAGACTGGGAGAAGAGCTGAACAGCATCAGAGCCGGAGATGGATCCACTCAGTATTGGGAATGTAGTTAAAAGCAGCGTGATGCTGTGGCTGGAGAACCCCAAATATCAGAGTCCTGTAGGCCTTCCGTGTCTCCCATCAAAGTCCCACAGTGGAGACCTCATCGCTCTTCATGAGGGGAAGCTGCCCTCAGGCCCACCTCGCAGCATGGAGGAAAGGAGCCCACATGTGAGGATGCCCAGGATGGCCAGGGCCCCTTGAACAACAGGGTCACATCCAAGGATTCTCACCCCTCAAATGTAGCAGAGGGGCCCCACTCTGGGGAACATGGCCTGCTCAGAGTCACAGTGGGTGGAGCAGCTGTCGCGGCACCCAGCATTTAATAATTGATCCCGTCAGAAATCATCAATGGGTGCTAAAACAAGTGGGCCCAGGTTTGCTGAGGAATAGGAATTCACAGAGTCTCCATGTATAATATTCAAAGTCTCAAAGTCTCTTCCAAAGCCACCAAACTTAACATCACCAGTTATGGGACAAATTGGCATTGTGTGCCTTCCGATAGGAGGCACTGAGAAAAACACATCGCTTTTGTGACATTTCTGCCCAAAATGTCTAACCTGAATCTAATCACAAAGAAATATCAGACAAACCCAAACTGAGGGACAGTCTACAACAGCAACTGGCCTGTATTAATCAAAACGCCAAGATCACGAAAATTCAAGGGAAGGCAAAGGAGCCATTTCCAATGGAAAGAGACTGAAGAGAAAAGACACCCAAAAGCAACATGGATTTGATCCTAGACCAGAGAAAAAAGGGTATTCACGAGGGGCGTCTTTGAGGCAGGCAGCTGCTTTGGAAAGGGCTCCTGAATTGGATGGTGGCATTTCTCTCCATGTTAATTTCCTGATTTAGTTGATTGTATTATCTTTATGTCAGGATGCTTGTTCTCAGGAAACGAATGCTGAAATGTTTAGGGATGAAGGAGAATTCTTTCTCCATCCCGTTTCTTCCCCGGCCCCTTCTCTTCCTCCTTCCCTCTCCCACCCGCAAGCAAATACGGTGAAATGTTCATCAGTGGGGGATCTGGGTAAAAGGTACTGGGGAGTTGTTTTTGGTGCTATTTCTCTAAGTTTTCCATACATCTGAAGTTATTTCCAAATAAAAAGTTACCACCCAAGCTCCCACCCTCTAAAACATTTGAGGAACACGAGATCAGGGAGAGGAGGAGCCCCGAGTGTCCCCTACAGTCCCATGTTCAGATCAGAAAGGGGCTTTGAAAAGCCCGAAGTCTAACCCTCTCCTTTCACCTCTGAAGGCTGAGAGCCAGTGCAGGGACTTAGTCCCCTAAGCCCAGCGCACATGCGTGTAAGCCCCTTGCCATACTGCCTCCCAGCTTCTGAATCCCAGACCTGCCATTAGGTAGCTAACACAACTTGAGCAAGCTACTGACAGGCTCCAGGACCTGCCCCCCACCAAATACGATACCTTGGCATATTGACTATTTCAAGCTGAAGGAACCCGTGAAACTTCAGGTGCAGGAGGATCTCTCTGACCTTTCCCTGAGGCAGGTCATTAGCCCTTCAGTGAGAGGTGCCCTTCCTATACCTGGAGAAGAGGAGCATCCTTATCTCCAAGTCACAAGGACACGTCGCAGAACTTGGACGAACAGGCTTGCTGTCTCCCAAAGCTGACCACTCTTACTTCATACCTTTCTTTTGTCTTGTCACATTTTCCCTGAAATCTCCATTCTTCATCAAACCTAGCAATAAAAGCATTCAGGTTTAACCACTTCTTTGGATCTTCACTTTATTATAATCTCCTCTGTCATGTAAAATACATATATTAAATAAATTTGTATGTGTTTCTCTTGTTAGTCCGACTTCTGTTACAGGGGCCCCAGCTGAGTCTTAGAGGAGTAGAAGGAAAAGATCTTTTTCCTGCACTATACTTTTTCCTGCACTATAGGCTTTCTAGTCCCCAGTTTCCTCATCTGGAAAATGAAAGGATTAGAGCACTTCCTGGGGAAGGGAGTGAGATAAAGTTCATGCACAGCACTTAGCACAGATCATGCTCCATCCATGATTGATCAATGTCAGTGTGTACTATTACTGTTGTGACCACTGTTATTCATACCCTGACTCACTAGCCTGGATTTACAAAAGAAGGAACTGACTAACAAATCTGTAAGAATGTTTCCAGTTGAGAGAGAAAGAGAAAGAGAGAAAGAGAGAGAAGAAGAGAGAGAAAGAGCGATAACACAAGTGTAAGTATGTTTTAAAACATAAA
Organism: Saimiri boliviensis; assembly: GCF_048565385.1. NCBI lineage: Eukaryota > Metazoa > Chordata > Mammalia > Primates > Cebidae > Saimiri > Saimiri boliviensis. The sequence continues at coordinate 62,088,653 of NC_133456.1, forward strand.
TATGTTCTTTCCTCTAACAAGAAGTCTGGATATGAAGTGGCTCCCCAAGGGGTTCGTTAGGTGGCTCAGTGCTGTCACCAAGGAGACAGGTTCTTCCCCACTAGCTGTCCTGCCAGACTCTGCTCAGCCTTGGATCCTTCCAACATCCCAAATTTGCTGTTGAAGTTTCAGCATCATATGCAAGCAAGAAACAAAGAACAAAAACAAAAAAAAACAAAAGCCCAAAATCCACAACCCCCAGAGACAGACAAGTGAAAGATCTCTGTTTTGTCTCAGTCTTGAAGATCAAGGGAAAATTCCTAGCGTCTCATTAAATGCCCCTTTATATTTCATTGTTCAGAATCACTTCACGTGCCTCATGCTAAACCAAACTTGTTATGAGGACATGGGGTAAGCTTGTGTATAGGTAAGAATTACATTTGCCATATGGGAACAGGAAAACCTCATATAACAGTGTCTAAACAAGACAGAAGTTGCTTTCTTTCACATTTTGGAAGTCTGGCTATGTTGCTGGGCACCTCCCGCTTCAGGAACCCAGGCTCTTTTTAATCTCATGCTCCTCTGTGCATGGTTCCACTCCGAGTTGCTTCACAGCCCGAAACGACTGCTCCAGCTCCAGTCCTCAGTACTCATTCCAGCACCAGCAGAAAGAAAAAAAGGAGAGGAAAAGCAAAGTTCCTTTCTACAAAGGACACTTTTAGAATTGTACATACCACATATACTGACCCCACCTGGACAAATCTCAATCACATGGCCTTAGCTGGCTGGAACAAAGGCTGAGAAATGTCTGTTATGCACAGCCATGGGCAGAGATAAAAAATGGGAAATTCTGGTACTATTTAAAGGGGAGAAGGTGATGGATAGAGGGTGCTAACCAGCAGCCTATGCCACCCATGATTCCAGCAGCACGGTGGATGACCTGGCCTACCTGAAGCCATGGCTGCCTCACCCCCGTGCAAAATCAGGTTCGGCTAATCTGGTGGCAAGATTGCGAATGGTTGTTGGATAGGCAATCACAGGTTACAGAGGCTAGCAAACTCCCATGACTCCTTACCATGTTATCCATTGGTAGAAATGGGCAAGCCCAGCTATAAAATGAAAGCAAGCTTTTCTTTGGTCTTTTCAATGTGCTTCCTCCTATATTCTCTCTCCTCTTTCTCCTCTAGAATGAAATCTATAAAGCACACAGTTGTATTATTCATGAGCTAGTCACTCAACTCTTGTGCTCAGTAAGTGCCTGAATCACTTGTGAGACCCAGAGCACAGAACATTCCATCTCCATCAGATCCACTTGGGGGAGGAGGTGCTATTACCCTGAAAGTCATTTGTATGGTACAAATTCACCCTCCTTTGCAAAATGATTCGTTTTTAGTGCCCACAAATCATTCTTCCAAGAATATCACTACATGTGTGGGGAGAGATTCTTTTCCTCCCAAAAGCTCAACAGTTGTGGATCTGATGACATTATTTCCAGAATTCAGAACGAACGGGGTTACTGGGATAATAAAGGATGTGACTATAAGATGACACGTGGAGAAGATATACACAATCAACTAAGCTGCCCAGATATATTTAAGTATGATTTATCATGGGGTTTCACAAAGAAGGCTCCATGTTTAAACATCTGGCTGTTCCATCTTTACAGGAGACATTGGTTGCTTTTCCTCTGTCCAACATCCAATTCCTGGACTTTTATTGACAGAATCCGTATTTCCCTTGGGAAACCAGCCCTGCTGTGGTCTAGGTCCATGCGGAGACTAACACCCCCTTTGTCTTCTGGGGCTAATTAACATGTTACTCGTGCTGTTATAGAAGTACTGAGTTCCCCCATCCACAGCAACTTGTTCACAATTGGAAAAATGATCTCCGTCACTCAATATGGCCCATTACCTGGCTTTTTATCAAAACTCTAGCAAAGACAGAGGCTCTATGTTCAGACTGACTTGGGATTAGGAGAATGCAAGTCTAGAGTTGCTGGGTGCCATAATGTGACGAGAGGCCACCTAAAAATGAGAGGTTTTACTTGTCTCAAGAACCTATTAACTCCCAGTCCAGCAGCCATTCTCCACTTTGCCATATTAGCAAAACCCTAATTTTGTACAAAAGGAAGCAGAACCAAGAGGTTTAGAGAGTTTGAATTTTCATAGCATATGCTAAGTGCCTGGGTCCACCGTGCCTGAAGGAATCTCACTTAAATTTTTCCATTAATGAGCCAATCTTTTTGCTTAAGCCAATTTTACTGGGACACTATTACTTGCAACCAAAACTTCTGGTTAATACAACCATGTCGGTCCCTGAGCTTCTCCTTTATTTGACCCTGGGATGCGGTCTGTGCTTCTCCTTCCTCCCTTCTCCTCCTTTTTCTTCTTCCTCTTCTTTTTTGAGACAGGGTCTTGCTCTGTTGTCCAGGCTGGAGTACAGAGGTTCAATCTCAGCTCAGTGCATCTTCAACCTCCCAGGCTTAAGCAATCCTCTCACCTCAACTCCCGAGTAGCTGGGACTACAGGTGCAAACCACCACACCTGGTTAATTTTTGTACTTTTGGTAGAGACAGCATTTCACCATGTTGCCCAGGCTGGCCTCCTGAGCTCAAGCCATCCTCTTGCCTCAGCCTCCCAAAGTGCTAGGATTACAGGCGTGAGCCACAGTGCCTGGCCTAGTCTATGCTTCTTAAAATGGTTTTTTTTTTCTCCTTGAATATTCTATGATGAACTTAACCATAAGCATTCTCCAAGGCTTGGGCTGTGGTCTTCTCTTTGAGGGACACACAGTTCAACCCACAAACCTGGGACTTATTCTTTTTTGAGACAGGGTCTTGCCAGCATGAGTAACATATAACAGCACGAGTAACACGTTAACCATCAGTTAACATGTTTGGCACGCAGGATGGTTATCAGGGAGTGTGCATGTTAATACCTGTGAAAGAAAGATGAGGAAGCAGGACCGGGAATGGGGGGAATTCAGCTGTTGAGGCAGGACCAATGACTATCTTGGCCAACCCCACTGGGGGACCTGGAGCTAGAATAGCCCTTCAGAGTCATCTGGTGTTGAGACAAGAGGAACAGGCCTTTATATTCCCACATCTATCAGTCACTGGCTATGAGGCTGTACCGGGAAGGGGTACTACTTCGGCAAGACAGTAGCATGCAGCTGAGGCAATCTCTGAGGAGCTCAAGCTGGGGGCTCTCTGCAGACGTCACTGTCAGCAGCTGGGCAGTGAATCCTTCACTGAAGGGTGTCTGGGGATAGGCATCCCAGCATCCCCCATGTAAGTCGGTCCATCTGCTTGCAGGAACCCGCTTCCTTTCATCATTCCTTCAAGCGTAATGCTGTTGACAGCCCCTCAGTTACCAGCCCTCTGGCACTGTATCATGCCTTATGGGATTTCTCTTTCCTACTCACATATTAGCAAATGGTTCCTTTATTAAACTCTCCTCCAACTGTTGTCAAGTCCAAAGCTTGAACTGCTCATTGCATGACAACTCATAAGTTGAGAGACAAGGAGTTGGGGCAAGGAAAGAGATTTTATTTTGGAAGGCCCACAAACTGAGACGATGGCAGACTAGTGTCTTAAAGAACCATCTTGGCTGGTTGTGGTAGCTCATGCCTGTAATCCCAGCACTTTGGGAGTCTTGAGGCAGATGTGTCACAAGGTCAGGAGTTCAAGACCAGCCTGGCCAACATAGTGAAACACTGTTTCTACTAAAAATACAAAGTTAGCCAGGTGTGGTGGCACACATCTGTAGTCCCAGCTACTGAGGAGGCTGAGACAGAGAATTGCTTATATCCAGGAGGTGGAGGTTGCAGTGAGCTGAGATGGTGCCACTGCACTCCAGCCTGGGTGACCGAGAGAGATTCCATCTCAAAAAAAAAATTATATATATATATATATAAAGCTAATACGAATTTGGGGTTTCTTCTCCTTTTAAGTCAGGGAAATGGGGAAGATGCAGGGGGGTAAGGCCAAAAGGTGACAGATGACCACAGACATCTGAGTGGCAGTGAGGGTCAACTTCTTTCTCCTTGGTCAAGTCACAATACTTACAAAATTTTAACACAACATTGTTACTTCTGTGTACACCCTCCTTTTTCTCCTTGGGGGGTTAGTTTTGGGGAGGGGCTATTATCATCTTTGCTTTAAACTTAAACTATAAGCTAAATTCCTTCCATAGTTAAATTGGCCTATGTGCAGAGATAAGCAAAAACAGTTAATCTAAAAGACACTGACACAGGAGATAGAAAGAAATTATTTAGGCAAACAGCAGGGTAAAAGAGAACTTGGTGGAATTTCCCTTTTAACAGAAAGCAGCCCCAGAATTATTTCTAACAAAATGCAGCCTGAAAAATTGAGCTGCAGACATAGATAAGCAAGCTGGAAGCTTGCATGGGTGAATGCCGGCAGCTGTGCCAATAGAAAAAGGCTACCTGAGGGCCAGGTATGTTCAACTCGGAGGCTCCATCTTCCCTTTCCTTTGTCATCACGTATCAGGTAAAGGAACAGGCAACACAGCACTGACCAGGTAGAGAACACATTTGCATAATGAAAGATTAGGGTGGGGGTAACCAGATGTTCACGTGCTATGCAAATGGCTCACCTGTTCCTAACCAGTTTTCGAGCATGATGCAAACGGTACACCTGGTTTGACCAATCTTTCGTGCACTATGCTAATCAGACACTACCTTCTCAAGCTCATCTATAAAACCCCCTGCATTTTGTTGCGGGCTGGAAACCTGCTCAGGACCCCTCTCTCTGCAAGAGAGAGCTCTTCTTTTTCCTTCACCTATTTAACCTCACTCCTTGTGTGTCCTTGTCCTTGATTTCCTTGGCATGAGACAACAAACCTTGGGTATTACCCCAGACAAATGACGTAGCTTCAGTACCATCATGGGAGGCCAGACAGAGGCTCTGTGCGTGGAGGGAGTTAGCTGTGCTAGGCCTCCTTTTTATGTTATGTGGCGATCATCTTGAGTGTGCTGTCTGCTTCCTGATGGGACCCTGACTGATGTATGTAAAACCAACAGGTCCAGAGTACTCCACCCCAACATATGACACTGTGGCACATTGAGTATTTTGACGTAAAGGCGATGGAGAGTCTGCAGCAGATGCAGGAAGAGCTGTCTGCCTTCCCTTGACCTGCCTAAGAGCTAGGCATAAGTTTCCCTTCCTTTGTGAAGGTGACTCCCCCCAGCACCAAAAAGGGAAGAGTGACTTTCATCAAAAGAGATAAAGAGTTGACACAGAGATGACTTTGTGTACACAGATCTTATTAAAAGAATGCTTACGGTAGAAGCTAAGGGAATTTTTCCATTTACTTTCTGAAGATTCAATCCTTTAAGCTTGCTGAAATAAACTGGCAACAGACAGAGTAACAGGAGAAAAAGCAACCAAATTCATTTAAGTGCATGGTGTCATCACAGGAAACTGAATACCCTATAACCCAATGAGGTCTAGACATTCATATGACACTTCATGTTATAAAAAAAGGGAAGCTTCCTGGAGGGTAGTAGTGACAGCCTGTGGGAGGCGGAGGGGAGGCGCTGCACTAGGAACACAGGCTGTTTTATTATGCAAATAAGGTCTCTCAGGTAACAGCCCTCAGAAAAACAGGTGATTGCCTGTGGTAAGCTCTGTCTTGAGGAAATGCCAGACCTTTATCCATCTTTAGGCAGATAAAAGGGCCTCAGAGATAAACCTCTGCTTCTATCTGCAGTTTACCATACTAAGGTAGATCCATGTAAGGTAGATCATTTCCTTTAAGAAAGGACAGGTTTTCAGATCTATTCCTGTCCGCAGTTCCCTGAATAACCAGTTTGAAATATATCAAGAAACTGTGTTCTGAGGTGGCACATTCTTGCCTTCCACATTACCTTCCACTTATTACCCAAGTTTCCTAGTCACTTCCTTACCATGCACTGTCCCTCAGAGTGCAAAGCCCCTTTCATTCATTAAAATAGTACATAAGCCCCAAATCTAACCATTCTTTAGTTCTACTTCCTTTCTGTGAACTCGCATGCATGTAAACATTAATAAAAAATATGTACCTTTTCCCCTGTTCATCTACCATTTGTCAGGTTAATTCATAGGCCCCCATTTACAGAAGCTAAGAGGGTAGAGGAAAAGTTTTTCCTCCTAGACAAAACCTTAGGTTCACCTCAGCAGGTGTGGAGAAGATCACACAGCAAATTAGGAGAAGGACAAATTTTGATTTTATTCCCTCTCCCTAGGCCCTGACCAATGGTACTAAACAGAACCATCAGGAAGGCCACTGTGGATACAGTGTTGGAAATAAAGTTTAAAAAAAAAAAAATCTCCTGGCCAACACGGTGAAACCCCATTTCTAGTTAAAATACAAAAATTAGCCAGCCATGGTGGTGTGCACCTGTAATCCCAGGTGTTTAGGAGGCTGAGGCAGGAGAATCACTTGAACCCAGAAGGCGGAGGTTGGAGTGGTTGCCATTGCATTCCAGGCTGGGTGACAGAGCGAGACTCAGTCTCAAAGAAAAACCAAAACCAAAACCAAAATATCTTCCCAATCCAGAAAACCTCTCCACAAAGTGAAAATAAAAAGAAAACAATTTGATTATTGAATAAGCCTTAAACCAGATGTGATGCACATCACAGGCAATGCTGCTGGAAGGATTGCAAAGACAGAAAGAAACGTCTCTCTTTTATGTAACTAAGTGGATGTGACCCATTCAATACATCAGGTAGGTTTTGCAATTTGGAGTCAGGTGACAAGTTAAGCCTGTGTCCTCCCAGGAAACCCAGAGCTGGGATTTATCTTCCTTGATGATGACATTTCAAAGAGAAAGAGGTGGCTCCCAGGTCCTTGAGGAAATGAGTTGTGAGACTGATCAGAGGCTATTTAGCCATTCGAAAGATTTACATACGTTTGGAAGGGACAGAAGGAGAAATTCTGAAAGGAAAGGAAGACAGGAGAGAAGGCTCTTTCCTTATTTTCAACAGGGAGAAAAACTGCTATTTGCTTTATGGAAGCCAAGACCACGCTCCAGCTGTGACACCAGGGAAAATGGGCACAGCAAGGGAGAGTCCAAGGAGGTGAGGGTCCCTGCATGGGTCCCGTGGGCACTGGCTCCTCCAGCCACCTGCAACCGGGCCAACCGTTGGCCTCTCGTTCAGCAATTTCAAAGGCAAAGAGAGGGCTTCCCTGCACCCAAGACTCTCTCTCTTACCTGTTCAGCCATTTCTCAAAATACCTCTGTTGGGCTCAGGACACGCTACTCCAAAATATGACTGTAGAAGACCAGAATAAGCTGGCCAGGTATACTGATTACTTTGAACCAAAAGAAATCAAGAACCAGCCAACACAGTGACAGCTCTTCATCTTCCCCTCTACTGTGTAAAATGTAATTTGAAACCGCCTTTGCAAAATTATGACTGAGACAGTGAAAGAGATTAACTTAACAGACCCTATTTTGCTTAACCTCCAAGCTGTCCTTCTTCATTCCTGGGTGTAGGCTGAACTAACTTTGGGAGAAACTTACCGTTTTGTAAGAGCCCTTTCCAAAAGCAGACCTCCTTCTTGCCTGGGGACTAGATTGCCTTTGTAGGACTAACATTAGCCACAGGATTAGAAATTATGGCTTAGGAGTCATGCAGCTGGAGGCTACATGATTCTGACCCTCCCCAAATTGATCCTAAAATCAGTGCTTCAGATATTTTGCAGACCTTGCATTTGACGGATCAGCTGGCACCACCCAGATCAATAAACTGGCTTATCTGATCTTGTGGCCCCCACCTGGGAACTGACTCATTGCAAGATGACAGCTTCAACTGCCTAAGACTTCATCCCTGACCAATCAGCACTCTTGGCTCACTGGCTTTCCCCTCCACCCACCCAGTTATCCTTAAAAACTCTGCTCCCTGAATGTTTGGGGAGACTGATTTGAGTAATAACAAAACTATGGTCTCTGCACAGACGGCTCTGCATTAATTACTCTTTCTCTATTGCAATTCTCCTGTCTTGATGAATCAGCTCTGTCTAGGCGGCGGGCAAGGTGAACCCCTTGGGCAGTTACAAACTCCCCTCTTGTAGAGAGAAATGTATAAAGAAAGTTTTCATTAGTAAAGATATCTATGCCAGGAAGAAAGCTGCTTTGAGCCAACTTTCATTACCTGAGAGACTCTTACCTGCATAACAAGGTAATCTTTATTTTCACCACCCATTTCCTCCCCTCAGCTCCTACGATCTGTCTCCACCATTCCCTAGAAGCTCCAAACCCCTATACTGTGGGTCAGATTAAGCGTCAATCATCTGGCCTGTTTTTTTTTTTTTTTTTAATTTTTTTTTAGAGAGAAAGATGGGGTCTCGCTATGTTGTCCAGGTTGGTCTCAAACTCCTGGGCTCAAGCAGTCCTCCTGTCTCAGCCTCCCAAATAGCTGGAATTACAGGCATGAGCCACTGTGCCCATATTGGCCCTTCTTTGAGTCTTATGATTTTGTGGGGCTCCTGTGTGTGTGTGTGTGTATGTACATAATTAAAACGGTTTTCTCCTGTTAACCTGCCTTATGCCAATTTGATTTGTAGACTAGACTACTAAAAGAACTGAGAAGACGGAAGCCATTTTCATTTTCCCTAAACTTCCAACAGGAGCAGGGGTTGTGACAGCTAAAGAGTGGGCTCTGGGGTCAGATGGTATTCTGGGCTAAATTGTGCCCCCCTAAAAAGGTAGGTTGAAGTCCTAATTCCCACTACCTCACAATGTGACCTTGTGACAGGCCAGGTCTCACTGACGCAGGCCTCCATTGCAACTGTTCCAGCACTGATTGAGTAGCTAGGTTAGACGTTAAAAGCTGATTGAGCCAGTGTCCTTACACAAAGGCTGGAATGTAACAGAGAGCCCACCAAGAGTTTTGCCTAGGCTTCTCTTGGGCCTTGAAGCATGACAACATAATGAAGGAATTCTTAGCAGGACATTTTTAGGATTAAACCAATTTTATTGGGAGCCTGAAATAACTCCCCAGGCTTCTACTAACAAGTTTATAGGCATCTAAAGAAAACTCCCCAAACCTTTATGATTTAGCAGGACACAAGATAAGGGTAATCACCCCAGCATCTAGACCCATTTAGATTAAGTAAATTTACTGAGGCTCCAGAGGAAGGTCTTCAGGACTCAGACCTTAGTTGTAGATTAAAAGAAGTTAATCACTTGCATCTTTGGGTAAATGCACACTTAAACACGTAGACATATAGCTCAGAAGTTATATAAGCTCTGGAAAACTTTGTAAGTTTGAGTTGGTCTGGCAATAATTTCCAGGCCTTCTCCCTATAAGCAGTTATAGAAATAAAAACTCTCTTCCTGCCCAGTTCATCTGCATCTCGTTATTGGCCCACAAGAAATAGCAGCCTGACCCTCAGTTTGGTCCAGGAACACATTTTCGGCAAAAATCAGGAGCAACTTCACATCATCAGCTGAAGCTGGGCGAGCTGCACTGCCAGCTCCTGGTTCTGCTGCCAGGCAGCGTGACCTCGCCACCACCGCCCACACTCCACTGCAACATCACAGAATCCTATCCATCTTCTTCACTGATACGGTTTGTGGACTCTGATGACCCAAATCTGGCATCAGTTCTGGAATGTCTAGAACAACAATTTGACACCAAGAACCTGGACACCCTCCACTGGTGACAACCTTATTTGGAAATAGAGTCTTTGTAGATTTAACTTCCTTCCACAGGTGTTGAGCCGTGATAACACCCTCCGTTATGATGAAGTCATTAGCGTGGGTCCTAATTCAATATGACTAGTGTCCTTTGACAAAGAATGTTTGTTTGGCCTTCAAGTTTGCTTCACACACATCAGTAATGCTTATGACACTTCTCCTGGGCCCATCTGTGTACATCCTTGTAAAATCCAGTTTTAGCAAAAACAAACAAGTGTGAAAGGAAAATATCTTAGGCCCCCAAATCACTAAGCTAAAGGGAAAAGTCAAGCTGGGAACTGCTTAGGGCAAACCTGACCTCCATTCTATTAAAAGTCACCCTTCTGCTCACTGAGATAAATGCATGTCTGATTGCCTCCTTTGGAGAGGCTAATCAGAAACTCAGAGGAATGCAGCCATGTGTCTCTTACCCATCTATGATCTGGAAGCCCCCGCCTTTCCAGACTGATCCAAAGTTCATCTTACATATGCTGATTGATGTTTCATGTCTCCCTAAAATTTATACAATCAAACTGTGCTCTGACCACCTTGGGCATATGTCATCAGGACTTCCTAAGACTGTCATGGCCGAGTGTCCTCGAACTTGGCAAAATAAACTTTCCAAACTAAATGAAACCTGTCTCAAATTTTCAGGGTTCACACAAACAAAAAGCCCCGATAAAGCAGCTTAGGAGGAAGCTCCCCATCCTCGATATCTGATCAGGTTCTTCATCCTCCATCATGCCCCAGGTGATATCTAATCACTCCAGCCTGTCTTCAGCAAGAATTCTAGTGGGTTGCTTTAACCGGGATCCCCCTGACCATTGATGTTTTCCTCTTGGTAATTTTCCACCCACTGAACCCTGCTGGCTCATGCTGTATTCAGAGTTGAGCCCAACCTCTCTCCCCCACTGCAAGACTCTGTTGCAGTGTTCCCGGCACCTACTGCAATGGTCCTGGATAAAGTCTTCTTTGCTGTGTTTTAACAAGTGTCATTGAATAGTTTTTTCTTTAACACCAAATAAAAAAGAAAAACTTGAACACAGGCCCAGAGGACAATGGGCAGACACAGGGAGAACGCTGTGTGAAGAGGCACGCGGAGATGAGACTGACACAGCCTCAAGCCAGGGAATGTCAAGGACTGCTGGCCACCAACGGAAGGTGGAGGAGGCAAGGAAGGATCCTACTCAGAGTTTCAGAGGGAGCACGGCCCTGCTGGGACCTTGGTTTGGGACGTTTCATCTTCAGAATTGGGAGACAACAAATTTCTGTTGTTTTGAGCCACACAGTGTGTGGTACTTTGTTATGGTAGCTCTAGCAAGCTCATACAGATGGAAGCCAGGCTGAGTCACACAGACCCAAGTTCAAATGTTGGCTTTGGCACCTATGGGCTGTAAAATTTGAAGGCAATGTACTTAATTGCCCTGGGTTTCCATTTCCTCTTCTATAAAACGGGGAAAATAATATTAATAGCACCATCATTTCCAAGTTCTGAAGAAGTTCTGAAGATACAAAGTCTGTAAGGGCTTGTGCCAGTCAGCCCCCAAGATGGTTCCCAAGGGTTCCTGCCTCCTGCTTATCACTCCTTTGTGTAGTCTCTTCCCACACTGAATGGGGATAATCTGTGTGACCAAAAGCATATTGCAGAAATACAAGGATGTCACCTCCAAGGTTGAGTCATAAATGACATTGCAATTTCTGCCTAGCTCTGTCTTGAATCACCACACTGGGTAACAGTGGCTGCCATGTCATGAGGACTCAAGCAGCCCTGTGGAGAACTGAAGCTCCCTGTCTACAGCTAGGCAGCCATGTCACTGGGATATCTTGATGTGGCTCCTCCAGCCCCCATCTGGCCTTCAGATGACTGCAGCCCTCACTGACATCTTAACTGAAACCACATGAAGGACCTTGAGCTAGAATCACCCAGCAAAGCTGCTCCTGATTTCCTAACCTGCTGAAACACTGTGAAATAATGAACATCGCTTTTCATTTTAAGCTGCTATGTTTGGGGGTTATTTTTGAACACAGTCATAGGTAAGGAGTCCAAGGCTAACAGTTGCTAAGTAATCACTCCAGAAATGTTAGTGGTTGTTTTCCACGTGACTACTTAGGAATATGCTTTTGCAGGCACTCTGCTCCTAAATCCAAATTTCCAACTGATCTTGAGTCAATGTTCAGTTCCAACTGTTAATTAGACATTTATACTGGGGGGCTCCACTTGCAAGTAAGACTCGCAATGTGCATCATTCCGGCTTTCCTTGTGCCACTTCCCAATCCTGGAATCACATCACCCTCTGCCTCACCCAACTAATGTCTGCCCCTTCTTTAAGGTCAATCAAGAGCCTGCCTTCGAGAACAGGTTTCACCATGGCTCTCACCTTCTATAACTCTGAACTTACCTCCCTATTGACTCCCACAGGATTTACTGCTTAAACTTCCAGTAGGTATTTCTCTTTCCCTGCTTTATGTAGCTTACTTAAATCACTCTTTTATTTTCGAAAGGGGTACACATACCACAACTTCAGCTAGAATGATATCTGAGGTCAACTTTCTGAATTTACCTTCCAATACTCCTAGCAGAGAACCTTGCACACCTGCAGGTTTTGAGGAACGAGTTACTGAATGAATTAGTATAAAATTTGGAAGTGAAAACTTCTGGCTAACTGGCTGACTTTCCTACCGCTCACCCTCCTCTTCTGGCTCTTTTTAACATACTTGTACTTGGAAGCTAGAAACAAATTAGCATTCACCATTAATATATGTAATGAAGCCGTTTTCCACGTGCCAGGCTCTATCTGTGAATTTGTCCCCTGTGGAGGAAGTGATACATGGTATTTCTCTCTCTCATTCTAACTCAGAGGACCTGTAACATGAGCTGAAAATATGAGGCAATTAACCATGTAATTCAGACAAAATCGCCTGGAAATGTACTTCGTGAGTAGGTACACAGTCCAGTAATGGAAGACTTGAAATTCATTCATGATAGATATGGAATCATTTATTAGCAGAAGCGTGGGCTGTGCCGGGAACATTTCTAATCTGTTAAAGTCAGCATCTTAGAGCAAAGCAGGCTTGATGACACAATCTCCCTTAATGCCTCCACCAGAGACAGAATCTTCAACCGTGAAGAGAGGAAGCAGCACTGGTTTGTGCGGGGATGGTTTTGCTCTCTCATTTCTGTGCTGGCAAGGGTTCTAGGGTGGCAAGTGACAGAGACTGAGTCACAATATTAGGCCAAATAAACAAACAATAAAGAATTTATTGTAAGCTATGGTATAGCTATCAGAATGGAAGGAAAAGCTGGAAAAAGAGCCTTTGGAAAAAACTAAAACCAGAGAAGCTCTAGGTTTCTGGGTAGCCAGAACTAACGCTGAGACTTTTTCACTTGGGAGCCCCAGTGGACCCTCCTCACAGGGTGCCACTGGCAGGATGAATCCACTCCAACTGCTTTCTCCCTATGCCACCTGCCCTCTGCCATGTGCCTTAAATGGGCATCTATTGTTACAGATTTGCACTCAATTTTAGTGAGTCTTTTCAGTACCCATTCATTCATCTACCCAGTATTTCTTGAAAACTGTACAAACTTTGTGACAGGTGTTATGGAGGACTCAAAAGTAAATTCATTACAGGTTCTGCCCCCTATGGAGGTAAGTGCTCAAATATTCTTAAGATGGGGTAAAAAGCTGTGCACATCACGATCTTTTCATTACACAAGACAGAAACCAGTTTCCAATCATCTTCAGGGAGGAAGAGAGATATCAGTCCCAGACAATGGAAAGTCCAGTGACAGAGCCAGCTGAGACATGGCCGGATGCAGGGGCCAGCCACTGGGACTGGGACTCTGTTCTTTCCCATCTCTTGCTCTTCTCTCTCTCTGCTGCTATGTACTCAGAGATGGTCTCTGCAACAGGTCATGATGGTGCCCTTTCTGCACTTGGCATTTCTGGACACACACCCGGGGCTCCTCAATGCACCTCAGGTGATTCTCAGCCTGGGGGCTTTCTCTTGCCGCAGGAGCTGGTTCAGTCTGCTGTGGACGGGCAAAAGTACCAGGGAGTTAACGGCCCTGGTAGCAGCCTTCAGCCAAAGACAGTCTGATTTAGTAGATTCAACAATGAATTACTACTGTCTTTGGTTGGGAAGAGTCCTGGACAAGTTCCATATTTTCTCCAGATGTTTCCAGCAGTGCTAAGCCTCAGTTGCCTGTAGTGGCAGCCTGCTCACCAATACACTCTGATTTAGCCCCCTTATCTTTCCTGTCTCACTTTCCTACTCTCCTTCCCATGTTTCCTGGGAGTCTCCAAAATAAAACTGTTATACAGGAATTCTTTCCTTAGAGTCTTCTTAGGGAGCCCAGCCTCAGACACCCTGGTGGCATGGTGGTAAGGCAGCTGCGAACAGTTGTAGGCTTGTACCCTGCCAGTGTCTGATCTGGGGGAGACAGAGTTTTCTTACAAACACTTCCATTAAAATCCTGAGGCTGACTCTCATTGTTCAGAACTGGCCACATTCCCATCCCTGGGTTGAAATATACCCATTGACTAGTTCCAGCCACCTACTCACCAGGGAGCTGAGAAAGAGAGTGAATTCCACTCAGTCCTCATGGTCTTGGAAAGGAGGAGGGATGGTTTCCTCATGAATAATGAGAATACTGCTGCCAGTTCAGTGCTGAAGGGATGGTAAACAGGTCAAACCATCAGGTGTCCACTGCATGTGGGGGTCCCCCAAAGGGGAAAACAGAGTTCAGAGGAACATGATGCAGGTTGTAATTTGCTGGGGAAGTTTATAGAGATTAAAGATCAAGGAACCTGAGATATTACCTTCTGAATTACCTACCAACTCCCCTTTTTAAAGCCATCGAGACTGGGCATGGTGGCTCATTCCTGTAATCCTAGCACTTTGGCAGACTGAGGCAAAAGGATGACTCCAGGTCAGAGTTCAAGACCAGCCTGGACAACATAGTGAGGCCTCCAACTTTATTAAGATAAATAAATCAGTCAGTCACCAAGAAGATGGCCAATATTCTTCCTCTTAATGATGGCATGTTTTGAAATATCGTGTCATCCAAAAAAAAACAACATGCAGTCAGCAGTAATTAATTCATTCTCATATTTTTAAAACTAATAAATGGCATTATTGAACCCACGTTCCTAGTAATAGAGAAACATACCATTTCCAAGCGGTTGTTGGAAATATTAAAAAGACCTTCCAGTCCCTTCTGTTCTTCTTAGCCCTTAGGAGCTGGGGGACCCCCACATTTGATAGTTGAGGTCCTCTGGTTATACACAAAACTCTTATCAGGAGATTGGCTAGCAAATTGTACAATTTTCATTTTTATTAATAGTCTTTATGGCCTGGTGAATTACCCTTCAGGTCACATCTCCCAAGGAAATCCCCTGGCTTCATCATCACAGTGTTTATGTGCTAGAAAGGATCTCTGAATGATTACACATTTCATGCCTAGCTAAGGTAATTGACATGATGGGATGAACTCAGTTTCTCACATTAATTCACAAGCCCCAAATCTCGGGCCCCTTCTTTGTGCCAGGCTGTGCTCCAGCATCTTGGAGAAACAGAGTGAAAAAAACGGAGAAGGTCTCTGCCTAGTAGAGGAGGCAGACAAAATGTAACAATAAAAACCACAGTTGGTTTCAGTCTACAATGCAAAGAGCTTGGAATCATCCTCACAACAAGAAAAATGCTGAACTCACTGGAAATCAGCAGCTCTTAGATCCATTGGAGAATTTTGCTTACAGAGCAAGCTGTTGCCCCAAAAACCCTGAAGAGACAGACGGATGGCTACAGAGAATCCCAGCTTCCTGAGAGCAGTCGCCTTGGCCAAGCCAGGATTGAGATCAATGTGTTCAGCTGTAATTGATGAATTACTGGAAGCTCAGTGTGGACCGGATTGAGACGTAAAAATTCTGAGGGGGCCTAGTCTTAGGGGCCCCACACAGTTTTGTGGGTTTACCTTCAGGAACCCTACCAAGTTCTCACAGTGAAGATCAGAGAAAAAAATCCCTCATGCCTTTGGCAGGGAAAAAGAAAAAGGAGCTGTTTTGAAGAATTTGCAGTGCTAAGTGCTATGGAGGGAATAAAACACGAATGCTGAACGGCAGTGAATAAGGAACCCATTGAAGCAGGCAGCACAGAGGCTTGAGTGAGCAAGAATTCAGTCTGTCCAAGGAACTGAGAGGAGTCCCTAGTGCCTCGAACATGGGGAGGGAAGGGAGGTGGAAATGACCACGTTGGAGAGGAAGTAGGGACCAGATCACTCAGGTTCATGGGAGTTTGGTCTTTTATTTTTCCTCTAACAAGCTTCATTCTTTATTTTTACTACTCATTGTTATCAAGGTCTTTAGAAATAAGATTTTGCTTTTTTTTTTTTTTTTTTTTTTTTTTGAGACGGAGTTTCGCTCTTGTTACCCAGGCTGGAGTGCAATGGCGCCATCTCGGCTCACCGCAAACTCCGCCTCCTGGGTTCAGGCAATTCTCCTGTCTCAGCCTCCTGAGTAGCTGGGATTACAGGCATGCGCCACCATGCCCAGCTAATTTTTTATTTTTAGTAGAGACGGGGTTTCACCTTGTTGACCAAGATGGTCTCAATCTCTTGACCTTGTGATCCACCCGCCTCAGCCTCCCAAAGTGCTGGGATTACAGGCTTGAGCCACCGCACCCGGCCCTTTTTTTTTTTTTTTTTTTTTTTGAGATGGACAACACAGTGAGACCCCCATCTGTTGCCCAGGCTGGAGTGCAGTGGTACGATCTCAGCTTAATGCAACCTCTGTCTCCTGTAATTCTCCTGTCTCAGCCTCCCGAGTATCTGGGACTACAGGTGCATGCCACCATGCCAAGCTAATTTTCATATTTTTAGTAGAGACAGAGTTTTACCTCAGGTGATCCACCCCCCTCGGCCTTCCAAAGTGCTGGGATTACAGGTGTGAGCCACCGCACCCAGCTAAGCTTCATTCTTTATATACAAGCTTGTTAGCAGATGACCTGGGGCATAAGTCCAGATCACCCTGCTTTTAATCTAATCCATGCTTCCTATTGCCCAAACACCTAAATTACTAATTTTACAGTGTATGGTCTGGAAAAACATATATTCAGAAGCAGGTAAGATTTTCAGCAGCCCCAAGCCATGTAGGGTCTCCTACAGGGCAGAGAAGTAGTAAAACCATCATAGGCAGTTAGGTAGTCTATATAGAATGTAGACTATCTTCAAATCCTGCCTCTGCCACTGGCCAGCACTGGGATCCGGGAAAAGTTATTCTACTTTTCTGAGTCCCTGTTTCCCCTTTTGAGAAAAGAAGAAAATAAAAATGCCTCTAGATAAGGTTATTGGCACAACTAAATTAAATGAGATAAAGATTGATTTTTCCCCAGACATGTTCATTCCCTAGTCATCCATCTCAGTAAACGGTACCACCTCCCATCTAGTGCAGAGGCTCAAGACAAAGCTATTTGAGTCATTTTTGATTTTTTTCCTTTTCTTGAAGCCCAGATCTATCAATCTACTTCAATGATTCTATTTCTGAAAAACATCCTAAGTTTGTGTGCTGTGCCCACATCCTCGTCCGTGACACTACTGTATCCTATCTGGTCTACTGCAATGGTGTCCTAACTGGTCTCCCTGCCTTCTTTTTGGGTGCTACAACCTATTTTTTTCACAAAGCAGCTGCTTATAATTGTTCAATGTAATTTGATTATGGTTAACTCCTTCGATTAAGCCCATCCAATGGCTTTGTGGTATATTTAGAATAAAATCCTCAGTCCTTTGTACACACCTCTCTGGTCTTGCACCTGCCTGTGTCTCCATTCCTATCTCCCTCTCTGCCATACCCTGTGAGAAAAAGTGGATCATTCCGTGTGATCCTTAACCTTCTAGAATAACCCCGCCATGGCTTTACATGGTAGAGGAGACCTCCTTGTCCCTAGACGGGGCTTGGCCCTGAGACTTCTTTTGGTCAGTGGCGTATTAGTGGTTATAGCATGGAGAGAGCCCTGAAGTGCGGGGATGGTGCACTTCGTCTCCCCTGTTCTTTTGGGATCCACCAGAGGAAGGGTGTGCCCAGACAGCTGCTTGTCCAAGGAGAGCGAGAGAAGATTTGCAGCAGGTTTTAACCTAACCCATAGTCTGGAACCAAGCCTGGCCAAGCTGCAGCCGGAAGAAGAGCCATCCCAGAAGACCCCAGAGCTGTGAACAATACCAAATGCTCATTGTTCTAAGCCATTGGGTTTTGTGGTAATGTTTAGCATCCTCAGACCCTCAGTTTTGTTTCTTTTCCTGAAATTACCATGCTGTTCCCTCTGTTTGAAGCTACTCTCTTTGGAACAGAGTTTCTCACCCTTGGCACTATTGACATTTGGGGTTTGCGAATTCTGTTTTGTGTGGGGGAGTTTGGGGAGTGTCCTGTACATTGTAGGGGGTTTAGCACATCCCTGGCCTCTGCTCACTAGAGGCTGTAGCACACTCTCTGTTGTGACAACCCACCTTGTCACTAGATATTGCCAAATGCCCCTGGAAGGCAGAACTGTCCCCAGTTGAGAATCGCTGGTTTAGAACATCCCAGATCTTCACAGAGCTGCCTCCCTCTTGTCATTTTGGTGTCACCTCTGATGCACTTCTTCAGCAAGTCCATACCTGATCGTCCTGTTGGGGCCCAGAACACAATACTCCAAAGTATGGAGCTTTGGCATGCTGAGTAGTTTGAACTAAAGGAGACTGGATGGACCTCAGAAGCAAGCAAGGTCTCTCTGACCTTCTCCTGCCTCCTGTACCCCATCTCCACATCTCTTTCTCCCCTGAAATGACTCATAGAAGCCAGAGTTCTTCTTCCCCAAGGTGGGTCATAGCGACTAGAACTTCTCTCCCACAAAGCGACCCATAAATTCTAGGAAGCCCTCTCTCCCTTCCCACTTAAAGACCTTCATCTCGAAGGGTCCTGCCTTGTACCAGGGTAGGGTGAAAGTGGAGAGGAATGCTACACAGAGAGCCAAGCATCGAAGCTGACCGGCCTTGATGGGTGTGCTATTACCATGTATTTTTTGGTCCATCCTGATTCCTAGCTCTCAGTTCCTGTAAGTCTTGTTATTTCCTAAGTGACTGGAGCGGTAAGAATATCTTCCATTAAAATATTTGCCCATTTGTCTTTGGTTCCTGAAGTAGCTCCTAAATGATAAAGGCGAAAGACAGTCTTTTGTTAATTACAACAAGCCCTTTCAAACACACCTGGGCTTAAGTTAATTAGGCAGTTTTTGGAAAGCCCTTAGATACCAGAGGATGGTGGTCTGGTTGCCAGGAGAATCAGCCTTGTGATCAGAGGGCTGGAATTTTTGGACCCGCTCTCTAACCTCCAGGGAGGAGAGAGGGGCTGGAGGTTAACTTGATAGCTAATGGCTAACGGTTAAATCAATCATGCTTTCATAATAAAGCTTCCATAAAAACCCATAATGGACAGTGTTCAGAGAGCTTGGGGAGAGCTGAACACATAAGGACTTACACATTCCCAACTTCATGTGGACAGAAGCTCCTGCATTCTGGACCCTTCTAGACCCTTCTGTCCTGTGTTTCTCTTCATCTGGCTGTGTATCTGCAGCCTTTGTAATATCCTTCATAATAAACTAATAGACATAAGTAAGTGTTTCCTTGAGTTCTGTGTGTTACTGCAGCAAATTAATCAAACCCAAGGAGGGGGCTGTGGGAACCCTAATTTATAGCTGGTTGGTCAGAAGCATAGGTAAGACAACCAGGGGCTTGCAACTGGCATGGGAAGTCAGGGGCGGTCTTGTGGGACTGAGCCCTCAATGTGTGCGGTGTGATGCTACCTCCAGGTAGGTACCGTCAGAAATGAATTGTGTTAAAGTCAGGTGGTTTCTGCCGGAGCCTCTGCTGCAGAATTGACTGACTGGTTGGTTGGTGATGAGAAGGAATCCCTACATGCTTCTTGGTGACCAGAGGTCACTGAAGGCTTCTGCATTGATTGTTGAGTGACGGTGTGGTAGGAGAAACTGAGCTTGTTTTTTCTACTCACTGGATTCTCCCCCTCAGTCTATTACTGTCAGATTATACCCTTCTGTCTAATCACACTTCTACATGGTTATCCATTCTTCATGCAGCCTAAGCATAAAAATAGTTTTCCTTGGGTCTCTGGGTCTAAATTTCTGAAGGCTCCTATGTCACATAAAACTTTGATAAATAAATGTGTTATATTTTTCTCTTGTTAACCTGTCTTTTGTTATCGGAGTGTGGGACATGACCCTTATGATGGGTGAGGAAGGATATCATGCCTTTCATCGCTACAGTCCATTATCTTACTCATTTATTTCTTGACTTGTTTTTCTTCCTCTCCCTCTTGCCATCACAGTGTGAGATCCACAGAAGCCGGACCCTTGTCTGTTTTGTTTGCCATGAAAATCTCTACTCTTAGAATGGTTCCTGGCACATGACAGGCATTCCACAAACGTATTCCAATAAATGAAAGGTCAGAAAACACCCTGTCAACTGTGTTGACATTAAAGCATTATATGAATTAATTATAAAAATAATAAAAGAAAGAAAAGTCATCAGAAGCAGGTCCACAGGGAGTAGAGCAGCTGGGAAATTTCTGATGCTATAATTTCCCCTTCTGCAGCTGTTGTCCTTCAAGTTTGGACAGAACTACCATCAGAATGAATGTTCTGGAGCCCTAGCTGGGTTGTTTGAAAGCCCTCATTGCTCCTAGGATATCTTTAGAATGGATTTAAACATCAAAATAGTTCAGTGGATGTGATTTAATTTATTCCCCCAAAGCAGCTGTGTCTCCCATCCCTCCCCCACCCCACTGACAGCTCTATTTGCATATGTATCCTTCAAATAGCCACAAGTTAATAGATGGGGGTGAAGGAGGCATGTTAAAGCAGATGAGTAGGGGTACCAACCCGTTCGTTATAACTCATTATGCATGGAATTTATCACCAGCCTCCATATATCCTCTAACTTAATAACGATTGACAATGCCAGTATCCCATCCGTATCAGCCCTTCAGAGTGAGATTATTTTTGTCCAAATGAAGACATCACCTTAAATACAGAATCAGCAACATCAAAGGATTTGCTGGGACTTTCAGTGGGTCAACGGGAAGGTAAGGGGAGGGGAGCTGTGACTGGGTCCCAGTGCTCAAATCACACTTTGATCTGCAAGCTGGTGAGATAAGAAATGGCCTACGGTCTTCTGGGGGAAGGCATCGAATATGTTGCATATGAACTGGGATTTAGGGGCTGGAAAGAGGGAGTGGAGACAAAGGCAGATGCCTGACAAGGTCTTCCCAGAGGCCAGCCATGTCAAATATGTTTTGACTCAATCTGATAGGACATGAGCCCCCATGGTAAATTCTCAGAGCTTTACAACTCCCTTTGAAAGTTTCTCCAAATGTCTGATTTAAATTCCTTTTGTTTCAGTTTAAGCCTATTTCACTTTATTCTTTCTTTTTCATAAGCTGCAAGTTGCTTCCCACTGGTGATATAGCTCCCGTTGACACTGAAAAGTTATAAACAGCTTTACCTTGACCCCTCACTTCCTCCAGAGGATCCTGCAGTTTCAGACTCTCTTCTTTAGGAACCACTCTATCACTCCGCCCACTCAGTAGCCACATTCTCGCTGAGTCATCCCTCCCAGTGACCCCCTGGCCCTAGCTGGGCAATCAGGACCTCTCGTCTCAGAACTGAGCCATAGAAAAGGAAGCTGAGTCACATCACAGCGAAGTTCTGAAAGGGTTGGGATCATGCTACCCCAAAAATTTGCCCGTTTGATACACTGATTATTTCAAGTTGATGGCGCTTAAAAATCAGCAAGGCAGAGAGTTATCTCTGAACTTCTTTTACCTGCTTAAAGACAGATTCTGCAAAAGAAACTCAATTGTCATCAATTCCATCCCTGGGAGTTTCATCAACCAGGGAAGATCAACTCATCACAGAGAGACTACCACCACCCCCAAACAGACTTTATCACAACCTAGCATATCTCTTGTCTTATTTTCTACAATCTCATTCATCTTTCCTAAAAATCATCTACTCTCCTAAGTGACCTGCATCCCACCCTCTTTTTGTATTAAGATAGAATGGAAGCTCTCAAATCTCACTGCTTTTCTGAGGTATTCATTTTTTTCTGTGATGCATTCATGCATGTTATATTAAGAATTCATAAATTTATATATCTTTTTTCCCTGTTAATCTCCCTGCTGTCAGTTAATTTCATAGACCCAGCTATCAAACCTAGGAGGGCAAAGGGAAAATCCTTTCTCCCCTACAGCTCTCAAAAAGCAACCACAAACTGGACAGAGATCTAGCTGGCAGACATGCTGTATTTGGCTTGCACAGTTTTAAAAATATTGCAAACTTTACTAAAAACCCAGACTTTTGGATTCTGTTAGAAAATTAGACCATCTAACCATACCAGGCCTGGGATACCAAAAGGCACCAACAGTCTGGAGGTAAGAAGCACCCTCTTTAGTTGGGTCCCAGACTTTCCAGTTCCCCACAGTCCCTGCCAATCCATTTTGTTTACCCTGCCCTCACTAATTCTATCTCCTAGTGCTTGGAAGCATTTTGGCTTGGGATTCTTGCTCCAGAAGGAAAAATCTCAGCCGGTTGCAGTGGCTAATGCCCGTAATCCCAGCACTTTGGGAGGCCAAGGCAAGCGGATTACTTGGGGTTATACGTTCGAGATCAGCCTGGCCAACGAGGTGAAATCTCTTCTCTACTAAAATACAAAAATTAGCCAGGTGTGGTATTGGCCACCTGTAATCTCAGCTACTCAGGAGGCTGAGGCAGGAGAATCACTTGCACCCAGGAGGCGGAGGTTGCAGTGAGCCAAGATCTCACTCTGGATGACAGTGAGACTCCATATCGATAAAATAAAATAAAATAAAATAAAGGAAAAAATCTTAAATAACTGTTGGAACAACGCTGGTATCTGCTCTCTGTTGTTTTTTAGACAGAGTCTTGCTCTGTTGCCAGGCTGGAGTACAGGGGCATCATCTCGGCTCACTACAACCTCTGCCTCCCAGGTTCAAGTGATTCTGTTGCCTCAGACACCTAAGTAGCTGGGACTACAGGCAATATGCCATCATGCCCAGCTTATTTTTAGTAGAGATGGTGTCTCACCATATGGGCCAGGCTGGTTTTGAACTCCTGACCTCAGGTGATCCACTCGCCTTCCAAAGTGTTGGGATTATGGGCATGAGCCACCACACCCAGCCTGGTATCTGCTCTTTTAAGGCCTATTTGTTCAATCGCTTCATGGAGTCCATGAGATACCTCTGAAACTCTTGTGAATAGAAAATAAATCTTGTGACCCTAAAGTCACTAAGCCAAAGGGATAAGTCAAACTGGAAAATGGATCACACATACCTACCATCCATTTTGGTTCCTAAATAAGACCGCTACAAAGATGAAAAGCTACACCCCTTCCTCACATTTGCCCACAAAGGAATTCCTGTGGTCCCCAAGATCTTTACCCTAAAGCAGTTCTGTTAAAGTTCACCATGATAATGTAAACTGACAGCTTATCTTTGCAGCTGCATAAGGACGCAGGACAGAACCCAAAGTCACCCCTCTGCCCACCTGAGACAAAGTCATCCCTCTGCATATTTGATTGCTTCCTCTGACCTATTGTCTGCATTACCTTATTATTATTATTATTATTTTTCTGAGCGGAGTTTTGTTCTTGTTGCCCAGGCTGGAGTGCAGTGGTGCAATCTCAACTCACTGTAACCTCAGCCTCCCTGGTTCAAGCAATTTTCCTGCCTCAACCTCCTGAGTAGCTGAGATTACAGGCATCTGCCACCACCTCAGGCTAATTTTTCATACTTTTAGTAGAAACTGGGTTTCACCATGTTGGCCAGGCTGGTCTCGAACTCCTGACCTTAGATGATCCACCTACCTGGGCCTTCCAAAGTGCTAGGATTACAGTTGTGAGCCACCACACCTAGCTGCATGTTAAATACAGTGAGTTTCAAGTTTCTCTTCAAGGAATCAGTATGTCAGTATGTTCAGCTCTCTTGTTCCTGTTCTCCATTTTAAAGCTTGATTTCCTTGTTCTCTTCGCCGCCTTGTCCCTAGTTTCAGTAAACAACCTTCTTGCCAATTCTAATCAGTAGTTCCCCTGGTTACCTGTACCTATTCCTGTTCCCCTGGTTACCTGCAACTATTCCTCTCACCAAAACTGCACATCCCACTGGTATATCCCCCTCCTAATCCACATATTTAGAGTCCTGACTCATGCTGGTCACCTACTGTGACCTGAATCACCCCTGGTCACCTGCTCCATCCTGAGTCACCCCTGGCCACCTGCTCTGACATGATTCACCTTTAGTTACCTGTTCCGTAACTGTCTTGTCTGCCGACACTGCTCACCCCACCACTCTGGCTCGTACGCTTGCTCTCTAGAAGACAGCCAGTCGGAATTAGCTTAAACTGTGCAATCCAACCCTAGCCAATAAGGAACAACAAAGCAGTAGGGGTGACCTGGATCAGGGATAAGAACTCCTTCCTCTCTCCTGTTCAGGTGTCCTCTCGCCATTGCTCCATCCACTAGACACACTTTTCTATAGTACTAAATTTGCCTTGCTGAGAAAATTTAAGTTCGAGTGCTATTTCTTTTGTGGCACCAAAAATTTGCTTCAAACATGCACTATTTTACATAAAAATGTAGATTCACTGAGCCAAAGACATAAACGACTATTTTCCCCTATCTCCCTTCAGGTGAAAATTGTGTATTTTTCAATATCCTGCCCTTTAAACATGGAAGACCTCAAAATCATCATTGGAGAAAGGCATAGAACTGTGTCCTTAACTTTGGCAAATAAACCTCCTAAAATGATTGAGACTTGCCAAGGTCATATTCTCTGATTTATTCTATCTGATTTTTTTTCTCTTGCCCAAATTCTTATCTAAGGGGTCTGGGGAATCATGCCCTACAAACCACAAATTCTCATCAGATGGGTTTTAGTTGACCCTATATATCATGACTTGCTTTCCAATCTGACTCTAGCATAACATTATGTGACAAAGAAGAAAATAAAAATATTTTACCACAAAGCATTTTTCTTTGCCATGTTTTAAAATGGCCGTGCAAAGCCATCTTTTGTGGGAAAAAATTTGCATCTGTAAAGAATCTCTATTAACATAGCCAGATCTTTTTCTTCCAGGCCCTCCAAATTCTGAAGAGATTAACTGAGAGTCTAGAACCTTTTAATGGTCCCAATAGGAAACGTTTGTCATCTATTGTCTCTAAGGGCAGCCACTACCAGAGTTCAAAAGACCTTGTCTCCACAATCGTTTCTCTTAACCTGAATATTTCCTTTCTATTAATCCCACGTCTTTAAACAAACTTGACCAATTGTCAACCACAAAATGTTTCAATTTACCTATAACCTGCAAGTGCTCCTCCTCGCCCTCCCCCATTCCCCCTACTCCCCTCTTTGAACTGTCCCACCCTTCTGGACCAAACCAATATATTTCCCAGATGTATCTGATTGTTGTCTCATGCCTCCCTAAAATGTATAAAACCAAGCTGCACCCCAACCACCTTGGGCGCATGTTCTCAGTACCTCCTGAGGGCCGTGTCATGGGCCATGATCATTCATATTTGGCTCAGAACAAATCTCTTCAAGTATTCTACAGATTTTGCCTCTTTTCATCGACAATCCTAATCTAATATGACTGGTGTCCTTATAAGAAAAGAAAGAGATACCAGGGAGGCAGAGGCCCAGAGGAAAGGCCATGTGAGGACACAGAGAGAAGGTGGCTATCTACAAGTTAGGGAGAGAGGTCTCGGAAAAAAGCCAGCCCTGCCAACTTCTTGGTCTCAGACTTCCAGCCTCCAAACCTGTGAGACAACAGATTTCTGGTGTTTAAGCCGCCCAGTTTGTGGTGCTTGTTAAGGCAGCCCTGGACAGTGAATACAGTATCCCATCAGTAAGAGACCCTTTCCCCACCCACCTCGTCATTTAAAGCAGCTCAAGTTTCTTTCCGGTACCTGCAACCTGAGTCCCAACTAAGAATCGTGCTTTCTCCTGCAGTCATGTTATGTTTCCTTCATTTTGCCCAGTTTCCTTGCTGTAGCTTTTATTTATATTGCTTATAAGTCCCATATGTGAAGGTTTGTAAACTCAAGTGTCTGAGTCAAGGTCTTCGGTGTAAGTGGAGATGCTGTGTCAGAAATGGAGGCAAATACTATCCCTTCCTCTACACCTCTGCTCATGTAGCTGTGTTACTGGGAAGGGGTCCCAATCCAGACCCCAAGAGAAGGTTCTCAGATCTCACACAAGAAAGAATTCTGGGCCAGTCCACACAATAAAGTGAAAGAAAGCTTATTAAGAAAGTAGCAGAATAAAAGAATGGCTACTCCAGAGACCGAGCAGTGCCAAGGACTGCTGGTTGCCCATTTTAATGGTTATTTCTTGATTATATGCTAAACAAAGGGTGAATTCATGCCTTTCCTTTTTAGACCATACGGGGTAACTTCCTGATGTTGCCATGGCATTTGTAAACTGTTCTGGCACTGGTGGGAGTGCAGCAGAGAGGACGACCAGAGGTCACTCTCACAGCCATCTTGGTTTTGGTGGGATTTAGCTGGCAAAGTCTTTATGACCTGTATCTTGTGCCTACTGCCTATCTCATCCTGTGACTAAGAATGCCTAACCTCCTGACAATGCAGCCCAGTAGGTCTCAGCCTCATTTTACTCAGCCCCTATTCAAGATGGAGTTGCTCTGGTTTGAATGCCTCTGGCAGCTGTGCAACCTTGCAGGGCTTGTTGATACATCTGGATATTGTGATTGAACAAGTATCAACCTTCACATCACTGGGAAAATAGGAATACCTGTCTGCAAGAGCTCAAGGTTACATCTAGACCATGCCTTCTTAATGTGGACCATAAGGCAGTCAAGAAGAAAAAAACTGAGTTTCCAGGGAGGTAAAAAAACAAAACAAAACAAAACAAAAAAACCACACATAAGTTTTTAGATGTGTAAAGCACAGATAGATATAAAGCTGTGGTCTATCTGTGCTTTACACTTTTTTTTGAGACAGGGTCTCACTCTGTTGCCCAGGCTGGAGTGCAGTGGTGCAATCTCAGCTCGTTTCAGCCACCACCTCCTGGGTTCAAGCGATTCTCCTGCCTCAGTATCCCTAGTAGCTGGGATTACAGGCATGTACCACCACACTGATATATGGAAGAGCTATGATTTTAAAGTTTCATGAGTGGCAAATCAAGAAAAAAAAATGCCTAAAAAGCCTCTTTATGGGGCTGAAGCATTTAAAAATGGCTGAGAAACAGTAAACTGTATGTTTGGTGTAGTGCTACTTCTCCTTTCTTGAAAGATATTGCACTGTGGGGTCTATTTTCCTTCCTGGCCTTTACATAGTGATGCTAATGTGAACAATGTTACAAATTCTCAAGTAGAAAATTATCCTTCAGCCGGATACTGGGGCTCACTCCTGTAATCCCAGCACTTTGGGAGGCTGAGGCAGGTGGATCACTTGAGGTCAGGAGTTCGAGACCAGCCTGGTCAAAATGGTGAAATCCTGTCTCTATTAAAATACAAATATTAGCTCAGTGTGGTGGTGTGTGCCTGTAATCCCAGCTACACAGGAGGCTGAGGCAGGAGAATCGCTTAAACCCAGGAGGTGGCGGCTACTGCCACTGCACCACTGCACTTCAGCCTGGGCAACAGAGCAAGACCCTGGATCAAAAAAAGAAAGGAAAGAAAAGAAAAGATCTATCCTTCTACACAAAGTATAATCAAGCAGACAAAGCCACCTAAATCTCCATGACCAAAGGGTAAGGTTAAAGAAGAACTTATGAGGGTGTGGCAGATGAACGCCCATGCCACAGCATTCCCTCTACCTTTCTTTTTCTTCTCACTCTTTCACCCAGGCTGGAGTTCAGTAGCACAATCACAGCTCACTGCAGCCTTGACCTCCTGGGCCCAAATGATCCTCCCATCTCAGCCCCTTGCCTTACCTCTCCCAGTAGTGGAGATCACAGATGCATGCCATTATGCCTGGCTAATTTTTGTATTTTTTGCAAAGACATGGTTTCACCATGTTGCCCAGGCTGGTCTCAAACTCCTGGGCTCAAGTTATCTGCCCATCTTGGCCTCCAAAAGTGCAGAGATTACAGGTGTGAGCCACCGCACCTGGCCTACCTTTTTTTCTTTACTTGCTGGCAAAGTAACTTTGCAAGATGGAGGCTGAACACACTAGATATAGATGTGATTTCCAGCCTCCTGTGCAGCTAGGGCATAAGGATGCAGCCCAGAGATGGGAGCTTCTGGGAAAGGGATTCCTAGCCAATAAAAACAGTCTCAGGAGATAAAGAATCTCTGTTGAGAAACATTCAGTTTACCCTGCCCCCATGGCTCCCAGTGGAGAATATCTTTTAGTTTGTGATTAGTGGTTGGAGGGTAACAGCTGCCTACTTGGTATATTTGTGAGTTATGAGTAAATACAGAACACCTGTTTATTAATAAGAATCACCTGTTAAGAGAGACTAACTACATGAATGAGCATCTGCTCATCTGCTGCCTTCAGCCTGGAGAGCTGTCAGCCCCTGAGGCTCTCAGGCTGTTGGCTCCCCAGATAGACCCACTTTGTTGTTCCATCTGGGTGTCTGCCTCTCATTGCCTTTAGCGCTGCCTGGGTGGGGGTTTCCCAGCCGAGCTGGCATTCGGTAACTCTCCTTCAGCTGGTTGTTGTCATGTCCCATGTGTTGCCTGGCACTGCAGCAGCCATCTTGTGGCCATGAGGCCACAAAACTGAGTAGTTAAGGATGGTGAAGTAGAAGGAGCAAGAGATGGGGTCACTGATAACACGATCAGTGAAAAGGAAGGTGAACAAGATAAAAGAGGAATGAATAAAATCGACCACATTTTATATTAGAAACAAAGCTAAATTTGGGGAACAAGTAGCCAAGTATATAGACAAAGGACTAAATAGAAGTAGGAAGTGGTGATTGACTCTTAGTCCTGATTCTAGTACTCACCAGATGGATAATTTTGAGCAAGTTATTTAGCTTCTCTAAATGTTGGGAACTATTCTATTTCTCTCAGAGATTTCTTGGTCTGCATTGTCAGCTTGGCCAAGCTTGAACTATACTTCCCCAAATCGTCTTCCCTATAAATTAATATGTCTAGGTTGAGTTGACCAAAAGAAAAAAAAAATTGGGGCCAGGTGAGGTGTCTCACACCTGTAATCCCAGCACTTTGGGAGGCTGAAGTGGGTGGATCACCTGAGGTCAGGAGTTTGAGACCAGCCTGACCAACATGGAGAAACCCTGTCTCTACTAAAAATACAAAATTAGCTGGGTGTGGTGGTGCATGCCTGTAATCCCAGCTACTCAGGAGGCTGAGGCAGGATAATCGCTTCAACCCGGGAGGCAGAGGTTGCGGTGAGCCACGATCACGCCATTGTATTCCAGCCTGGGCAACAGGGCAAGACTCTGCCTCAAAAAAAAAAAAAATTTGCATGAAGTTTGGAAGGTAAAAGTCAATCAACAGCCATTACTCTCTGAAGATCATTATGCTTAGATACAGTAAGGGACAGATGCAGAGGTACAAGCAGATTCTAGCGTATCTTTACTTTTTCCCATGCCACTTCTTTTCAACTGCCAGGTTTGTTACCAATAGTGCCCCAGGCCCCCCACCAGTCTCTGAGACATGAGTCTTCTGCAGACTGCCTCACTGGGTTCCCCTTTGCTGTCCCACCATAGCCGCAGGACGTGCCTGCCCTCCCGTACTTGCTGGCAAACTCCGACTTCCTCACTTACACGAATGATTCAGGAGGACTGGTTGGTGGCTTTACTCAGATCCTCCTACTTTCCCTTTGGTCCTTTTGTTCTCAGCTTCTCCCACAATCGTATAAGGTCTTCTTAAACCACAGCTCTATTGCATAATACTCACAGTGGTTCTGCTTTCTCGATTTAACCCTGAGCGATACAAGAATCAAATGAAATCACGGATCTAAAGCCATTAGGACAGCATCAGGCACATAACTTACTATTTTGTTACCATTATCATTGCTTTCATTGCTATTAATGCAACAGAACTTAGAGACCCTGCTTGTCTGATTGCCTCATTCTGCAGAGGAGTAAACTGGTGAAATGACTTGCCCAGGGTCAGGCAGCTCAGTTGTGACTCAGCCAGCACCAGGGCTTGGGCCTTCTGATTCCGTCTCACCCTTTTTCACAGACTATGCCCTGTGCACAAATGAGCCTAGCATTCTGGTTATCACCCAATAGTTACGATGCTGTTGGCTGCAAATACAAAACCCAAGTCAAACTAAACAACATGGAAGGTTTATTGACTCATGTAATCAAAAAGTTGAGAGAGAGGACAGATTTCATGTACGCAGGGCTAAGCTTCATTTCTCTAGAGTTCTTTCAACAC
The DNA here is from genome assembly GCF_048565385.1 of Saimiri boliviensis. Lineage (NCBI taxonomy): Eukaryota > Metazoa > Chordata > Mammalia > Primates > Cebidae > Saimiri > Saimiri boliviensis. The sequence continues at coordinate 62,118,743 of NC_133456.1, forward strand.
TCCTTTCTGCTGTGTCCTAGCCATGCCTCAACTCATAAAAGCAAAAATGGCTACAGTAGTTCTAGGCCTTACACTTCCAAGCTACAGCTATCCTGAGGAAGAGAGAGTCTTTGTAAGCCAAAGCACTGTGATTCAATATGATGGGGCCTGTTTAGTTCACACATCCACCTTCACCCCATCTCTCTGGTGGGAGGTGGTGTGGTGGGATGAAAGTCAGTGATTGGCCTAGTCTGAGTCAGGTGCTACAAACCTAGAGCTGGCAGGATGGGAGGCAGGGGTGGGGAAGAGTTTGCTTCCCTAGAATTACACAGAGCCCTAAATAGAAACTGGGGGTGGGGGAGGAGGAGGAAAACTGGAAGTGAATGCTGGGGAAGCAACATTTGCAGAGTGAGTGTTACATTTCTTGCCCTAGTATCTTTTCCAATGCTCTTAGTTGGTATCTGGATGAAGCCAGAAGGGCACCATTTCCAAAAGGAATACACAGTGGTAGGTGATATATTTAAAAGTACTGGTCACGTGACTAAATATTTATGGCTACTTAGTTTAATGTAAAACATCCGTCAGCCACTTCTGCTGAGTTTGTCCCATGTCCATGAATCATGGGGGTGGTGGGGACATTAGAGTTGTGTGTCATTCCTGGTCTATGTCACATGAATTGGCCTAAAAAACTGAGTGCCTTCTACCTGCTGGTGGGTAGTATCCCACCGTGCAGAAACGTGCAGTAAGAAATCTACCAGGATGTAATAATAATGTCTTCTTGATAGTGCAGGCCAAGTAGAGAATTAGGAAATTTGTCCTTTACCTTGAAAATGGGTTCTTTTTGGTAGGTTTTGTATCATTACAACTAACTGACATTGTAGGGGAGTAAAAAATAATTTCCCCTCTAATTTTCTAAGCTCTCAGCTGGGAACCACTGTAACAAAAGACAGATTAACAAGGGTAAAACCACAGAGTGTTTTAACATTTACAAATGTTAAAACATGAACACACGGGAAATACCCTGGAAAAAAAACAAGTAACTCTCAAAGAAGTGGCCTAGAACACTGCCTTACATAGCATCTTTAACTAGAACAAGGAAAAAAGGGTGTTGGGGAGGCAAGTTATGGGGAAGGTGACCAGGAAATGCATGGTAAAAAAGAAGTTTTGTTTTGCAGAATTTAAGTTGGTTCTTCTCCACTGACAAGAGCTTCTTGGCCAGGTGCAGTGGCTCATGCCTGTACAGCACTTTGGAAGGCTGAGGCAGATGGATCACTTGAACCCAGGAGTTTGAGACCAACCAGGCTGGGCAACCCACTGAGACACCCATCTCTACAAAAAATGAAGAAAATTACTCAAATACTGTGGTATGCACCTGAAGTTCTAGCTACCCAGGAGGTTGAGGTGGGAGGATCTCTTGAGCTCAGGAGGCTGAGGCTGCATTGAGCTGTGAATGTACAGCACTCCAGCCTGGGCGACAGAGTGAAATGCTGTCTCAAGAAAAAAAAAAAGTTTCTTGAGATTTAGTCATCCTTTTTCTGGTACAGAGTGAGAGACATCACAAATGGAAATTTCCTTTATAGATGCAAATTTCCCTTACAAAAAGATAACATCTACTTCATTTTCAAAATAATCCTTATGCCAAAGAGGCATATATTTGGGTGGCATATTCCAGTCCCCTACAACAAATAAAGAACACACACTAACATGCACAAAGCTTGGGTTTTTAGTTGAATGAGTATTGATAACTGAATACACCTGGGAAACCACCAGCAAAAATAAGATACGCAACATTTGCTTCACAGCTGAAAGTTCCCTGATTTCCTTTCTTAGTCAATCTCCAACCACCATGCTAAGAACCACTATGATTTTTCTCACTGTAGATTAGATTTTTATGTCTTCTCGGATTCTACTTAAATGGAATGAGATAGTATGTACTCTTACGTCTGGCTTCTTATAATCTTTTTGAGATTCACTCACATTGCTGTGTGTAGAAGTAGCATGCTCCTTTTAATTGCTGAGTAGTATTCCATTTTATGAGTCTGCCATAATTTTGTTTATCCACTCCTCAGAGGATGGACATCTAAATTGTTCCCAATTTTGGCTGTTATATAAAAAAATGCTGTACACATTCTTATGTAATTCTTTTTGTGCAATGTTTTTATTGCTCTTGAGAAAACATCTAAGAGTGGAATTGCTGGGTCTTAGGATGGATGTATGTTTAACTGATCAGAAACTGCTAAATAGTTTTCGAAAGTGGTTGCGCCATTTTACACTTCCACCACCAGCAGAGTATTAATGTCTTGGAACTTGATCCTAATTTCTGACTGAGGCTCAGTGATAGCATCTTTGGATCTCAAAGAGCCATTTCCTCTCAGATGAGATGCAATGTGCTGCATGTGGGAACCCAGAGATGGCAGCTTCTAGGGAACGGCAGTGTACAGTCCTGGTATCTTTGATCCATTCCCACCTCTGATCCATGCCCAGGCACCCCTGCTCTGCTCTGTATCCCAGTAGGCTGACTCCTGCAGGCTTTGCTTCTGAGGATCCCTGGTTTGTGGCTCCTGGTTGGGTGACCAATAGGAGATGCTGAGTTGTATGTGTCCGTTGGGAGGTGCTAAGTTGGGTGTGACCAATGGGAAGTACTGGGTTGGGTGTGGCTAACGGGAAGTGCTGGGTTGGGTGTGACCAATGGGAGGTGCTGGGTTGGGAATGGGCAATGGGAAGTGCTGGGTTGAGTGTAACCAATGGGAGGTGCTGGGTTGGGAGTGGCCAATGGGAAGTGCTGGGTTGGGTGTGACCAGTGGGAGGTGCTGGGTTGGGAGTGGCCAATGGGAAGTGCTGGATTGGGTGTGACCAATGGGAGGTGCTGGGTTGGGAATGGCCAATGGGAAGTGCTGGGTTGAGTGTAACCAATGGGAGGTGCTGGGTTGGGAGTGGCCGATGGGAAGTGCTGGGTTGGGTGTGACCAGTGGGAGGTACTGGGTTGGGAGTAGCCAATGAGAAGTGCTGGGTTGGGTTTGGCCAATGGGAGGTGCTCAGTCGGATGCGGCCAAGGGCAATCTCTGCTGTGAGATTGAGAGGTAGGAGGAAGGGAAAAAGAAGAACTTTTCTCCTCCACACTTCTCTGTCTCTGGCAGCTTTTCTTGCAGCCATGGTATATCTTCCTTGGCACCAGCTTCTACCACACAGACCTACCTTGGCTTCAGCCTCCACTGGATGACTCTAGCTCCTGAATACAAGTAACAACACCTCTCTCTCTCTCTTTTTTTTTCTTTCTGCCTCTCTAGCCTGGTAGTGGTCCTGTCTTCCTACTATGGCAAATCCCTGGGTTACCTCAGTTCCCTGTTGTTTGCCTCCCAGTCCCTTCCTTCATCTGTGCAATCAGCTCCTTGCATTAAATTCCCTTTGTTCAGATACTTAGAGCAGGTTCTGTTTTTCCTGGTTGGACGTTGATAGATACACACAGCATCAAGGATTAGCAGAGACGATTTCGAGGCCAAATCACATCTGAGGCCTGCCAGGCAGATTTATTATCAAATCCTTAAACTGCAAAAATAGGACAACCTTCTTCAGAAACACCATCTGGTACCACAGGATTCATCTAATGTCTAGCCCAAATCCCTGCTGTGATGAAGTTTGCATCTGAAAACCAGATAGAACCAAGCCACTGGGCCTGAGGACCTAACGTGAGCATGGATGTTAGTGGGTCCATGGGCCATGCCTTAGTACTGGCAGGAGCCATAATTATGTTTATGGGAAAAGGAAAGGAAAAGGTTGGGAGGAAAAGGGATATTTCTAAGCAGCCACCATAATTGGATGGATTGACCCAAATTCTAGGTTGTCAGGCCACAGGCTTGGCTCTCAAGGGAGGCAGTCATTCCTGCCGATCCTCTGCCTCTTTCTTTGGGACTTAAAACAGTGCCTGTCATACAGGAGATGATAAATACTTACAGAATTGAATTTGTTCATTCACTCTTTCTTTATGTACTAAGTACCTGGTCAATTGTTGATGGTAAGGGATAGAAACCCGACTCAAGTTAGCTTTAACTAAAAAGGAATTATAGTAACTCCCCCTGCCCCCTAGACCGTCTGCAATGCAAGAAGGGTGGCTCCCCAAAGAAAAAACAAGTTGCTATTATCAGCAGAACAACAAATGGATGTTGAACAGGTAAGAACTGCGAATGGCCACTATGGGGGACAACGATGTGATAGGCATTGTGGACCAAGTGCAACAGCAGGGAACCCACCAGTATTGCTGTCTTTGTGGCGCTTATGTTCCAGCAAGGAAGCCTGGGGAGGACCAAGTGATTAGAATCAAGGATGTGAACTCTTCCTTGGTGGAAGTCCAGGATGCAAGAGAAACAGTCTCCTTGAAATGTGAGTCCACAGGCTGCCATTTGAAAACTGTAATATCCTCAGATTTGGACAGGCTGGAAGCTAGAAAACTGGCTTCACGCCCGCATTGGACACTCAAAATTACAGTGATGTCTTCCAGAAATCTTTGCTGGAGCTACAGTCTGTAACAGATTATGCGGTTTACAAGAGATGGCAGGAAGCTCTGGGAGAACGGACTGTAAACAATTTGGTCACATTGTGGCGGGGGAAGGGGTGAGACAAGGGGCTCAAGTGCACTTTGGTTCAGCTTCCAACTTTCAACTACATTGAAAGTTGTGGAATTTTTTTTTTTTTAAACTTTGAAATTTTGGGATACTTAGTTTCACCTCAAATTGTAAGAAGCAATACAGGGAGACCCATGTTTCCCCAATTTCCCCCAGTACTAACAGAAGATGGCAACTTGGTGTTAATTGGTAACACAGTTGGTTGAATGGTAACATTTCAACCAATCAGAGCAAGCTGACATCGATCACTTCATTATAACTTTACAAAATTCTGGTTGAAGGAATTGATTCCCCTCCCCATTCCCCTCCTCTTTCCTCCCCTCCCCTCCCCTCCCCTCCTCACCCTCCCTTCCTTTTCTCTTTATGTGTTTTTGCTTCTTTCATTTGGCTTGAGTTTGATTCCTCCTTCTGGGTAGGTCTTATCTCCCTAATTGGATGTTGGTCTTTGCCAAGTGGCCTGTATCTTCTGTGCTTTGCATGGTGCCATGCATTGAGTTCAGGGTTGGCAAGGCCCTGATGCCTTTATTCATGCATTCAATACGTGCTTAATGAACACCTACTTTGTGTGTAGAGTGAGGGAAACAGTGGTGAATCAAAGAGACACAGCCCTCCCTTCACGGAGCTTATGGTTAGCAAGGTGAAAAAGACCAGAGAAAGAAACAAGTGAGCAAATAAATAAACAAGAGGGCTACAGATTGTAATAAAGGCTGTGATGGAAGTGACATGGAGATAGGGAAGGAGGTGCCATTCAAGTGGTCTAGAAGGCTGCTCTGAGGGCTGACTTCTCATCTAAGACGTATCTAGCTGGAGACTTGATGTTTCACCGCCTCCTATTCAATACTCGTGACAGACATCTGTAGTCAGTCAATGCAGTAGTCCCCCATACGCACTAGAAATATGTTCCCAGACTCCCAGTGGGTGCCTGGACCCCCAGTGGATGTATGGAACTGTGTATATACTTTGCAATAATTTCCTTTCCCTTCTTCACAATTTCATGGATAGAAAATTCATTCTTACCACAGATCTTAGCAACCTCAGAAGAGGATTCTTTTTTTCTTTCCACAAATTGAGAACTTGCACCATTTCACTTAAAGGAAACACTTTATGGCTTCTCTTTGACAATCTGAATCACCGGCATCTCTACTCCTGCGCTTCAGGGCCATTACTGAGTAAAGTAAGGGGTCCTTGAACACAAGCACTGTTATGCATGACAGTTGACCTGATAACTGAGATACTCCTAAATGACTAATGGGCCAGTAGTATATACAGTGTGGATACGCTGGGCAAAGGGAGGATTCAGGTCCCAGGTGGGACAGGGTGGGGGAGGGGCAGCATGAGATTTCATCACATTACTCAGAATGGCATGCAATTGAAAACTTATGAATTATTTAATTCTGGAATTTTCCATTGAATATTTCCAGACTAGCTGACTGCAGGTAAGTGAAACAGAGGATAAGCAGGGGGACTGCTGTATACAGTTTTAGCAGCCACTCCTAAGGAAGTGGATGTGACATATGAGATGAAACTTCTTTGCCTCCTTGACAGAGTCATTCCTCAAGGAACATTGGACAAGAATGAACAAATCACTGGGCCAGACGCAGTGGCTCATGCCTGTAATCCCAGCACTTTGGGAGGCCGAGGCGGGTGGATCACTTGAGGTCAGGAGTTTGAGCCAGGCCAACATGAGAAACCTCATCTCTACTAAAATTACAAAAAAAAATTAGCCTTGTGTCCTGGCACATGCCTGTAATCCCAGCTACTCAGGAGGCTGAGGCAAGAGAATCACGTGAACCCAGGAGGCAGAGGTTGGAGTGAGCCGAAATTGCACCACTGCACTCCAGCCTGGATGTCAGAGTGAGACTCTTTTTCAAAACAAACAAAAAACAAACAGCACAAATCAACCTCTCATAAGAAAGGGCACAGTCTGGGTGATGTGGCAAAAGCCCATCTCTACAAACAAAAAAAGAATTAACTGGGCATGGTAGCATATGCCTGTAGTCCCAGCTACTCGGAAGGCTGAAGTGGGAGGATAACTTGAGCCCCGGAAGTTGAGGCTGCAGTGAGCCGAGATCATACCACTGCACTGCAGCCTGGGCAACAGCGAGAGACCCTATTTAAAAAAAAAAAAAAAAAAAAAAAAAAGGTTTGGGGGCAGATATTATGGAACTCATGAGACCAATAAAAAAACAAATCCAAGGAAAGCCTTGAACTTGCCTAGTCTCATAGCTAGCAAGGGCAGAATAAGGATCAGAATGTACTTGAATGGACATAGCATAACCCAGCCATTCTGAAACTTGGGTTGCAACAACCTTACATGGCACATATGGTAAAATGCAGATTCCTGTCCTTGCCCAGGGAGTCAGCTGTGGTAGGTCTTGTAGGGGACTCAGGAGGCTGCATTTGCAACATGCATCCTAGGGGCTTCTGATGTGGGTGAGTCACAGACCAGACTCTCATAATCATTAGTCTGATTTTGGGCCACCAATTTTGCCTTGTTTCCATAACTAACCAAAACTTCTTTCTCACGGCTGCATCTAATTTATCCACTTATTCCTGTCCAGAGGCCCAGGGGCCCCAGGTGTCCGGTGCCACTGGAAACTCTAAGTAGGGAGGTGAAATGCTGACTTAGCCCTGTGCAAGCTAGCTCCTGCCACCTTCTCCAGCCTCATCGTGCACTGTGCTCCCTCCCCATTCTATACTTGCTGCAGCCTCCCTGGCTGCTTTTCAGTCTCTGCGATACAATGACCTCAATAAGCATCTGCTGTTTCATGCATCCAGGACATCCTTTCTTCTGTCTCTTTACCCTCTGAGCTCCTACCCACTCTTCCGATCCTAGAGCTTGTCCCTTACTTGGGGAAGACTTTCATTTTCTCCCTGGCAGGAGCTCTACTGGGCCATATAATTAATTTTGTGCAACTTAAGAAATGGCGTCTCTTCCTTAAGACATTTTGGATGCCACATTCCAGAAAACTGTCATAATAAATATTCAAATTTATAATGTCTATGATGTGACTGGCTCCCCCTAGAGTTATGCAATGTAGAGCCTGCCCAATCATATGGGAGAGTCCTGTCTTGGTCAATTTCCATCTCATTGCATCTGTTTGCATTAATAACTTCCCCTTGGGGTACTACTCTCAACTGCAACCTTAAATTTCAGTATTGATTATTGTCTCTTTACCCTTCCAGGGTGTAAATAGGGACTCTGTCTGGCTTTATCTATGTTTGGAGTGCCAGGACCAAGAATAGTGCTCGGTTCATATGAGTCATTTAGTCAATGCTTGCAAAACTTTTGCTTCTACACTGTTCTCAAAGTCTTCCTCAAAGAGCTCTTTCCCTCTGTGTCTTTCCTGACCTCCCTGTGCCCCTGGCACCTGAGATGTTCCAGTGGTAACATATATCACAAAGTATGGCCATTGCCTGTTTTCTTGACCCTATTTTATTTTAACCTACCCATCCCCTAACACACCAGTAAACTCGAAGCTCCTTCACAGCGGGAGCCATGCCGATTTTGTTCATCTTTTGTCTTCCTCTAACTAGCCTGGTACCTGGCGGTTGCTGAACTGGGTGCTGAATGCCTGGAGGGGAGAATGCTGCCAGTCTGCCCCAAGACTGGGAGGTATGGAGGGCGATGGCTCTGCTTAGAGGCACCTCTTGGGGTGCCCCTCACTATAAGGACAGCTCCTGGCTGACCCCACAGGGCACAGGCCCCTGTTGTGCCAGCGATTACTATAATACTTCTCATTCCAACCTTATTGCCTGATATGAGAATGAATTTAGGACATTGTCGTTCAAAGAATGTCTTTATTCAGTCCCTGCCAGTTTCCTATTCAGTTCCTGCCAATTTCCTACAATACATGACACCTAACAAGCTTCCAGACCCAGAAGCCAGAGGCAAACAGGTGCCCTAGAATGAGTCGAACTTGCAATCCTGGGTAGCCCTTGAACCCACTTTCCCAGCCTTCACAGTCAGATCCCTGCAGAATAATAAGGCCCACAAATCTTTTGTCTGGAAAATTATCTTCCTGTAACACTGGAAGCTGTTACCATGGAAATAAAATAGCCCATTAGCCCAAATCTACCAAAACACGGGAGAGGCCCGGCTGCATTTCCGAGGCCCTTCATTAATATGGAGAAAAGCAGATTAACCTTTAAGAGAATTGACAAGAATGGCCATGACTTGCTGGATTATGATTTTCCTGTTGAGTTTATCTGGGCTAATATCTCAGCCTGGAGCAGCCATGCTGAGTGGAAAAGAAAGACAGACAAGACTCCATTTGGAGATTCAAATGCCTGCCAGGTTTGGCTGGGCTTAGGTGCATTTTTGCCTTTCGGTCTTGGCCACCCTGGACTCCTTCCCTCCCATGGATTCCTGGGGACGCCTCCTCCCTAGACCAGTCCACCACAGGGAGAGCAATTTTCCTGTCTCCTGTCGAGCAGCTGCTGAGAGAGGCAGAGAACCGCAGAGGGCTCCTACAGCACAGCCAAGATGCCAAACAGAAGCCAGAGACAGATGGAGCTGAACTCACCCTGTCCTGGTCTGCCTCCTCCTCCCGAAGGGTCCCCAGTGCCAAATCCCAGACATGAAGGCTGCTAGGAGAGGCAGCAAGGACTTGCCTCTTCCTGTGGCTGGGCACAGAGGTTGGTGGCCCCGAGCAGGGATGCTTCACGGTCTCTGCAATACCCAGCAGCACGAGGTGCGCAGCAACCCAGTACAAGGTGGCCGGCAGAGACCTGGGCCTTCACAGTTCACTGCTCCCACACCTGGCAAGCAAGAGCTGTCAGCATCTTAACTACTGGCAGGTGGGATGCACCAGTCTCTTGACAGGTATCAAGAGAGACTCCATCCCAGGGAAACTGACAATGTCCATCGGAAGCTTGGGCTGTGCTTGACAAGAGGGCACAGATTACTGGGGTTTTTTTTTTTCTTCTCTTTTGATATGCCTTCTCTTTTTAAAGAAAGGTAGGAGAGTGGCTCTCTGAGCATCAGTCATCATTATTAAAGGCTCTGCTGCCCTGGAGACAGTGTTATGTCCTCTTCAGGTGGCTTTCATTGCCTCTAGTTACTGACACTGGGAAACACAAGGCACCTGATCATGTGAGCAGTGGCCTTGTGATCTGAGACACGAGGTGTGGAAAACAAAAGAGGGTCCCCTATTCATCCTCCCGTTGTTTAACAGGCTTGTGGTAGGGGGCTGAGTAGGACTCAGTTTTCTCTGAATAAGCCCCAGAATTCAGCCTGGGCTCACTGCCATCACGAATGAGACCCAGATCTCAGCAGCTTCATGCAAGAGCAGGCTTACTTCTCGTTCCTTTCTCGGTCCAATCAGGGGGTGGGGCAGCTTTCAGAGGTCTAGATTCTTTCCATCTGGTGGCCCATTGTTCCCAAGGCTTTGGAATGCCTCACTGGATCTTAGCATCTTACTGACGGTTGGGAGAGGAGAGTGTGGGCAACCTAGAGGGGAGGTTCCCAGGGGCAGGCCACTTGCTCTTCTCCCATTGGCTAGGCCCATGTCTCTCTCCCAGGGATAGGGGGATGAGACATGCTGATGAGCCAAGGCAGAAGAGGAGACTTCAGCAAGAGTATCTGGACACAAATGCCAGCTGCAGAGCTGAGAACAGCAGATGCCCACCACCCTGAAGTCACAGTAGAGATTCTGAGTATCAGAGTGAAGGTGGCTATTGTGCCATGCAGCATTGCCCAAGGTATGTGAGCAACTCAAATCCTTCAATGTGCTTCACAGAAATTAATTTCCTTAAGCAGATATGTTTGGAAAATAATGAAAAGGACATATTTCCTCCCGGGCATTCACGTGGTGTGGTAGCATATGAAGGCTCTGACAAGTCCCGTGTTAAAGAAAATCTATCATCATTTAAAACATTTCCCACAAGTACTTGACCAGGGACGTGCCACCATTTTTCTGCTTGAAAATCTAGTAACATTGCTTAGTATCAATGTTCTAAGGGACATAGGTTAAACAACAGACCTAGTACAATTCTACTTTTTAGAAAATATGTGTATGTTTGGAACACAAGTGCACTGAGGCTCAGAATGAGGATTTGACTTACCCAAGATCAGTCTGTCTTGGGAGGAAGCTACAGGCCTGTATTTGGTCCCAATAGAGTGCTTATTTCCCTACACCTCTCAAATGAGGTCATGACCCTCAGGAATATAAAACTGGCTAGTATACAAGCTGCAGGTAAGGTACAGCACGAACACGGCACATATTCTGAGGCAAGGGATAGGGGCAGATAGTTACTCATTCATTTGGCAAATTATGAGTGAACTCTGCTTCAGTTTTCTTACCTGTAAAATGGGGATCACAGAAAGATCACGCATTTAAAGCTTTTAGCCCAGAGCTGGGGACTGTCTACAAATAGACAAGCCTGGGCTCTACCCTCATAGAAACTGCAGACCATCAAGGAGACAGATAGTGAACCAAAATGATCTTGAATTGTGTAAGCACCAAGATGAAACTGCTCAAGAGACTTACAGTGACAAATAGGTAGTGGCTGCCGCGGATGGGACTGTCCCAGGGAAGGTTCTCTGAGGATGTGACGTTTCCGCCAACACCTGAATAATAAAGGACAAGTATTATAACAAAGCCAAAGAAAAGCCCAGTACAGGCATGGCACATAAAAGATGCTCAGTAACTACAAATTGAGTTGAGTGAATGAACAAATGAATGAAATGTGGATTGGGGTATAATGTAATACCTTGAAATTTTCAGATAAAACACTCTGAAGTAATATCATCTGTATAACCTCAAAACACTGAAGGTGTATGTTTTCTCTTTCCACTGCTCTCTGCTGACAGGGTGAATTCAGGAGGAAAGTTCAAGATGTCTTAGAGTAGGTGATCTCAACCTTGGCATGATTGGCATTTGGCTGGGCAATGCATCCCAGGCATGGTAGGATGTGGAGCAGCATCCTAGCCTGTACCCGTTAGATGCCAGTAGCCTTCTCCTTACCCCCTTGTTACGACAACTAAAAACATCACGGGTTGAGGGCAAAATCACCCATAGGTGAGAACCACTGTCCCATGGTTGGATCTATTCATTTTAAACATGGGAAATATGGACCATAAAATCACCAAACTTCCTCTCTTCCTCCTCCTCATGTCTATGGCCTCCCAGAATTTGTGGCCCAATATCACAGGAATGGCCCAAGTCCACATGTCATCATTCAGCGAAGTAGCAGCTTTCCAAGCAGAGTGATCCCAATGGGCCTTATGTGTGCTTCTCTCTCCTCTTTCCCAGGCCCCAGAAAAGTCCAAGTTAACTTCCAGCCATCCCATTATGACCTCTCCAGAGAAGAAAGGAAGTTTCCTGGTTTTGCATTCCAGTAGCATTGCAACCGGAGCTCTTTGTATTTTTTGACATCCGGTTTCTGATTTCCGTGCTGGGCTTAAAGTAGGGAATAAATACTGTTTTTGAAAACTCTGTGCATTCCAGAGAAAATCAGCCAGCAGGCTCTGACGAGGAGAACGGATGCAGGAACATGCTGGTGGAACGTTCTGTCCTTGCCACTGGGTGTAGAAAGAGAAGGAGCCCCAAGGTGAGCTACATGCAGGGAGTTGGGGGAAAAGAATGTGTTCGAGCTAGAGGGGAAGGTCCTGAGGACAGGCCACCTGCTCGCCTCCCATTGGCTAGGCACATGCAGAGACATTTAAATGTATAATTACTATTATATATAATAATATAAATTATTTATATTTAAATATATATTATATATGTCAAATATATATATTTAAAAGTAGGATTATACTAGGTGTTTTCTTTTTTTCTATCAAGCTGTTTATTTTTCAGGGAGAGGGCAGGGGAGGGCCTCAGTCTTTCTTGGCAGTGGCTTTCCTCCCAGCGGCCAGGACATTGCTCAGCTCCTCCCGCTTCCTCTTGGCGCGCATGTGCGTCCCCACTCTTTTCTTGATGAACTTGAGGGTCCATTTGTCCTTACAGACCTTCAGTAACCCCATGGCTCGCCGCTCGTAAGGGGCAAAGCCACACACCTCCCGGATCATGTGCGCACGAACTTGGTGTGTTTGGTCAGATGCCCGCGGCGGCGGCTGTGCCTGGGCTTGCCCGGGTTCTTGGTCACCTTGTAGCGCTCGCTGAGGCCCACAGACGTGGGTACCAAAGAGCCATGGCTGCTGCTCTCCAACAGCGGCCTGGCGGAAGGGCTGGCGCCGCGTGGAACTCTACAAGGTGTGTTTTTTTAAACGGTGTCTCTTAGAACATTGATTCTAAGAAATGTTAGTAGATTTTTAATCAGAAAAATGATGGTATGTCCCTAGTCAAGTATAGGCGGATGAGAAAGGTGGTCGAGCCAAGGTATGAGAGAAGCCTTCAGCAAGTCTCTTAACACAAATGCCAGGTACAAAGGTGAGACGCAGATTCCCTCTACCCCGAAGTCACAGTAGAGATTCTGAGTATCAGAGTGAAGGCAGTCCTAGCTATTGTGCCATCCAGCATTGCCCAAGAGAGCATGAACAACCTAGAGAGGATGTGATGGCCAAAGCAGGAGAGGGAACATGTTGACAAGACACAGCTCGTCACTTGCTAGGGGTCTCTGGCAAGTCACTGAGACAGAGACTCAGTTTCCTCATTTGTGAAAGGTAAGAGACGCTACTGTTACTTGTGGCTACCATTTGCGTACCGTGCTAAGCACTATGTCTTAATAATTCTTGCCCCATAGGGCTCAAAGAGTTATGGTGAGGGTTATATTATATAATATAGATGTAAGGGCTTTGTAAACTGTAAAGTGGTATAAAAATCCAAGGTCTAATTAGGATCATTACCTACCTCAGATAGTAATACCCACAACCAACCAACCAACAAGCAAACAAACAAACAAAAAACACACACACACCACCCAGGAAGCAAATTTACAGTGTGGTTAAGAGCCCAAGGTTCAGAGGCAATTAATCTGGAAGTCCAGTTCCAGGTGGGCTACACTGGCTGTGTAACTTTGGGCCTATTATTCAACCTTTCTGTGCCTCAGTTTTCTCATCCGTGAAGTGGAGCAAAGTAGGATTTTAAAGAGAATTTAGGTCAGGTGTGGTGTGGTGGCTTATGCCTGTAATTCCAGGGTATTGGGAGCCCAAGGTGAGAGGATTGCTTGAGGCCAGAAGCTTGAAACCAGCCTGGGCACCTTAGCAAAACCACATCTTTACAAAAATAATAACAATAGTAATAAATATGTAATTAGCTGGGGGTGGTGGCACATGCCTGTAGTCCCAGCTACTCCAGAGCCTAAGGAGTAGCTCGAGTCCAGGAGGTCGAGGCTACAGTGAGACATGATTGTGGCACTGCACTGTAGCCTGGGTAACAGAGAGAAACTCTGTCTCTTAAGTGAGTGAGTGATTTAATGAATGAATGAATGAACAAATAGAATTTAATGTGATCATGCATTTAAAGCACTCAGCACATGGTCTGCCACTTAGTGAGCCTCTACCAATAATTGTGCTTGAAGGTTTGGGTGCCAAGGGCCTTCCCCAGATGAATCTTTAACTAGAAAAGCAGAAAAAGAAGGTTGATAGCAAACTGAGTTGGAGAAATGGGGGTGCTAAACCTGTGGAATGAAGGGGAAAAAAATCCCCAGCTCATGGCATTGATTCTGGCTCAGAAGGAAAGGAACAGTAAGACGGGGGCCTTGTGTCTGCCGTGCCAAGTGCAGTCGGGTGGGATAATCCTGCCAGCAACTCTTCTCAAAGCCCATGTCTGCTTCTGCTGCCAGGATGGGCTAACCGCCTGCCTTTCTTCATTTCTTCACATGTGCACTCTGGGAGAGGCTTAGCCTTAACCTTTGAGTTCTTCTTGTGTTCTAGGTCATTCTCCACCACTACATACACACACACACACACACACACACACACACACACACACACACAGACACACCCAGCAATGACCCCAGGAAGGCAGGATACCTCAACCGCAGCCAGCCCCTGCTTCCTGGAAGTGTTGCCCATTCATGCCTCTGGGAGATGCCCTCAAGCTTATGATGATGCAAGAGCAGAGACAGTAGTTTTAGCAAACACCTGTCCCTCTGAATCAGGGCTCCTCTAGGTTGGTGTTTCTGGGTGAGTCTTTCTGAATCTTCTTTTTCCGGTATTATTGACGCAACCCTTTGCCGGGTTTCTGATCCTTTCTGGATCTTTTTTTTTTTTTTGAAATCCAGTCTTGCTCTGTTGCCTAGGCTAGAGTGCAGTGGTGCAATCTTGGCTCACTGCAACCTCCACCTCCTGGGTTCAAGTGATTCTCCTGCCTCAGCCTCTCAAGTAGCTGGGATTACAGGCATGCACCACCACACCTGGCTAATTTTTGTATTTTTAGTAGAGATGGGGGTTTCATACTATGTTGGCCAGACTGGTCTCGAACTCCTGAACTCAAGTGATCCACCCTCCTTGACCTAAAGTGCTGGGATTACAGGCATGAGGCACCACGCCCAGCCCGATCCTCGCTGTTAATCTGAATTTCCTGGCAGCCCCCTCTGCCTGCAACTACGTTGCATTTTCCCCACAGTCAGACCCTGAGGTGAAGATATGAGTACAAGTGGTTTATTCGGGAAGAAGGACAAATGAGGGAGTGAGGACGTGAGATGTGGAAGGAAAACAGGCCAGGAGGGGCTCTGCCAGGCAAGTTCTCAACGGCGGTCGAGCTCATTCTTTCTGGAGAGCTCTGGGGCACAGTGTGGAAGGTGCCCCCAAGTCCTCCTACCTCAGGGCATGGGCTGGGTGTTGGGTCACCCATCCATATTGTCTGGGGGCTCTGAGGCCAGGGAAAATGCCCAGAAGCAGAGAGACCCAGCAGTGTGCAGTAGCTGCTTTCTCAAGTGGAGCTGAGAGCTGAGGGCCTATGACAGGGCCCCAGTACTGCCTGCCTCTCTTCCCAACAGTTTCTCAACTCTCAGAGCCCTAGACACAAGCCCAGCCTCTGCTGTGTGGGGCAGGTGGGTATGTCAGGGGACCGTGACTCCCCCACAGCTTCCCAGAGGGGGAACCAGGTTACAACTGTTGAAATATTGATGGAACTCTAAAAACTATGTGGAATCAGCTAAGGAAATGGGAAAACATCAGTCACAGTTCTGTTTATTCGGTGCTTCTCTAACCATGGCAAATTTTTCATCAGCAGAGAAAATTACAGCTAAGTAAAAGCATGAGCACTCTCTCTCGGGAGAGGCCCAGAACTCATTTCTCTGTTCCCAGCCAGCCCCTCAATGCTAATATTGAAATTAAAAAAATAATAAAAAATGCTTGTTTTTTTTCAGTCTCAAAGATCTTCCTCCCTCTCTTGTTATACGGGCAGGCTGGGCTGGGAAAGGTGCTGGACGTCGCTTCATCCTGTTCTCCCCGCGTGATCTCTGCCAGCTGGTATGAACCGAAGCCCTCTGACTCCCCATGGTGCATCTGGGTTCTCTCCCACCTTGCTGCCCGCATTACCCCGGACAGACGCACAAGTCCTAGGTACCCTGGTTTCTTCATCTTTAAGGTGTTGGTAATACAATCCATCTCTTAGGGTTATTATGAGAATTAAGTGAGATGATCTAAGCCCACACTAAGCACAGTGCATGCACAGAGTGAGTTCCCAATAAGTAAATCTTACTATTAATTTCTGGAGCTCCATCTTTGGGGTGGAGAGGCAGGCTTTAAACCCGCAACTCCTTTTTAAAAAAATAGTTTTAGTCCTGTGGGTCCCACTCCACATTCTTTATTGATTCTGCCAGTAGGTTGGTTCATTAAACATTTGTGCAGATAAAACCCTGGTCGCCTGCCCGTGATCTCTGGATCTGCTGGAGTTGCAGGAGAGGACCCTACAGAAGGCTGGCAACATTTTCCCAGGTATCCAGAGAAGGGAGATAGTCCTCAGTCAAATACAACTACACCTCAGGGTCAGGTTTGATCTCCATGCTAATCCTTGCATTTGGGAGTCAGCATTAAGAGGGGCATGGAGAAGGGAGAGATTAATTACAACCAAGGGAGTCACTGCTTAAACCACATCTACATTATTCTATTTCTCCCAGATGTCACACTTTGCTGGGCATTGGCAAATAGATATATTTTTAAAATACACAGATCCATTTCTGGGCCATATAGGATGCTCTGTGTAGGTGAAGTGTGTGCTGAGAAGAGGGCTGGGAAGAGGTGAGGAAACCACTTAAATTCCTAAAGCATCAAATGCACGGGGCTCAGGAAATACTAATGAAATTGAATTAACGAGAATATTAGACCATAAGGCTGTGCATGTTGGATCAGGCCATTTGGCTGTTCATAATCATATTTTAGCAGCAGGTAACATCTCAAGCTCTCGGGAATTTTAAGCCCCAAATGGAGGTGGAAATGCCCTCCTTTTAGGAGGCTACCATGAGTGAGAAGAGGATGCCTGAAATCTCAAACCACAGGATTCACAAAAATTGGCCTTCGGGAAATCACTGAATCTCTTCCTGCCCTCCCAGTGCCAGTCCACATCTGGCGTCCTGCGTCGGGGACTTCAGGTTGCCCTGTCGATAGCAGCTGTCTCCTGGGACTGGGAATTTAGCAGCCTCCTGTTCATTCGTAATTCTATTTGCTTTGGCCAAGACATCAGAACAGAGATGTTAGATGTGGTCCCTGTTTAAATGTGGCTCACATGGGAGACTGAGTAGGAAATCAGAGAAATTCGTGTTTATGAATATTCAGGGTGGAGGAAAAAACAAACAAGGTTTGTGAGGCATGTAACTGAAGACAAATAAAAATGCAACCAGAGTATCAGGAATGGGGCCAGGGAGAATGACTCCATTAGCCATATGCTATCTGGAAGATTGGGGGTGGGGGACTTGTTTGCCATGTAAAATGCTGTATTCTCAGTGCCTGGCATAATGCTGTCACCCAGTGGGTACTACATAAAGATTTATCAAATAAACAAAAGAACTGGCCCAAAGGTTAGAAACCTCTGTCTTGCAGATATGTTTATCATAAACAAGATATTTTAAAAGTGCTGTGGTATGCAGAATTCTAAACATGGACAACCACCCCCACCCCACTACACACACACAAATTCCCATCTCCTGACTATTTAATGAGACATCACTCTGTACACTGCTGGGAAGGGTCTCTGCAGATGGAATTAAAGTGGTAAGTCAGTCAACCTTAAATTACAAACATTATTCAGGTGGGCCTGACCCAATCAGGTGAAACCTTTAAAAGCAGAGTTTTTTCTGTCTGGTAGCAGAAGGAAAGTCAAAGAGAGTCAAAGCACAAGAAAGCTTCCACATCCCTCTGCTGCTTTGAAGACCAGATCATGTGGGAGGGTCTTTTCTGGCCAGCAGTAGACAGAGCATGGTAGTTAGGAACGTGGAATTGGAGCCACACTGCCTAGACTGAAATCCCAGCTCTGCCGCTTTGCCAGCCGAAAGACCTTGGGCAACTTATTTCATCTCCCTGTGCCTTGGTTTCCTCATCTGTGAAACGGAGAAAATCATTTCACTTCGTCACGAGGTCATGTTGAGAAGCAAATAAGGTAAAACATGTAAAGTGCTTTAGTGTCTAGCACATAGTACATGCTTTATAAATCTTATTATTATTTTAAGAAATCAATTTCTTACAATGTCCCCCCAAACCTAGGATCTGGGAAGGCCGTGTTCATAAACTAACAGGACACAGGACAACAATCAGCTGAAGCTGCCCCTTTGATGTCACCATTCCTGTTTTCCTCATATCCAGCCTTCCTGGCTCATTGCATTTCCCGCCTACCCCTTGGAGGCATCTGGGCTGGCAGTCCTTGACCCTAGATTGTTGCCTAGGCAGGCAAGCCAAGACATCATTCACTAGCTGAGTGGGTACAGTCTTCTCCTAAGTCCTCCTCCATTTTTCTTTGGAAGGATTTAGAGGACTGGCTAGAGTTTGGGTTAAAAGGAATTGGGCAAAGACACCTGTGGGCCTTTGAACTGAAGATCCCGATGGACGAAGGAAAAGTGGCCCAGGAGGGCTCTTGAGCATCCAATCCATTTGGGGCTGTCATTGCCTCTCTGCTTTGTAAAATAAGGGATAACAGAACCCCGTGAAAGATGCCATCATCCCTCTGGTGGTCCCAAAGCCCAAGCCCACTAGACCTTTGAATTTGTGAATGTTGGCTGCTCAAGGGTCCTCTCGCCTCTCTCTTCTGTGGTCCTCAATGATCCTTGGTCCTGAATCCTTGCCAAGAAGGAAGAGAAAAATGCCTCTCCAAGCCTGAAGCTGTCTCCCTACCCCAGGTCCAATTAGCCCAGAGCACTGGGAATGCTGTGTGCATGAGAGTAGCCAGGGAAGAAAGTGACTTCCAGACCGGGGGCAGATGGACCAGGAGGCGGCCAGCAGTTGTTTTCAGTCTAAAGGAGAGCCCAGGGTGGGGACCACAGGCAGCTCCCATCCTGTCTCTCAAGGGTAATCTGAGGGGGCTGAGAAAATGTTCCACAGCTGCCTCACTTTCCCTCCCTTCTTAGACTATGACCTCCCCAGGCTGTGAAGATGAACTGCCGAAAACCAACCAACCACCCTCTGGTTTTCAGCCTCAATTTGGAGCAGAAGCAGAGGAGTAGACCAGTTGGCTGCACATCTCCCTGATATCCACCCACCCTTTTCCCTTTTTCTCTCGGACTTGTTCCTAGAACTCAAGCCTGTGTGTAGTACAAGAACGTTTTGAAATATTTGATGATGTGCCTATTCTTCTTTGCTCTCCCCTTTTCGGACTCACTCTCTCTTTCTTTTTCACAAACCCTTGCTATTCAAAGTGAGATCGTGAGGATGGGCACGGTGGTTCATGCCTGTAATCCTGGCACTTTGGGAGGCTGAGGCAGACAGATCACTTGAAGTCCAGAATGTGAGACCAGCCTGGCCACAATGGTGAAACCCCATCTTTACTAAAAATACCAAAAATTAGCCAGCATGGTGGCGCACGTCTGTAATCCCATCTACTTGGGAGGCTGAGGCAGGAGAATTCTTGAACCCAGGAAGCAGAGGCTGCAGTGAGGTGAAATCATGCCACCCAGCACACTCCAGTCTGGGTGACAGAGTGAGACTCCATCTCAAAAAAAAAAACAAAGTTGGCTTGAGAGCTTCCTGGGCCATCAGCATTGGCATCGCCTGGGCATTTGTTAGAAATGTGGAATCTTAGACCTTGCTCCACACCTCTTGAGTCAGAAACTGCAGTTGAGGACAGTCATGCACTGAATAATGATGTTTTGGTCAATAACAGGCCAGATCTATGACGGTGAGCTCATCAGATTATAAGGGAGCTGAAAACTTCTACCATCTAGTGACGTAGGCACCTTAACATCGTAGCATTACTTGTTACTTTTGGTGATGCTGGTGTAAACAAACTGATATGGTTTGTTTACAAACCCTCACTCAAATCTCATTTTGAATTCCCACATGCTGTGGGAGGGACCCGGTGGGAGGTAATTAAATCATGGGGGCAGGTCTTTCCCATGCTGTTCTCATGATAGTAAGTCTTGTGAGATCTGATGGTTTTGAAAATCAGGAGTCTCCCTATACATGCTGTCTTTCTGCCTGCTGCCATCCTTGTAAGGCATGACTTGCTCCTCCTTGCCTTCCACCATGATTGTGAAGCCTCCCTAGATGTGTGGAACTGTAAGTCCATAAACCTCTTTCTTTTGTAAATTGCCCAGTCTCTGGTATGTCTGTATCAGCAGTGTGAAAAAGGACTAATAGGTGAAGCCCACACTGCCAGTCATATAAAAGGATAGTGTATACGACTATGCTAGGTATAGAATACTTGGTAACAGACAACTATATTACTGACTCATGAATTTACTATACTATACTTCTTATCATTATTTGGATTATACTTCTACTTATTAAAAAAATAACTGTAAAACAGCCTCTGGCAGGCCCTTCAGGAGGTATTTCAGAAGAAGGCATTGTCATTATAGGAGATGACAGCTCTGTGTGTATTATTGCTCCTGAAGACCTTCCAGTGGGACAAGATGTGGAAATGGAAGACAGTGATGGGAACACTCCTGACCCTGTGTATATAGGCCTAGGCTAATGTGTGTTTGTGCCTTAGTTTTTAAATTTTTTTTAATTTTTAAAATTTTTTTAGATAGAGTCCTGCTGTCACCAGGCTGGAGTGTAGAGGTGCGATCTCGGCTCACTGCAACCTCTGCCTCCCAGGTCAAGCGATTCCCCTGCCTCAGCCTCCCGAGTAGCTGGGACTACAGACATATGCCACTATGCCCAGCTAATTTTGTATTTTTAGTAGAGATGGGTTTTCACCATGTTGGCCAGGGTCTCGATCTCTTGACCTTGTGATCTACCCGCCTCGCTTGGCCTCCCAAAATGCTGGGATTACAGGCATCAGCCACTGCACCCAGCCTTAAAATATTTTAAATTGTATATTTACTGTTCCTTTTCTATGTTTAGATGCACAAACACTTATGATTATGTTACAATATCCTACAATATTCAATACAGTCACATGCTATAGAGGGTGTAGCCCAGGAGCAATAGGCCATACCATACAGCCTAGGTATGTAAGTTTTGCCATCTAGGTTTGTTTAAGAGTTTGGACTCTGCTCTGTGATATTTGCACAATGACGATATCACCTGATAACATACCTCAGAGCTCATTCCCTCACCGAGCCATGTTTAACTGTATTACTAGTAGGGAATTGATGTGAGCATTAAAATTTGAGAAGCAGTCTTTAGACTGGGGATCTTTCTCCCTCTCCCAGACAGACAGAGTCACCCATTGCTTTAGGGGAAAGAAGGAAACAAAGCAGGAAGAGGGATGCAAATTCCTGACTATTGAGTTTTTTAAAAAATCCACTTGCTTAAAGTGAAAGCAGAAATCATTGTGCATAAAGCTGCAGAACACATTTTTTCTCTGCTCTCAGATACATTAAGACTCCACCCCTGAGGGAGAGAGGGAGAAGAGGGAGCATGAAGACAGCGGCTAAGTGAGATCAAGAGGCTCCAGGTCTTGGCAGTGATGCCATCCATCCCAGTGCCAGGGAGCCACATGGCTGCCCAGTTTGTGCCCAGTTGTCCTCCTCATGGCCATCTGCTAGGGCACACTCATGGTCATGTTGCCAGCCAATCAGACAGAAGGACCGAGGCTCTTCTGCAACCAAAGAATTTGCTTTAGCCACTATCTGACTATGCAGAACCTATGTGGGCTACAGCCCCCCCCAGAATAGAGTATGGGGCCCCACATAAATACAGAGATAATGTGACTGAGAGGAAAAGCTGTTAGGAACAAGACCTCACATGTCAAAGACATCCACCAACCCACCCTACACTTTTGATTTGTTTTCCCTCTTGCATGTTCCATTATCTGAAGAGAAGGCTCTGGAACTTCCAGCTTCATCCTTCATGGGAAAAAGTGGAAATAATAACGCTGACTTAATAGCATAATGGCTTGTCAGAGCTGCGAATGACCTTAGAGTCATTCAAACCATTAAAAAAAATCTTCCTTCCATCTGTTCATCCTTTATTCTATCTCTTCCTTCCTTCCATCTTTCCATCTTTCCATCTTTCCATCCATCCATCCATCCATCCATCCATCCTTCCATCCATCCATTAATTGGACAAGCATTTATTGACTATCTCCTACTAGTCAGGAATCAGGCTAGGCATTAGGGGATCCATTGCTTGGCAAAAGCAGATATAGACCCTGCCATGGAACCCTTGGCCTATTATTGCTTTGTCTCGTTCAGCCACTCACCATCTATTGGAAGAAGGGAAACGGAGGTTCTCTGAGCTCAGAAAAGTGTGATGGATTTGTTTCCTAAAGGATAAATTGGGAGAAGCATGCCTTCTTTAAAAAGTCACTTTGCTAGCAATAGCTAACAGTTTTTGAGGTCTTGCTTTATGCTATATGAAGAGAATTCATTGAAGCATCACACTAAGCCATATTACATAATCTCTTTTAATCCTCGCAACTACTTTTAAGAGTTGGGTTGTGTCATTAGTCCCATTTTACACATGCAGACACTGAGTCTTCGGACGTTAAAAGATTTGCCCAATATGGCTGAAACTAGTGAGTGGTAGAGCTGGGGTCTGAATCCCAGGCTCTACTTGAGATAAGAAACATGGTGTTGAAATACTGCAAGACAGCCATATCCCCCCAGACAGCCTGCTTCATAGGCACACAAGCAGTGAAGTGGCACAGAACTTGGCTCAGAGCCCCACATTTGGGGTTTAATGCTCCAAGACTGCCACCTTGAAATTCCTAATAATTGTACCTTTGATTTGGGGTTTCTTAAGCCAATTTTGATGGGGCAGTGGAGCTGTCGTGCTGCTGCCTTTCCATCTCATCATCTCCCCAGGACGAGTTCTCTGTCACTCACTCCTGTGCCCCCATAATACCCTGATACTACTTGTACTGCTTGGCCTCTCTCCCTCCCTCTCTCTTCCCCCCTCCCCGCCCTCTCTCCCCCTCTCCCCCTCCCTCTGTCTCCCTCCCTCTCTCCCTCTCTCTCTCTCCTCTCTCTCTCCCTCTCTCTCCCTGTCTCCCTCTCTCTCTCCCTCTCTTCCTCTCTCCCTCTCTCTTTCTCCCTCTCTCTCCCTCTCTCTCTCTCCCCCCTCTCTCCCTCTGTCTCTCTTTCTCCTCTTTCACTTTCCAGTGAATACAGCCACCCCCACCACCAGCTGTCCCCAAGCATTGCCCAGTGATTGATGCTGCCCTCCAGCCCCAACAGAGGCCTAGGCACTGGCATGGGAAGAGTGAATTTGGGTGCCTGTACCTAGTGGCATGTAGGAGCAAGATATGGCTGCACCTTGGCATGGCTGGTGGACAGCTTGGCAGGAGCGAGCCTCTGCCCACCTGATCCATACCAGTGTGCCCAGCATGCAGTTGCAGTCCTTAAGGTTGCCTAGCCACTATGGGTTGGGGTAGCCGGCCAGTGGAAAGGGGAGGTTGGCTTCTCTGCCCTTGGCTGGGGTGTGGGCATCAGTCTGGTGGCTGCTGGGAGGGGGAGCCTGGCAGGTGGGGCTGAGGGCTGGCATGTGCTGAACCACAGGATTCCCAGTATCTGTGACAGTCACACTGTCCATGTGAATATTCCTTTGCCTGAGGAGATGGCATATTAAATAGCAAATACAAACACAGAAGTGGGGGAGAGAAAAGGAACGAGAGAAAAAAAGACTCTAGAAGAGTAGAAGAGTGGAGAAAGTTTTCTATTTCAGTACCTTTGATGGTACGTTTTCCTGATTTATGAGCAAGGGGTTCTGTATTTTTATTTTGCACTAGACCTTACTAACGATGTCACTGGGCCCCAAACTTCACCGCAGACTGCTGTGCCGGCGGCGAGGGTCCTACACGCTCCAAGCCTTCAAGAGAATCTTTTCTCACTCCCCTTCCAGAAAGGACAGACTGCTCCTTTAAAAGGAGCCCACCCCCTGTCCTGTCTAAATCTCAGTGCTCCGATTTGGAAGCTTCTGTCCGGCTAGGTCTACATGCATTCCATCTGTCTAGCTACTTCAGGTTCATCCCCTTATACATTACTTTACTTAGCTTTTAATGCTCATATTTGTTGGGTGCTTGCCATGGTAAACCCTTTACACAGAATGTCTCATTTGATTCTCACAACAGCCCTCTGAAGTACATGTTACTATTATGCCCGTGTTGCATATGGGAAAACCGAAGGTTGAGAGGCTAAAGGTTTAGCCCAATGAAAGTGAAGATCTTTCTGCATCTCTTTGCACATCCTTCATCCGTTCAGCCCAGCATGACTTGCACTTGCTACAACCTGTCTTTGAGGACAGTTCCCAATTGATAAAGTAGCCTTTCTTCTCATTCCCTGCTAGGGCCACAGTAGCTTCATGGAACTTAAAATTCATGGATTTTCTAGCATCACTCTTAACACATTTCAGAGGTGCCTGGGATCTGACCCGGACAACTTCCTGGAGTTCGAAGGACTGGCTGCTGGTCCTGGGAAACGCTTTCTGGGAAAGAGGAGATACTGGGAACACGTTAAAAACAAACAAAAACAAAAACAAAAAAACATTTGGAATTTATGGCTTGGGCAAGATATTTCAAATATCACCCCTCCATGCCACCAACAGGCAATGACTTATACTCAGCTGCTCAGTTATTTACCAAGGGAAGTCTGCAGCAGGTAGGCACACTGGAGACTTCTGTGGGCCTTTCATTGCCAGGAGGCACCCAGAGAATGTACAGGTTACAAGCTCCATCATCCCAAGCCAACTTGCAGACGGAGAGCTGAATAGAGCTCTCTTTGGAGGCCAAACCAGGATTACGGTAATTGCAGGCCGGCTGCCGGCTCTCTGGCGGCAGTACCCGGTGGAGGCTGCCAGCTGGCCCTGCTAATTACCTGTCGCCCAGGATAGGGAGGGGAACACGAGAAAGGACTGACGAGGCCCAGACAGAAGGCGCTGGAGCATGGCAGGCTGGCATCTCCAGGATCCAGGCCTCCCAGCCGGCCCCATGGCGATGGCTCTGCTGTTGCAGAGAATGACTTGGCATGTTTCTACTTGTTCCTCCCAAACAGCTCCTTCCTGCAGGCCTGCCTGTCTTCCCTTCAGAGCAATCAACTTCTCCAGTCTAGAGTTTTCCCCAGGACACTACAGGAATTGCTGAGAATGGGGTATGGGGCAGAAGCTCAGAGACGGTGAGAGAAAGAAATTCTTTCTATACTAGTGGTGTTCAACAGAAATTTAACATAAGCCACAAATGTCATTTTAACTTTTTTAGTAGCTATATTAAAAAGAAAAGGTGAAAAGAAGCAGGTGATGTTAATTTCAATAATACAGGTGTATTATATTTAGCCCAATATATCCAAAATAGTATTTCAACATGTAATAATGTTTTTAAAGTACTGAGATATTTTATATTATTTTCTTGGTACCAAGTATTGAAAATCCAGTGTGTATTTTACATGTTACAGCATATGTCCAGGAGGGCTAGCCCGTAGCCACAGAGGGCCAGTGATTACCATGGTGGCCAGCACAGCTTCAGATGTGATGGACCTGCTGTCTTTCTTTAACCATATATGGGCTTCATCCCCCTGATTTCTGGTCTTTCTTTTGAGCTTGACATTTGCTTTCCAAGCCTTAGATCCTTGCTTCTCCCGGTGTGGGCCAAGGACCAACAGCACTGACATTCACCTTGGAGCTTGGTCAAAATGCAGAATCTCAAGTTCCTGCCAGGACCTAATGCATCAGAGTCTCTGCCTTTCACCAAGAACCCCAGGGGACTTGAATAGTCAATTTGAGAAGTGCTGCAGTAGACCTCTCTCCCTCTTCCCCCTATCCCTCCTGATTGCATTTCAATTGCTGCACCTGGTAATTCACTTCAATCTTGGGCTCCTTGTTGCCTAGATTCCTTTGTCCATCTCCCAAACCTTTGGCTTTTGCCGGATGTAGATGACACTTGCATTATCTGTTTCTGCCTCTGCACTGCAGAAAGGCAAAAGTGGACATTATCAACTACGAGTGAAAACAACAACCTGTCGACCACTTACTTGATACTTGCTGTCAGCCAGGCCCTGTGCTTGGCAACTCACATGCATAATCTCACAGAATCCTCACTGGGTTTCAGAACCTGGTGCATTATTACATACATTTTACAATCACGGCCCAGAGACTAACATCCACACACAGCTAATTTCGGGTGGAGTAAGAATGAAACCATGGATCTGTCTGGTTGGAAAGCCCACCTACTTTGACTAGGTTCAAATTAAAATTGTTTTAATGTGGGTGATAGCAAAGGCGGGTGTATTAGTCTCTTTTCACGCTGCTGATAAAGACATATCCAAGACTGGGTAATTTATAAAGAAAAAGAGGTTTCATGGACTCACAGTTCTACATGGCTAAGGAGGCCTCACAGCTATGGTGGAAGGCAAAAGGCATGTCTCACATGGCAGCAGGCAGGAGGGAGCTTGTGCAAGGAAACCCCCCTTAATAAAACCATCAGATCTCTTGAAACTTACTATCATGAGAACAGCATGGGAACGACCTATCCCCATGATTCAACTACCTCCCACCAAGTCCCTCCCACAACACGTGGGAAACACATGGGAACTGTGGGGGCAACAATTCAAGATGAGATTTGGGTGGGGATACACCAAGCCCTATCAGTGGGGTACTTGTTCAGAAAGCCTTTCATTTTGATTTGTTTATTCTCCATGGTCTTCCTCGCAATAGTTGCTACATACTTCGTAGTTCTTGAACTCCCACCTCACCAACCCGAACTTCTGAAGATAACTTCTCTTTCTAAGGGAAGTTTGAAACTATCTCACATAAGTGTCCTCAGTTTCCCTCTTCTCAGCTCAAAATCTCCATGTGTCTGCTTTGCCTTGATTTGGCTTCATTTCATGGCTTCCCAGGCAACCTTCTGACTTTAGGATTGCAAGCTGGCTTCCCCCAGGCACTTTCCTGTGGGGGAGGAGAAATTCCTGAGGCTGCCTGGCAGCTGGCATAAATTCATTTACTGTAAATTCACAATTCACATTCTGATTTATATCCCAGACTCTTGGGGGTATGGTTAATGTGAGTCACTTTCCATGCTGGGTCAGCTTAGAGAGTTGTTATCTTTTCCAGAGAGATTTTGGATGTAGATAAAGACCCAGGTGAAGACCCTGCCATGAGGCTCCAGCTGAGCAGCTGGCTGGACAACTTTGCTGTCATTGCCCTTTCTCTCTGCATATGACACAGGGGCTTTCTGACAGGGCTCCTAACACATAGAGCCTTGTACTGTCATTGGATGAATTAACTGGTATTGCCAGCAAGATTTTAAAGCCCCTAAGGTATGGGCCACCGCCTTTGCTATATAAGAAGAATTGGAGGAAAGATTGTGAATGAATATCTAGCTGTCTTAGTTTGGTTTCCCCCAGAAATGGTCTCTAAGATGAGGATTAGAGTGGAGACAGTTTGGGATTTGGGAAGGAAGAGGACATTAGTAGGCAGGTCAAGGTGAAGAGAAGGAAGGGATAAAAGTTAAAAAAAAAAAAGGTATATTTTCAAGCTAGCTACTTCTGTGGGTGACTAGAGCTTAGTCCCACTGAAGAAACTCTAGAAGTTAGTGTAGAAGTGTGCCTCTGAGCTATCCTGCTCCAAGGGTGAGGGGACTAGGGTATTTATACACCAATTCCCATTAGTAATTTGTTGGGGGCTGCTCTCAGGGGGTTCCCCCAGGAAGAGAAAGCTCCCAGGCAATGAAATAGAGCTGCCAGCAGTTGGAAGTCAGGCCAGTATGCACAAAAGTGGTAAGGATGGGAGGTACAGGAGGGACCTGGCAATGTGTGCCGTGGCAGGCTAGATCAATAAACCTCTTGCCATAACCAAGTCAAGAGGGAATAAGCTAGCTCTTGCCCTTTGACACCTAACTCTTGAATTCCTTTCAGTCATTTCTGGTGTTCATTTTTAATCAGGTGTCACTCATATTAAAATGTTGGAATGAGCTGAGTCACAGGCAGTTGGCCTAGATTACAACTTGTTTCAGACCCTGACCTACAGATGCCTTTGGAGAGATCCCTGGAAAGGCATGGCTCCAAATCCTCACTTGGTTTCTGTTGGCTGGCTGATGGGCATAGCAGTGAAGTCAGGCTCTATGTGAATGCTGAGATCCTGTCGCCTTCCTGCCCCATGTATTCCAACTTGACCAGTCAAGACTGGCTGGCAGACACATAATACAACTCAAAAACACCTGCATCGATCAGTTTCTTAGTGTCTCTGTTTTGGGGGTAGAAATGACTTTTGGGGAAAGGAATCTATCCTGGGGGAAGGAGGGTGGAAGAAATTTCTATTATCTGTCTATACCTATCTAGGTATATATCTAGTTACACTCTCTATCTATCTGTCTGTATTATGATGCTTCTGATAAAGACATACCTGAGGCTGAGCAATTTACAAAAGAAAGAGGTTTAATTGGAATTAAACTTCCATGTAGCTGTGAAAGACTTAACATCATGGTGGAAGGCAAGGAGGAAAAAGTCATATCTTACGTGGATAGTGGCAGGCAGAAAATGAGAGAGCTCGTGTAGAGGAATGCCTCTTTTAAAACCATCAGATCTTGTGCGACTTATTCACTATCATGAGAACAGCACAGGGAGGACTTGCCCCCAGGATTCAATTTTCAGGTCCCCCTCCCACAACACATGGGAATTCAAGATGAAATTTGAGTAGGGACACAGCCAAACCATATCAGTCCTTCCCTGACCCCTCAAAAATCTGATGTCGTCACATTTAAAACCAATCATGCCTTCCCAATAGTCCCCCAAAGTCTTAACTCATTTCGGCATTAACTCAAAAAGTCCATAGTCTGATTTCTCATCTGAGACAAGGTAAGTCCCTTCTGCCGATAAGCCTGTAAATCAAAAGCAAATTAGTTACTTCCTAGATACAATGGGGATACAGGCATTGGGTAAATACAGGCATTCCAAATGGGAGAAATTAGCTAATACCACCATTCAAAATGAAAGGAATTGGCCAAAAGAAAGAGGCTACAGGCCCCATGCAAGTCCAAAATCCAGCGGGGCAGTCAAATCTTTTTTTCTTTTCTTTTTTTTTTTTTTTGAGATGGAGTTTCACTCTCGTTACCCAGGCTGGAGTGCAAAGGCACAAGCTCGGCTCACTGCAACCTCCGCCTCCTGGGTTCAAGCAATTCTCCTGCCTCAGCCTCCCGAGTAGCTGGGACTATAGGCGCACCACCATGCCCAGCTAATTTTTGTATTTTTAGTAGAGACAGGGTTTCACCATGTTGACCAGGATGGTCTCGATCTCTTGACCTCGTGATCTACCCGCCTCAGCCTCCCAAAGTGCTGGGAATATAGGCATGAGCCACCGCACCCAGCCAGCAGTCAATCTTAAAGCTTCAAAATGATCTCCTTTGCCTCCATGTCTCACATCTAGGTCACACTGATGAAAGATGTGAGTTCCCATAGTCTTGGGCAGCTCCACTCCTGTGGCTTTGCAGGGTGCAGCCTCCCTCCCAGCTGCCTTCATGGACTGGTGTTGAGTGTCTGTGGCTTTTCCAAGAACACAGTGCAAGCTGTTGGTGGGTCTATCATTCCGGGGTCTGGAGGACAGTGGCTCTCTTCTCACAGCTCCACTAGGCAATGCCCCAGTGGGGACTCTGTGTGGGAGCTCTAAGCCCACATTTCCCTTCGGCACTGCCCTAGCAGAGGTTCTCCATGAGAGCCCTGCCCCTGCAGCAAACTTCTGCCTGGACATCCAGGCATTTCCATACTTCCTCTCCAATCCAGGCAGAGGTTCCCCAACCCCAATTCTTGACTTCTGTGCACTTGTGTCTTTAACACCACATGGAAGCTGCCAAAGCTTGGGGCTTGCACCCTCTGAAGCCATGGCCCAAGCTCTACATAGGCCCCTTTCAGCCACAGCTGGAGTGGGGAATGCAGTGCACCAAGTCCTTAGGCTGCGCACAGCACAGGAACCCTGGGCCCACCCCATGAAACCAGTTTTTCCTCCTCAGCCTCTGGGCTTGTGATGGGAGGACTTCTGACATGAAGACTTCTGACATGACCTGGAGACATTTTCCCTACTGTCTTGGTAATTAACATTTGGCTCCTTTTTACTTATGCAAATTTCTGCAGCCAGCTTGAATTTCTCCTCAGAAAATGGGATTTTCTTTTGTATCCCATTGTTAGGCTGCCAATTTTCTGAACTTTCATGCTCTGCTTTCTTTATAAAACTGAATGCCTTTAACAGCATCCAAGTCACCTCTTGAATGCTTTGCTGCTTAGAAATATCTTCTGCCATATACCCTAAATCATCTCTCTCAAGCTCAAAGTTCCACAAATCTCTAGGGCAGGGGCAAAATGCCACCAGTCTCTTTGCTGAAACATAACAAGAGTCACCTTTGCTCCAGTTCCCAACAGGTTCCTCATCTCCATCTGAGACCACCTCAGCCTGGATTTCATTGTTCATATTATCAGTATTTTGGTCAAAACCATTCAATGAGTCTCTAGCAAGTTCCAAACTTTCCCACATTTTCCCACCTTCTTCTGAGCCCTCCAAACTGTTCCAACCTCTGGTGTTACCCAGTTCCAAAGTTGCTTCCACATTTTCACATATCTTTTCAACAGTGCCTCACTCTACTGGTACCAATTTACTATATTAGTATGTTTTCATACTGCTGATAAAGATACACCCAAGGCTGAGCAACTTACAAGAAAAAAGTTTAACTGGAATTACAGTTTCATGTGGCTGGGGAAGCCTCACAATCATGGTGGAAGACAAGGAGGAAGAGGTCACATCTGACATGGATGGTGGGAGGCAAAACATGAGAGAGTTTGTTCAGGGGAATGCCTCTTTTTACAACCATTAGATCTTGTGAGACTTATTTACTATCATGAGAACAGCCTAGGAAATACTTGCCCCCAAGCCGGGCGCGGTGGCTCAAGCCTGTAATCCCAGCACTTTGGGAGGCCGAGGCGGGTGGATCACGAGGTTGAGAGATCGAGACCATCCTGGTCAACATGGTGAAACCCCGTCTCTACTAAAAATACAAAAAATTAGCTGGGCATGGTGGCACGTGCCTGTAATCCCAGCTACTCAGGAGGCTGAGGCAGGAGAATTGCCTGAACCCAGGAGACGGAGGTTGCAGTGAGCCGAGATCACGCCATTGCACTCCAGCCTGGGTAACAAGAGCGAAACTCTGTCTCAAAAAAAAAAAAAAAAGACTTGCCCCCATGATTCAATTGCCTCCCACCAGGTCCCTCGCACAACACGTGGGAATTAAAGATGACATTTGGGTGGGGACCAGCCAAACTATCTATCTATCTATCTATCTATCTATCTATCTATCATCTATCTAGTTTTAGAAGGGATATTATAGGACAAGATTAGGAGAAATATGTGTCCTGTCAGTGGTGGAGAAATCCCACAGGAGCAGAGGATTTGATAGTTTCAAAGGTTGGCACCTCATTTTGCCAAAATCCCCCTAGATGGGTCTGTGTCTGGGTCTTTTTTCTTTCTAGAATATTGATATTAATATCACCCTGTGGATATATTCAATATACTTCAAGGCATTTTAATCTTTTTAGTATTCTATGTATTCAAAGGGAGAGAGAGAGAGAAAAAAGAGGGAAAGAAAAGATAAGGGATAGAGAGGGTAACATTGAAGTTCTGATGAAAATGCAAACATGGCACATCCTTTAAAAGAGAATGAGGCAGCAGGTTCATTGGTTTTCCACAGTGCCACAGAGCTCCAGGCCTTTGTTCTTTCATAGCTCTTCAGAAACAAGATTCCTTTCTTGGAATGAACTGTTCCTCACGGGATGGATCTCAAATTCCAAGCCAAGTGAATGTGAATATAGGGAAAAGAGTGTTCACTGCAGTAGAACGAAGAGTCCAGTGCAAACCAAAGAGGCTCAGGACATCATTAATTCAATATTCTGTCAACTGTATTGATTTAACTAGGCAGGAGAAGCCCCTTCCCTTATCCTTCTGAATAAAGGGCTTAAAGCAAGCTTATTAATTCACTTTTTCACTCCTTCATTTATTAATTCATTCAGTATTTATTGAGCATCTACTCTATTATGGATTTAGTGATGAATAAGAAACCTAGGTTGCCCGCTTTTGTGGAGCTTATATTCTAATGGTGGTGGGAAATAGGAAACAAGGAAGTTAAATAAATGTGGTTAATTTCAGATTGTGGCAGGTGCCATGAAGGGAATAAAACAATGATGTAGTAGATGTTAATCAGTCAGGGTGGTATGTTATATGAAGTGGTGTTCTTATGAGCTATTGCTGTGTAACAGATCGCTTCAAAACAAATGGTCAAAACTGTATGGAGTGTCAGCTTGGGAGGCTCAGCTAGGGATGGCTCATTCAGGTGGCTGGCAAGTTGGTACTGGTTATGAATTGAGAATTCAGCCTGGACTGTCTGATACCCATGGGTTTTAGTACTTTCCATGTGACTGCTTGAGGGTCTTCACCATGTGATGGTTGGGTTCTAACAGTTAGAATTCCAAGAGAGAAAGTGGAAGCTGTAAAACTTGTTATAATCTAGATTTGAAATCCTCCAAACCTTGCTTTTGCTACATGTGACTGTTCAAACGAGTCACTGAGGCCAGCCTAGATTCATGGAGAGGGGAACAGGCTCCACAGATGGTCTGGAAGATCTCTCTGAGGAGGTGATTTTGAAACTATTAATATATCTTAAAGAATGATTTAAGTACCAACTAGATAAAAAGCATTGGGTAGGGCTTCTAGGTAGAAAGAACAGCAAATGCCAAGGGCATGAGGAAGAAAAGAACACGGTGTAACTGCAGGACAGTCTGTTAAAAGGTCACTGTGACTATAGCACTGTGGGCTGGAGAAGCTTAGTGGGAGATGCAGTTGAAAAGATAAGCAGTGGCCAGGTGGCATAGCCTGCATTAAGAAGTGCAGATTTTATTGTAAGCACCGTAAGAAGCCCTTCAAGGATTTTAAAACAGGAGTGACATGATCTGATTTACTTTTGAGAGTTTACATTGACAGCTACATTAGCTTGCCAGGGATTCTGTAAAAAAATACTACATACTGGGTGGTTTAAACAACAGAAATGTATTTTCTCATAGTCTGGAAGGTGGAAGTCCAAGATCAAGGTGTCGGCAAGTATGTTTCCTTGGGGCCTCTCTCCTTGGCTTGCAGATGGCCACCTTCTCGCTGTGTCCTCACAAGACCTTTTCTCTGTGTGCATGCATTATGGATGTCTTTCTGTCTGTCAAAATCTCTTTAATCACATATGCTGGCTGCTATTTGAGAAGGCCATCCTCTGGCCAGCCTGGCTCTGGAATATTTCTGCACAATCTATCAGTGGATGTAATGGTGCATAAAGTGGTTCATCTGTCTAAGGGGGTGTATTAGTCAGTTTTCATGTTGCTGATAAAGACATACCTGGGACTGAGCAACTTACAAAATTAAGAGGTTTAATTGGACTCACAGTTCCACGTGGTTGGGGAGGCCACACAATCATGGCGGAAGGCAAGGAGGAGCAAGTCACATCTTATGCAGATGGTGGCAGGTAAAGAGAGCTTGCAGGGAAATTCCTCTTTTTAAAAACCGTCAGAGCTCATAAAACTTAGTCACTACCAAAAGAAAAGCACAGGAAAGACCTGCCCCCATGATTCAATTACCTCCCACCGGGCCCCTTTCACAACATGTGGGAATTCAAGATGAGATTTGGATGGGGACACAGCCAAACCGTATCAGGAGGCTAAAGAAGAAAATATCTCTTATTTCACCCTCCACTTTCTTTTTTCCCTGTCTTCATGCAGTGGAATATCTAAGAGTTGGAGAAGGGAAGATTTGCCAAATACTACCAAGGGAGTTAAGAAAAACTTAAAAGCAGCAAAAAAGGAGTATTTTGATGTTTAGGCTTTCTTAAGCAAGGCCACATTGTGCTCAGAATAAAATATACAAGATGGTGAGAAAAGTTACAGGCTAAATACTATTTAATCAGTAGGGGTGAGATTGGGAAGATAGAAGAACAATATCATCAGGATCTTAGGGAGTGAAGTTTCTCTGGCATACACACAAGATAGAACTTTGGTGGTTTAAAATATGTCCAAAAATATTTGGCAGTCCTCCTAATTTCCACCTACGACTTGAATGTGGGGCTGGACTTAGTGATTTACTTCTAACCAGTGGGTATGATGGGACTGATCATGTATGACTTCCAAGACTAGATCATAAAACACATTTAAGCTTCCTTCTTTCTTAGGTCACTCATTCTGGGGAAAGCCATGTACCACGTCAGGATGACACACCAAGCAATCTATGGAGAGCCCACATAGTGAGAAATTGAGGGCTTCTACCAACAGCCATGTGCTCCTCCTACCCCAGGCAAACCTTCAGTTGACCATAGACCCAGCTGGCATCTTGACTGCAACTACATGAGAGACCCTAAGCCAGAGCCCAGTAACGTCTCAAATTCCTAATTCACAGAAATTGTGAAATAGCTACTATTATTTTTTGTGTTAAGCCACTACATTTTAGGGGTAATTTTTTGTTCTACAATAGACAATTATTAGATTATTAGTGGGGGTAGGGAGATAGAATAGGAAAAATCTGTCATGAAGATTTTAGTAAGCAAAATTGCTCTAGCACATGACATATAACAGGGATCAACACTTCTTGCCTCTACTGTCTACTGAATTGAGACACAATAACACAATACGGGGGTTAATCTACAGTATTATTGAGGGACTATGTTAACTTCTGTTCCCAGGTCCACAAGGGGCGTGGTTTCAAAGGCAAGAACCTCCCAGTGCCATACCTCAAACTACCCCCAACCCCCATCCGGGAGCCTAGAGTTCTTTGTCTAACTTTCCACCGAGCGGGAAGGTGGACAGCCTAGGTGAGCTTCCTGTGTTTAAAAAGACCACCAAAAGCCTTGCAAGGAGGGGCTCTATTGTGAGCCAGGCAGCCAATCCAGCATCAGAGTCAACGATCAATCATTCCAGCGGAAGCTTGGAAAAGCTCCTCTCACTGGACGAGAACGTGAATGGGGCGGGAGTAACTCCAGGGCTAAAATCCCCCCTACTCCCTTCCCTATATATACAGACTCCATCTCTGGGTCCCCACCTGTGACAGAGTGGGAGCATCTCTCTTGCTCACTCACTCACTCTGTCTAATAAATCGCTTTTCTGCAAAGCTCTTTGGATCCAATATTTACTTGAATGAGCTGACTGCGCCACCAGGGCCCTCTCCCATTCTTGGGAGTGAGACCCAAGGACCTGGGAAAACACAGCTGATAGAGGAATGGTGAGCATCTTTGGGACTCCCACAGCCCAGCTCCTGTCACGTGGTTACATTATCTACACAATTCTCATGGAATCTGAATTTCTGGGTCAAAAGATAACTCAGGGCATGAAAAATCTTCATTTCCCCCCCGCCCCACAGTAGACAGGGAAACTTAGGTTGAAAGAAAATAAATAATTTTCCTGAAGCTCTTATACCCATTTTGGAGGAATACTGGTTTAACTTGGTGGCAACAGGCAAATTCTGAAAAGTTTTGACATCAGGAATTTCCAGTTGGCCTAGGTAATAATGTTTTCTGCACAACACTGATATTGAGGGTTCACAAACGTATTTACAATACCCAGAAGACAAAGCTGCCTGTGGAATTACAATTCAATATCAATATGTACAACTGATTTACTGTTTAAGGAAAATTGTTGCAATCTTTCCTTAAGCAAGTTGTAAGTCCCCCAGACATAGAAAGTGTTGACTCATATTCAGTGGCTTCATGTAAACAATTGGCTTGCCATCTGACAATTCTAGCCTTCAAAAGGAAGGCCCTGGAATGCAAAGACTGGTTAAGGAAAACCTCTAGACTGGAGATGCCCCATGGAGACTCCCCAGCTATTAAGCTATTACTTTTAATGGCAAAATCTGCAATTACTTTTACACCAACCTAATAATAAGGCTTGGTCTGACTTTATGGAGTCCCGGATCATTTCAATTTGGTGATATTCAGACTTTCTTAAGTTCTATGCCTTAAGCACTTTTTTTGAGCAAGCAGATAGACACCTTAATACCAATTCAATACCCAGAAATACTCAGGTAGAAGCTTCTTTAAAGACTTGCTCTACTTTCTCTATCCATCACCATCTTTTTGTAAGTAGAAATAATCCTGGAGTTCCACAAATTTGACCTTTACACATCACTGTGCACAACCCAGCGTCTGCCGTCCTCTCCACCCAATCGAGTACCACTGTGCCCTTTGATTATTCCACTCCAAACACAGTGACCTTTTTGTTCCTAAAATAAGTCAGGTTCTTTCCCATCTGAGATCCTTTCTATCTGCTTTTCTTTCCATCTGGAATACTCTCACCTCATGGCTCTCAGAATGGCAGTTAATGCTCAGTGTTTCAATGTTCATGTCTCAGTTCAAATGTCCCCATTTCTTACAGAAGTCTTCCCTGTGTAAGCACCCCTTGCCTTCCCATCTGTGACAGTCAGTTGTATGTGTCAGCATGGCTACGCTATAGTCTCCAGTTATTCAATGGAGCACTAGTCTAGGTGCTGCTGGGATGGTACTTTGCAAGGTCTTAAAAATAATTGAGGTTTCTCTGAGAAAAAGGAAATTCTGTCTTTCAACAACAGGTTCAGTTGGCCTCAAGATTTCCTAGCCAGCCACTATAACTGCTCAAGACAATTCTCTGCAATAAATCTCTCACTATATTCTACTGTTTATTTTTCCTCTGGTGGATCCCTGTGTGATACAGCATTCCAGTCACTCCATTTATTTTCTTAGTGCTTGGATTGCCTGAGTTAGCTAGTAAAAATACGGCACTGCAGCTAGGGTGCAATACTTGGGATGTATATATACTAAAAAAATTTGACGTTTATTTGAAATTCAGATTTAACTAGACAGCCTGTATTTCAGGGGATCCCAACTCCCAGTTAGGAACTGGGCCACACAGGAGGAAGTGAGCAGCGGGTGAGAGAGTGAAGCTTCATCTGCATTCACAGCCACTCCCCATCACTCACATTGCCGCCTGAGCTGCACCTCCTGTCAGATCAGCGTGGCATTAGATTCTCACAGGAGCGCGAACCCTACTGTGAACGGTGCACGTGAGGAATCTAGGTTGTTGGCTCCTTATGAGAATCTAATGCCTGATGATCTGTCACTGTCTCCTATAACCCCCAGATGGGACTGTCTAGTTGCAGGAAAACAAGCTCAGAGCTTCCACTGATTTTACATTACGGTGAGTTGTAGAATTATTTCATTATATATTATAATGTAATAATAATATAAATAAAGTGCACAATGAATGTAATGCTCTTGAATCATCCCAAAACCATCTGCCTATGCTTGGTCTGTGGAAAAATTGTCTTCCACAAAACTGCTACCTAGTGCCAAAAATGTTGAGGACTGCTGCTGTATTTGATCTGGTGACCCTACTTGGTATTTATCACAATTTTAACTTATCTTATGAAGATGATGATTTTTTTTTGAGACAGAGTCTCATTCTGCTTCCCAGGCTGAAGTGCAGTGGCGTGATCTCGGCTTACTGCAACCTCTGCCTCCTGGGTTCAAACAATTCTCATGCCTCAGCCTCCCAAGTAGCTGGGATTACAGGTATGCACCAGTACACTGGCTAATTTTTTGTATTTTTGGTAGAGGATGGGGTTTCACCACACTGGCCAGGCTGGTCTCAAACTCCTGGCCTCAAGTGATCCACCCTTCTCAGCCTCCCAAAGTACTGGGATTACAGGTGTGACTCAACATGCCCAGCCTGCATTTACCTTATTTCTTGATATGCTTACTTATGTATTGTCCATCTTCCCATCTAGTCTGGAGGTTCCATGAGGATGGGGACCTTATATGTCAATTTCATGACTATATCCCCTTTCCTGAAACAGTGCCTGGAAAAGCACAGGTCTTTAGTATATATTTACTAAGTGAATTAATAAACGAATACATTATGCCACCTGTACAGTTATGCTTTCTGCCTTCAGAGCTCTGAATCACCCTTCTCATGTAGAAATTTGGTTTCTGTTTTTCAACAGTTGAATTGGTGGTTCAAAGAATGGCATCCAAGTGTGTGGTCTGTTGGCTAAGAGTTTCATTTTTCACATTGCTGTTATTGTCTGTCCAATAGTGTGTTGGTTTGTGTGATTATCTGACTATTTTAGGAGCTCGTTGCTCTTACTTTATAAAAATGAACAGAAAATGGAAAAGCAAAAGTGCTGATAGTGGTGATAAGATTCTTGTCTTATAAACTTAGTATAACCACACCACAATATAAATCACAAGACAAGTCAAGTGCAGCAAATCTTCAGCCCTGATCAGAAGCACATAGAACTCAGGCTGCCTGGCTGTCGAATCATGCCAGGAGAAAAAGGAGCAATAATAAGAACACGTACGAAGTCCTAAGGCTCTGTCGCTGAGGACTGGTTAGAGTTGAATTAGGAATTTTTTTCTTTTAGCATCTGGAAGCAGAAATTGCTTTTAACAAGTGAATCTATTGTTTGATCTGCTGCATCGGCTTTTTGTTCTACCTGCAATTTAAGTCTCAACTCAAGTGTCACCCCTTCCCTGAAGACTTTCCTGTTCCTTTTCCCCAAGCCCCACCCCCAAGAACCATTTTTTTTTTTTTTTTTTGGTTCTCTTCCCTGTGCTCCCAGGAGTGTGTTGTTTGAAACCACTTTAAGTATGTTTTCACTCTCCTTTTAATTTTAATCACCTACTATAATTGTCTCCTCCTCTAAATAGCAAATTCCTTAAAAATAGGAAATTCTTTATACCCTCTTCCTGCAAAGATCCCAAACTCCTTTCTTGGGAGCTCAATACTAGCATGGAAGTTAATGTGGACTTGATATTAAAAGGCCAGGTTTGGAACCTAGTTCTGCCCTTTGAAAACTGTGTGTCCTTTGATATATAATTGCATTCCTCTCCAAGGCTTAGTTTCCTCAGCTGTCAAATGGGAACACAACTATTTACTGAGAGGCTTATATGGGTTACTATTGGGGAACAATTGTGGGAACCATAAAATGCCAGCTCTGTAGAAGGTCTTAATGATGTCAGTCTAAGCAGAAACAATGATCAATACTGTTGGTTGAATGAATGTCTTTGTTAGCTCGAAATCTCAAGAGTTGAAAAAGAATATCAAGAATTCTGTATATAAGAATAGTTTTCATATAGGCAAGAATGTCTCTGGATTCTGATGGAATAGGCCCCTCCACTCTACTTTCATTCACCTTCTACCAAGTGGGATTGAATATATCTGCTCCTGAACAAATTTTGCCCCAACCTGCTCCAATGCCTTAAGTCTTCACCGTTACTCATGTAGGCTGACACATTCTGTTCATGGTCTCTGGGCTGAAATCAGTGGGCCTCCAGACAGGCTTAGTAGGTAAAGTTGGAGTAAAGAAAAAGCAATGCATTTGGGGCCTGGTGGAAAGCGTTCTATAGCTCTGCCATATACCACCTGCTTGATCCCCCACCCTAACACTATAATTCAACCTTTCTTAACTTCAGTTTTCTCATCTAGGAGTCATACATGATAAGCACGTCCTCCCTCATAAGATTATTAAGGCACAGTTTCTCAACCTTAGCACTATCAACATTCTGGTCAGATAATTCTCTCTCTCTCTCTCTCTCTCTCTCTCTCTCTCTGTGTGTGTGTGTGTATGTGTGTGTGTGTGTGTGTGTGTGTGTGTGTGTCTGTCTGTCTGTCTGTCTGTGTGTGTAGGGGGCATATCCTGTGCATTGCAAGATGTTTATCAGCATCTCTATTCTCCAGCTATTAGATGCCAGTAGAACCTTCTACCAGTTGTGACAACCAAAAACACCTCCAAATATTCCCTGGGAAACAAAATAACAAAACTGCCCATAGTCAGAAAACACCACAGTAAG
The DNA here is from genome assembly GCF_048565385.1 of Saimiri boliviensis. NCBI lineage: Eukaryota > Metazoa > Chordata > Mammalia > Primates > Cebidae > Saimiri > Saimiri boliviensis. The sequence continues at coordinate 62,158,644 of NC_133456.1, forward strand.
GACTAAACTCAATAATTCCTGTGTGAGCTTTTGTAAAACTGAGAGGCCAATGCAAGTGTTAGTTTTAATTATTTGGCTCTAATTTCAGAGAAAATGAAATTTCCCTCTTCTGTGATTCCTTAGCACTTAAAACATAATAACAGCTAGCAATAATTGAATACTTGTTATGCGGTGGGCTCTGGTATTGTCTTATTTTGCACATAAGAAAACTAAGCCTCTGAGTGGTATGCCCAAGATTACAGGAATAAGCAGTCAAGGCAAAATTTGAACCCACAATGTATGTCCAATGAGTCTAAAACCATGCTCTCAACCTGTATCAGTTATTTATTGCTGCATAACAAATTATCACATCTTAGTAGCTTAAAGCAGTATACATTTGTTTTCTCACTGTATCTGTAGGTGAGGAATCTTGGCACAGCTTAGGAGGTCCTCTGAATAACTACAACCCAAGGTTTTGGCCAGGACTGAGGTCTCATTTGAATGCTTGACTGGGGAAAGAACTACTTGCCAGTTCACATGGCTGTTGGCAGGAGCTAGCTCTTTTTAGGTTGTCAGAGATTCAGGTCCCTACTTGCTGTCAGCTGGAGGTCACCCTCAGTTCCTTGCCAGATAAGCCTCACTGTAGAATAGCTCACAACATGGCAATTTGCTTCATCAAATTTAGCAAAGGAGAGAGCCTATTAGCAATATGGGACATTGCAATTTTATGTAACATAATCATGGAAGTGACAGCTTATCACCTGTGCTATATTCTATTGGTTGGAAGCAAGTTTCTTGGCCAACCTACCATCACAGAGTGGGATCACAAGGGTGTACATACCAGGCGGAGAGGATCCTTGAGGCCAGCTAAGGGTCAGCCCACCACTCCATGCTGTCCTGCTTCCTGCTTAGCCCACTGATTACAAATGTGAAACTTGCTTCACCTACGAGTCCAAGTGCTGTTTTTAGGGCTTTGTTTTTGCTTTGTATATTGCCTCCATCTTCTCAGGCTGCAATAACCAAATACCATAGACTGAATAGCTTAAACAACAGACAATTCTTTCTCACATTTCTGGAGATTGGGAGATCCAGGATCAAGATGCCTACTGATTAATTTTTCTGGTGAGAGCTGTCTTCCTGGCTTGCAGATAGACACCTTCTTGCTATGTCTTCAGACAGCAGAGACAGAGAGAGAGAGAGAGACAGAGAGAGACAGAGAGATCTCACCCTTCCTCCTCTTATAAAGCCATGAATCCTGTTACGAGGGTTCTGCCCTCATGACATCATCTATATCTAATTATCTCCGAAAAGCCCCATCCCAAAGTGCCAAAGAGAAAAATGTTGATTCTTCTAGAATAGGCTCTATATATACATACATATAGATACATACACACACACACATACACATATATATACACACACGTGTATATACACGAATATAAATACATACACACACACACACACATATTTGAGACAGGGTTTTGCTCTGTCACCCAAGCTGGAATGCAGTGGCATGATCACTGCTCACTGCAACCTCAACCTTCCTGGCTCAGGTAACCCTTCCCACTTCAGCCTCCTAAGTAGCTGGGACGATATGTGCCACCATGCCTAGCTAGTTTTTATATTTTTTGTAGAGATGGGATTTTTGCCATGTTGCCGAGGCTGGTCTCAAACTTTTGAGCTCAAGTGATCTATTTACCTTAGCCTCTAAAACTGCTGGGATTGTGGCCGGGTGCAGTGGCTCAAGCCTGTAATCCCAGCACTTTGGGAGGCCGAGGCGGGTGGATCACGAGGCCAAGAGATTGAGACCATCCTGGTCAACATGGTGAAACCCCGTCTCTACTAAAAATACAAAAAAAATAGCTGGGCATGGTGGTGTGTGCCTGTAATCCCAGCTACTCAGGAGGCTGAGGCAGGAGAATTGCCTGAACCCAGGAGGCGGAGGTTGTGGTAAGCTGAGATCGCGCCATTGCACTCCAGCCTGGGTAACAAGAGCGAAACTCCGTCTCAAAAAAAAAAAAAAAGTGCTGGGATTACAAAGTGTGAGCCACCTTGCCCAGCCTGGAATAAACATCTTTTTTATACACCTTTCTTGAAACCTAAACCAAGGCTTGGTACTTGGTAGGTCTCAGAAACTGTAGGCTGAGTGAATGAAAAACACATGCATAGGAGTAGAGAAAAAGTTCCAAGAGATGAGGACCCACGACTGGTAAACATTAATGGGGATTGGGGAGGCACTCTGAAATAAGGAAAATGGAAGTCTGCCTGAGTAGAGCAATATGACAGAAACACAGGCCTTGAAGTTCAATAAACTAGACTGTTGAATCAATCTCTGCAAGCAGCATTTTCTCTCTTGCAAGTGGGAATATTATTGATACCTGCCCAAAGCGTTGTTGTGAGGACTAGAGAAGGTAATGTATAAAAGCCCCTATCATAGTTTACGTTTAGATCAGTGGTTGGCAAGAGCTATACTAGTCTCCTTTGCTGCTATAACAAATGACCACCTAGTGGGCTTAAAACAATGTGAATTTATTATTCTATAGTGCTTGAATCAAAATATTGGGCTAAAATAAAGGCATCAGCCTGAATTCCTTCAGGACGCTCTAGGGGAAAATCTTCTCCCTTGCCTTGTCCAGCTTCTAGAGACTGCCTGCATTCCTTGGCTTGTGGACCCTTCTTTCAGCTTCATAGCCAGAAGTGTGTCATCTTCTCTTTTTTCTGACCTCAGCTCCCATCCTTAAATATTTCTCTTTGATTCTGAAGCTCCTGCTTATCTCTCATGAAGACTCTTCTGATTACATTGGGCCCACCAGGAAAATCTCCCCATCTCAGGATCCTTAACATAATCACATTTGCAGAATTCGTTTTACAGTGCAAAGTAATATATTCACAGGTGCTAGGGATTAGGATATGGACATATTTGGAGGGCCGTTATTATTATTATATTTAATTTAAAAAGAGACAGTGTCTCACTATGTTTACTAGGCTGGTCTTGAATTCCTGGGATCAAGTGATCCTCTTGCCTTAGCCTCCCAAGTGTTGGGATTATAGGTGTGAGCCACCATACTGTCCTGGTGGTTCATTCATTCAACCTGCAGGCCATTATTCAACTTGCAACAATCATCTGTCTCCAAAGTTGTATGCCTATCTCAACTGCATTGACCCCATTCTTCAAAATTCTCAACCCATTACAGCAATGAACCCCAATCTAAAATCTCATCTGAGTCTTATCAGATCAAAAGCTTTATTTCTCATCATATAAATCATCTACTTTAGGCATGGGTGAAGCTCTGGGTACAGTCTAGCATGTGGCACAATTTCTCTCTATCTGTGGACCTGTAAAGCTAGCAAACAAATTATCTGCTCCCCAAATACAAAATGAAACACACTCTGCCAGGGTAACAGTTAAAGACATTCCCATTCAAAATGGGAGAAGAATGAAAGAAAAAAGGAGTCCCTAGTTCCAAACGTTTTCTAAATCCAACCAGAAAAACTCCATTAGGTTTCAGGGCATAGCTCTAGGCTCTGCCTTCTGAGCCTACAAGGTCTGCACTCAAAGTCATCTTTCCTTTTTCATAAAGGGTAATCCTCGTTTGCAGCTGCAGTTTCATCAGCCTGTTTCCTGTCTACAGAATTTTGGGAATCTGACAGCCCCAAATTCTTTCATTTTGTTCTCTTTGTCCCGTTCAGTTCAAGCTGGCAGTGTTTTGGGGGACATAACATTCTTAAAAGCCTTGTGAGTTTCCTGTGTATGTCACATGGACTCACTCCATTTGACCACCAGGCCAAATTAAGCCTATTGCCTCTTTTTGTAAATGAAATTTTGTTGCAACACACACACACACACACACACACACACACACCTACCTGGTTCATTTACACATGGTTGATGGCTATTTACATGATATAACAGAGTGAAGTGGTTGCAACAGACAGTGTGGCTCACAAGCTGAGACTATTTACTGTCTAGCCCTTTGTAGAAAATGTTTGCTGATGACTGGCCCTGCGCCAAAACCCAAATAAGTAGTAGTCATTAAACAAAATGACAGGCTTGGGTGGGTTGCAAAAGTGGGGCCACTTGGAAGTAGTGAATATTTCAGACATCATGTGGGAGGTGTGAGGAGAAAAGTGAGAAGAGGTGAGGGATGAAGGAAGAGGAAGTGAGAAGCCATAGACTTCAAAAGTAAACTTGATCTTCTTGGCAAGTTGTCTTGGAAGCCCAGGGCCAGGGTCATTAAGCAGCAAGATTACCATGAAGGAAAACAGTGAACCAAAAGAAAGTAGGGGAAGAAATTCAAACTGGGCTAAATTGTGACAGAAAAGAAAAATCACACCTAGAGCAGTACACTAGTCCCTTAGTACACAAGACCCACACTGCCTCCTCCTCATCCTCCCTCTGAAAAGAAACTCGCTATGCACACCTGTGGGACAGCATTTGCTTGATTCTATGTGCCAGCGTCAGCTTCCCAAGAAGTCTTCTCCCCTTCACTTTTGCTCAGTGGAAATGAGAACACACCGAGGGTGACGTTTGTGTGTGGGTTTTGGCGCTTTCACAAAAAGACAGCTTGATTAGCCTTATTTAAAATATAACTCCTTCAATCCCTGTGCATTAATGGGTTTCAGGGACTGTGCCTGTCACCAGCCCCTGCTCGCCTGGTTACTGGCTTGAGGTGTTGTTTGGTCTAAACAAAGCAGGACAAATAAAAAGCAAAGACCCATGCGGGGCTCTAGACATTCATAGAAACTGATTTTTCCCTTAAAAACAGCTCACTTTGGGAGTTGTAAATAGGAAGAAATGAGCCATTTAAGAGAGTCTTTGAGACTACTGCCTATTGGAATGGAACCAGTTTGGGGTTTGGGTGGAGGTAGCATGTCAAATTTGCGGTTACTCCTTAAACACACACAAACTGTTTCAATATCAGATTTGAATACGCTGTAACTGCCCCCCCACCCCCGCCCAGTCATCTTTTCCCCCACAAACAGCTAAGCCAAGAACCCCAGGACAATTTGCTCTCTGTGCTGATAGACTATCTAGGGTTTCTAAAGCAGCCAATGCATTCTATTTCAGGAAATCAGACCAAATAAAAATCATTCCAATTAAAAAGTGGCACTGGGCAAGTGGAACAGCAAGTGCCCACCTCGCACAAAACAGACCAACCACAAAGTGCAGCCTTTCATATATGTTGTTGATGGCAGAGTCACTGCCTTAGAGCCTCGAGTTTATTCAGTGGGATAAAAGTTGCCTGGTAAATTGGGCTGAGAGGATTTTTTTTTCCCAGATGGCCATCACAAGGCATTTTGATGTACTTATCATTTACAACAGCCCAGAGGACTAGAGGAATCTAAAAGTGATTTTGATTTCAAATACTACGGAACCCAGTTATTATATGGCTTATTAATGCTGAGCTTCAAATAACCGTTAGATATATTCTGAGACACACACATGCATACCCTCTGTACGGGCTTGTAATATGAGGTCTATGATGGTGCTGTATCATTTAAGGAGTTAGGTTCTAAATTTTTACAAAGATGAAAATTGTGTACAGTTAAAATTGCATAGGGAAAATCCTTTCAAATGCCCACTAGCACAGCGAGGTGCATGCACAGTGGGGTAGGAAGCAAACCTGACTACTTTAGCTCTCACGTACCCCTTGTGGGTGAGGATGGGCAGAACCAATACGCCGTCAGTCCTATTTCTCACTCTTCTTGCTGAGGGCATGGAAACATGAATTTGCTTTAGCCAACTGCATAGGTTATATAACTTCACCTTGATCAGCTCACCCCCAGGAGGGTTAGTCCTCTCTACAAATACAAAAGCCACTTGCTTCTTTTGTAGGAAAAGTTCCTCATTACCTGGTAACGAAGACCCTCCATTGTCTCATCCACTAAAAACACTCCCAGCGTCTTCCATCCCTTTTCCTTCCTCTTTCTCTCCTAAAAGACAGACTTTGGCTTTTGAAAATTGGTTAAGCCTTCTCTCCCTCTCTCTTTTCTCTCTTTCTCATTAGCATTTCCAAGTGTAATGTTCAAAGCTTCCATTGGGGACAATGCCCTGAAATTTCAGACTGCTCCAAAGGACTACTTCCCACGCTGATGTAGGCACTTGAGTGTGGAATTAGCAATTTCCCAGCACAACCTGAATTCTAGAAGTAGACGTTACAAGTGGATTGATGAACTTTATTATTCAGACCCTTTTAGTTAAGAGTGCCAGAAGCCAACTCAAAGTTTAAGTAAAATGGGGAAGTTTTTTTTTTTTTTTTTTTTGACTCATGTAAGTGAAAATTTGCATGTCATATTAGCTTTGGGATTCTAGTGAATCAAATGACAAGGATATCTTTTTCCTCCTCCTTCCTTCCTGTTTTCCACTGTCCCTTCCTCCGTCCCCATCTCTTCTTCCTTCTTTTCCCCCTTTCTCCCTCCCCTGCCCAGTCTCAGCTTCTCTTTTCTCTGAGGGTTGGGCTGATTCCCTCTTACAAGAGGACTCCATTTACTTATGGGGTTGGGTGAACTGCATGCTTCACTCACATCATCACATCTTAGGGCCATCTGAGGAAAGAGTGATTTCTCTCTTCTGACATCCATATATGTGTCAACAGAAAGAGTCAACCTCTGTAAAATATTTCAAGAGATTTATTCTGAGCCAAACATGAGTGACCAATGGCCTGTGACGCAACCCTCAGGAGATCCTGAGAACATGTGCCCAAGGTGGTTGAGCTACAACTTGCTTTTCTACATTTTAGGGAGACATAAGGCATCAATCAATACATGTAAGATATATATAGGTTTGGTGTGGAATGGGACAACGACTGGAAGTCCAGGGCTCACAGGTCTTAGGCAGATTCAGAGAAGGTCTGATTGGCAATTGGTTGAAAGACTTATTATCTAAAGACCTGGAATCAACAGAAAGGAATGTCTGGGTTGTGATAAGGCATCATAGATACCAAGGTTTTATCATGTAGATGAAGCCTCCAGGTAGCAGGCTGCAGAGAGAATAGATCGTAAGTGTTTCTTATCAGACTTAAAAACATCTGTTCTATCAGCCTTAAGGTTGAGTTGATGTTAATGCTGGTCAGCTATGGCTGAATTCCAAAAGGGGAGGAGAGTAGATGAAGCATGTCTGATTCCCTCTTCCCATCACACCTGAACTACTTTTTCAGGTTAACTTTGGAATGCTTTGGGCAAGAGGAGGGGTCCATTAAGATGGTTGGGGACTTAGAATTTTACTTTTCATTTGCAGATGAATCCCAGACAAGGATTCTGATAGGCTGGTCCGGTCACAAGCCTCCTTAGCCCAGTCACAGGGGCTAACGGGATGGGACACTAGGATTGGCTGGAAATTGACCCCTTGTCCCTCCTTGTGGCTTAAGGGAAGACGGAGGAATTAAGCAGCCTGATGGACACCATATAGCAGTATGTAGTATGCTAGGCATGGTGGCTCATGCCCGTAATCCCAAGACTTTGGGAGGCCGAGGTGAATGGATCACTTGAAGTCAGGAGTTTGAATCCAGCCTGGCCAACGAAGGCGAGACCCTGTCTCTGCTAAAAATACAAAAATTGGCCAGGTATGGTGATGCATGCCTATAATGCCAGCTACTCAGGAGGCTGAGGCAAGAGAATCACTTGAATCCCGGAGGCGGAGGTTGCAGTGAGCTGAGATCACACCACTGCACACCAGCCTGGGCAGTGGAGTGAAACTCTGTCTCAAAAAGAAAAAAAAAAAAAAAAGTATGCAGTGACAAGCATTTTCCCAAAGAAAGATGAGGGGAGAGTGCAGGTACAAATATAGAGAAGAAATGAGCACTGAGTGGAAGAAACCACAAATGTTCACCTCAGGGTGCTAAGAAAAATCAGATAAAAAACAGACCATCTCACTCCTACCATCATACATTTAACCAAACATCCTGACGGACCTGTAGCTAGAGCTGACCTTACCAGCATTGTGTACGACATTACCTTGCAACTAGTATTAGTCGTCTTTGCAACTGACCCCAAGTAGTCATCTCTGAGCAGAGATCCACAACTTGGAGAAGGCATGAAAACGATGTTTTCTGATTTGAAAATCTGCTCACTTTGTAAGTCAGGATTTTGCAAGTTTTCTAATTATAGTGGTTTACCCTTAAAGCAAAGCAAAATCAAAAAAAAAACCAATGCCATAATAGCATGCCATGCTTAAAGCAATTACTTCTGGCAGCTCCAGGCACCACCTCCGTTCTCTGTCATCCATCATATTGTGGACTGACTATCCGCGGAGCAAGCATTCTGCTACCATCCCAGATCATAGGTCATGCTAATTTGTTTCTTCTCTCTCTCTTTCTTCCTCCTTCTTTTAAAATCTGGTCCCTAGACCAGCAGCATCTCCTGGGAACTTACTTGAAATGCAAATTCTTGAACCCCATCCCAGACCTGCAGAATCTGAAAAAGAAAGTAGGGGTGGCAGCAATCTATGTTTTCACAAGCCCTCCAAGTGATCCTGAGGTCCCCTCACATTTGCTGAATCCTGCCTTATATAATGCCCTATTGTCACACTGCCCTCAGAGCTATGCACACATACGCTTCCTCTTTTTGTTTCCTGCTCACAAACCCACCATGGTCCAGATAATAAATTACACACTCAGTTTAGCCATTCAGAGACCTTGGCAATCTAATTTTCCTAACTTATTGCTTATTAATGTATTCATTGTTATGAATCTTATTTATTTATTGAGCATTTAGAATGAGCCAAGCACTATTCAAGGTCCCTAATATACCTGTGTGTTAGCCAGCTCAGGCTGCCATAACAAAGTACCATAGCCTGGGTGGTTTAAACAACAGGCATTTATTTTCTCACTCAGAGTTCTGGAGGCTGGAAGTCTAATATCAAGGTGCTGGCTGATTCTGTTTCTGGTGAAGGCCCTCTTTCTGGCTTGCAAACAGCTGCCTTCTTGTGGTATCCCTGTATGGTAGAGACAGAGAACTCTCTCGCTCTCTTTTCTCATCTTCTTATAAAGCCACCAATCCTATCATGGGGGCTCCTCTCCCATGACCTCATCTAGCCATAATTACTTCCCGAGAGTCTTATCTCTAAATTCGTCACACTGGAGGTTAAGGCTTCAACATACGTATTTGGGGGAGTTTCTTTTTGACTCATGCAAGTGAAAATTTGCATGTAGCATTACCCTTGGGATTCTAGTGAATTGAATGGCAAGGATCTCTTTTCCATCCACCTCCCTTCCTCTTTTCCAGGGTCCCTTCCTCCCTGTCCATCATCCATCATGGTGCGGATGGATGACAACTGCTCCTTCTCTGCAGATGCCCCTAGCGGGTATGCAGTTCAGACCACAGTACGTTGATTTATGCAAATCTTCCAACAAGATGTGAGATAAGAATCATCGAGCCCATTGGCTGTTGAGAAAACTGAGGTTTAGAGATGCTCGGGAGGCTGCCTAAGACCAAAGTTAGTCAGGGGTGGTGCCAGAGTCCAGTCCTGCAGAGGCGTTCTTCCTCCTGCACGGCGTTACTCCCATGGCCCATTCTCTCCATCATCCATGGGTGCCCAGGTGTCCAGACATGCCCCTGCCTTCCCTCCCGGAAGCCCTGCTCAAACCACCCCCGAATCTGGACCTCCTCTTTTGGCTCCTTTGTCTAAATGCACTGAGCTCCAGAAAACAAATCCATCTTCACCGGCTTCCCTGATGAGAATAATTTTCTTTTTCTTTTCTTTCTTTCCTTCTTTTCCCCTTTTTGCAGCAAGTTTTGCATTCCTTTTTTTTCTAACATTATTCTCAGGGCGCCTCTGCCCCTCCAAATTCTCTCTGCTCACCCCGAACAGTGCACACCTCTCTACGTTCCTTGCTAACTTCACTTCCAATAGCTTAAGGGAGATCTCTATGGAGTATTATTGATAACAGTGATTATTAGCATTTCTAAATATTTTTAAGATGTCCACCACATTCTAGCTACTACAGGGCTCTGCAGACACCCCAAGTCTTGTTTGGAAAGAGCTGATGACCCAGAGTCAGCAGACTGAAACTCAAAGCAAAAGGTTTATTTGGCCAACAGTTTTCAAATCCTTTCTCTCTCTTTCCTAATTTTCTTTCTTTTCTTTTTTTTTTTTTTTTGTCTGTTTTTGTTTTGTTTGTTTGTTTGTTCTAGGGATAGCAAAATCAAATGAAGCAATGATGGAAAAAGGTAAGTTGGAAGGAATAATGAGTGGTGCCCTCAACCGCTGTAATCAGTTCTGATGTCAGCATGACAACAGAGTAGTATATAAAGCAGAGGTTGGCAAACTACAGCAAGGATCACAATGACCTGGAGGGCTTGTGAAAGCACGACTGCTCCTGTACCCACTCCTCCTTTCAGATTGATGAGAACCAGATGAGGCCCAAGAATATGCATTTCTAATAAGTTTCGGGGTGATATCAATGCTTCTGGTCCAGGGACACTTTGAGAACTACTGATCTAAAAGGCGTCCTTACTGTTGTTGAAGATTTACAGGTAGATGAGCATATATATCACTGAAATGCTTTGGCTATGGTATGAGTAAACCCACCTGAATGTAGTTTAGGCAGTAAGGCATCAAAAGAAGTCTAGAGGATGGGGTTTCACCACGTTGGCCAGGCTGGTCTTGAACTCCTGACCTCAAGTGTTCCACCCGCCTCAGCCTCCCAAAGTGCTGGGATTACAGGCGTGAGCCATGGTGCCCACCCATATGTCTTTTTATTCAGGAGGAACGACCTCCTAGAGGTGCCCAGAGGATATCCCATTAAATCCTATTGGCTACAATAGTCACATACCCACAATTGCTGGCAAGGGTAATGGAATTACCATTTTCTGGTGAGTCCAACTGATATTCTTCTGGGGCTGGGGAGGATTCCTGTTCCCTGGTACATGAGATGGTCAGCTATTGAAATTTAGCCAGCTAAAAGAAGGTGGGAAAGGTCCTTAGGGGAGGCAATTGACTGTGTCAGCCACATTCACCTACTCCTTCCTCTGCAGATGCCACGAGGGGAGAAAACAGACACCATGGGGTGATGGGAAGAAAGTATGGGTGAGGGTTTCCTGGCACACGGCATTGAAGGATGTCTGCAGTGGACATCTGCACTTTTCCTACCCTGCATCCGCCCCCTCCTTTCTCCTAACAGCATGCAATTTTCCTGTGGGGAACCACTCCACCCTCATTTGGGTGGTCTTGGTGGGTCAAGCAAGGGGTACTGACTTCACCTGGCCTTTCCCATCACCCAAGCTTGGCCAATCTGAGTTTCTTTCCTGGGGATTTCAACCTTGAACAAAGCACCACAAGAACAGAAAACATCTGGGGTGTTCTCCCCTCTCCGGAAACAGGAAATAAGCATTCCCCACTTAGAATAATCCTCTTCCTCCTCCTCCTCCTCTCCCTCCCCTTCCCCCTCCCCCCCTCCCCTTCCCCCTCCCCCCCTCTCTCTCCCTCCCCTCCTTCTCCTACCCCACTCCTTTTAGCTAGCACGTGCAGGTGCTCCGTGGGATACTTTACATGCACGGTCTCAGCTAATCCTGGCAACAGTCTTACGGGTGACTACCATTACCTCCATTTTATACATGAAAAACTGAAGCTTCAAGAACTTAAAGGATCACAGAGCTGGTAGATCTTAGATTTGAATGTATAACTATCAGATTACGAAGCCCTGTTTTTCTTGTTCTAGAATATCAGGAGAAAACAGGCCCTTCCCAGGCAGCACTGTAAAATGGCTGAAGGTCTTTTTTCTTCTCTGTCCATATATCTGGGAGTCTTAGTGCCTACACTGCTGTCTGATCTAGGCTTGCTTCACAATCCTCCCAGATAGCTGGCAGTAAGATGCAAATGACACCCATAGGGACCCTCACAGACAGCTGCTTGGAGATAGTCTGCATATAATATGGATAGAAAAAGCCCTGCTGATAGGATTTGAACCGCCGGATCTGGCAATACCTGAAGTCCAGACTCCCAAACTTCATTTTTGCTTGTCAGTTTGAATTGGATCATATTGCTTACAACTGAAAAAGTTTGAGCCAAGTGTTTCTTAATCATTTTTTAAAATGATACCCCCAAGATTTTTTAGACAATTTTTTTCTTCATTGTCTGCGCTCCTCACCATGAAATTTTAGCACCACAGATATACTCTATATCTGTTTATGTAGTATGTATGTCTTTGCTCATATATAAAAAGAGTAATTTTTTTTCATTCCTTCCAAGAATGAATGTTTTGCCTGGTTGGGATGGTATTACCCCTGCTGAGATTGCATGGCCTTGACTAATCAAGTCGGCCCTCAATGATCTCCATGGTATTCATGATCTCCTGGTATTCCTGCCTTCCCATATTTAATCGGGGCTAGCCTGTGTTGATGGTATGCCATGGTGGCAGTAATGATTTGTGACTTTCAAAGCTAAGTCATGAAGGCTTTGTAGCTTCTGCCTTGCTCTCTGCTTGGATGGTTCAGCCTGGGGGAAGCCAACGAGCATGCCATCAGGACACTCAAGCAGCCTCTAAAGGGGAACTGAGACCTCCTGCCGAGGGCCAGCCCCATGCTGCCAGTTGTGTGAGTGGGCCACCTTGAAAGTGGATCCTCCAGCCCCAGTTAAGCCTTCAGATGACTGCAACCTGCAACTTCAGATGACCTCCCAGCCAAGCTGCTGCACGGGAACTGTGGTATGTAATAAATGATTTTTGTTTTAAGCCACTAGGCTTTGTCATGATTTGTTATACAGCAAGTAACTATTAGGTTGGTGTAAGCTCTCTTCTCCATCGGAGAGAAATATATATATATATCTGGAATTGCTGGGCACTGCAGCTCATGCCTGTAATCCAAGCACTATGGGAGGCCAGGAAAGGAGGATTGCTTAAGTCCAGGAGTTCGAGACCAGCCTGGGCAGCATACTGAGACCCTGTCTCTACCAAAAGAAAGAAAGAAAGACAGAAAGACAGAAAGGGAGAGAGAAGAGAAGGCAGGCAGGCAGGCAAAGAAAATAGTACATATGGAATATACAAGTGAAGGCAGTAGGTGGGGAGTAGATAGTGTATAGGTATGGAATAACAACAAAAGATTTAGGAAATCTGAGAGAGTCTATCCACACTGTACAAGGTATGTTACCATAAACATTAAATAGCTTGTTTAAAAAAAGCTACTGAGAGAAATATTCCACCTCTACGTGAATTTGACAAGCCTTTGCCATTACTCTGTGGAAGGCACTGTGTGAGATACCTAATATATTAGTGTCCCAGGGCTGCTGTGACAAAGGTCCACAAACTGGGTGGCTTAAAACAACAGACACTTACTCTCTCACAGTTCTTTTCTGGAGCCTGGAAGTCTGGAATCAGGGTGCCAGCAGGGCTGTGCTCTTTCTGAGGGGTCTAGGGGAGATCTGTTCCATGCCTTTTTCTGAGCTTCTGATTTTGCCAGAGGTCCTGGGGGTCCTTGGCTCATGGGTGCATCATCACTGCAATCTCTGCCTCTGTGTTATCCCTGTGTGTCTTCACGTCCGCTGCCTTCTGTGCCCCTCTGTTTCTCTCTCTCTTCTTCTCTTGGATGAGGGCTCACCCTAACGACCTCATTTAACTTGATTACATCTGCAATGACCCCATTTCCAAATACAGTCATACTCGCAGGTATTAAGGGTTAGGACTTCAATATCCTTTGATGGGTACACATTTGAACCCTTAACTAGAGAATAGCTGAGAGAATCTGATTCATTCCTGACCTTTTAGAACACAAACCATGCTGACTAGAAATCCATGTATAGCTAGCAATAACCCACGTTGCAAGGGCAAGCAGAGTTTGGGAATGCCTCACGGGCAGAAGTGCAGTGTCACGGGCCTTCAAAGGATGCGTAGAATTTTGACAGTTGGAAGCCCTGCTGACACCCTGCTTCCAGGCTTCCAGCCTCCAGAAAGGAACTGTGAGAGAATAAATGTCCAACCCTAGAGCCCCAGTTCTCAGCTAACCCTGGTCACCTTTTTGAGTAAGGACATTGTATCTCTCAAATATCCCCTATTAAAATGAACCTCAGCCATATGGGAGCAGTGTGACATTTTTCTTCCTGTCCTTAAGGCATGTTGAAGATTTGGGGACATGTTTTATTAAAACTCCCCAACGCACTAGGTTTCGCTCTTGGTGGTGATTATCTAGTGACCACGGATGCCTAATTAAGAGTTCAGGCACACTGATCTCCTTAATTCAGGTTCTTCCAACCCCCATCTTCATTCTGCCCTTGTCTTTGAACTCTTCATGCTTTGCCTCAGTGATCTCCTTCACTCCCAGCTCTTAACATCCTCTACATTGGGATGAATTTGGAGCCATAAAGACATGGCTCCAAATCTCCATTTCATTCATTCCACCTGCTCCAAGAACTAGTGTAGCTGAGGCTGGCATGCCCCACCCAGATGCCATGGGGTCTTTTTTCTCCCATCTCCAAGCTGCTGCCTGCATTGCTGCAGCTAAAGCCTCATACCTGCAACCTTCTCCTGAGGCTTGCCCTTGAGCAATGGGACCTGCCTCACCCAGACTCCATACTCCCCACCTTCACCTGACCTCAGATACTGATAGTGTCCGCTCCAAGAATCTAGTGCAACTTTCTTAAACTAGCAATCAAGACCTCCTGCACCTGGCCACCACCTCACTGTCAAATCTTCACTCCTGCTCAGACACAGAGCAGCTCCTCAGCCCTTAAGAGTTCCTCTGCTCTCTGATCTTCCTGCCTTTGCTCGCTCTGCTCCTATTTGGAATGCCATGTGCCCCATGAAAACAGAGACGTTACAGAAGCATCCCCAGGGCTGGGCACTTCGTAGGGTTCTCAGTAAATAGTTATGAATGAACAAATAGTGGAACGGGTTGCTTCACATCTTTAACTCACAAGTAGCTGCGTGACTTTGGAAAACTCACTTAACCACTCTGGGCTTTACTGACGTCTAAAGGGATGACGAAATTTACTCTGACTTCCTCTAGAGGTGGTCACGAGGACCAGCCCCATAAGGCAACCACAAAACACCTCAAAATGCATTAAGCTTTACTATATAGAAGTATTCACTGGGTCTTAAAAACAGAAAGTTTGAAAAGATGTAAACAGCACTGAATGGTACCTGTTGCTGTGTAGCAGGGTACATTTTGTTGGTGCATTCTCTTGTTTTGAGTTTATACCCTCCCTGGCCCACGGCATTTCGGAAGGAGCACACCCAAGGGGTAGAGTGAAAGTAGGCAAATGATCTGCCGCCAACTGCTGCCTCTCGCCTACTGTCAGCTGCCCAAGTGGCTGTCTACGTGGAGAGCAGCTTTCTTTCCCAGGAAAATATACATCACTCTCTACTGCTGGTCTGGCTTGTCATTATCATATTGTTCAGCTCTAGCCACATTATACATCCTGCTGTCTGCAACCAAACCGTCTACAAGGGGGAGCCTTACCTGGCCTTCCCAGAAAACAGGCCAGGTTTTGCAGAAGGGTGGAACTCTCTACCACCACCCTTAGCCTAATGCAGAAGAAAATCAACCTAAGCCCCCGGCCTTGTCACACAACAGCTTGGCTATTATTTAGCTAACTAAATGCCCCCTTTTCATATTTGCACCTGGAGTCACAAATCAATCACAACTGCTTGCTGAGCGCTCTCCTGCCTCGTGCTTAGCGGGCAGTGATGAGACTGACAGGGAGGTGTGGGGACCCGGGCTAACCCTTTTGCATCCTGTTCTAGCACCTGAAATTGATCTTACTTCTTGCATTTCTTCTTTCCTTTCTTCCCCATTCATCTGTTCCCCACCCTATAAACTGCACTTATTTACGGCTTGAGAAGACATGGCCGTGTCCTTGATTCATTTCAAATGAGTGGAAAAATCAATGATCTAGATACATCCCCTGTGTGCCTGGTTGAATGTATCTTAATTTTGTCCCATCCAGGGAGGGTAGCACTGTCTGTCTGTATGCCTGCAGCATCCACAGGAAAAAAGACTGTGGATTACCACCACTCCAGAATGTTCTGGAGCACTGCTGTCCATAAACTTCCGGCAACGATCAGGCTATTCTCTATCTGTACTGTACAATATGGTAGCCACCAGCCAGCGACCCGTGGCATTGAGCAGCTGAAATCCATGTAGCCAGTGCAACTAAGGAGCTGAATTTTTAATTTAAATCTAAATAACCTTTGGTTAGTGGCTGTGGTAGTGGATCATGCAGTCCTGGAGCAGGGCTTTTCAAACTTGTGTGGATAGGAATTTACATGTTAAAATGCCAATTCTTAAAGAATCCACACAAGTTTGAAAAGCCCTGCTCCAGACCTGCATGGTCCAGCACCGTAGCCACTAACCACATGAGGTTATGTAAAAAGGAACAAGATCACATCCTTCGCAGGAACATGGATGAGGCTGGAAGCCATCATCCTCAGCAAACTAACACAGGAACAGAAAACCAAACACCGCATGTCCTCACTCATAAGTGGGAGTTCAACATTGAGAACACATGGCCACAGAGAGGGGAACAGCACATACCTGGGCCTGTTGAGGGGTTGGGGGTGGGGGTGAGGGAAGGGAACTTAGAGGATGGGTCAATGTTTGCAGCAAACCACCACGATACATGTAACCTATATAATAAAAATGGACATTCTGCACACGTACCCCGTTTTTAGAAGAAATAAAATAAAAATTAAGTAAAATGTAGATTCTGAATCAGTAGGTCTGGGAAAGGGCCTGAGATTCTGCATTTTTAAGAAGCTTCTCAAGGATGTTGATGCCACTGATCCCTGCTCCAGCCTTTGAGTAGCTGTGGACTGGACTGTTGATTCTCAAACTTGATGCCAGGGAGCTTTAAAAAAAATACTGATGCCTGGGTCCCACCCAAGAGACCCTGGGTGGTGAGGGTGCAGCCTGGGCATCTGGATATTTTTAAAGTCCCAAGGGGATTCTATTCAGCAGCCTTGGCCACTCACATGGCATTGCAAATGACCTAATTAATGTTCTTTAAAATAACCTGTCATCGCAGAGAACAGAGCACTAGCTTTACACTCATCTCTGAAGGGATCTTACTGGTTCATGGCCAAATCTTCAGGGAATTGAGACTGATTTTGCCCATCCTGACTAGAAAGGAAGCAAGCTTTTTAAGGTCAATATCATCAGAGCATGTGCAGCTCTGGAGATGGGGTGGGGTTGGGTGAGGAGTACGGAGTTGGGAGGTCTGTAAGAACCATCCCGGCAGATATCCAGCCTGTATATACTGGCTCTATCCTAGTCCCAACCTGGGATTCTATGTCCCTACAAAGCCCTACCTGTGCCGACCCTTCCTCCTCCTATTGGAGACTGAAAGCCATATGGATTTCAGAACTTAGGTTTCTGGAGTCAAAGTTCCTGCACTGGAACTTTAAATCTGCCACTCATTAGGTTTGTAACTTGTGCAAGTTACCTATATTACCTGGGCGTTGATTTCCTCATCTGTAAAATGGGAATACGTCTAGTACCTTTCTCCCAGACTTGTATGAAGGTTGGCCTAGTTCCCAGCACTGTGTGACAGTCCTAAGTGTAAGCTTTGTTATTAATCCCTCATCACATCTCTTTCCCATCCTCTGTGCTTGAATCCCACTGAACTTCTTCTAGTTTCTTAAGCCCACCATACTCCTGCTCACCCAGGACCTTGACACATGCCAGTGTTTCCTGCACGGGGTTATTTCCCTCTCCTTCAGGCCTGCTTAATGCCTCCCAGTTTTCCTTAGATCAGCCCAACCGTCATTTCCCTCGGGAAGCCTCTTGTTGCTAATCCTTCTCAGCCCACACTTATTAGCACTTAGTGTGGTCAACATTTATTCATTCAATAAACATTGTCTGAGTACCTACTATATCCCATGCACTGTTCTCTGTGCTGGGAATTTTGTTCTCTGCAGAGAACAATACAAGATTTTGTGACAGGGAAATCTTTATTCTTACGAAGCTTACGTTCTGGGATAGACTGTCCATAAACAGAGGAGTATGCTAGAGAGGAAAAAAGAGCAGGAATGTTAACAGAGGGTGAGGCCAAGAAGGCCATCCGTGAAGAGTAATGATTGTGAAAAGGCCTAGGGGAGGCAGGGAGGAAGCCAGGCAGACACCTTGCAGGGACAAGCATTGCAGCCAGAGGGAACAGCAAGTGCAAAGGCAAAATTGCAACTTCACATTGTGTAATCATTGGATTAATCTCGAACGCATCGACCCAGATCACAAACTCTGGCGGAGGGCAGGAATCGTACTTTTTTGTTCTTAGCACCCGGCTCCTTGCCATGTAGTTAGGCACTAAATATGAGTGGAGTGAACACATTCACTGGCATTCTGGAATTTCTAGAGAATGTGTGTTGGGGACGGGGGTGGGGAGTGTTTTATATTCACCCAAGAATTTTTCCTCAGTATCAATGCCTGGCACCTGTTGAAAATAACTGTCAGGAGAAGAATCTCTGGAAACGGCACACTACTGTTTTCTTTGTCACATGTCCTTTAAATTGATCTCCCTTCTACCCAGCCAGAGGGATCCATCACACTGGAGAGGATTAGGATTGTGTGGCAGGAACGCAGGGAGGAAGAAAGAGCTGATGTTCAGATTTCAACTTCTGAAATAGGCACTCGAAGCCCATTTCCGAGAATTCAATAGGCATGAAAGGCAGTGCTTCTGATGCACAAAACTGGTGTTTGTGAAAGGAAAACATTTAATAGCTTTAGAGAAATGAGTGTTTTTCTTCCTCCAAATCAAAAGGTAAGGCTGTGAAAGAGGAGGACACGCATTTATCTAAAAGAAATAGATTCCAAAGTAAGCAGATGCCGTAGGGAACCCAGACCGGCTGGGAGGGAGAAGAGCTGGAGGAGTTGGAGAGTGGGGAGCTGCAGGGCCCTGGAAGGTCACTCTGAAGCCAGGCTTTAAGCAGTGAGCCGTGGCCTGGACCATTGTATCAGTCAGCATCCCCACCAACTGCTCAACCAAAGAGACTTCAGTGGGGGGGGGGACCACTGACAAAGGTGTGGGCAGGGGAAAGGAACCAGCAAGGGAGGTTGAGGCACTCAGACACCAGCAACCATGGGAAGCCCTTATGTTCCTCAGCCTGAAGGGACGAGGGGAGAAGGGCCATGCTTCTGCTCAGGAAGAGCTGGCAGTGCTGCTGCGTGAGCCCTGGTGCTGAGGCAGGGAGGGGACAGGAAGGGACTCACCCCACCTACCTCTTCTCGTGCCCTCAGAACTCCCATGGGCTCCTCCCCAAGGTCGGGCACCTAATGTATGCCAGGCACTTTGGGATGCCCCATAGCACGCCCCCCAGGTCTGCCTCTCACAAAGCTCAGACTCTTGCAACAGCAGGCACCCACTTTCTGTTCAGGATCGTCTTTGGAGATAGGGAGCCCTCTCAGCCAGGGCGTATGTGAAGCCCAGAAATGCAGGGCAGTGAAAGCCCCCACAGGCAGCTCTGGTTCTGTGGGGCATGGGAGCTGATGGACAGATGCTGCCCAGTGAATGGCTCTAGGCATCTTGTACCCATCTCAGAGGCCCTTTCGTAGACAACCCACCCTGAAATTGACTCTCCCCCTGTCCTGTCCTTTTTCCCCGCTCCCTCACTCTGAGTCCTGCACCCAGATCCGACACAGGTTGGGTTCTCTCTAAGCAGACTCTGAGATGGGAATATGAGGTGCAAGGTGTTTACCAGGGAATCAACACCTGTGAAAGGAATGGGGAGGAAGCAGATCTGGGCAGAGGGAGAACCCTGGGGAGCCCAGCAGGTTGCCGGAAACATGTCCCGAGTCTCCCATGGGATGAATGGCCGGACTTCTGTACCCCCGTGCAGATGAAGATACGAGCAGCCCAGGAGGGCGTGTTCATGGCTGTCTCTGCAGTTAAGGCTGATCCTGAAGGAGCCAACAAGGGGCAATCAGTCCCTCCTGGAAGGGGGGCCTGCATGGAGACCTTCACGTTCACTGTCAGCTCCCCAAGAAACAGGCTGCTCTCACATCTTTATTCTGCTTTTGGGAGAGCCAGAGAAAGACACTGGGTGAAGTGCTGCCAGGGTCAGTATCCCACGGCACAGAACGGATAGAGAAGGGCAGATAACAGATTTGGGGGTTGAGGGCAGCACATCCATTCAACAAGCACAGCTGGCATCCAGTGCTGGGGACCAGAGGTGACCTGTGTGTGCAAGGCTGCCCTCCTGCCTCCTCCCTGAGTTCACCTACCATAACATTGACTACCTGGGCCTCAAGGCACACCTGTGGACACTCTTCCTTCTCTTCCAGCACTCAGAGGACCCTGCCCAGGAAAGCCTTCCTTCTTTTACTAGGGAGGAACAGAACCTGCTTGATCTCCCCAACAAGTGCCACCGGAGCTAGAGGGGAGTAAAATCTACCCTCGTTTGGAGACTGCTGGTTTATACATTTTACCACATTAAACAGAAGAAAGCATCACTTAGCGGGTGCCCACTGTGATAGCCAGCATCACCCTTTGCATTTGCCATGACTACCTCCTTTAACACAGGAGGAGAACGTGACTCAGAGAAGTTAAGTAACTTACCCAAAGTCACACAGCCAAAACCCAACGGAGCCAGGATTTAGAGGCGTTCTGACTTCACATTCCATGTAGATGGCACTATGAGGCACCGTCTCAGGAAGTTTTCTGCACAGGTATTCCCTATCCTGTTCTCCAAGGCAGAGCAGAAGGCTTCGCTCGGGGCTCTTTTGGCTTGGGACGCCGGAATCAGACCTCCAGCCCAAGCCAATTTCCAGCGGCTTCTCCGGCGTTCGCAGCCTGTCTTCAATCACGCGGCAGCAGCCCCTGCCTTGTTCATCACGGGCTTTCCTTCCCGTGCCTCCTCTAATTTCACTCCATATCCTTTATGATGAGCCATTGCATAGAGGGTGATTTACAGCCACCACGCTCATCTGCCTAGGGTTTAAAAAAAAAAATAGAAGAATTAAATTGGATCAAGCGCTCCAAGAACCTGTCTCTAACTTCAGCCTCTCTCGTTTACCCAGTGATGCATCACGCTGTGTTCTAATGGCTTCCTAATGGGCAGCTTAATCTGCCATTAAACCCACTCACCAAGCGCCCCTTGCCAGACTCCTCGGCCATTGGTCTGCCTGCTGAGCCTCGGCGTCTGTGGGGTGGCCCTGTCCTCAGATTGGCGGGGGTCCTAAGAGGAAAGGCATCCCTTCGTCAGGGGTCCCAGGCTCAAATGCCAAAGGAGCCAGAGAGGTGAGAAAGGTGAGCAGAGCTGGTGGCTGGGACTTTGGACCGTCTAAAGGGCCAGCCTTGCTCAGCCTCCCCCCCCATCGCTGACTTATGGGGATCTGGGCCTAGATCTTCCCATTTCTTGACACAAGCCGGAAATGTAGAAGGGTATGAATAATCTTTCCTTTTTAAAAATGTCAGCATCTATTTATGAACTTTTTAAATCTATTTTTTAAATCTATTTCTTTTTAAAAATGTCAGCATCTATTTAAGAAGTTTTAAAAAATCTATTTTTAAACACTGGGCAGGCCAAATAAAATACGGCAGCCGGCAGCCTGGGGACCGGCAGCTTTGGTCCCCACTGTCAACTCCTTCTGAGAGAGACCCCCGAGACACCCCACTGAGCTTGCTGCTCCAGCCCGGAGATTTCCTACAGCTCTGCTCAGCACGGATAAGAGAGTAATAAATCGGTCACTTCACTATCCAATTAGCAGCCTCTGCTCCCCGCTGGAGGAGGAAAACAGGAAGACCCTGCCCTGTTTTGTTTAGGATCAAACTCGCCCCTGTACCACCTACTGGAGGGGGGGGGACAAGCGCGTACCCCTGCCTCAGAATGAGCTCCTTTTACGTGTGGGTCCGGAGCACCAAACCACAGCCACCACAAGCCGCCGGTGCTTCCCCAGCAGGCCCCAGGAAGGGAAGCTCCGTGCAGGGACCAGGCTGAGTTTTGCAACCGGTGAGCTGGGGCCCGAGGGCGTGGCCAGGCTGAGGCGGGTGCGTTGTCCTGGTAACCCATAACTTCCAGAACCACCCATCCTTTGGGGACTTCCTCTATGGGGCTGAAGGGCTTTCCTTCTGTCTCTCCTCTAGCCCTGTCAACATCACAGCAACGTATTCCCTTAAAATCCTGAAAAGATGCCACACTTGAGAGGCAGTGGAGAGTGTGAACCCTGGAGCCAGACTGCGTGGGATTAGACGACAGGCATTGAGCTTCCTCGAGACCTCGAGCAAGACATTTCACCCCGCTAGTCTCAGTTTCCTTATCTGTCAAGTGGAGATCATAGTTGTGCTGACCCTGAAGGTGAAGATTAAATCAGTTAAGGTAGGTAGCACAACCCCTGTAGTTCCTAAGGCAGGGTAAGTGCTGCGTGTCAGGAATGGTAATAATTTGGAGGGAGAATCTGCTGTCCCCTTGGCTCTGAGAGACAGAGGCTTATCGATCATGGGGTCGCACATTAAGATCCTGTTGAGTTGTCTTGGGGATGGCGAACTTTCCCCTTTCCATGGATTGTATCCTCTCCCCTCCATCTCCTCTGCTGCAGTTCCGCCCCTTCCCAAACCCAGCTCCTCCGTACTCCTTCATACCACACCCAGTTTTCTTCGCCCTCCTCTGAACTCACTTTATGCTCTACTGGCACACACACAAGAGCACTCATCACAATTTGCCTTAGACCGTAGCTGTGTGTGGATACGTCTTATCTCCCTGAAGACCGTGACCCCATCTTATTTTTTATATCCACCGTCGCACTGTCTTTTTTTTTTTATTTTATTTATTTATTTTATTTTATTTTATTTTATTTTTATTTATTTTTTTTTTTTGAGACAGAGTTTCGCTCTTGTTACCCAGGCTGGAGTGCAATGGCGCGATCTCGGCTCACCGCAACCTCCGCCTCCTGGGTTCAGGCAATTCTCCTGCCTCAGCCTCCTGAGTAGCTGGGATTATAGGCACGCGCCACCATGCCCAGCTAATTTTTTGTATTTTTTTAGTAGAGACGGGGTTTCACCATGTTGACCAGGATGGTCTTGATCTCTCGACCTCGTGATCCACCCGCCTCGGCCTCCCAAAGTGCTGGGATTACAGGCTTGAGCCACCGCGCCCGGCCTGTGTCTTAGACATAATAGGTGTTAAGTCAATATTTGCTAAAGATACGTTAAGTGAATACATGAACTAGATTCCCTGAAACAACCAGGGAGAGTCACCCCGTGGAAGTCTGAAGTTTGAGAGCTTAGAACTCTCAGAATGGACTTGGACTTGGCCAAGGAAATCTCAGGGGCTATCAATAATAAGCAATGATTACAATAAATAAAAATAATAATAAATAATAGAAACATTGATTGCGTGTCTGCTGAATGTCAGATGCTGCTCTAAACTATTGACACCTGTGTGGTGAGGCTTGTTCTACTTTTATCATCTCACAATCCCAGCCCAGGATGCCGCAGTTCAGGGGAGCAGAGTAATGTTCCTAAGACACAGCTGGCCAGTGGCAGAGTTTGGATTTGAACCAGGTAATCTGGTTCCCATGGAAGCAAATATTTGAGCACACACAGTTAATAAGGGAAGTGGGTCCAGGGAACACTGGTCGGGGGATGGGGAAGCGAAACGGAGGGAAGTGGAGCAAGAGTGTGTTCACGAGTGGGTCATTTCTGCGCAATGAAGCTCATTCCCACTGGGAACTGTGGGGAGACGGTGGAACAGAACCTGCCTCAGAGCCATCCTCCCAGAGGCTAGGGAGCATGGGCATTTACCCAATTCCCTTCGTCTTTGGTTGGGGCTGCTCTTGGGGACAACCCAGGGCACTTCCAGCCTGGCCATGGACTGAGCATGCTCCTGTGGCCAGAGGCAGCCCCACACAGAGTTGCAGGTTTCTGCAGTAAGAAGCTGGTGTTGCATACAGCAATAGTGAATGCCACAGTCAGGAGACAGGGGGTTAACACCATCTTCTACACCAGGGGGCTGGTTCCAGAGGCATTCCTCTTTCCACCGGCCCACAGTCCAACTCTGGAAAGCCCACACTTTCTTTTCTTGTTTTTGAGATAGAGTCTCACTCCGTCGCCCAGGCTGGAGTACAGTAGTGTGATCTTGGCTGCCTCCCAGGTTCAAGCAATTCTCGTGCCTCAGCCTCCTGAGTAGCTAGGATTTCAGGTGCCCACCACCATGCCTGGCTATTTTTCGTATTTTTATTAGAGACAAGGTTTCGCCGTGTTAGCCAGGCTGGTCCGGAACTCCTGAGCTCAGGCAATCTGCCCATCTCAGTTCCCAAAGTGCTAGGATTACCGGCACGAGCCACCGTGCTCAGCCCAGAAAGCCCACAGTTTCTGAAGTTCTTGTCTGGGCAGCAGATGCCTCCCCTAGGGGCATTTTAGCCTATTTTTAGTCTCATTGTTGTTCCACAGCCTTGGTGTCCTACTTTGTACTTCATAACACACACACGTATGTCACAAACATAAACCTTTAGGGGCAAGACTTCCCTTCTGGAGGAAGTAAGCAAAGCCTGGAAGGTTGAAGCAGCTTGATGAGGACCACCTGGATGGCTGATGGAAGCACAGTCGCCAGGCCTTAGCATCCAGAATGTCAGAAATGAGTTTTGTTTTATTATCAGGTATTTGTTTATTTGGGGGGTAAAAATATTGGCCTCTTGACAATGAATATTAGCCTGATGAATATTAGATATGAGCTCTTATTAGTGAAATTTTAAAAATTCCCAAGACACATGGAAGGTCTTAAACCTTTTGGAGATGTGCCACATAGACATCCAGGTAAGTAGGCCACCTGCCTAATACTGTTCTTTCTTTTTTTTTTGTAGATGGAGTCTTGCTCTGTCACCCAGGCTGGAGTATAGAGGCATGATCTCTGCTCATTGAACCTCTGCCTCCTGGGTTCAAGCAGTTCTCGTGCCTTCGCTTCCCAAGTAGCTGGGATTACAGGTACACAACCACACTCAGCTAATTTTTGTATTTTTAGTAGAGACAGGGTTTCACCAAGTTGGCCAGGCTGGTCTTGAACTCCTGACCTCAGGTGATCCGCCCACCTCAGTCTCCCAAAGTGCTGGGATTACAGGCGTCAACAACCATGACCAGCCCCTAATACTGTTCTGGCACATGGTCATGTAAGAATCTAGAATAGCCAACCAGGAAGACCTGGGCCCATTTCATTTCCCCTCCTGACTTCCTACACAGCCCTCCTGCAGGCAGTACAGGCCGGAAGTGAAGAACTTGGAGAACAGACCTGGGTCCAAATCCTGGTTGGATCTACTGCGAAGATCTTGGGTGAGTTATTAAATCACTCTGAGGTTTGGGCTTCTCATTCATAAAATGGGTATAAACAACACTATCTACCTGATAGTGCTGTTGTGGGCATTAAATGAAGTACATTCACATACTACTAGGTACTGTGCTCAGATGCAAACTGACCAGAGGCAATTTGGTGGAGGACAACCCCAGGTTCTTTCGTGATACATATAGAGCAGCCGGTGAAGAGGTTTGAGGTGCTGAGGGTTTGCCACTCTCTACGCGGCTTTGTTTCTGAGTTTTAAAGAAAGGGAATCTCTACTACACATGGGAGGGCTGATCAATTATGACTGTTTCAGCAAGCAGGCACAAAAACAGCTCATATGGCCAATTTTATTGCAGCCACCACCTAGCATGAAAAGATTCATTCATGAGAGCATTAAATGATTAGGGTCAAGTCTACAGATTTCCCCGGATTCTTCTATCATGTTCGTGAAAACATGTGGCATGTCTCTCCAGGATTTAAGCCAATCCATCTATTGTGAATGCCTTATTTTCACCAGTGAGAGCCCCTTTCTAATATGCATCAAGCTGGTTAACAGGCCAATACTTACACACAGACATGCGCACTCTCATTTCTGACATTATGGATGCTAGTTAACAAAGCTTTCATTGTTACCCGAAATGTAAAAAAGAAGGGCTTGCAGCAGTCAGCTTCTAGAATGAGCTTTCTGGCCTTCCTTGAACCATTGATTCTTTCATTCTTTTTTTTTCTCTTTTGAGATGAAATCTTTCTCTGTTGCCTAGGCTGGGGTGCAGTGGTACAACCTAAGCTCACTGCAACTTCTGCCTCCTGGGTTCAAGTGATTCTCCTGCCTCAGCCTCCTGAGTACTTGGTACTACAGGTGGGCATCACCCCACCTAGCTAATTTTGTGTGTGTGTGTGTGTGTGTGTGTGTGTGTGTGTGTGTGTGTGTGTGTATTTATAAAGATGGGGTTTCACCATGTTGTCCAGGCTGGTCTTGAACTCCTGACCTCAAGTGATCTGCCCGCCTCCGCCTCCCAATGTACTGGGAGTGTTTGCTGAACCATTCATTCTTGACTGGGCTGCTCATCATTACCAGGTTATAGACTCAGCAAGCTTGTAATATCACACTACCTATGCTGAAGAACTTTAAAGGAAAGCAGAAGCATCCTAAGCCCAGAAGACAGTATTCAGTAACTGACAGCTCTTACTATTGGGTCAGGACCATCCCACATCACCACCTCAACTCCACCCTTTGCCCACCCCTAACTCTCCCAACTTGATCTGCTTTTATAAGGCGCAGGGTAAATTGGTGAAAAACCAAGGAACTTTATAATCTTTGCTCAATTAGCACTTGCTGAGGCTGAGATGAAGAAAGTTTGTATTTCCCCAAGAAGCATGATTGGGAAGGAGGAGGAGTGGTGGGTGGAGGCTGTGATGAGCTACTAAGATCATCCTTAAGGATAGACGCACTGAGGCCCCCAGCTGCTAGGAGAGCTGCCGCTAACAGCCCTCAGTTGTCAGCACCCTAGGGGGTTGCCTTGGTGCAAGAGAGCTACCTCTGTGCCACTGTCACGCCCCCTTCTATGGAGGGCTGCATCTAATGACTGATTGACAAGCAGGTATAGAGTACTGAGCTCTCTGCCTCAACTTGGATGACTCAGAATGACATTCCCAGCAAATAATTCCCTGTCCAGTGGGCTGAGACCTTCTTTGTGACTACATTGTAGATCAGTTTCTCCCTCGGCCCAATTTGACTTCCTTCCCTTCCCTTCTCCAGATGTTGATCCCATGAGAACTCCCTAACAAACCTGCTCGCTAATCTCCATCTTAGAGGGTGTTTTCTGGGGAATCTACCCTGCAACAAGGAGGGAAGGGAAAAGTTGAGCTTGTAGGGGAGACACATCTTTTTCTCGACCCTCATCGGATCCCTGGCTTCCGCTGGATATTAAATTGACAAAAGTTAAAAGAAGAAGAGCATGTAATTTATTTCATGTAAGTTTTATGTGAAACATAGATACAGCATCCTTTATAGAAAAATGAAGGACCAAGGAAACAGTTAAACTGGAGCGTTTTATACCAGGTTTGGGGAAGAATGGAAAATGAAAAAACATGATAGGACAAAAAGATACGGGCTACGAGTAGTGAGCTGGGGACACCGAGCAAGACCTGTTCGTGTGGGTTCCTCTCAGGGTTCCTCTGTCTTCAGAGAAAAGGATGCTCCTTGCTCTCAGTATAGGGAGGGGACATCTCACATGAGGGGCTTATGACCTGCTTCAGGGAAGGTCAGAGAGTCCTTCCTGCACCTGCTGTTTCCCGAATTCCTTCAGCTTTAAATATTCAATATGCCAAGGTGCCGTATGTTGGAGTAGCATGTTCTGAAGCTCCTGAAGCTGCAGCACAACGTATGTTATTCAGAATTCGGATCTGGGGCTCATGGAGGGTCTGGGATTCTGATTGTCTTAATGGCAGTATGAGGACCACCTTTGAAGCCAGGTCCCCAAGGGTCAGCCCATAGAGGATTTTATATTTCCAGGCTTCTATTTGTTAATAGCTAGCAGATACCAGATTCAAACCTCAAGTCAACTTGCCCCTGAAATCTCTCCATTCTGAGACTTCTTTCAAATATCTTCCAGTAAACCAAGTGCTCAGGAATGAGGCTTCCAATGCAAACGGATTCTTTCATGCTCAGAGTAAAGCAGGGCCTCAGAGAGCCTTACAGGTCAATGATTCAGACCTGATACTGACAGACGAGGACACCACGGCCTGGAATGGATTATGGACAAATCCACGGTCTAGATGACTTAGTGGGGGAGCTGGAACAGAACTCCAGATCTTCCAGCTCTGTCCCGAATTTTCTAGTTTGTTCAGCTCCATCATGTGGGAGGGGTAGGGCAAGGATACTCAAAATCCCACCAGCCTGGGCAAAGTCCAGCTCAACAGTAACAGCACTTACTCTGTGACAGGAGTCAGATTATACTGTTTGGCTTGTTTAAACTATAATCTCATTGAATTTTAACAATGATCCAATAAAAATAGATATTATATCCATTTTATAGAAGAGAAATCAGACTCAGAGACGTAACATAATTTGCTCAGGGAGGCCCAGCAAACCGATGCCCAGATGAATGTGAGGTCAGTTTCACTTTATCTTATTTTTTAAGACAAGGTCTCCCTCTGATGCCCAGGCTGGAGTACAGTGGCACAATTATAGCTCACTGCAGCCTTGACCTCCAGGTTCAAGCAATCCTCCCCCTTCAGCCTCCCAAGCAGCTGGGGCTACAGGTGCACGCCATCACACCTGGCTCATTTAAAATTTTTTTATAGAGACAGAGTCTCGCTATGTTGTCCAGACTGGTCTTGAACTTCTAGGCTCAAGCCATCCTCCAGCCTTGGCCTCCCAAAGTGCTGGGATTACAGGCATGAGCCACCACACACCCCCAGCCTGACTTCGCCTTAGAGTTCCTCCCTCTTCTCCAGTGTAATTTACAGTCCTTAGTCTTTTTTTCTAGCCCACTAAAGTCTTTAGCTTCCTTGCTGGTCTTTCTCCCCTCTGCTCCCTCTCAAAACTAAAAAAGAGAGGGAAATGATGTGTCTTGAAATGAGTGTTCAGGACTTGTGGCAGCCCTTGAGATCAACATGTCCTGGGTTCAGTTCCTGACTCCGCTGCTTGCTAGCTCTGTCCTCTGTCTGAACCTCTGATTCTTCACTGGCAAAATAAGCAGAAAACCTGTGAGTTTAAACCCTTCTATCCTGCTGGATAAAAGGTTGGGTTCCCAGTTAGAGACCTTTCAGGCAATTTTCTTCCAATAAGTCCTCACCCATGGAGTTAGGAGTAAGGATGGCCTCAGGGCTGATAATGACCAGACAGAAAGGTGATATTCGAAATATTCAGCCAACTAATGACCATTGACCTTGGCTCAGTTTTCCCATCTATACAATGCAAATGAAGGTAACAGACCTGCCTCCTGGGGGTGTTATGAGACTGGACTGAGATAATGCCTGGGAAGTGCCAAGGCCAGTGCCTGGTACATCACACATGATGAATGCATGCTTCTATTATTATCATCATCCCAGAGCCAGTGGGTCATAAGTCCTGAGTGTCACCCTTGGATCATGCCAGAAAGCAGAAGCACACGCTATATGCCAGGAGGAGAATCTAGACTCTGGTTCTCAGATTTTGGCATGCAACTCTGCATCCAAGTGCATGCCTTCAAGGGTGCATGTCCAGTGTAGTCACAGGGCTCCCTGCTCAGAGGGCTCTCTGCTTGGTTCAATGCCACGCAGTCACTGTCTTGAAAGCCTGAATTTCTGAACAAGGGATGGTGTATTTTCATTTTGCAGTAGTCCCTGAAAATTCTGTAGCCAGTGTTGTCTGGGGAACTTATTACAGCATAGATAACTGGCCCGTCTCCAGATTTCTGATGTAGTATTCTGGAGGGTGGACCCCTCAGATCTGTATTTCTGACAAGTTCCCAGGTTGTATTGGCACTGCTGGTCCACAGGCCATGTTTTGGGAATCACGGATTGAGACTGTTGTTGTGAACACTGCTTATACATTAGAATAGCCTGGAGAACCTAAAAAAAAAAAAGGCAAAATGCCTGGGCTCTACCTTCACCCAATCAAATGGAATTTCTTCGAGTGCATTCTCGGCTTGAGTTGGTTTAAAAGTTCACCAGGTGGTTCCAAAGCACAGGGGGACCGCGAACCAGAGGGTGAGAGCAGAGAATCCTGAACTTCCCTCAGGAAAAGAGTCTCCTGTGGGCATTACTTAACCACACAAACAACCTACCTTGTCCTAGACAGTGCTTTGGGCAATCTCCAGAGATGGAGCAAGGAGGCTGTAAGTTCAACAAGCACCTCAGATGATCCTTATCCTGCCACAATTTAGGAAAAGCTGGTGCCTTCCACCATCTGGGCTAGCGCAAGCCCTAAACGCTCATTTACAAGACACATAATTTTCCCTGCTTTTGTAGCTTGGAGAGGGAGAGGTGGGGCGAAAGACCACCAAGGAAACTAAGGACCCCAGTGGGCTAGAAAAAGACACTAAAGGACTGTAAATTACGTCGGGGAAGAGGGTGACCTCTAAAGTGAAGTCAGGCTGGGCGTGGTGGCTTACACCTGCAATCCCAGCACTTTGGGAGGCCCAGGCAGGAGGTTGCCTACAGCCTGGGAGTTTGACAGAGAACAGAGTTAGCAACTGGCACCTCTACTTCTCAATCTTCCATGCACATAGGAAACACCCGGGATCTTGGTAGGCAGCAGACTCTGGTTCAGCAGGCCTGGGGCAGGGCCTAAGAATGTAGCTTTCTCACCTGCTCCCAGAAATGTTGATGCCATGATGCAGGGACCAGAGTTTGAGAAACAAGAAGGTGATGGGGTGACGAAAATTTTGGTGAAGCAATTGCTGATTATCCTGTGCGAAAAGAAACTGGCAAAAAAAAAAAAGGCCATGTGCCCCAGCTTCTGTTGGTGCGTGAAGTATTCATTTCACCTTGAGGAAGCTGGATGTTAGGGCGCATTCTCAAGGTGGAACGTGAGAAGCTTCTGTCACTCTATGGATGAGGACCTTGGCACATGGCCGATACTCATGCCCAGAGGAGTTCTTTTTTTTTTTTTTTTTTTTTTTCTAATTTTTAAACTATTTATATTTTGAGACTGGGTCATGAGACTGGCCAATTTTTGTATTTTTGGTAGACACAGGGTTTTCACCATGTTGCCAAATCCGCTCTTGAACTCCTGGGCTCAAGTGATCCACCTGCCGCAGCCTCCCAAAGTGCTGGGATTACAGGCATGAACCACTGCACCCTGCCCTAGAGAAGTTCTTTTGCTCAGTCCATGAGAACATGGACCAGAGCTGTGGTTTCTGTTCCTGGCCCTGACACTGGCTGATGGTGAAACTCTGGACAAGGCCAGTCCTCCTCTCTGAGCCTCCATCTGTGTACTGGTGAGGTTGGCAGGATGCCTATTGGTCTATCTCACTGTGAAGGTCCTTTGGATAACAAAACTTCACACCAAATATTGTTCCTGTTATTTCTGTATATTGGCAGGTTTCTCCTTCCCCTCTTCCCAATTTTCCTTTATCTTCCATGTGACATACCTTATGCCCCTGGAAGGTTCACTGTCAGTCAATCCACATACCTCTATAAGCACTCCAAAAACTAAGTTCTTTTTTTTTTTTTTAGATGGAGTCTGGCTCTGTACCCAGGCTGGAGTGCAGTGGCATGATCTCAGCTCACTGCAACCTCTGCTTCCCGGGTTCAAGCGATTCTCATGCCTCAGCCTCCTGAGTAGCTGGGATTACAGGTGTGTGCCACCACGCCTGGCTAATTTTTATATTTTTATATAGATGAGGTTTCGCCATGTTGGTCAGGTTGGTCTTGAACTCCTGGCCTCAGGTGATCCACCTGCCTCAGCCTCCCAAAGTGCAGGGATTACAGGTGTTAGCCACTGCACAAGGCCTCCACTCCAGAGAATTTTATAAGCTTGTTGAATGAAAAGTATAAACAGGGAAGAGGTGGCAAGGATGGATGGCAAGCGAGCGGTACAGAGACGGGTTTCTTTTGAGAACTCTCCAGACTGTGGAAACCAAGACAGCCCCCACCCCGCCTGGAGTAGGTGGAGGGCAGAGCACTCAGGTGAAGGGGCAGGCACATGAACAGGTGAGCTCTATTTAGGGGACAGCGGAAACTCAGGTCGGTAAGACAGGACATTGGAATGGATCATTCTAGGGTCTTCTAGAACTGCAAGGCCCCTAAAACAACCCATTTGTGCAGGGAAACTGAGGCTCTGAGTGAGGACATGTATCAGTGAAGCATCTTCAGTTACAAGTAATAGAAACAATAGTCCCAAGGAAGCCCGAAGCCCCGCCTAAGCTGGAAGTGGTTTTTGGCAACTGAAATGACAAGCGCCTCACCCACCTGTAGGCAGAGCAGTCACCAGAAAACCTCCTTTGCCAGAGTACTGCCATAAATTAATCTTTAATTTCCACCGCTGGGTCTGTGGCGCAGCTAATCACGACCACTAATTGCCGTGACAAGCTTCTCCCTTTTCTTTTTATGTTTCCATATTAGCCTGTTTAGTATGCTTTGTGTCTGTTTATTTTATAGCCAGAAATACTTTTAATAGCCTAGTAAATTGAAAATGGACTTTACTACCATCTGACTTTACCAGAGTTTTACAACCACTCAATTAATGGTATCAGTAATCTTCCTTCATAATTAGATGGTTAGTAGCTTTGTCAGGCACTGCTGTTAACTAAATTAGTACTCAGCATCCACCTAATTGTATTTTTGGGGGGCTCCAAATGGGAAACTTGCCAGATTGGGGGCTGCCAGGATAGAGTGCCACAATTAGCTGGCTGTAAATACTGCCTGCAAATATATGGTTTATTATGGTGATAACGGGCATTTGTAGCTTACATAAATCTGAGCATTCCTGCTGACAGAGGAGAAATGGTTTTCCTTGGTTGCTAGGAAATAGAGTTAGTTCCTGGGTCTCGCATGCTTCATTGGCTTCTCCCGGCAGCTGATGGATTCTCTACATGAGGGGAGAACAGCCCTTAGCCACCCAGAGCGAAGGTAGAAAGTATCAAATCCAGTTTCCCCTGTTCACACACCAAGAGAGTCTACTCTGTGCGAGGTGGTGCCAGCGGGCTCGATCTGCAGGGTAGAGGCAGACGGAGGAGGAAGTTAGATCTGTGCAGCATTGATGGTCTGAAGGCTGATTTTTAATGTCTGAAAACAATCACAATCTCTCATATGCCCAAGAATTTCTGCCAACTGTCATACTTTGAAAGGAGACAGATTGTTTAAGTGCATGAGAAATTGGCAACTGGTAACATATAACCCAAGTGGTCCTATTTCCATATATTTACAGTAATTACATCCCCCAAATATATTTCAGTATTTAACAAAAATTTAAGTTCCCTTAAAAAAATAGATAAATGTTCCTTGTTAGAAATAGTTTAACAACCCAAATATTTTCCATAATTAAAATGCAAAGAAGACTGTATTTTCATAATGCAGGCACATTTGAATGAAACTTCAGTAATTATCCAATTAGCTTTCTGACACGCTCCTGAGTGTCCAGAGAGTGGATCCCAAACACTGACTAATGCTGCCATTCTATTTTTAAAACCTGTATATCTGCCAGCTTTCTAAAACTTCTGAATTCTGACAGCACTTGAAATTTGACTGGGTAGTTGGTTCTTGAGACATCAAGAGATGCTCAGTGGAGGTTTGAAAAAAAGGATCTTGTGGAAACAAGGAAAAACATATAGACCTATTTGGGCTGAAGCTGAGCAATGGTTTAGCTGACTTTAACGGGGAAGTCAGTATTCTAGAAGGAAAATGAGACCTGAGTTCAGATACTGCTGCTGCTCATCCCTAGCTGTGTGCCCCTAAGCAACTTGCTTAACCTCTCTGGGCCTGTTTCCATCCTTGTAAAATGGGGATCCTCTTTCTTCATAGAATTGTAGTAAGGATTGAAGGAAATGACAGGATGTAAAACACTTGGCAAACTGGGGGTTTGCTGCAGATCTATCTGCAATAAATATTAGCTTCATGTCTTCCTCCTTTTCTCATTCCCTAAAACCCCCTCCCCAGACTCCTTTTCCTTTTGTTCAGTTCAGCAAATGCCAAGTTCTGCAGAAGACCCCAAAATAAGGTCCTGTCTCAAGAGGCTTTCAGTCTCCTAGACTTTTAACTTCCTGTCCACCCCCTCTCCCGCCAAATATCGTAGTTGGAGGAGGTAAGGTTGTTTCTAAAACCTGTTTAAGGAGTCTATGAAGCTTCTGTTACGTGGACCTCCCTAAAATTTCCTCTGAAAGGCCTCCACACAATACCACTCGAGGAAACATAAAAGCAGAAATCGATTCTATGGCTGAGGAGACTTACGGTGATTTGAATTGTGAGCAGTTGGCTGGTATTTATCCAGTCCCAGCAACGTGAGAATTATATTGGTGGACACAACCTTTTCCATCACTAAAGGACTGATCTCTAATATTTAAGAAAAAAGTAACTCTCTGGTCTTTATGGCAGTGTGGATGAGAGAGGCCACAAAATATCCTGCGATTTGTAAGACACTAAGGAAGGTCAGGAAGGTGTGAGGCTGGCTGGGAGGCAGCCTGGAGAGGCGGGCTCTGTGAGTCACTTTGAGGGGGCTACACTTTATCCTAAAGTCAATGGATAGCATTAAAGGGTGTGAAGCATGAGGTCAGAAATGTGACACAGTGACAGAGTGGGACGCAAGGACTAAGTTGGGCAGAGTTCAGAACGAAGGCTATTGACAGGGAAAGAATGCACCAGGGACATCTTTTATAAGGTGCCTGCTGTGTGAAGGGAGGGTAGCAGCTGATAGCACCCTGACACGACCAGATAGCTTAGGACTGGGAGGAAATTGCCTGTAAAACTCTGAGGGGTACATCACTGCATCAGGCTCAGCTGAGGAGTGAGGCTGTATATGTGTAATTTATGTACCTGTTTGAACCCTGGGCTCTCAAATAAATTTAATTCCTGGCCAACAGCCTGAGCACATGTGTTAGGCTGGAGGACTGCCATGGAGGACAACCAGAGTGGAAATTGAGAACAGATGACATGCCGTGCAATTGCTCTTTGGAGAAAAGCCACCGCCTACCTCCACCTCCACTGATCTCCCACCCAGCCAGGTTTGGGGAGGTGAGACCAGACAAGAGTTCTTGGGACAGAGCGTGGTTTCCCTCTAATGATACTTGGTTGTTTCCAAGGTCACATCTACAAACTGTGTGAACTTGGGCAAATTAATCTCTCTGTAACCTCAGTTTCCTTATTATAGAATGGCAGTGATAAAACAACCTACCTTGTAGGTTGTCCTAAGAATTAAATAATACATATGTGAAACACTTAGAACATAGTCTGGTACTTAGTAAACACTTGTTCAGGATTAGCTGCCGTTATTACTATCACAATGACTTCATGTAGCCATTGGACACTGTTGGTTCAACAACCATTAAGTGCCCATCTTCTATGGGTTAGATGCCAGGGACACAAAGATAAACCATGTGGAATCTTTATTCTCTAGGAATTCCCTAATTATTGCATTTTAAACTGGAGCCTTAGATCATTTAGCCCAAAAATGAAGGAGAAACTTGAGAATTTCTTGTATTTTGGTAAAGTCAAGGAATGCATTGTGAGAGAAGACCTTTAGACAGCCAATTATTGCTTTTTTGCCCGAGTCCCGGGAATTTCACTTATCCTCCCATCAACCCAATGAGATAGGAGCTCCTATTGCTGCCCCTGTTTTATAGACCAAAAAGTAATATATTGCTTTTAGTTACACAACCAATAGTCATGCAGCTAATAAGAGGCAGAGGTAGGATTTGAACATATTATCCAACTCTGGTGCTCAATCTGTAAACCACTCTATGCTATATTGTCTCTTAGGGTAATAAATGTGGGTGCAAGGCAAGTAGGAGCTGATATAAAGTGCAGCAAGACTAATTAAGAAAGGTATTTTTGAGAGCAGGGACCAAGACGAATGGGAGAGGGCCAGCCAAGGAAAATGGTGATATCCTTCATAAGTTTAATGTATTTTGTCTGGAGGCAAGAATTCAATTAAATAATTTCTCAAGATACAATACTGAGTGAAAACCCACCGGACACATGCCATTCTGCTTCTGCAGGGCCTGGAGTTAACACATGTTACTTGCTATGTTTGACCTGCCCTGGAACTCTTACAGTGCAAGGACGGCTTCTTGCCAAATACTAAAGGAGTGAAATGCTCTTCCTACAACTCACTGGACAGCTCTGGTTACTGGGCAAGCTTTTAAATGCCAGCCATCAGAATGGTAATGAAGTAAGGTGGTTAAAAGCTTAGATCCTGAGGGTTCCGGTTGGTTACAACTAGGGATAGTACCCCCTTTCCTGCCAGGGTGATTGGAAATGCATGAAGGTAGTTCTGGTTGTCCCGGTGACTGGGAGTCTCCATTGGAATTTAGTGGGCAGCAGCCAAGGTTGCAGAATATCCCATAATTCCTATGACAGTCCCACCTCAAATAAACTTAGCAACTTCACTGAGACTTTTCCAGATTCCAAACTGCCCCCGTAGTTGCTCCCTGGCCCGTGTTGATCGGTTGCAGTCTCGCCCTGATGATACGGATGGAGACACAGAGCTACCTTTTCACCACTCCTGGACCTACTTTCCAGAGACAGTGAGATCAACCTCTTAGCCTCTATATCAGTTTGCCAGGGCTGCAACAACAAAGTATCGCAGGCTGGGTGGATTAAACAAGAAACTGATTTTCTCACAGTTCTGGAGGCAGGGAAGTTCAAGTTCAAGGTTGGTTCCTAGTAAGGGCTCTCTGGCTTCCTTCCTGGCTTGTAGGTGGCCATTATCTCTCTGTGTGCTCACAAAACCTCTTTGTGCATGCACAGTAGGACAGGAAGAGAGAGAGATGTGTGTCACTCTCTGGTGTCTCTTCTTTTAAGGACACTAATCCTTAAATGAAGCCCCTGTTCTCATGACCTCATCTAACCCCAGTTACCTCCCAGAGGCCCCGCCTCCAAATGCCATCACACTGAGGGTTGGAACTTCAACATGTGAATGATGGGGAATACATTTGAGTCCACAGAAGCCTTACTGGGAAGTCTGCATAATGGCTGAACCCTGGAGAAAGGGCAAACAAATTACTCTTTACTTTCTTCGTAAAAAGTCAGAGCTCAGGCTAAAACGCATTTAACCATAGGCCTCAGCCATAGAAGCAAATCAAGACCTTTTAGGAGAGAGGTATTGACAGCAAAAAGTCAGGCTCAGAGAATTCTTCAGAATCAACTAAAACGAAATGTTATTGGTGTAAATTCTGATGGCTTTTCAGCATGCAGTTGCACCGGTGGGGCCGGAGGGCAGGGGGGCACCTGAAATTCTATCCCTGAAGTGCTGCTCATTTGCTTTGTAATTATTGAGAAACTTCAAATGATGAAGAGCTTTTATTATGGGATTTCATGAAGTTTTTATTTGAGAAGAATGGGGTTTGGGTGAAGGTTTTCCAAAATCTGTGGCTTGTGATGTCTTTTAAAGACTGCTGCTGTGCTCTCAAAACTGAGGGCAGGGACCATTTCTCTTTCCCTAGCTGGCTATTGTATCCCGCAGATGAGTCTTGTCAATGAAACACAAGATTCTGCACCAAGAGAAGGAGCTCTTTTTTCTTTCTGAAACCCATGATCTTACATTAACTTGGGTGTCTGCCCACATCTGTCAGAATTCTTTTGTTTTCAAATGGCAGAGCTTCCATTCATGTTTGCATCAGCAGGAAATAGAATGAATTGGCATATGTCACAGAAAATCCAGAGGTACTTTGGCTTTGGGCATACCTGAATCCAGACATTTCAGCAGTGCTCTGAGTGAGTACTAATGCCTCTCTGCTTCTCTCCATCCCTTAGCTTAAATTTCATCTACACTGGGTTCATTCTCAGGACAGGAGGACTCCCAGGTGTCCAGCTTGGCGGTTCTTAGTTTTTATGATCGCAGGAGCAACTGCATCCTCTAAATAGTGCTAACAAACGTTCCAGGGAAAAATGTGGTTGATCCAGCTTGCAGTGGAGCCTGAACTGATCTGTGGTTGGAAGTGACAGTGCTTATGTCAGGTGTAAACTCCTTGGTGTTTTCTGCCTAACTCTTACAGCCTGAAATGGGGCTTGGGGAAGATGCTGTTAGGCCCCACCCATTAGCCCTGACATTCACTATTCCCACACGCCTGGCTTCCTAGTGGAAGTACCCATGAGTCAGTGCAGGGGTTTCCACCGGACAGAGGAGTGGGTGGCACTCATGCACAGGGCAGGGCAAAAGGATCAGGGAACAGCTGTCAACTGATAACATGTAGGAATTGATGAAAAAAGACCCCAACTTCCTCAAAACTACCTCCCAGCTAAAACAACTCAAATATCTGCTCTACCCTGCCTTCCAGAGGTCCCCAGCACAACTGAGCTCTAGTTGCCCATAGTGGTGACCTGCTCCCTAACACACCCTCTCCTCGGCTTCTGTCTCTTCCCTGTTTCATTCTCCCACTCCTCTGCCGTGCACCCTGCAATTGTCTTCCAGATAAACTACCTGCAGTCAAATCCTTGTCTTCGGTGTCTTCTGAAGGAATCCAAACTAAGTCAGGGATGCTGGAGACTCAAGAAGCTTATGTCCACCAAATTGTCTGCAGGCAGGCCCTGCCATCATAGCGATGCAATTCTTAGCTTAGGGTTGGGGTCCACGTTATTTTTAAAAGTATATATCTGAGAAGCATAAATGTGTACGTATTTTGTCAAGAAAACACTCATGAGAGAACATCGAGAAGGGGCTGGAACAGGTTGGGAGAGCTGTCAGATCACAATGCAGGTTTAACTCTGTATAAAGAAGAGCGTAAGGAAGGTGGAGTAGATGTGTTCTAGAATGTGTGTAGTCTAAAGTTCAATAAGATGGATCACTAACGTCAGCCATAGAAAGAGTTCAACTCTCCCAGAAATGGACCTGCCTCAGTTTCCCCACTTGGTTCTTGGCTGGGGGCAGCCCATGGGGATTGTGGCTTTGATGCAAATGCAGGAATCAGTCGAAAAGCGTAGCAGCCGGAGCACTTAGACAGTTACGCTCCCTGTATTCTGCAGGGTACATTCTCATGGGGCCACATATATTATAAGAATTCCCACACATTCTCGGATTAAGGTGTTTCCCTCACCTTTCTGAGCCTCAGAAAGCTTGGAGTGGGGCTCAAAGAAGAACATGGCTGTGAAAGCCAGCATTTTAAAAAAAATCAAACGTGGCTGAGCATGGTGGCTCACTCTTGTGATCCCAGAGCCTTGAGAGGCCAAAGCAGGAAGATCACTCAAGGCTAGGGTTTGAGACCAGCCTGGCGACATAGCAAGACCCTGGCTCTACAAAAATAAAAAAAAAATAGCAGGGTGTGGTGGCATGTGCCTATAGTCCCAGCTACTCAGGAGGCTGAGGTAGGAGGATCAGTTGAGCCCAGGAGTTTGAGGCTACAGTGAACTATGATGGTGTCACTGCACTCCAACCTGCTTGACAGAGCAAAATCCTGTCTTAAAATACATATACATATATATATATATATATATATATATATATATATATGGATATGTAATGAGAGCCATGTGATTCAGGCCCTAGGGACCACAGAAGCTTGTGGCATTAATGCTCCTGAACAGAGGATTCTGGTCTGTGGGCAAAAAGACAGTGAGCAAAGCCCTGTTTGGATTCAGCGTCTCTCCTGCCCTCTTTATGCCATAAAAAGGGAACATATTCTAAATGTGGCAAAAATTCCCCATGCATTGTTTTTAACCAACACTAATATACATTTGAAAGTAAATCTGATCGGATGAATCTCAGAACCATTGAGAGTGCTTAAAAATCTCATCTTCTAGAAGCTGTTTCAGAAATCTCCAGTAGCCTTTTGCACATTTCTTTAGAGACAGAGTTGCCATTGTTTGCTAAAGGTACGTGGAGGACATTTGGAATCCCCTCCCCTATCAGGAAGTTGTGCTTCCTGCCTGCAGAGCACTTCTCATTCCCAAGTCTGCCAGATAGGTCCTCATAACTGCTCAGATAGTCTAGATGAGGGGTTGGAAACTATGGCCTGCGGGTCAAATCCAGCCTGCTGCCTGGTTTTATAAATAAAGTTTTATTAGAATGGAGCTACACTCATTTGCTTATACATTGTCCATAGATTGATGTATAGGTTTATGCATTTATCTATGGCTTATACTACAGCAGAGTTGAGTAGCTACAATACAGACCGTATCATCTACAAAGTCTAAAATGTTTACTGCCTAGTCCTTTAAGAAGCAGTTTACTGAACCCCAGTTTAGATAAATTCCAAAAGGCAATAGGAGGGAAAGAAAAAGAACATAGGACGGAATAGGATTTAAAAAAAAAGAATATACAGTTAAAACATTTCTTAACCCTCACAGCAATGTAATAAGGCTGACAGGAAATATGAGGAAATTGAAGCAAAGAGAGCTAAATGGCTGGCTCAAGGTCCTAAAGTCAGCAGATAACGGAGCTGGGATTTGAACCCATTTCTCTTTGACTTCAAAGCTCAGGCTTTCAATTTAGTCTGTTTGTAGAAGTCATTGTGTCAACAAGGAGTGGCCCCCAACATGATCTCTTACCCCAGTTGTGATGCTGAATTTTGTGCCAACTTGACTGGGGCATGGAATGCCCAGATAGCCAGTTAAACATTTGTGTGTGTGTCTGCGAGGGTGTTTCTGGAGGAGATGAGCATTTGAATTGGTTGACTGAGTGAAGGAGATCACCTTCACCAATGTTGTTGGCATCTTCCCGTCACTTGAGGCAGAAGAAGGGTGAATTTGTTCTCTCCATGTGAGCTGGGACAGACATCTTCTCCTGCACTCATCCATCGGTGCTCCTGGTTTGGGAATTTCTGACCTTTGGGACTCAGATGGGGACTTACACCATCAACTCTCTGGTTCTAGGGACTTCCAGCTTCACCACCAGCTCTCCCAGGTGTCTAGCTTCCAGACAGCAGATGGTGGGACTTCCTAGCCTCCGTAATTGCATGAGCCAATACCTTATAATAAATCTATCTCCCTATATCACCTATTAGTTCTATTTCTCTATTCTAGAGAACCCAGAATAACATACCAGCCAAATAAAAATATTCTTTAATATGAACATTTTCTTAGTATTACATAAAATTTGGATGACAGCTCCTTTAAGAAAAACTGTCTGCTTGCTCTTTGAACAAGGCTCGAAGATAAGCCCATCATTGCTGTGATCCAATAAAGTTAACACTGTAAACCACTTACAAAGGTGTTAGAACTGTGATGAACAGAGACTACATCACCTGTAACTAGGGCCATTCTCCAAAAAACATCATGAAATGAATATACGTTGCCTCAAATGTCTTTATCCCTTCTTTTGCCAGGCCTCACAAATTACTTAACATTCCTAGGTCTCAGTTTTCTCATCTGTTAAACGGGAATAATTAGAGTACCTTGCTCGTAGGATTGTTTTGAGGATTAAATGAGATCATCTACATAGAGTCTTGCTGTGGACCTGGGACACAGCAGGTGCTCAATGAATGTTGTCACTGTCAGTCCCGAGCTGTCCCAGGTAATGTCCACCAGGACTCGCTTTTTATCATAACGTTCTCACATTTAGCGTTTTATCTTCTGAACCAAGACGTCCCAATCTTAGGCTCTATTCTCCCAAAGCTTTGATCTGTTTTCCACAAGCTATCCCAGGGAATGTGGGGAGGGAGAAGAATGTATAGTCATTATTTCTGAAGGCATATTATTCTCCCAGGGAAGACATTTAATAATGTACATGGGCATGAAAGTTCACCAGTGCTTCACAACCAAGAATCCTCCTGGGTTCTTCAGAACCAAGACGATGGCACCGCCAGCCAAAGACAAAAGCCTCACCACAGCTCACTCATTGTCCATCTGCAGGAGGGTGCTGACCGACCTCAAAGAAGATGGTTCTCCTTTCTCTCTCTTTTGCCCTCACTGAGAAATCTAGCCACAGCTGGACACACGGATGGACAAGGACGCTAAAAACGGGATGTGACAAGCATCTCTGTCACACCAGCGCTGGCCTTTCTGGCCAAGTCAATTGTTTGGCATTCCAAGGAGAAGTCCTACTCTTTCCCCTTAACCTGCTGTCTCCACCCCACCCCTAGGTACCCAGTGACGTCACCACTCACCTGGGCTTGGACTGGGGAAGTGGCCCTCAACCATGCCCTCACTTATTCACCAGGTTCAGCCCCTCCCCAAGCCCTGCCTCTTCTCTTTCTGTGCCCCAGTTCCTGCCATTTTCTTGTACATACTCTCATTTGTCATTTTCTCATGAGTATCCTCTAGTATTTTTCCCATTAACCTGACCCAGACCTGTCAGATCCAATTCTGGCCAAGTCACTTCCTGTGCAGAAATCTTCCATGGCTCCCCAGGGTAAAAGTTCAGACATCTCGACCCAGCACCCAGGGTTCCTGCAATGTGGCCCCAGCTTCCCTGGCTGGCCTTAACTTCATTACCAGTACTATGGTCAAGGGTGGTGTTTAAATACAGTTATGCATCGCTGTAGGAATACGGTCTAAGAAATGTGTTGTTAGGCAATTTTGACACTGCAGTCAATTGTAACACAATGGTATGTATTTGTGTATCTAAACATAGAAAAGGTACGGTAAAAGTATGGCATAAAAGATGACAAACAGTCCACCTGTATAGGGCACTTACTATAAACAGAGCTTGCACTACTCGAAGTCGCTGTGGGTCAGTGAGTGGATGTAAAAATCTAGTACATGGGCTGGGTGTTGGTGGCTCATGCCTGTAATCCCATCACTTTGGGAGGCCGAGGTGGAAGGATCATTGGGTCAGGAGATTGCGACCATCCTGGCCATAGTGAAACCCCATCTCTACTAAAATACACAAAAAACTTAGCCGGGCATGGTGGCACATGACTGTAGTCCCAACTACTCAGGAGACTGCGGCAGAGGAATCACTTGAACCTGGGAGACAGAGGTTGCAGTGAGCCGAGATGACGCCACTGCACTCCAGCCTGGTGATGGAGCAAGACTCCGTCTCGAAAAAACAAAAAAAAAAGTCTAGAATATTATTGTACACTACAGTAGACTTTATAAACATTGTACACCTGGGTTACACTAAGTTTATAAAAAATAAAGTAATTGCACTGATACTATAACAGCTGTGACGTCATTAGACAGCAGGAATTTTCAGTCCGTTCTAATGTTACGGGGCCACTGCTGTATACGCAATCTGTCGCTGACCAATGCTTGACCGTATCTGAGAAGAGCCACGGGCACTGACCAATCAGAAAGGAAGTCAGCGATGCCAGGCAGTACCCTTTCAGTTTCTGGTTCAGGAGAAGGTCTGATGGAGGATTCCTGGGGGAACAACGCTCTCTACCAACTCTACAGCACATTTCACCACCTGATGAATATCAGACCTCCCTGTGGGCAA
This sequence comes from Saimiri boliviensis, assembly GCF_048565385.1. NCBI lineage: Eukaryota > Metazoa > Chordata > Mammalia > Primates > Cebidae > Saimiri > Saimiri boliviensis. The sequence continues at coordinate 62,201,766 of NC_133456.1, forward strand.
ACAGAAGAAATGGATACTTCCTTACCATGCCCTTTACACTCCTCTCTGTGTTTATAAGCCTTCATAGACCATCTTAATTGCCACTTTTCTCACACAATGCCATATAGAAGTCACCTTTCTCTGTTACTGTCAATTCCCATAGCTTGTCCCTAATGTGCCTCTCTTAGGACACAAAACTTTTACATCACATTAGAGCTATTAGCATACATGTTATATCTGCTCCTAAGACGATAACTTAGGTCTACAAACTGACAACCCACAGACTCAACTCAGCTTGCAGTGACTGGCTAAACCTGAAAGTATATACTTTCTAGTGATACATTTCAGACTTCGGACTTCAAAACTCTTGTCTTTCTGGCTTCTCTTGAAGCATTGGCAAGCCTGGCCCCACGGGGCCTGTCTACTCTAGTAGTTACAGTGGGCTGGGTCTGTGAAGCGGCTACCCCCACCCCTGCTCCCAGAAGGGGAGCCAGCTCTTCGTTTCCCCACAGTTCCCGTGTGGCCTGTTTCACTCCTTCTTGCTTCCGGGTGGATCCCTGCAGCAATGGAGTTGGCAGCCCTGCTGTAACAACTCTGAGGACAGAAAGCATTTCTGACTCATCTTGGTTTGCTGCGATGGTTAAAAGCACAGACATGGGGCCCAAACTATTTAGGGTCCTATTTCGTGCTGATGCTCACTAGCTTGTGGGCCTCGGCAAGGTACTTATCCTTTCTGTGATCCGGCTTTCTCTTCTGTAAAATGGGGATAACAACATGGTAATGCCTACTTGATAGGATTCTTGTGATGATTAAATGAGCTAACGCATGTAAGGTGCTTAAAACAGTGCCTGGCATGTAGCTAGCTATCCAAAGCCAGCTTAATCTACTAGTTGCAGTAGAGATTATAGAATATTCCTCACAGAACCTAGCACACTTAGTAGGTATACAGACACATTTAGTAAACAAATGAACACATTACATATCATTCACAAAGTCCTCACAGAAACTTTGGGTTAACCCAGACGGCCGCCGGATATGATGGAATTCCCATCAGTGTGTCTATCCTGGATCAATGAGTTGAGGGACAGTAGGACATGATTGGGTTGTTTCGACTTTAGCTGGGAGCAGTGGCTCATGCCTGTAATCCCAGCATTTTGGGAGGCCAAGGTGGGTGGACTGCTTGAGCTCAAGAGTTCAAGACCAGCCTGGGCAACACGACAAAAGCCTGTCCCTACAAAATAAATAAATAAATAAATAAATAAATAAATAAATAAATAAATAAATAAAATGAGCCGGGTGCAGTGGTGCCCCTCCAGCTACTCAGGAGGCGGAGGAAAGGATTGCTTTAGTGCAGGAGCTTGAGGCTGCAGTGAGCTGTGACTGGTTGAGGTTGCAGTGAGCCTGGGTGACAAAGCAAGATCCTGTCTGAAAAAAACAAAAGCAAAAAACTTCAGCCTATGAAAAGATATCTATATATGTATCCAAGGGAAAACATCAAAACAATACCTCAGGTTGAATGGTGGAGACTGTATGCTAATTTTCCAAGTACACAAATCTCAAAGTCCCAATAAGATTGTCTGAATTCCAGTCAGGCTTCCTCCAAAATTTCTAACCAGAGGTGCTTGGGAACAATATGGCAGAAGAAAGGGGCTGGCCTGGAGCCTTAGTGTGGAATGAAACGCACCTGCAGAGAAGCTCATTATTTCCACTGAGGTTGTATGTTCATTGGAACAGCTAGAGGAGGTTCGTTGATGGAAATTATAGGAGAATTAACTTTTTCCTCCCTTACAAAACCTCTTCCAGGTATGACTCTGTCTACATCAGTGAGCATATACCAGTTGAAGGGACTAAGCAGTGATGACGATAACAGCCACATTCAAATGCAGAGGAAACATTCACTTCTAGAGGCATCTAGCTCTTTGCAATGTCTCTTGAAAAGAAGATGCCATGGAGTATAGCTGAATATTCTTGGTCCTTATCCCTGAACCTATGGTGAGGGACTCTAATTAAAAAGTGATTTGTATCCCTATGGTGGATACCTTATGGATGACGTTTAGCTGAGCCTAACCAGAGGAAAGGTACTCAGTAAAAAAAACTTCATCACCCTCACCAAAGGCCAACAGCTGGAAGGGATTTTATGCTCATTCTAATGAAGGTAGATGTTTTGCTTTTCTTCTGGAATTCCTGCAGGAATGACCTTGGGGAGAATGATGTCATTGGATCATCATCCCCAGGCCAAGAGTTCTTTCTTCCAAAAACAAGACCCCAGAACCCCATCTAGAAGGGATCAGCCAAGACTTGAGTGCCTTCGCCTTCAGGCCACAGTTCAGCTGTGTTAGAGGAAAGGTAAGCTGTGATGCTTTTGAAAGCTGAGGTCTGACGTAGCCTTAAATTCATGTGATAACAAGTTTCCAGCCCTGGATTTGGAAGATCTCCAAGGAAACTTCTTTCCAGAGCATCAAAGGAAGCCAAGAGAGATTACAACATCTGGGACCAGCGCTGAACATGTGAAGGTGATGATTGTTTAGGCAAGTGATTTACTGGTGACCTACAGGGAAAACACAGTCAAGCAGAGAAGCGGACTGACGTGGCAGGGAGAAGCAGCCAGTGAAAGCTGATGGTGTGAATCATCACTGGCTCCGAGCCAAGACAAGTACCTGAGTGCGAAGTAGAAGAGATTGGTGGAAGGGACAGGAGACCTGTGTTGGTCCCAACGTGGCCTCTTATTTTTGTGACATTATATGAGAGGCTTTACTGCTGAACCCCTTTGTCTTCCTCTACAGCATAGAAGGGGGAGATTAGGTCAGCAGGCAAATCTCAAAAGCCTTCAGGGACCAGGCTGGAAATGTCTATCACGAAGGAGACTGAGTGAGACAATGAAGAAGCTGGCAATGTGGGTATTTGTGGCTAACCAAAGAATGTCCACTGCTGGGTATGGTGGCTCACACTTGTAGTCCCAGTTACTTGGGAGACTGAGGTGGGAGGCTCGCTTAAGGCCAGGAGTTCAATACCAGCCTGGACGATATAGCAAGACCTTGTCTTAAAAAAAAAAAAAAAAAAAAAAATTAGCAGAGTGTGGCAGCGTGTGCCTGGAGTCCCAGCTACTCGGGAGGCTAAAGTCTGGGGGAATCACTTGAGCCCAGGAGTTTGAGGCTGCAGCGAGCTATGATTGTGCCACCGCACTCTAGCCTGGGTGACAGAGCGAAACCCTGACTCTGACAGAAGATAAAAATGTAAAAAAGAGTGTCCACTCCTGGCTAAACTCTTCCAGGCACGTTGTTGCTGAAGTGCGGCCTGCTGAACGTGCCTCTGTTCTGAGTTGGCCTTCAGACGGCCATCTTACTCATCCATGCGAACTGAATGATGCCCAGGGCCACAGATTGCCCTAAGCTTTTGGGTGCCTGTGACCCTAAAATGAGTCCATCTCATACTCACTCTTAAATACACAGGACACAGGGCTGTAGCTTGTTTGGATTAAGAGCATGGGCCCTGCAGTAACGTGGGATTGAGTCCTCTGCTCTGTCACTACTAGGGGCCTGCGTTCCACTGTTTGTGCTTCCAAAATTCAACAACTTTAAAAACCAAAAGATCTTCTGTAGGTTGATGGAACTCTCGTTTGGTGGCAAAACCGACCTGAATTATTTAGAAAGATCATTTATACCAGAGGTTGGCATTTTTTTTTCCCCCATAAAGGGTCAGATAGTATTTTTGGCTTTGCAGGTCATCTGATCTCTGTCACAAGCCCTTAGCTCTACCCTTGTAGCAGGGAAGCAGCAATAAGAAATGGGCACAGCTGTGTTCCCATAAAACCCCATCTACATAAACAGGTGGGATTGGGCCCACGGGGTGTAGTTTGGTGACTTCTGACATATATTATTTAGCACAAACAATTCAGACATTTTGCTATAGCAATAATGATTCTGATTGTTGGGTGCTATCCCAGATGCCCCTGGGGTTAGGGTAGACAGACTAGAAAACTGGGTCATAATCCCTAGAATCTGTGAATGTGTTACCTTACATGGCAACAGGAACTTTACAGATGTGATTCAATTGAGGACCTTGAAGACGCAGAGGTGATCCTATTTCCTCCGGTGATCACACTTTCCCCAGTGCAATCACATAGGTCCTCATCGGAGGGGACGCGGAGTCAGAAACACAGAAAGTTCAGATGCACAGGAGATGTGAGGACAGTGGCAGAGGTCAGAGAAATGGAGGTTTGAAGATGCTGTGCTCCTGGCTTTGAAGATGGAGGGAGGAGTGTGAGCCAGGGAACACATGTAGCCTCCAGAAGCTGGAGAAGGCAAGGAAACACATCTTCCCCTAGGGCCTTCAGGAGGAACTCAGTCCTGCTGATCGTGAGTTGAGACCTTCTGACCTTCAGAACTGTAAGAGAATAAATCTGTGTTGTTTGAAGTCATTAAGTTAGTGGTGATTTTAACAGTAGTAATGGAAACTAACAGAGATGTAGTGACATATGTGATACATGCACTAAATTTCCTTTGTCAAATCTAAGATTTATAAATGAAAACTTGTGTGCCGAAAGCTTTGGGTCGGATATTGGCTTGTGGATTTGTAGCAGTATGATCTTGAGCAAGATCATTCAGCTTCTTAAATGTCAGTTTCCCCATCTGTAAAGTGGGTATAAAATCCTGTCTTCCCTTATAAAGGCGTTGAGGAGAAGGTGGTGATGGTCCTTTCAGATCTCCCTTCAAGAAAGGGGTGCCCAAACTGTGCCCCTGGTAGGGAGTCCACCTTTGGTATCAGCCCAGTAGGGGTTATCTCAGCTACAAAAAGCCCCGAGGTGGAGCATATCTATGTCTAGTCAAAGTTGAGGTTATAGGTGCCTGCCATTTCCAAAACGCTGAGACAGAGAGTCAGAATTGCCAGTTACCAGCAGACACTTCAGTCTAAACTTTAAAAATTGGGGAATCCAGTGGGTATTTCAAAATAGTTTGCTAAAGTCGTAGGAAATACCCAGTCTTCCAGTATTTGGGTGGAGTTGTCCCTCTCGGTGTCCTTATACCCTTCTCACACTTAGTAAATAGTCTCTTTATTAAGATCCCCCCAAGTTCCCCAATTTGTCTGTCATTTCCTTCTTGCTGCAACCCCACTAATGTTAGTAACAATGAACTTTATTAAACATTTGCTGTAAGCCCTGCAAGCACAGTGTCGTTTAACCCCTGCGAGAATTCCATGAATTGAGCGTTACTAGTCCACCTTATGGAAGATGAATCTGAAGCTTAAAGAAATTACAGTCACAGAACTAGAAAATAACAAACCAGGAACTGAATCCCTACTGGCCTCCTACCCCGGCTGTTTGACTGCAAACTGATTTTAGCCACTATGCCATGCTGCTGTGATGATCATAAAACCTCCATTTCCGCAAAACTCGGCAGATCACTGAAATATTTTTAGAAACTTGTTTTTTCCCTCCAGCACCAAATAATGACACAAACAGATTAGTATCTGGTCTATTCCAGATAAAAATGATCAGTGTTATTGCTGACAATTTTCAGATGTACTCACCCCAAGCAGCCTCTCTTCATCTTTTTCTGAGAGGCTAAAAAAAGTTTTGAATCTGTGAGGTCTATAAGTGGTGGAGCGTGAGTGGGAGGGTGGGAGCAAGAGAGAGAGAGAGAATGAAAAAGGTCTAGACAGGCAGGTCATGCTGAAATATCAAATCACTCCCAGCCACGCTTTGGTCTTCAATAAGAGGTGGCAGATGCACACGTTGTGAGTGCTGACCTTTGAAATCGAGAGCAAGCTTTTATAGACAGGATCTCAGCTCAGTCCAGCAGAGTAAGAGGCTATGTGCACTAGGGAATGAAATTTTTGTCTGCCAAATTAGACCAGCCAGAGACCCTTTATCTTTAAACCGGTGGTTCTATAAACCATAGTCCCCACTTAGTACAGTCATAGATCTTTGTGGCCTCACATTTCCTTTTCAAAACCTTCTTGAATATCTTGCACATACAGATGACCTTTAGACTCCATTTAGCAAGTTCTTAAATCTACCCCATCCCACTGGGATCTGAGTTGGAATAGCGTGAACTTTCCTGTTAATTTCAATGCAAACCATTGTCTGGTGAGTATTCTTTGTTGCAGGCAACAGAATCCAACTCTGGGTAACCTAAGCCAAGAGAAACTTATTGAAAAGATATTAAGAGCCTGTCAAATTTATGGGAGACTTGCACAATTTTTAGGGACTAGGTTTGACATGGGTAGGAACTAAGGAGGCTTCATAGCATCAAGGAAGCAGGGAAGAGGGCTCCTCTCTGAAACCTGAGTCTAATCCAAATGCCTCTGACTGCACCATGAAAGGCTTCTAACCACTCCCTCCTTTTGCACTGGGCATGACTCGAAAAGAGTATAGAGAAAGTTCCTGGGTGACTCAGCTGGGGTTTTATTTGCTCCCTTCCCCCTCTTCCAAACTCCTTTCACCAACTAGAGTGGAGAGTGGGGCATCTGGCTTTCCCAGTTGAAAGTGGTAACCAAGAATTGCCCTCTGCAGAAGATGCTATCAGTACCCACGTGTATCTCCTTGATCTCCCCCGGAAGTTGCCTCTAAGCCTCTACATACGTTGTTCATTTTTGCGGCCAGTGGGCTACCCTCAGCCCACGAGGGCCAGGAATTGGAAGATCAATAGCCCAGCTTCCTTGACTCTCAAGAAGAAACTCTGAAGTGTGTTCTGCACAGACTCTCAGTGCAACTGAGCCAAGTTACCCACAGCAGTAATCTGTGCATTAATGCCAATACGGGATATTGGCTTCTTCCACTCCACATTGCACTTCTCAGTGCTTCATGAGATCTTTTCCCAAATAAACCATTTGCACCTAAATCCTTGTCCCAAGCTCTGCTTTAGGGTAACCCATCCTAAAATATCTTAACCAGGCTTTGTGCAAAAGGGCAGAGTCAAGCCCCTAATAAGAAACTGGGCTGCTATGAGGCAAAGGGAATTGATGATGAATAACCACAAATGTCAAATAATTACACATCCATTAAAATGACAGCAATCAAACATTCTAAAAAGATTTTTAAAAGGGGGAAAACTTTAGATTTTCTTTTTATTTTACTGCTTCGTTTTAAGATCAATAGAACAAGATCCTCCAGTTGTACCATCACGTCTTTTAGAAGTACACCTGTATTAGTTATCTATTGCTGTATAAAATATTTTTCCAACACATGGTGGTTTAAAACCATAAACACTTATCATCTCACAGTTTTTGTGGGTCAGGCATTTGGGAACAGCTTTGTCGGGAGGTTCTAGCGTGAGGGCTCTTATGAAATGAGAGAGAAGATATCAGCAGGGCTGCAGTCACCTGAAGGCTGGAAGGTCTGCTTTCAAGATGGTGTTCTCACATGGCTGTTGGCAGGAGGCCTCAGTTTCTCACCACATGGGCCTCCCTAAAGGACTGCTTGAGTGTCCTCCCGACATGGCAGATGGTGGCCCCGAGTGAGTGATCCAGCAAGAGCAGGAGGATGGAAGCTGTCTTTTGAGATCTAGCTTCTGAAGTCACATTATTCATTTCTGCAGAATCCAACTGTTTACACAAGTCAGCCCTATTCCAACTGGAAGAGGACTCCATACAAATGTAAGTATCAGGAGGTGGGGAGTACTGGGGACCAGGTAGAGGCTGGCACACTACTCACCTTCTAAGTCAGTCAACTGTTTTTGATGTCTTTATGAAACTGACTGACGAACAATTCTACTTTGGAGTAGAGTCAGGGACCCCTATCCACATCGACTAGGCCCACAGCGAGAGGCTTAGGGTAACAGTTTACTACGTAGCCAACATGTTTTATGTTGCGAAAGTAGGGACATCAGTGCAGTTTATTTAACTCGTGCTTGTGATTCTGGCCTTGAGTCTGAGAATAACCAAGTTGCCAGAGTTGGAACCAAAATGTGACTTGTGCTGGATACACTTGTGTCTGGACAGACAGTCTCTCCCCTGCCAATTCTCTACCTCCTCCTCCACAGTGAACAGATCCTAAACTCTAGCGTGAAGTAAACAAAAGAGAGAAAATTCCTTTGTAAGCCCACCAGAACCTAATAAAAACAGAGCCATATGCTGCAGAACCCAATCCGGAAATTCCAGCTTAACATAAAAAATATAAAATACCATCCTCAATGTGCCAAGCTTTTATAAAGAAGATGAGTGACTCTGCCAACCCAAATAAGAGGGAAGGCCAAATGAGTTAAAGTTCCAAGCACATTTTAGAACTGCCCTGCCCCCTCCAAATCATAAATCCAATGTTAATAGGGCCTACGGAGAAGGGCCTGGGAGTTTATCTTTCATGGCGTTCTTTTTATTCATCAGGGCTGATACGTGTGTGTCTTAGACTGTACTGACCCAGAGCTCAAAGGGAGAATAAAATTGTTACCTGAGAAATCAGCCCCTAAAAAAAAAGAGACTCTAACAAGAGCATTTCTCTTCATGAGAAATGGAAATTACAGGGATATTTTACAGAGCATTGAAATTTATACAATAGCGGTATCCTATGCATTGATTTAAAGAGTGGGTCATTTCACTGCAAATTTGAGACATAAATACACTGATTCAGATGACAAAATGCCAGAATTAAACAGCATTACGCAGCTCTTTTGCAGAAATGTTAACTGTGTGTGCTCTCTGGTTCCCTAACTCAGTCACTGCACCTGCAACCATGTGGTTGCTTGGGCCAAAAAAACTGGGAGGCATCTTGACATTTCTCATTCACACACTCACGCTCTGTTTCTAATTGATTATCAAGGTTTCTACACGCCATATCTTTCTCCATTTTTTTCTACATCTCTCTGTCTCCACCACCCCACTCAGGCCTCTTGCTGGAGAGCTGCAGACACCCCCACATTCTTATTGCTGCTTCTATTCTTGCCACACCCCTCCTCTGCAGGAGTTATCATTAGTTTCTGCTCTGACTAACTGACACACTCAAAATAAAAGTGTAAGAAGTGTGGAGGTTAAAAATCCAGGGCTGGCATGGCATTCTTCCACATCACCAGAGACCCAACCTTCTTCATTCTTGTGTTCTACTATGAGGCTTCTGTGCCAAGGTCATCTCATGTATCAGAATGGCTGCTAGAGCTCCGGCCATTACATTTGCATTGCAGCTAGCAGGAATGAAAAAAAGGGCTGAAGAAGATCATGCCCCCTTTTTCAAGGGACACTTCCCAGAATCATACACACAAACCTTTACATTGTGTTGGCTATCACTTAGTTGCATGACCACACCTGGTGGCAAGGGAGGTTAAGAAATTTAGTCTTTATTCCAGTCATGAGCCCAGTAAAAATCAGGGCTGCTATTACTAAAGAAAAGGATAGAGCAGATATTAGGGTGCTACGAGTAGTTTCCACTTCACCTCTTCCATATCCCCTCTGTCAGAGCGTGTGCTTTATATGCCTTATGAGGACATGCTCATAGACGCCCTATAGGCCATGGTAAAAAGTGTAGTTTTATTGGATAATGGGAAGCCACTATGGAGTTGTATGTATGAGAATGATGAGATCCGACGTGTCTTTAAAAGTGCACCTCGGCTACTCTGTAGCACCAGATACAGTCAGGCGTGCATAAGGCAGGAAGAACATCCGGGAGCCCAGTACTGCGCTCTAAGGGAGAAGTGATCAAAGAGGTAGCAATAGCAGCGCTGAGAAGTGGTTGAGCTTGAGCCATACTGTGGTTATGGAGTCAACAGAACTTGTTGATAATTTGGATGTGGGTATGATCAAATGAAGCACGGTCAGGAAAGTCCCTGAATTTTAGACGGGGATGCCATACCATCCATTGAGGGTGAACTAGCTGGGAGAGGAGCACACCGAGGAAGAGAGACATCAGAAGTTCATCTCTGGTGGAGTCAGCAGTGCCTAGCAAGTATATGTGTGGAGACATCAGGGAGACAGTTGGTAGAGGAGTCTGGCATGCCAGGGCAGGTCCAGGGCTGGAGGTATCTATATTTTTGGATTCCTGAGCACATGGATGATATGGAAAGCCATAGAACTGGGTGAGATCACCTCTGCAGAATATCAATGGAAGAAAGGGAGGGGAAGAAAGGAAGGAAGAGAGGCTAAGAACAAAAACCTTGATGTATTCTAATACATTCAACTCCGGGACATAGGACATGGGTCCCTCAAAAACTCAGTTCCCTGAGCTGTAAAATGGGAATGTGTCCCCAAATGGAAGATAGTGTTTGTTCCTGCATCAAAATAGAAGCAGTGTACTTCGAAACAACCGATAACCTTTATCCAGTCAACTGGGATGTTTTATAGCCAGCTGTTACAAAAATAAGGCACGGTCTCGTTGTGTTTCATGTAACTCTGCTTGTCTTTGCTTTGGTTTTCCGTATCTGTTTATGTGTTTAGGTATAGCCCATGAAATACCATATAAATGTAAAATTTGTTATTAAAAGTGTACATAAAACCTCTTTCATAGTTCTCTTGTTTTATGTGACAAATAACATCCCAAAACACCCTTGGGAAAAGGATTTGGAAGATAAACATCTAAAAGTAGAAAAAAATGTTTTTTTGGTTTTTTTTTTACATTGAGAGCTAGCCACCATATTAAATTTGTTCATGTATATAATAATAAAAATAATAAAAAGGAAAATGGCTCACATTTCTTAAACACCTACCATATATGGGTATACTTATTATTATGTACAACATCTTATTTGATTTTTTTCCAGCTATGGTAAGAGGTAGGTATTACTACATGCAGGTTACAGTGGGAGAAACTGAGGCCCAGAGATCTTGAGTAACTTTTCAAGCTAGAAGGTGTCACAGCCGGTTTGTAAATCCAGGTTAATTTAATCCTGTAAATGCATGCACTTAACTTTCATTCTACTGTCTCATAGTTACGATCACTGTTGCTTCTCTATGATATCAGTTTCCTTTTTTGGCTGTAACACATTATCACAAACTTAGTGACTTAATACCAATTTGTATCTTACAGTGCTATAGTTCACAAGTCCAAACATGGTTCTTATGGGCGAAAATTAAGGTACAACCAGGCTGCATTCCTTCTGGAGGCTCTGGGAGAGAATCCATTCCTCGTCTTTTCCAGCTTTGAGGGCGTGCCCACATTCCTTCCAACAATTACATCACTCTGGCCTCATAACATCCCCCTCTCTGACTCCGGCCCTACTGCCTCCATTGGATAAGGATAGTGGCGACTGCACTGAATCCACTGTAATCATCCAGGCTCCTCTCCCCACCTCAACACCCTTGACTTAGTCACACCTGCAAAGTCCCTTTTGCCATGGAAGGAAGCATATTCACAAGTCCTGGGGATAGGATGTGAACATCTTTGGGGCAACGTCATTCTGTCTACCACACCCACCTGACTTCTCTTCCGTGTTCCCGTCTTTCCCATTAACGAGGAAATGGTGATGGAGCATTTGAGGTCTCCACGAGGTGGTGAGTCTCCTGCTGGGGCCTTTGCCCACCTGTATCTGTCAGACAGTGTTCTGACCTGGGAAACATGGGCCCTGAGCAGAGAGGGGTCCTCTGCCTCCCAGTGAACTGGCCTCTCCCATTCATTTATCTCCTTTAGGTTGGGCACTAAGACTTGCGAGGAATGTGGGGGAAATGGGTATTGCCCATTCTACAGACTGGAGACTGGGTTGCTTCTGTTTTCAAACAGCTCCTCCCATTCCCATGCCTTTCCCCCAAGGTCATGAGCCCCGAGGGGAGAAGAAAGTTGAGAGGAGTCTGATGGATGCACGGCAGCTTTTAGTGGCGGCAGTCAGCCCTTGGTGATCTCTGACTTTTCCAGCCACAGACCCATTCCCAATAACATAGCCCAGCTCCATCCACACCAGCTCCTCACCAGCCCTGAGCAGACCCTGCCCTTTCACGTAACACTGCATCTGCACACTCACCTCAAGCTAAATGCCCTGGACTCCTTTGCTGGGTGAGAACTGACTTATCTTTAAGACAGCCCACGTATCACGTCCTTCAGAAAACCTAAGCTGATTCCCCTGGTCAGGGTTAGTGGGACTTCTCTCGGGGCTCCTTGTTACTTTGCTCATATCCCATTTTTAGATAGAAATCCTGCATCTGCAAGTGCCCATGCCCAACAGGAACTTACTGACCTGTGTAGCTGACATTCAAGAGTGGATATCACTTCAGGTATAGCTGGATCCAGGGTCTCAACCAATCTTGTCAGCTTCCTGAGTTTCCTCTCTCCTTCTCTCTACATTTCCCTACATCTTAGCTCTGTCCTTTTCCATATGCCCACCTATGCAGCTTGAGACAGTGACTGCCATCTGCACCTAATTCCAGTTTCAAAAACGCAGTAGAAAACACACAAACGCTAGTCCTAAGGAGGAATCATTTGACCTGTTGCTCCCCTGCCCATCACTAAACACATCACTTTGGCCAGAGAGGATAACATTCTCTGTCACTGGCCACTCTGGGTCATAGTTCCAACCTTGCATGGAGAAGACGGGGCACTTTCAGGTCAGCTTGAGTGGGACCCGCGGTGTTGGGGGAAGGGATCCCCAAAGAGCCATCCTAAACAGACCGAATCACAGTGTCTTTGTCCTCCCCTGCTGGGGTAGCACTTATCTCTCTGTATTTCCTTTATCTGTTTCAACCATTAGCTATTAGTTATCATCACTTCAATTCTGTAAGGTGAATTCATACGTTTCATTCATTTGACAAATATTGACCAAGTGCCTACTATGTGCTAGACTGAGGGGCACTGAATTAGGCTGCGTCTTACTCCTCACGGCAGCACTGTGGGCTGGGCATTTTCGTCACCCCCACACAGGGGTGACAGGTGACACAGTGTTTTGGGTTCAGTGGTGTGCCCCCAAATTCATATGTCAAAATCCTAGCCTCCAGTATCTCAGAATGTGACTGTATTTGCCAACAGAATCTTTATAGAGGTAATCAAGTCAACACAAGGTTGTTAAAGTGCGCCCTAATCCAGTATGACTGGTGTTCCTACGAAAAGGGGAAATCTGAACACAGAGCCATGCGCAAAGGAAGACGACGTGAAGACGTCCATCTACAAGCGAAGGAGAGAGGCTGCCAGTAAATCTTCCCCTCACAGACCTCAGACGGACCAACCTTGTACACACTTTGTCACAGAATCGCAACCTCCAGAACTGTGAGAGAAGACCTTGTAGTTGTGTAAGTCACCTGGTTTGTGGTACTTTGTTAGGAAAGCCCCAGAAAACTAATATACATAGGTTTACTAGGTATTTGCCTGTGTGCATTGCACACACACACGCACAACACACACACACACACACACACGTTCTTTCACATTAAAAAAAAAAGCCCCTATAAAACAACAAAATGATCACAAATGCTTAGCAAAGAAATCAACCAAATTTCATTTATAGTCATCACCACCCACCCCCGCCCTCCACCAGTAGAATAAAAGGGCTTCATTAAAGGAAGTAAGAAAGAAAAACTTTCTTGTCTCCCACCTTCTACATAAAAGGTTTACTCAGGGGAAATCACCACTTGAAAGCCAGTTTTATCTGGGTCTTACTTAGAAACAGCCTTACCAGAATGCAGAAGTGAAGCAGGATAAGAGAAGAAAGGCCATCTTGAAGCCACATGTCTGTTACCGCTCACAGGGGAGCCTGTCGGGAGAGCGGAGAGCTGAAGAGGCAGAGGGACCCGCGAGCGTTGCCAAGCATCTCGTTCTGCCTGGGGCTAAGGGATTCCTGGGATCCGGAACTTTCAGTGCTAAAACTTGCATAGTCCTGGGCCCCCCAGAATGGCTGACCTCCTTCCAGTCCTTTGCCCCACAGGGTGGCAGGCTCCAAAGAGAGTTGTGGAGCTGGACAGCCTGTGCTAAGACCCCTGCCCCTGCCTCCTCACTGGACAGACTATTCACCTGTCTGAGCCTCAGTCTCCTTAGCTTGAAGATGGGGATAAGGAGAAGAATACCTATCCCATAAAGGTATTGAGAGGTGTGGCAGGAGCCCCGGAATGTTCCTGAGGTGAGCAGTTCTGGCTGAACTCAGACTCACCTGCTTTGCCTGGAGGCATCTTTCTGCATTTTGCTCTAGGGCTTTCTGTGCTGAGGCAGCTTGCTTGGCCAGTGCAGAAAGCACAGGCCAGGACAGCAGAGGGGTTAACGCCCCCAGTGCAACCTTTTGCCAATTAGGCTTAGAAGCAGTCAATCAGGGCTCAGAGGCATTCTCGATGCTTCTCCAAGGACCCACTGCAGCTAGCTCTGGGGCCTGGAGCAGCAATTTTGAGAAACCCCCTTATATGAGCCAGACAGTCACCCGCTCCACACTGCTGCTTCCTAGAATCACCCCTCAAGTAAATCCCCTGCATCCAAGGGGGACGCAGGCTCAGGCTCTTCATGGGAACCCAAACTTAGGATAACTAAAAGTCACTACCAGGTTTAGCAAGTGTCAAGCGGGCATTTCACAAATGCCCATTGTGGTGATTTGTCTAGGGTTTAGAGTTCATAGGTGCTGGAAACCCTGCTTTTAAGGTGGGCCGTCTCAGGGACCCAACGGGCATCAATTCACTTTCAGTAACGGCCCTAAAAAAGTGGATTGAGTCCACCTGTAGATGGATGTCACTTGGCTAAGCTGAAATTTGTTTAAAATAGAAAATGCCTGGAAGGGTTTGGGGTATCTCTTCCAGTTGGATGAAAGCATTTCACCCTCCCAACTGTATAGAATTGTGGGTGTCTAAAATGATAACCAATCCCCCCACCCCGCTGGTTTTTAATGTCCTCAAAGCAAAGAGATAAAAGAACAAAAAAAGTCTGTGCAAGAGCTAAACACAATCGTGTGACGTTTCTGGGGCACTAAACGTGGGAAGTTAGGGTACCTTCCCAATCGCACTTAGCTTGTAAACAAATAGCTATAGGCAAGCGACCTTGTCACAGAAATGCTTCTGAGATTTACAATGAGATAGGTCTTTTGACATCAACTAAAGCCCGAAGTACACAGGGAGATGAAAATGGCGGCAGAGTGTTAGGAAACCTTCTTATAGGTGTCCCAGAATCAGACTGGATTCAAAAGAAATGACAATGGCATTCCACAGCACGCCCCCTGAATAGAAGCCATTTCCCATAAGGATTTCCACCCAGCATTTCTCCAGAGTTGGATCAAGAGTATTTGAGATCCAGGCGCTGGAAGTGGGGCTTGACTCCTGCCAGGTATCGGTTGAAGGTGAGCTATGCCTAGGCATGGATGGAGAGCCAGCTCTAAAGGGGTCATCAGGGACCCAGAGGGGTCCGAAATGCAGGGGGGTCAACCACAGGGGACCATCTACTTCACGATGTCTTGAGAAAGGCAAGGAAGAATAGTAGAGCTGAGGAACTGGGATCCTTAAACAGCACTTCTCAAACTTTCATGTTTACTTGAATTTGGCTCCTGTTAAGATGTTGATTCCGATACGGTGGGGCCAGGATCAGGTCTGAGATTCAGCATTTCCCATAGGTTCCCAGGTGATGCGGGTGGTTCACAGACCACACTTCGAGTAGCAAACCTTTAAAGACAGGGGCTGTAAGATGGACCTGAATAGTAAAGACATAGGGCACAAGTTTGGTGTTCTGCTGGAAGCTTCTTAAAGTCTCTCCTCAAATCACCACTCTGAGTGTGTATGAGACAGAGATGGAGAAAGGCTCAGGGAGGATCTGAGGGAAGAAGGAAGAGAGAAGGGGAGGGAGAGGGAGAGAAGAGAGGCTGGGAAAGACCATATGGGAATTCTTCTTCTACTTCAGTGAAATCAGAGAACAGAGCTAATTTCTCCAGATACTACTATGATTTCTGTACTGAAAGATTCTTTAATTAAATAAACACATTCTTAGAGGCCACTTCCTTTGTAAGCTGTCAGCACCCAGTCCTTGTTAGCAAGATTATCAGGGACTGTGAGTCTTGGAGGGGCCCCTAGAGATCATTTATCCAATTCTTGCAATTCTCCCCAAATTTAGGGCTTGAAAAGCAAACTGCAGAAGGATCAGACTACCGATGAAGGCCTTGAAATGAAGCCATTTGGAGAGGTGTCTCAGCCTATCCACACTGGGGTATAAATCTATGAACAGCGCAGCGTGGACATCCGCCATCATCTGTCCCTGCTTCTCCAAACGGCAAAGGATTCCTTAACTGACTTTTAATCCCATTCTGTAACTTTCCACCGCTGCTGATCATTAACATGGTCTTACTTTGGATCTGAAGGCTCTGCTCTATTCATTTTCAAGCTCCAATCTCATATTTGATTGAGAACTTGCCCACTTTTTCCCAGGGAGGGACCGCAAGTGGCCCCAGAGGCTGTTCTCTCCGCTAAGCCCCAGCCCCCGGGTGATGGGGAGAGAGACAGAAAACTGACTTCCTCTTCTCTTCTGCAGCCCAGGGCTGACGTGGATGTCTCCTTTTCCTTTATCATCATTTCCAGGCTCTCTATGGGGCAATTCCCAAAGGCTCATTCTTGGTGAAGCATGTTTATGGAGCTTTTAAAATAGACCCATAGACTCTTTAGTTTCCCTCTCCTTGAATGTAAGCCAGGCTTGGTGATTCATTCGTAACAAACAGAATGTGGCAGAAGTTATGCAGTGTGACTTCTGACTTAGGTTAGAAAATGTGATCCAAATTCCACCTGGCTCTGTCTCCTGGAATCTTTGCCTTTGGGACCAGCCACCATGCTGTGCAGAAGCCAAGCACGGAAAGGCCATGTGTAGGTATTTTAGGCAACAGCTCCAGCCAAGGTCTCCACAGAGGGGCCAGCATTCGCCGCCAGGCGTGTGAATGAGAGGGCCCAGCTCTTGGCCTTCGAGCCACTCAAGCTGATAATGAGTGATCAGGGAGGAGCTGTCTTGCTGAGAACTGCCCGATCTGCATATTCATGAGCAGAACGACGAGTTGTTTTGTTAAGCTACCAAGTTTGGGGTTGGTGTGGGACTCGGGATTAAAGAACCACAACAAAAAAACGGCTGGTTCTTTGGAAAACCCACAGGGGATCTCCCTGCTGCATAGACCCTAGACACAGACAATCTGGTTCAGGCTCAAGTTCCTCTTCCCGCACCTCCAGGTTCTGCTCTGGGCCATCAACTTCACAGCAGACATTAATAGCAAGGTCCCTGTGCTCAGAGAGTGGCGCTCCTGGTGGGAAAAGCCCAGCTACCTTCACTGGGATCTGCAGACCCGTGGAAGACTGACATATCCTTGCTAGGCCCTTAGGTGGGCCTACAGCCGACTCCACCCCTCCTAGAGTCACTGCCTCATCTCCTCCATCTCCTTCCTGTCCCTTTCTCCATACCCAGGAGCTCCTGGCTGGAGTTTGACAACTTTGGGCCAAGAGACTATCACCATTCTCTGACATGCTCCACACGCACCATCTTCTAAGACCTTCCAAGAGGAGGGTATGCAAAGGAGAGAGGAGTTTGCTGCCCCACACGCTGCAGTGGGCCCGCAAGGTTACGGCCCTTCTCTCTCCCCAGCTTCTCTTCCATCCATGCGCAGGAATAGAGGGGGCCGATGGTATTGGGGATTCTGACAAAATGTCACTACCCACAAACCCTGCAGGGAAGTGGCTGCTCCAGGCAGTTGATGGTTCTCAGAATCTGGATTGAGGAACACTTAACACCATGGTTGCCACATGTCTTGTGCAGCTTGGGCACTGCCCAGCTCCCAAGGGAGAGGTCTGCAACTTTCTGCCATACTGGGTCAGACAGTGAATATTTTGGGCTTTTCAGCCCACACAAGATCTGCCTCACTTATACAGCTCTGTTGTTTTAACAAGAAAGCAGCTATCGACAATACATAAAATGGATGAGTATAACTGTGTTTCAATAAAACTCCATTCACTAAAACAGACAGGATATTCGGCCCCAGGATTGTAGCATGCCATCCTTCATTCTAGGGGATTCCGTTCACAAAGCGTAATGCACACAGTCTTAAGCTGTGGCTCTGCTTAGCACTGCGTGCTCTTTGGGCCTCAGTTCTGGGAAAACAGGAACAAGCCAGGTGAGTGCCTGACACCATCCTGGAGGAGGTTTCCAAGGAGGCAGTAGAATCCTCTGGGATGAGTGTAGAATGTTCCTTTCACCTTAGGGAAACCTTTTGGGCATTCTACTCTTTCATTCATGAAAAGAGTCATTTTGAGCAGGTGCTCTGGGTCAAGCATTGGGCCCAGTTTTGAGAATATAACACAGAACAAGACAGACACAGTTCTGGTCTTTAAGAAACCTGCAGAACTGCAGAGAAGAGAGACTTTGAACAAGCAATTACAAATGGAATAAATCTTACAAAAGGGGAGCCTCAGGGGCTGTGGGAGCGCTTGTGGAAAGCTAAGCCTATCTGAGGAGTCAGGAGACAGCTGTGGCCAAAAGTGTAGTCCCCAACCCTTCTGGCACCAGGGACCAGTTCATGGAAGACAATTTTTGCACAGACAAAGGTGGGAGGAATGGTTTTGGGATGATTCAAGCAGATTGCATTTATTGTGTACTTTATCTTATTATTACACTGCAATGCATAATGAAATAACTGTACAGCTCACTATAATGTAGCATCAGTGGGAGCCTGGAGTTTGTTTTCTTGCAACTAGATGGCCCCATCTGGGGGTGATAGGGTGAGGGGAGTCAGTGACGGATCATCAAGCATTAGATTCTTATAAGGAATGTGCAACCTAGATCCCCTGTAAGCACAGTTCACCATAGGGTTCACGCTCCTATGAGAATCCAATGCGGCCACTGATCTGACAGGAGGTGGAGCTCAGGTGGTAACCTGGGTGGTGGGGGAGTGACTGCAAATCCAGAGGAAGCTTCACTCTCTGGCCTGTCGTTCATCTGTTGTGCAGCCCAGTTCCTAACGTGCCACAGACCTAACAGATCAGTTTGTGGACCCAAGTCTAAAGGATGAAAAGGAGTTAACCCGGCAAACAGCGGAGGGACGTGTGTTGCAAGCAGGGGGGCCAGATTGTGCAAGGGAGAGAACAGCACTGTGAGGGAGGGGAAGCTTGCCATCCATTTAAAAAAAAAAAGAAAGAAAGAGCGAATCTCTCCTCTCACTGTACTTTTGACCTTCTGTAGATCACCAAGACCAAGATCACAACCTGGCACCTCTCATCAAGCTGGTGAATCTATACTGCTTGGTTGCACAGTTTAAAAACGTTAAGAACTATTTGCCAGTATTAGAAAGTCAAGATATTTCAAATGAAATCTGTATCACTGGCTTCTCTTATTTAAAAAAATCCTAGCACCTGTGTCTAATCCCTGCCAAGTGACAATGGGCTTGAGGCTGCTGGCGGCTGCCCCTTAGATAGGTCAGGTGCCCCCCATTTTGTCCCTGTTCCCATTACTCCCAATTGCTTTAGACCAGGTCTGATTCACTCATTTGCATTACTTGTCTGGCCAGTGCAGGCATTTGAATTTGTGATCTTCTGATCCAGGCAAATCTCGTAATGCCCAGAAGTGGATTCAAGACAGTAGGAAAGGGGGCTGTGACCATGTTCTCCGAAAAGAATGAAAACAAACATGCACTGTGGTGAAGATAAATTATGCTTTCCTGAAAAATCCAGTCACCAGATCGACTGAATTCCCACAGGTGTGCTCCTGAAATCCCAGTGCAAGCTGGGCACTGACGAAGGACATCTCTTTTCAGCCCTGTCACAGTCTGTTTTGTGTTGCTATAACAGAATACCTGAGAATGGATGATTTAAAGAAAAGAGTTTTATTTAGCTCGTGGTTCTGGAGTCTGGGAACCCCGAGAAGCACGGTGCCAGCATCTGATTGGCTTTTGGTGAGGGCCTTGTGCTATGTCTTAACACAGCCGGGAAGCTGAGGGGAAGTGGTGTGCAAAAGAGAGCAAATACAAGAGGCAGCCTTGCTTTAACACAATCCACTCTGGCAGCAACTAATCCAGTCCCTCCAGAGAGAGTACATTCGCTTCATGCAAACGTACTTCTCATGACCCAAAGCCTCTTAAAGGTCCCACCACCTCTCAACACCATCACACTGGGGACCAAGCCTCAGTGAGAGTTTTCTTGGGGACAAGCCATACTCAGACCATAGCAGGCCTCTTGCGGAAACCCCGAGAGTGTTTGAGGACAGCACTGAAAGGCTCCAGAGAAAGAGAGCTGAGCCAGCGATAGGCTCCAAAGGAGGCTTTTCCCCCCGCTCTCAGGCTCTTCGTCTCCAGAAAATCAATTCAGGGGATGAGGTTTTTCTCCAAGGAGGAGTTTTTCAAAGTATGTGCCAAAGAATACTAGATCTAAATGATACTGAAAGATGTTTCAGACACAAACAGCCTGAACATTGGAGAAAGCAGGTGTTTAAGGTCTTGCTCCCCAGTGGCTGACCATGAGCTGAGGACTTGTGTGCAAAGGAAGAACTGATCCTTGGCAATGGCCCATAGAGGACAGGGTTAGGCTGGTCCCACGGGGAAACTCTCAGCTCTGAATGATGCCTCAGAGCTGCCCCACCTAGGATGACATGTTGGTCACTAGTGGAGGGTTGTCCCTAGGGAAAGTAAATTCCAGAGCACTTTTGTGAAAGCATCCAGAAACCAGGGGTGGGGCAGAAACAGGAATTAGAGATCTGGGGCTATCTGAGTGGAATCCTGCCATTGTCTGCTACCTCCAGCTATTCTAAATGATTTACAAACTTGCAAGTGTTTTTGTCTGCAGAACTTTTCAGAGCTTTTAACGCAATCATTGCAATCTCTATGGAAAGGATAGCACATGTAGCAACTCCCCAAGTCAACTATGAGGCTGTCATTTATTCCAGAATGCCTACAGATCTCAGTTTGGGGAACCTCTCCTCTTAGGGGCCCATATGATGGAGAGCAGAGAGCAGAAAAGGCTTTCTTGTGGCCTCAGCTGAACACTGCCCTGAGGTCATTTGGATGCCAGGAGGAACCTAGCCAGACTGTGCTCCAGGCCTTTCAGGGGCATTCCCAGCTCACTTCTGCCTCTTGACCCCTGCTCCCAGGTGCTCACTGTAGGCTGCTAACAGAACTGACACCACAGCACCATGCCAACAGAGTTGGGCTCTTCCAGGACCCCCAAGGGCTTCCCAAGTATGGCCCTTTTGAACATATTTTCACTCTTATAGCCCTCAGTATCCTTCCCTGACTTCTGGAGTCAGCCAGCCTGGCCAACCTTTCCAACGTGATTCAACTTAACTCCCCATTTCATCTCTCGCACTCCATTCTGAGCCCCCTGCCCCTTCACAAGAGTTGTCTACTCTCTCCCAAACTAAATACGTTTTCTAATATATTTTTTCCTTTTTTGTAATGATTCTTCATCATTCTATTTGAACCTAACTAAATAGGTTTATGAGTTAAATTTCTTAGAAGAGATAGTGGGTGGTTTTCTTGGTTGACACCTGTAGGGTTTCTAATTTTTCAGGTTGATTTTTGTCTTAATTCGCCAGAGCTCCAGGTTGGGAGCTCCTGATCACCGCCATCTTACTTTTCTTTCTGACCGACATGGGTTGAGTGCAGGCATTTGGCCCAGCCAAGGAACTGAGGGATGAGCCAGTGAGGAGCTGTGTGATGAGAGCCCCTCGTTCTCTGAACCACAGTGTGAGACATCTCTCAGATGCTGACCCCTGGATGTGCTGTCTGCGTTGTACACACCTGGAGATGAGCTGCATTTCTCCTTGCTTCTGTGAGATAGTTAATGGCATTCAAGAAATCATCATGAGTTTAAAACTCATTCCAGAGAAAACATGGCTCTGACAGAGGGGCACCTTTGGGATAAGTCCACCCCGCAATGTTTACCAAGGCCCTTCCATGTGCCGGCCACTAGAGCTGACTCAGCCGACCACTCCCATGGTTTGAAATTTGCCTCCAACTCTTGCTGAGTGTGGATGTTGGTCAATGCACTTTAGCCTGAGTTTTAGTTTCTTCACCTGTAAAATGGGAACAGTAAATAACTTTTATATCCAGGTGATATAGGAATGAAACATACACTTAAGGCACGTAGCATTGTGCCTGAACCATAGTGGATGCTTAACAGATGTCTCTCTCAATACAATAATGATACAATACAATAATAATACAATACAATAATGAGTGAAGATGGTGCAGCTCAGCCTTCACACACTTTAAAATTGTCCTATGGCTAGTCCGAGGAAAAGTTATTTTGGGAACCCTTTCTTCTGCCTCCTGTTTTCTTCCCTTCCACGTTCCTCCTTCCCTCTCTCCTTCCCTTCTACCTTCTTTCCTCTCTTATTCCCTTCCAATCTCCCAGCGCTTTTGGTGTGCTTATGAATCTCACGGGGAGCTCTCTAAATATAGATTCTTGGGCCCAAAACCCAGATGTTTTGATTCAGTGTGTCTAGAGAGCAGCTCTGACCACCTAAATACCTCTGTTTTGGGTGGTGCGGGGACTGGGAAGTGCTGGTAAATGTTTAGCAAGGGCCTGGGGCCTGGAAGAGGGCTGGCTGGTTTGTAGCATTTGCCAGTTTCTGGAGTGAAAATACTCCCACCATGGACAATTTCAAGCTCTCCATGTGGTGTCACTGAACGTCCAGTTGGGAAGAGACGTTTCATAACACGCCATTATGTGGTATTACAGACACAAGAGCATAGGTAAAAGGAATGAGAAATAGAATAATTAGAAAACGATGAGTATTTTTAGTATAATTTATTTCATTGTAATTTTCTGTAATTTAGTATTTAATGTTGTATTTCACACTGGCTCAGAAAATTCCTAAATATTTAACAATAGGCTCTTGAAAGTTGGTACAGACAGATGCCAGCATACTGTGACAGGGCTGAAGAACCCTGCCCATCAGAATTGAATGAACACTCTGGTCTCTCTCACCCTAGTGAAATGCACATACTTGCATGTTTTTACTCCAATTCTTGGAGACTTTAAAAATATCCCAAAGCTCATGATGGATTTGGGGGATTCCCCTGTCTCCCTGATCCCCTCCTGCACTGTGAGAGTGTCTTGAGGGCTGGTGGAAAGGAGTGATGGAAGGATCACTGTTTTGCGGGGAAAGGGATTGGCAGAGCCTTCCCTTTTCCTCCTTGTCAAGCTCTGCCACCTTTGCCCCATGCCAAAAACTGATCAAGGGTGCCACCACTGCGGGCTTAGAAGGCACCCCATCCCTGTCAACCCCAAGCTCTTAATCTCCCACTGGAGCTGTGGGCCCACCCGGCTGGTGCTATCTTATCAGAAGCTGGTGACAGCCACAGGAGTCAAGAGGGGAAACGGAGGCGTCTTATCTGCCTTGCTCGTATCCGGCTGGAAGGAGAGCTGTTCTTTATCAGTGAAGGGCACAGTCTTGTGTCACTGCCCTTCGTTGGGAACAAGAGAGAACAAAGATCATTGCCCTCTGCAGACTCAGAGGCTTAGAGGGTCACAAAGCAGACAAGGGCACTGGGACAAAGAAAGGCTCCATGCTTTAGAATCATGAGCAAATTAAATCCCTTTGAGATGGCTACGTCTATTACCCTCATTGCACAGAAGAAGAAATGGAGGCTCATGAAATTAACTTGCCTCAGGTGGTGCAGTGAGACATCAGGATTTAAATGCAAGTCTGTTCAGTTCAGGGATCGAGCTCTTCATGCTTTGGCTATTGCCCTTACTTAATCTTTCCAACAGCCCTTGCCCCCATTTTACAGATGAGAAGATGGGGATCAACACTGAAACTCTCAGAGCCCCAGGAGGGGCCAGGCAGCACTCTACAGGCCTCTCTCCACGGCATAAGAACACACCAGCAAAGGACTACATCCTTTATGAGACAGTGCATTTCTGTCGGAGCAGATGGAAGAGAGGGAGGAAGAGAGAGAGATAGGTAAGTTGGGGGTCTAGAATAATCATCATACATGAGAGGCACAGGCATGAGCAGCAGCATGTGGACCAGCAGGCAGGCTCCTCCCTACGCTGTGGCTAGGGAAACTTGGAAGAGGAGGGAAGATAGCAGAGCAGTGATAACTCCCAGGCGCAGCGCAGCCGCCAAGCTCCCAGGATTTCTAGAGATGAGGTCACGAAGAGCTGTTCTCTTTTGTTCTCACAGCAACCAGGCCTACCCCCTTCCCACTCTCTAGCCCATTGTACTAGGAATTGGAGGGGGGTGGGTGGGTAGGAATGTCAAACAGAGGCAGTGACAGTGGCTGTGGTTACCATCACTGTCCTTCATTATTCAGATGGTACCCACTGGTAACCACGGCAACCGGCCGTGGAAGCAGCCATTGAGGAAGATGTTTATTCCACCCGGTGGGCAGGGCGGAGGGATGGCCTGGCCACACCAGGGTATCCACCCCCAAGGAGACAGCTCCATACCCACCGCAACCTTGCCTGTGGAGGTTTTCACCTCTTACTCCAGGCTCTGAGGGTGCAAATCCCCATTCTAACATATGGGCAAAACTTGGCCAAGCTCTTAACTCCTCTGAGCCATGGACTCCTCATCTGTTCGCAGTAAGCATGCGATGCTGCTGCTGACAAGATTGCTAATATTCAAAGAATGAGCTTCAGGACTCATCAATGAATGAGTCAGACAGATCTAGCTAGGAACCTGCGTAACTGAGACAAGCAGTTCTCCTCCCCGGGGCCCAGTTCTTTACCTGTAAAAGGTGAACGCCACAGGCATTTTACAGACTGTCATGGTACCTACATAACTGAGTATGTGTCTTAGTGTGTGTTTCCCTGAAAACAGAACTGGAAATGGGGTTTGGGTGCAGGTAGTTTACTTGGGAGGTGATTCCCACAGTGGGGGAATGGGAGAGTGAGGTGGGGGGCATGGATAAAGGAAGCCAAGAATGAGCAGGTGACCACTGTGGGCACCTGGGGCTCAAGTTCACTGCGGCCCCTGGGCGAATTGTGTAGAACATGCCTCTGGATTGTCCCACGAGGGGTGGGGATGTTGGGGGATTTAACAACTACCATCTACCATTCCACAGTAGGAAGACAGCCCAGTGCTTGGGGTAAGAGACAGGCACTGTCGCAGGTAAGTTCAGAGGTGGGCGAGGGAAGATGGTGTGGGGTGCAAGAGAAGGAAACCCTGGATATCCTTTCCATGAAACAGCGTCTGGGTCTGCCTCGAACTCCTGCTGCTCACACACGTACATGCTTGCTTTCTGAGGCCACTCCGGTTTCCATGAAACTACTGCGTTCAGGAGAGCTCGGCCATTGGCCTCTTTTTTTTATTAATTTACGTTTTTAACATATTTTTAAACTCCTAGGTTCGAGGGGACCTGTGCAGGTTTGTTATGAAGGTAAACTGCAAGGCACAGGGGTTTGGAATACAGATTATTTCACCATGCAGGTAATGTGCATGGTACTCAACCGGCAGCTTTTCGAGCCTCGCCCTCCTGCCGCCCTCCAAACTCATGTAGGCCTCCGTGCCTCTTGCTCCCTTCTTTGTGTCCCTGTGTACTCCATGTTTAGTTCCCACTTATGAGTGAAAACTTGCGATATGTAAGTTAGCCCAGCCTCTATAGAAGGCACTTTGGTGATTTCTCAAAGAACATAAAACACGAAACAGGTAATCAAACGGTCAGTTACCATTTGACCCAGCAATCCCACAAGTGGGTATATACCCAAAGGAATATAAATTGTTCTAACGCAAAGACGCATGCACACATATGTTCATTGTAGCCCAATTCACAATAGCAAAGACGTGGAATCAACCTGAGTGCCCATCAAAAGTAGACTGGATAACGGAAATGTGGGGCATACCCGCCATGGAATACTACACTCCTATAAAAAAGGAGGAAATCACGTCTTTTGCAGCAAGTTAGATGCAGCTGGAGGCCATTATCTTCAGTGAACTAAGGCAGAAACAGAAAACCAAATACGGCATCGGCCTTCAGTAGCCTTAATTATGAGGAACTTCTCTGCCTTTTGCACCAGCTGTGAGCCCTTGGGCAAGTGCCTCGATGCTGCTACACCTCTGTTTGTTCTTCTGTAACGGGGAACAGCAGTACTTACCTCACAGGGCTGTGATGAGAATTAAATAAGACAATGTGCAAACGTAAGATCGGCAGGATATTTCCAGAAAGGGCCAGATGGTAACTATTTGAAGCTTTGTGAGTGAACTCTGTTGCAACTGCTCAACTCTGCCACTGTACCATGAAGGCAGCCATGATGATACGTAAATAAATGAATGCATGTAGCTGAGCTCCAATCAAACTTTACTCACGAAAACAGGAAGCAGCCAGATTTGGCCCATGAGCCCTCGTTTGCTCATCTCTGGTATAAAGCCCAGCACACAGTACCTGGCACATAGTAGGTACTCAGTGGAACCAAGCCAGTTACTCTTGCCACAGCTTGGAAAGAGCACAAGCCAAAAGCTCTCCAGAGCTAAGCTAAGTTTCTACTTCCCCTTCCGTGCCACTTAACCATTCAAAGCATGAATCCGTGTCCTGGTCCTCGCTACTCAGAGCGTGGTGGTTCATGTACCAGAAGCCTCGCCAGACCTGTGAGGTTTTAGAAATGCAGAATCTTAGGCCTCATCCCAAATCAACTGCATCGGAACCTGCATTTGAGCAAGATCCCCAGGTGATATCTGTGCACATGACAGCTGGAGAAACACTGTCCTCTTTCATCACCCACCTACTCTTCCCCATCAGACAGCACATCGCCTGGGCCAGACTTGGAGCCGGTTCCTCTGTGGTTGCTCATTACCCCACTCTTCTCACAATCCACTCGAAGTCACTTTCCACCTCCATCCCAGGAACACTTCACGACTGGAGGCCCAAAACCCTATCTTTATTCAGCGGATTTCTCACATGTAGTCCCCTGGATTCCACCCACACAGATGTCCTCAGAGCCTCTCCTTGGTTCTAATCACCCACACCCTGCTTCTGAAATGCTCTCTCCAGTCCAGCCGCACAGGCAGAGTGCCCCCCAGGTCTCCCAACCAGGTTGTCTCTTCATTCTCCTCTCCTCCTTTCTCTGTGCTTCCTCTACCCTAGGCACATCCATGAGCAAATTTTCCAACTCAAGTAGTGTATTAGTCCCTTCTTGTATTGCTATACAGAAATGCCTGAGACTGGGCAATTTGTGAAAAAAAAAAAAAAAAAAAGGTTTAAGTGGTTCACGGTTCTGCAGGCTGTACAGGAAGCACGATGCTGGCACCTGCTTGGTTTCTGGGGAAGCCACAGGAAACTTACAATCGTGGCAAAAGGTAAAGGGGAAGCAGGCATGTCACGTGGCCAGAGCAGACGTCAGAAAACGGGAGGGCGGAGGTGCCACACACTTTCAAATGACGAGATCTCACAAGAACTCATGATCATGGGATAGTACCTAACGGATGGTTCTAAACCACTCATAAGAAATCCGCCCCATGATTTAATCACTTCCCAGCAGGCCCCACCTCCAACACTGGGGATTACATTTCAACTTGAGATTTGGTCAGGGACACAGATCAAACTATGTCAAGCATCCTGCCTGCCAGGGAGGTGATCCAGCCCCGTGCTGCCCATCACTGCAGCCATTTAGCACTGGTGGCTCATCTGAATTAAGATGTGCTGAGAGTGTAAAATACACTCCAGATTTCAGACATTCAGTAAGGAAAAGAGAATGTAAAGTATTCGTTAATATTTTTATACTATCAATGACGTGTTGAAATACCAATTCAAATACACCAGGTAAAAGAAATTTAAATTTATTTCACCTCTTTTTCCCTTTTTAATGTGGTTACTAGATAATTTAAAGTTACACATGTGGCTTGCATTATAGTTCTATTGGACAGCACTGGTCTGGCAGGATACGGTAAGGATTAAGAACGCAGGTACCAGAGTCCAACCGCCTGTGTTCTGTTCATGAAAGAATTACTCTGAGACTTGTTTAAAAGGTGAGGAAGGGTTCATTTGACTACTGTAGTAGGGGTATTGCAATAGGGGAGGGAGACAGGGATCAACTCGGAATACAAAAAGGATAGGTGGGGAATTATAGTTAGTGAGCAGAGTAAGGGGGCATGAAAAATTTCCAAGAGGAGACACCCAGAGTTGGAGAATTCTTGCTAAACTGACCTAACAGGATGCTTGTTAAAGGCAGGTCAAGGACATCAAAGGAGGGGGATGAACAGATTGATCAGATATCAAGTGTGATCAGAGATCAAAGGTGAAGACATTTTTGCTAAACTGACTTGGCGTGATTTTTGCTGGGCAGGACTGGGCCATGTTTGAGGCCTAGTCGAACAGAGGGCTCAGAGTTGCCAAACTAAAAAGTCTGGGCAAGGAGAGATTGTCAGTTTGAATCCCAGCTCTGCCACTGTGGGTTCTTGCTGAAACTGGACAACCTCTCTGTGCTCAATTCCCTTGTCTAGAAAATGGTGATCATAAAAGTACGCACTTGGAGTGTTGCAGTGAGGGTCACAGAAGATGATGTGTGCTAAGCCCTTGGCACCTTGCCTGGCATGTAATTATCACTCCATAAATGTGAACATTTGTTCTTCTTTCCATAAATATTTGGGAGGACTGATTCTGAAACCTTCAGGGATCACAGTGGTTCAAAGATATTTGAAAGGACAGATTCCGAGACCTCCAGCGATCTTGAATTTGGGGCACTGGAAATGCTGACACAGATTCCTGCTTTCCTCCTACTTCACATGTCTTGGAAAGCTCTGTGAGCACCCAGTGCCCCTCTCCTACCGCAGGGTGATGGTCATTTCTATATCCTCTGAAACATTCTCTTCAACCACATGACCATTTTTAGCCAAGAAACAGAACTCCCACCATGTCCTAAGTTCCACGAAGCTAAGGGGCTGGTGCTCCACAGCTACAAGACCCCGTTCCCCTCCATGGTTCTAGAAGCACACCATCCAAATTCCTGCTTCATTCAAATAGCACATGACTGTGCGTCATGGATCTCTGGGTCATTCACAAATCCTGGCACTTCAGAGGTAACTTGTGAAGGCCAAGGTCAGCCGACTTAAAACAGTTCTCTCTCTTTCTCTCCCAGTTTGAAATTCTTACTAACCCCGGAGTGAGCAAATTACAAGAGAACATTTGTTGTGATAAGACATGGCAGGCCAGGGCCATTGGCCAAAGTTGGGTCATTCAACATGTGTCATTGCTGGAAATGAGACAGGCAGTCTAATTCTCTAGTGAAGAGATTTAGAATTCTCTGGAGAGAGGAGAAATTCATTTCTTTGCCAGTAATCTAGCTCATCCTGTTAGAAAGGCCTTAAAAATGCATCATGACAGAGACAGATGAGTCTGAAACCCAGCCCTGCATGGGTAAACTCAGCTCCATTTCTTGGACCTGGATGTAAATTTTGGTAAATAAGCTCTTATATTTAAGGAAGGGTGTTTCTGAGAGACTCTGCCCAACAGAGACCTCGGGGAAAAGAACTATCAACTGTGTTCTCTGGCCCTATCTCTCCCAACTTCCACCTTTGCTTAGGTAGGTGGAACCTTCATGTAAATGGTTCCCTGCTTATAATGCACATTAGAATTGCTCAGAACATCTGTTCAAAATGCAGACTCCAGGGTCCAACTTCCAGGTTGAGAAAGCTGACATAGCACCCAGGGATCTGCAAGTTAATTTCTGAAAGGAAGTCACATGGGGCAGTAATTCCAGCAAACCTTCCTCCTAGGCCCCTGCAGAGCTGTAGAAACCGAGCTGCACAGGCCTTCATGGCTGGCAGGGGTACCCCCTTGCTCTGTGTATCCCAGTGGAGGCACGTCTGAAGTCTGCAGAGGAGGCTTCTATCCTTCCTTCCCCTCCAACAAATTCCTGCTCAGGCCAGCAAGGAAGAGAGTTTGAGTGTGCAGCTCTTTCTGGGGTAAGAACAAGAAATCTGTTCTGATTGCACTTCATAAAACTGCTTTACCCAATTGTGACTTGCTTTACAATTGTCATTTACTGTGGTGGTCCAAACGAATCAGCCCCAGTCTCTGATCTCATCCCACTGCTTAAGCCTTCCCAAGATTTACTGCTCCTGAGTCCCTTTCCACTAGGTCGGCAGGTCCGGATCCCTCCCCTTAGATGCACTATGGATCACTTGGAGAACTTTTGTTTTCATGCCGGTGCCCAGGCTCCACCCTGAATCATCAAGTCAGAATCACAATGGAGGAGTGAGGCCCAATGTAATGCTTTCTAGCCACTCCCTGGGTGATACTGATGGTAGTCGGAGTTAATAACGTTTGTGCTAGGTTTTCTAGCCTGGCTGCACGTTGGACTCTCCAGAGCAGCTTTAAAAACCCAGATCAGGTGTCCCCAAACTTTTTACACAGGAAGCCAGTTCACTGTCCCTCAGACCGTTGGAGGGCCGCCACATACTGTGCTCCTCTCACTGACCACCAATGAAAGAGGTGCCCCTTCCTGAAGTGCAGCGGTGGGGCGGGGATAAATGGCCTCAGGGGGCCGCATGCGGCCCGCGGGCTGTAGTTTCAGGACGCCTGACCCAGATGATACCCACGTCCCACACTCAAAGACACTACTTTAGTTACTTTAAGATTTCTTCCCCAGCCCACTAGAGTGCTTAAAATCTCACTCAGTCGAGAGCCACTATTTAGGCCCTTCCATTCTGCAAGGAAACTCCTAGCACGAACTCCTCCTGGAGTCATTAACTCAAACATCTTGAGGTTCCTTTGGGGACCTAGGAGTGAAGGTTTGGCTCCCAGACACCATGATGCCCAGGAATAGAGGGTATTGCACCCAATTGGGGCTGTGTACATGTTTCCTGACAAATGGAACTTTGCTCAGCCTGAGAGCAAATTCTGGGTTTGCAGTGTAGTTCAGTGGGTTTGCAGACTTACAGGGCTACCCAAAGTGTGGTCCCTGGACCAGCAGCACCTGCATCAGGGGAGCTTGTTAGAAATGCAGAGCTTCAGGTGCCGCCTTGGACCTATGGATGGTTGCTGGTGTGGGGCCCAGCAATCAGTGTTTAACTCTGACTACCATCAGAGTGTTTAGTAAGCTCTCAGGGTCATGCTGGTGCACGCATGTTCCAGTTTGAGAAGCACTCCCTTAGTGTGCATGGGAATCACCTAAGAAGCGATATTAAATGTAAGATTCCTGCACTCAGCTGCAGAGAGGCTGATCCTGGGGTCTGAAGTAAAACTCAGGAATCTCTTCTATTAGCACCGCAGGATAAAAATGGTTCCAGGGTTACACCTAGAAAAACTTAGTAGAAGCCATGTGCCCACAGAGGCCAATGCTCCATCTGGCCACACGCTCCACAGCCTGCAAGGCCTCCAGTCTTCCCTCCCAGGCTCACACCCCCACTCACCAAGCTTCTGGAGTATGAAGCCCTCGCCATTCCCCAGCCTTCCCTAGAAAGTGGGCTAAACCAATCCACAGGGAGTGAAGGGCAGAAGCAGTGTCCCAGCACCAGGGTTCTGCTGCAGCTGCAGAAGCCTGAGTTTGTGGACAGAGCTCTTCGAAGGTTCCAGGAGGAGGAAAACATCCAGTGACTCCCAGACGTTGGTGGGCTGGACACTTTTATATGTAATAATGCTCCTGGCTCCACGCTTCCAGATGGACAGTCCCAAAGAGAATGGTTTGTTTCCTTTCGTCTTCCTCCACGATGCATTTTATGATTGCAGAGGGTCCTGCTCGCCATGTGTTTGCTTCTAATCTGTAAGTGCTTTTCCACGGACTTGGCAGTTCTGGTATTTGCCGAGGGGAGCACACGCCGTCAGAGGCTGGCTCCCGTCCAGCCTCCTCCAGAGTTCAGTGTTTGGAGGTTGGCAGCAGATGAAGAAACATGGCCTCTCTGTCGCCGGCTCAAACTTTCAGGGCGTTTTGCCCCTCGCACTCAATTTCTGTTATCTTTGAGGGGCTTGCCTTTTAATTTGTTTCTCCGGCAGCCATGCTAATAAATGGGCTACAGCTGAGGAGCTGTCTGAGAAACAATAGCTGCTCAGTTCCATCAGCCAATTTGTCTCGGGCACCGTTTGTTATGAATCCTCCAAGCCCATTAACCCCTGAACCTGGGAGATGCTATCTCCCCAGGGATGAATTACCTTTATTTCCCGACATGTGTTTGCTCATTTGGTACCCTATTCATAAAAGCAGCTCTGTTTTGGCACCGTTTTCCAGAAATGAAGGGGAAGGACAGATCAGTCGGGAAGAGTGGCTAGCCATGCCTAAGAATGATGGCTGACATTTACTGAGCAGTTACTATGGACCAGGCACATGTTAAGTGCTTTTTTGGAAATTGCTTTTTAGTCCTTGCCACAGTCCTGAGTCCTGGGCAGCATCACGAGCTGTATTTTGCACAGGGAACATCTGAAGTACAGAGGGGTTAAATGACTTACCCAAGAGCACTCACTGTAAGTGATGAAGCTGAGATTTGAGCCCTGGTACCTGCTTATTTTAAGCCAGTTCTCTCACCAGCTGGCTGAGCTCCTCCCCTTGAGCTCTTCCCACTTGGGCTGAGGACAAGGAGGGACATTGGGTCACAGGATAGAAGAGTTCACTGGCCTCTAATGAGCCTTGCCAAAGGATTCCACTTTCGGAAAACATGTTTGTTGACAAAAGTGGACATCAGACTCTTTTGAATTTGAGTACTTATTTTCATCCCGAAGTTTATTTTTAGTTGCACACTGTTTTATTCATGTGGGTGAAGGGACAAAAAAATTGTCCTTAATACTGCATAGATCTGTTACCATTCAGCGTGAATTGAGCTCTACCCATATTTACTCTTGAATGTGGTAGGATGCGACCAGGCCGTGCGTGTTCTGAAAAATCTCAAATGATGGAAGTGACTCATCTTCTAGAATTAGATTTCTGATTGAAGTTGGGTTAGTCTGCATAGCAAAACTAAAATACCATTGTTTAAAACAGAGTCCATTCCCTTACACCAGGGTTTTTTCTTTAGCGGTGTTCTACAGCTTAACATGTTAGAATCACCAAGAGAAATCTAAAAGAAATCATGATGCCTAGGCCACACCCCAAAAGACCAGTTATATCTGGATCTCTGGGAGTGACATCCAAGCATTAGTATTTTTCAAAGATCCCCAGGTCATTCCAGTATACAGTGTGGTTGAGAACCAGAGCTCTGACACAAAGCGACTCCTACCGATTCCATGGTAATACAATGGTGCCACAAAGTCACCCCAGGTTCTTTCCATCTTTCTGCACTTCCACCCTCAGCACCTGGCATTCATTCTCAAGATTATCACATGGTCCAATACAGCTGCTGAAGCTCCAGCCATCACATCCAGGTTCCACATGGGAAGAAGGCAGAAGGAAAGGAGGAACTAAATGATGTAATGTTTAGCTGTGATGGCCCGAATTGTGTCCCTGCTAAATTCATATACTGAAGACCTAACCTCCCCCCGACATAAGACTATATTGGAGATAGGGATTTTAAGAGGTAATTAAGGTTAAATGAGGTCATAATAGTGGGGACCTAATCTGATAGGATTGGTGGCCTTATAAGAGGAGGCAAAGGATCTTTCTCCTCTTCTCTGTCTCTGTCTCTCTCTCCCTCTCCCTCTCCTCACCTCTCTCCGTCTCCCTCTCCTCACCTCTCTCCACCCTCCCTCTCTCTTTCTCCTTCTCTCTCTCCCCCTCCCCTATGTGAAGACATGGAGAAAAGCAAACCAGAAAGCAAGAAGCCAGTCTTCAGCAGCAGCTGGCCATGCTGGCACCCTGATCTTGCGCTTCCAGCCTCCAGAACTATGAGAAGCTAAATTTCTGTTGTGTAAGCCTCCCAGTCTGTGGCATTCTTTTATGGCGGCCCCAGCAGACTGAGATGGTGGCTGAGTCAGCCTCCTTCCATCATTCGTCCCAGAAGTTCCAGAGGCACTTCTGTTTATACATTATTGGCCAGACATCATTACCTGGCCACCTTAACTGAAAAAAAGGTGGGTGAGTGTTGGCTCTTTGCTGGGTTCATCACCCTCTCAAACAAAATCACGCCTCTATGACCAAGGAAGAGGGACAAAAAGCATTAAGGTGGCAACCAGCAGTCTCTGGTCTCAATGCCCTGATGCAAAAGGGAGATGGGATGGAGGGGTTGGGGCAAGGATGGAGAGCAAATGAGACCTATGGCAGCGCCTAGGAGAGGGCACTTTGGAAGCAAGGAAATTAAGCTTGGTAAGCTCTACCACATGTCAGGGAGTACCGGGAACAGACGGCAGGATTCCTGCATGGGAGCTTCCGCAGGACCCGGCCTCCCCACTGCCTCTCGACCACATCACAGCTGTCGTTTAAAGAGGCCCCGGTGTAGAGTCCAGCTGTTGGAAGAGCAGCCCTTCTATCGGCTTGGGCTTGCGATGACAAATCAGTTTGCACAGAGGTCCCTGGACAAGCAGGGACTCAGACAAGCAGCGTGTTTTTTTCAGACTTTGTCACATGCCAGGAATGAGCTCTTTGGCAGGCTTTTTCTGAGCCAGCATAGGAAGGGCTTGGGAAAGCTGGAGAAATCTGAAGTGCACGGACATCTGGCATTGCCTGGAGATGCAGACCAGGAGGCTGTCTTTGTTCAGTGAGCAACTATTTGAGGATTTACAGCATGCTGATATGTGTGCTGAGAGGACAGATGAGGTCCCTGCTCTCACAGAGTTTATGTTCCAGAAGGATGAACAACAAACAGTTGAACAAATAAGATAATTTCAGATGGGGCAATGGAGAAAAGACAGGGCTACATTAGATAAGACTCAGAGGATTCTCTCCAGGTAAGCAAGAAGTTTTTGTTGCTGTTTTTGGTTTGTTTTTGAGACAGTCTTCCCTGTTGCCCAGGCTGGGGTACAGTGGCATGGTCTTGGCTCACTGCAAACTCCGCCTTCCAGGTTCAAGTGATTCTCCTGCCTCAGCCTCTTAAGTAGTTGGGATTACAGGTGCCCGCCACCATGCTCAGCTAATATTTGTATTTTTAGTAGAGATGGGGTTTCGCCATGTTGGCCAGGCTGGTGTTGAACTCCTGGCCTCAAGTGATCCGTCTGCCTCAGCCTCCCAAAGTGCTGAGATTGCAGGTGTGAGCCCCTGTGCCTGGTCAGCAAGAGTTGATTGATGAAAAGGAACCCAGATGTGGGGAGAGCTTCTCGGGGGAAGAATGTTCCCAGAGAAGAGTGAAGGGAAAGAGGCTGGAGTGTCTGGGGAGTAGAAAGGAAACTAGGGGGTCAGAGCCGTGTGGACAAGAGAGGGCAGAACGTGGGGTCAGAGGGGAGGCAAGGACTGGGTCGTGGAGGGGTGCAGACAGTATGGAAAGACTGAATTTTCATGTAAGGGCAATGGGGGGCTACTGGACACATTTAAGCCACAAAGACAACCTCTGCTTACTTTCTGAAGATCATTCTAGCTGCCATGAGGATAGTACGTGGTAGTATTTGGCCCTTTATGGGAAAAGTTTGCCAGCCTCTGGACTAGAAGAGAATGGGCTTGATGGGGTTATATGTTGGTTGGGGAGAGACTGGGCCGGCCAGAAATGTTGGTAGTTTGGGTGAAGGGGAAAGAAAACGATGGAATTCAAATTTTAGGCTTTCGGCTTGTGGATCTTGGTGAAGGTGTTATTTACTTAGATGAGAAGATGAAGTTTGGGAAGGAAAACGAAGAAGTCTTTCGGGCATGCTATTTTGAGATGCCTGATAGCGTAGGGACAGGCAGAGCACAGAGCATCTCTCTGTACATGGGTCCATCTGGGTTATCAGGCCAGTCAGAGAACTCAGTGGCTTTTCAGAAGTTACTCCATAAGGGAGCCAGATCCCTGGGAGAGTCAGGAGTCAAGGGGGCAGATATTAAGACAGACCCACACCAGAGTCCTTGCCAAGCTCAGAAGAATCAAGAGAGCCAGGAGACGTAATATGCATTTGCTTTGAATTTGGCCAGAAGGGGTCAACCAGTAGCTGGCATGGCATTAACACCCCTTTACTAATTACTCGAGTTAGTGCCAGCATTGTCTGTCTGTGTCTACTTAAAGGGTATGAATTGAGAGACTTTAGGCTCCCTTTTCACCCCCAAAATTGTCTCCCTGTGTAAGCTGGATACCTTTGTCTTACGTCCCTCCATAATCACCCGGTTTTGTGAGTTGCATTATGTGAGGCCAATAATAAAACACAAATGATGTCATTCACTCTTCTGCATATCAAATTAGAAGCCTCAGAATTATCTTCTTTCTCTCTCTCAGTTGCATCTTCGAAATGTCTCGCAAATCATCAGGCTTCACTCTCCTGGCCTGGATTAAAGTAATAGCTGCCTAACTGGTCACCGACTGACGGCAGTCGGTCCTCACCTGGTTTCCAGGGTGACTGTGCCAGGACAGACATGTCATTGTAATGAACAATGATGGTTTTGTCTGCTGAGAAGAGCAGCTCTCTTCTGTCACCCCTTCTCCGCACAGCATGTGGCTTTTGATGGGGCTGCTGACCCTGGTCCTCTGGCTCCGGCCACAAGTGGGCAGATGACTGCTGTGGCTAATCAGAGAATCCCACGGTTCCAGCTCCTGAGATCTAGTCAGTCACTGCCATGCCAGGAGAGAGCTTGGCCTTTCCCCCTAAAGTTCAACATTTCAGTAGGTTGGTGCAAAAGTTATTGCAGTTTTGCTATCACCTTCAATGGCAAAACCCACAATTACCATTGCACCAACCAGCTAATTGAGCCCATAGCCGAGAGATTAACCAGGCAAAAAAAAAAAAAAGAAAAAAAAAAGAAAAAGAAAGGAAAAGTGCTCTAGGCAGAGGACACAGCTTGTGCAAAGGCCTGGTGGCAAGAGGGAGCATGGAGCACACCAGGCAGGAACAGGAGGCCAGCACAGCCACAGTGGGGGTGAACAGGGCCACAGTGGGGGTGAACAGGGCCACAGGGGTGAACAGGGCCACAGGAGTGAACAGGGCCACAGGGGTGAACAGGGCCACGGGGGTGAACAGGGCTACGGGGGTGAACAGGGCCACAGGAGTGAACAAGGCCACAGGGGTCAACAGGGCCACAGGAGTGAACAGGGCCACAGGGGTGAACAGGGCCACAGGAGTGAACAGGGCCACAGGAATGAACAAGGCCACAGGGGTGAACAGGGCCACAGGAGTGAACAGGGCCACAGGGAGCAGGGTGAACAGGTCCAGAGGAGTGAACAGGGCCACAGGGAGCAGGGGTGAACAGGGCCACAGGAGTGAACAACGCCACAGGGAGCAGGGTGAACAGGGCCACAGGAGTGAACAGGGCCACAGAGAGCAGGGGTGAACAGGGCCACAGGAGTGAACAGGGCCACAGAGAGCAGGGGTGAACAGGGCCACAGGAGTGAACAGGGCCACAGAGAGCAGGGGTGAACAGGGCCACAGGAGTGAACAGGGCCACAGAGAGCAGGGCTGAACAGGGCCACAGGAGTAAACAGGGCCACAGGGAGCAGGGTGAACAGGGCCACAGGAGTGAACAGGGCCACAGGAGTGAACAGGGCCACAGGAGTGAACAGGGCCACAGGGAGCAGGGGTGAACAGGGCCACAGGCATGACGTCTGTTCACAGAGGCAGAAGCGGTAGCGGCAGTGCAGCAAACATTTTAAAATGGCCCCATGTGCTGGGCATTGTCCTAACCACTTTACAGACAGTCACCCATTTAAACCTACAGTAACGCAATGAGGTAGGTATCATTAGCATCCCAATTTGATCTATGAGGGAAGTAAGGCAAAAACAGGTACTTTTCTGAAGTTCTATATAGCGTGTGAGATGAGATGGACAGAGAGACAGGAAAGAGCAAATACAGCACGTGATGAGCAGTGACAAATTAATTTGTCACAGACTGGTCACTAGCCCCAGGCATACATCCCATGACACTGGGCAGTGTCACCGGTTGGGCGTTAAAGGCTGGTTTGGCCAGAAGAGCTCATGGCTAACACACTTCTCCCCACCAAGGCCATGGCTGATGTTGGCATTAACCAGTGCTCCCTGCAAGACGCTTCCGGTGGAGGTGGAGGAAATCTACCCCAACTGTAGATTTCCACCTCCTCTGAGAACCAGATAGGTACTGTCTTGAGGTCAGAATCCTCAGAGCATCGAGGAGAAGCATTCATTACTCATCAGCCCCATAAAAGGCTGAATTTGGGCCATCCAAGTGCCTGACCCGTAACTGGAGGCTTAGCCCCGCAGCCCGCTCTGTCCCCATGCAGAGCAGGTTCCTGGATTCACTTCCTGTTCCTTCTGCTGCGTTTCCACATGGCTGGATTTATTTTCAAAACAATTTATAGTTACATTAAATATTAAAGGCACTTTGCAGGTGGTGTTTACTGTTTGAAAAGTTAACAAATGTATGTTGTGCCGTATGAAACGGCAAAAACCAATTTGGAGTGCTTGATGGCTTGGGCTGGGTGATAGCGACGTGACAGCTATTTCCATATTTTAATGAGGTAGCTTCTTCAGAGCAGCCCTGTTATGTGATTGGGCGAGAGGGTCACACAGCGCACTCTAAGCATGGGTGCCAGGGATGGAAAGGCCACTGTTAGCCTCTGTGCCGCTCACGCAGCCATTTGTAAAGCCCACGACTACATGGTGGCCTATTTGATGATAACTTTACAGTCCTGTTGTTCTTATGGGGCCTTCTAACTGCGCCTGGTGCGTGACAAGCACTCTCTGCTCTTCCATGAAAGACTTACCCATTCCTTCTAGACTTGTTTGTGGAACACACACACTGTGGCAGGCATTGTGCCACAGAGAGACCAAGTCCCTGCCCTCTTAGAGTTTATGTGACATGAGCTGAAGACAGACAAGAAGCAAGTAAGTAGACTCAACAATAAGGGAGTTGTAGATTGTCATTAGCACCTGAAGGAAATGAGTGTAGTGACATGGAGTCACGGGAGATGGAGTAGGGTTGGTGAGGAAGGCCTCTCTGAGAAGGTGCCATTTAAGCTGAACCCTAAAAGACAGCAGGGCTCAGTCACGGGAGGAGCCAGGGGCATTCTAGGCAGATGGAACCGTAGGTGCAAAGGCCCTGGGGCAGAAAAGAGTCCAGCGACTGACAGAAGGCCGGAGCCATCCTAGAGCCCTGGGCAGAGAAGAGGGGGTGATTGCTATGAGAAATCTCTGTTTTACAGATAAGAAATGCACAGCTTAGAGAGGTTAATTTTTCTAACTGTGATCACCTATCAGCCATCAGCCATCAGCCCCATAAAGCGCTGAAGTGGGGCCTCCGAGTACCTGACCCATAATAACTGGAGGCTCCCATGAGAGCTTTGCAAATCCTCCCACCTGTGCTTTTGGGGAGGGGTTAACTGCAGAGTTTCTGATTGGGTAGGTCTTGAGGTGAAGCCCGCATATTTGCATTTCTAACGAGCTCCCAAGTGATGCTGAAGGCACTAGTGTGCAGACCACACTGCCTGATACAGAGGCTAATTCAGACTGTGTGCTGTTATCAAATGATGGAAACAGAAGCCAGCCGCAGTGACATCCCCAGGGCTTACCCTGCGCCGGACACTAATGTTTGTGCTATGTGTATTATAGATAGTGAATTTTCAGAGCAACCCTTTGAGGTAGGTAGTATTTTTATCTGCAAATCTCTGTTTCTATGGATAGAGAAACTGCGGCACAGAGAGGCAAAGCACTTTTCTTAAATTTGCACAGTTGGTTGGTGGCCAAGCAGGAATTTGAACCAAGCACCTGGGCTCTCGGGTCTGCCATTCTTCCCCCTGAGGGAAGCACCTCTGGTTTCCATGTCTCTGTGCCATTCACTCAAGTAATTACTCATTAAATTTCATAGCTAGCCCTGCAGTCTGCCGCCTCCCTGGCCCTCGTGGCACTGAGTTCGCAAGTCCTGCCCTACTCCGAAAGTTCCTTTTGTTTTCTTGCTCTCCTTCCCTGATTAGCTCAAGCAAATATTCAAAGCAGCACACATTCCCTGAGCTCTTTCTGACTGATCAGGGTTGTCACCGGCTTCTGGAGAGAGCCTGTCTGCAACAACTTCTCCGTGGATGATGGACATTGACTTGGGTGCGTGTCTCACGCCTTCTCACTGTGTTTATCAATCTCACATCCTTGAAGCTGATGTTGATAGAGCATCTGTGATGAACCAGAGGCTGGAATTAGAGCTTTGCAAACCCTCGCACCTGTGCTTTTGGGGAGGTGTTATCACTCCTACTCTATAGGTAGAGAAACTGAGGCTCAGAGAGGCAAAGAAAATTGTTCTGGCCCTCATAACTGGCAAGGGGTGGTGCCAGGATCTAATCCCACAGTTGGACCATATCCTGAGCCCCATCTTCTTCATGTACTCTCTGGAGCCATCAGGATGGTCTGTAATGAAAGGCTCAGGGGGCCCAGGGCCAGGACCACATAGGTGGTGTCGGAAGGGTCCAGGACAGGGGGCCCACCGCAACAGGAGAATAAGCAGATTGTGGAAGGTCAGGCGTGGAAGCCACACAGCACTTGGCCTTCTAAGTCCGCCTACGTGTATCTTTTGACAGATGGGGAAACTGAGGCCCTGGGGTGAGAAATTCTAATTAATTTCTGTCTCTCTCTTTTTAAAATAATTTCAACTTTTATTTTAGATGGAGTGGGTACCTGCACAGGTTCGTTACCTGGGTATACGGCATGATGCTGAGGTTTGGGGTACAGTCAATCCCGTCGCCACCATACCGAATGTAGTACCCACAGTTAGTTTTTCAACCCTTGTCCCTCCTCCCTCCCTGCTCGATACTCTCCAGTGTCTATTGCTGCCATCTTTATGTCCATGAGTGCCCGATTTTTAGTTTCCACTTATAAGTGAGAACATGCGGCATTTGGGCTTCTGTTCCTGCATTCATTTGCCTAGGATAGTGGCCTCAAGCTGCATCCATGTTGCTACAAAGGACATAATTTTGTTCATTTTTTATGGCTGTGTAGTATTCCACAATGTGTATGTACCACATTTGCTTATCCAGTCCACTACTCATGGGCATTTAGGTTGATTCCATGTCTTTGCTATTTTGCTGCAATGAACATTCGAATAGATGTATCTTTTTGGTAGAACAATTTCTTTTGGATATATACCCAGTAATGGGATTGGAGGGTTGAATGGTAGTGCTGTGTTAAGTTCTTTGAGAATTTATCTTCTTTACAATACATGAATCCAGGCTTTCTCCACTTTGGCACTATTGACATTTTGGGCTAAATAATTCTTTGTTTTACAAGATTGTCCTGTGCCCTGTAAGATCGCTAGTGGCATCCCTGACCTCTTCCCACCAGGGGTCAGTTGTACCTCCCCGGCCCATGGCCAGGTTGTAACAAGCAGCAATGTCTTCAGATTGGAGGCTGGTTGAAAACCCCTGCATTCATCCAACCAGACCCCTTGCTGGCTTACCATTCTTTAAATTTCCCATAATTCTTTCTGGTTAAAATCCAAACTTCTTTGCTGGATCTATAAAACCTTCAGTGATATGGCCCTGCTAATACAATTAAAGACCCTTGGCTCTAGCCAGCACCCTCCCCAACCCCCAGAGACAAAAATAATAGCTGACAAATACCGAGCACTTCCTAAGTGCGAGGCACTGTTCTAAGAACAAGTGCGCTCCAAGGGTCACCATCTCTACGTCACAGCTTAGAAAATTGAAGTCTTTAGAGTTTAAGAAATGTGTGCACAACCACATGGTTAGCTCCTGGCAGATCTCCAGTTTGAATCCTGGCATTCTGACCTTACCCCCAGCCCCTCTGCTTAACATCTGTAATAAGAACGATGGTTGCTCAAGCTTCTCTCAATGCTGTTCCACACCGCTTCTCATCCTGCTTCTCTGCTCTGCTGACTCCTCCCACCCTCACTGCTCCCAGGGAGCGGGGACAGTGTCGTTTTCATTGCTCACCAAATCCTGTGCCTGGCAGAGCCCCAAGCTCGGCCGGTGTTCCTAACTCACCAGGTGTGTCAACCCAGGATTCACCTCTTCAGGCAGGGCTGCCTTCATCAGGAATGATTTGCTTAACCCAAACAGACGCACTTGAGCTAACTTAAACACTGGGAAGGCAGTTCCGAGGAGTCAGGTTATCTTGTGGGTCACAAGGACAAGAATTCATCTGGGTACCCTCTCCTTTAAGACTAGAAATTCTTTACAACAGATGGGTGCCGGGAATTGGAAAGCTGGCAGGAAGCAAATGGGCTCTTCCTCCTCTTTCTCTTTGGGTTCTTGGGGAGCATTTTTCTCTTTCTATACTTCATTTGCCTGCTTTTTGCTGTAGACCAGCCCCCAGCTCTCTGTTTGCACACCAGAACATGTGACTCCCAATGCCTGCCCAGCATGGCCACCCCAACCACGCCAGCATGGCGGAGGGGCCGGAGTCGGGGGGCTCCAGCCCGCGTCTCTGCACCTTAAACCTTTAGTCCAGGAAGTGAATTGATATGTAAGTTTGAGCCCTAAGGCCAGGTCACTGGGAGGGAAATCCCATTGTCCCTGCTTGGTCAGGTGGGGTCACAGCCTTGCCGCAGATGACTCATTGGGGGCTCCGGGATTAATCTGTCTTAGAAGGTAGAGTGGGCTGGAAAAGAGAGAAAAAGATGAGTAAGAAAGGAATAGAAATAAAGGGGAGGCCAGGTATGGTGGCTCACACCTGTAATCCCAGCACTTTGGGAAGAGAGGTGGGCAGATCACTGAGGTCGGGAGTTCCAGACTGACCTAGCCAGCATGGTGAAACCCCACCTCTACTAAAAATACAAACATTAGCTGGGTGTGGTGGTGCATGCCTGTAATCCCAGCTACTGGGGAGACTGACTCAGGAGAATAGCTTGAGCCTGTGAGGCGGAGGCTGCAGTAAGCCAAGACAGTGCCACTGTCACTCCAGCCTGGGTGGCAGAGTGAGACTCCATCTCAAAAAAACAAAAAGGAAGAAGGAAGAAAAAGAAGGAAGGAAGGAAGGGGAAAACTGAAAGTTATGGCAGAGGAAACAACGGGGTGAAATCAAGGCCCAGTGTCTCAGATTACCCTGGGTGTCCCCGGGTTCAGGACACATCTCTTTCGAACTTCCAAGGAGAGGCCTTGTCACTCTGTTCTTGCTGGCAGAGCTGGAAAGGCCTGAAGGAGACCACCCGTGAGGTCCCCACACAGTCCCCCTTGCTGCCCCCCCAATCATCCCCGCTTTGTGTTGCCCAAGTCGGGGCTGCTGGCCAACCACTGAGTGTCCTGACAAGTCTGAGAGAAGAGACGGACAAGGTGCAAAAGTCCTCCTGCCGGTTGGTTGGGAATGGGCTCCCTAATTTTGTTCTCAGCTCATACTCCCTCTGGCCACAGCTTCCAGTTAACTAGCAGCAGAGAGGCGGGTAGGAGTGTGGGGGGCAGACAGAGCAGGTTTCAGGTAGTTACAGCCAAGCCAGAGCTGAGCACTGTCACAGAAATGTGGAGGGTGTGCTTGCTTCTGGACACCCCGGATGATGATTCTGGTGTTGTGTCTATACGGTGCAACCAGGGTGTGTATCTTCCCCCCAGGGAAAGGCCCTCCCGACTCCAACCACCACCACAGGTGTCGTGGAGAGCTCGCTAGATGCATGCAGTGTCTTCTTCCTCCTTTTGGGGGGCCCTGCTGAGCCCAAAAGGCCTAATTATATTTAGTGGGTTGAAGTTTAGGACTTGCGGTTAGGCAGGAAAGCGTGTGATTCTCCCAGTGTGGTTCCCCCACCACCTGCATCTGAATCCCCTGGGGAGCTTATAAAAATGCAGATATCTGGACCCCACCCTTAACCTACAGAATGGGAATCTCTAAAGTGGTAGGGCCCAGGAGTCTTCATTTTTTATAAACTTCCTCCCTCCCCTCTGCTGCACATCAATTGTTGTGCACACCAGTGATTCTGTTGTACTTAAAAGTTTAAGGACCAAGAATCACTGGCACAGTGGTTAAAAGCTTGGTGTCAGCCAGGCATGATGGCTCACGCCTGCAATCTCAGCACTTTGGGAGGCCGACGTGGGTGAATCATGAGGTCAGGAGATTGAGATGATCTTGGCTAACATGGTGAAAGCCCATCTCTATTAAAAATACAAAAACTTAGCCAGGCATAGTGGCACACGCCTGTAGTCCTAGCTACATAAGAGGTGGAGGCAAGAGAATCACTTGAACCCAGAAGGTGGAGTTTGCAGTGAGCCAAGATTATGCCACTCCTGGGTGACAGAGCAAGACTCTGTCTCAAAAAAACAAAAAAGTTTGGTGTTTAAACTCAGAGCCTGGCTCTCTTATTAGCTGGCCCTGTGTCCAAATTAGTTACCACGCTTCGTCTCGGTTCTCTCACCTATAAAATGGATATAAATGCAGCATGCATGTCATAGAGTTACTGGAAGTATTCAATACCCTTAGCTGCAAATAGTGAACACCACCTAATGATAGCTGTCATGCTCTATTCTTGGTGGGGTACAGAGAGGATGTGAAAGCTGTGAAGGCCAAAGACTAGAAGCCAACCCAGACTGAAGACTAGAGCTGGGGGACTGGGGTGCCAGGGAAGAATGATCCCTGCACAGAACACAGCAAAGATGAGACATCATCCAGGGCAAGACCCGGAGGAGGCCACATGCTTCCAAGTCCCTGCTGTGAGAGAGCATGGGGCACCTAGGGATGGGAGCCGGACACAAAGGCAAGAAAGACAGGTAGGCAGGAACCACACGGGGAGAGGCCTGGTAGACCGAGCTGTGGGCACTTGATCCTATGGATGGCAG
Organism: Saimiri boliviensis; assembly: GCF_048565385.1. Lineage (NCBI taxonomy): Eukaryota > Metazoa > Chordata > Mammalia > Primates > Cebidae > Saimiri > Saimiri boliviensis. Next base: position 62,246,152 of record NC_133456.1, read on the forward strand.
GGAGCCATTCAGGGGCTTGATGCCAGGTAGGGTAGGTTAGATTTTAAACTGTACACCTTTAGACATGAGCACCTGAGGTTCTTGCTTAGAGTGTCATTTACAAGGCTCTACCCTGGACCTCTGTTGCCTCCTGACAACCTGGTCAAGGAGTCAGTGATACCAAAGGATCAGCCACCTGGAGCCTATGTCTACTTCCTTATGCATCATGCTTTACATACCTGGAACTCCTGCACGGAAGACCCTATGCCTGCCTGCAGGGTCTGTGCACACCTCTTTCTCTTATCCCTCTTCCTTCTCCAGGGAGGCTGCCACCGCCTTTGTCCAGCAGGCCAATCTGAGAGGCAGCTGTGCGTGTATCGGCGGGGCGGGCAGCTCTTGGACTTGCAGCCTGAGGCCTGCAGACCTGTTACGAGCCTGTTGCCAAAATCCCAGCCAAAGAAAATGGTGGCTTCTGGCTAAGTTGTTGTGGCTAGGAGTGGGGGCAGGTGACGGACTCAAGTACTATTCCGTAAGTGACCTCATACTATCCCTGTCTTGTCTCCGATTGCTCATGGGAACCAATCCACACCACAGGGAGGAGGAGAAAGTAATTTGAAGCTAGCGAGGTTGGAGGCAGAAACAACAGGCTTATCCAGACTAGACAGAAAAAGGTAAAAGAGAAAGAATCAGTGACACACAAAAGCTAATACAATGTAACTTACAAAAGAGCACTGCTCTAAGACAGGACCTCTGGTGCATGACAAAGACTAGGAAGAAGAGAGAAGTCAGGGGAGGGAAGCTTTCAGTTTATGTGAGACGAAGGCTAGGTAGTCATCTCATGCCTTTTCATTGCTGCCAATATAAAAAAACTTTAGCTTGTCATCAAAAAGTAGAATTTCTGGAAAACTTATATCCTCCACTGTGTGCTTGACAGCTTCCCCATGTTTCAAGTCTCTTCCGGTGAGGTCAGTGTAAATATGAACGCATGTGACCTTTTGATACTATATAACAAAATGTGTCAACATTTGGTAGATACGCAGAACTCTGTGAACCAAGATTTTCTTAATAGTTGTTATAATGTTAATAAAATCACACATGGGTAGAAGGTCCATTTAAAACACAACATAGACAGATTGATGTTAATATGAGAAAATATAAAAGCTCACTGATAGGGTTTCAGATTGCATGTCGCACCTAATCATTAAAAGAAACCACCACTTGTTGAGGTTTTGTATAGTATCAAAAAAGAATAGCTACGGTTATCTGAGGAGGATATTAAAGTTGTTCTTCCTTTTTCAACTGCGTGAAGCTGGATTGTTAAATATACTTCAACAAAAATAATGTATCCCAATAGATTGAATGAAAAACAGATATGAGAATCTGGCTGTCTTCAATCAAGACAGAAATTGAGGCCAGGCATGGTGGCTTACACCTGTAATCCCAACAATTTGGGAGGCCAAGATGGGAGGATTACTTGAGCCCAGGAGTTCAAAACTAGCCTGGGAAACATAGTGAGTCCTTGTCTCTGCTAATAATAATAATAATAATAATAAATAAAAGAAAAATAGTCTGGTGTGCACCTGAAGTATCAAATACTTGGGAGGCTGCAGCAGGAGGACCGCTCGAGCCCAGGAGGTGGAGATGGCAGTAAGCTGAGATTGTGCCACTGTACTCCAGCCTGGGTGGCAAGGCAAGACCTTGTCTCAAAAAAAAAAAAAAGAAAGGAAAAGAAAAGATTGGCAAAAATGTAAAAACAATACAACTTTATTTTACTACTTTTTAAGAAAATATATTTTTCATAAAAATATGATATACATGTTAACATATAAGTGGTTTATCATTGTTATCCTCATGAATTAATAAATATTTTAAAGATATGTTTTTAAAAACATTCTTTGGGCCCCTGTAGTTTTAAAGGTATAGGGTTCTGAGGCCAAAGTTTGAGAACATGCATTCAAACTATTTTATGCAAAATCTCACTTTTTCACTTAAAACCATATTGAGGCTATCTGTTCAAATATAATATCTAATCACATAAATAATAGCTACCCTTTATTAAGTACTTAGAATATGCCCAGAGATTGTGCTAAGCAATTTGCAAGCATCAGCTCATTTCCATTTACTCTTTACAAAAGAACCTGTGTGAGGGAGGTATATTTACCCCAATCTGCAGATGAAGAAACCGAGGCACAGAGAGGTTAAACTGCTTGCCCCAAAATACACAGCTACTTAGGTGATCTAGCCAGTTTTGAACTCAGACCTTCTGACTCGAGAGCTTGCAAGTTTTATAGTAACCAAAAGTATGGAAGTCCCAAGATGTCTTGAATAAACATACCTTGAGTAGGTTTTAAGGACTAGAGTGATATAAAGGGCTTTGCTTAGGAAAAATTGCAACAGAAATTTGGTAGGTGATTTATGTAGCCATGAATCTTTCTCACCATAAGTAATCTGTGGTCTTGGTGTACCTGTTTCGTTTCTTGCACAGGGCATCTAGTACCCCCCAAAAAAACTCAAAGACCAAAGAAGACTAGCTGTTCACCTGCACACTCTTTTGAGATTCTCAGTGAATACCAGGGTCTCAGTCTGGGTCCCTGCCAAACTGTGAAGAGTGCCTTCTCTAACCCACCTCAATCCACCTTCTGTCTTCTTATCTACGTTTTCATGACCCCATAGTTTTCCTGTAGCCATGTATCCCAACTGGTAATGATCCGTTTGTCATCTGGATTGTCAGACCCCTGCTCCCCAACTAGACCATGTGCTCCTTGAGAACAGGGAACCTGGCTGTTTGCATTCATCCCTGTGTCCTCTGAACCTAAGACAGTACCCAGCGCACTGTAGCTCTCGTAAGTGCTGGTTGAGTGAATGACTGTGAAGTAGACACTCTCAGAACTCTGCACCTAAGCCCTCCACCGTTTTTGGGCACAACAGCTCCTGAGGTGCTCTGTCTCCTACCAGTCTTCATTAGGGGCTGCCCTCAGACAGCTGGAGCCTTGATGCACCAGTCAGGTGCTGGCAGTACCTGAAAATATGTGTCCCTCTGGGGACAGCCCTTAATCAACGACGTGGTAAGAACTGCAAGTAGAAATACTTCATATCACCCCTCATTAGGACACCCCAAATGCACCCAACTCTTTCCAAAGCTCCCATGCAAGAGTGAGTCTAAGGTACCCTTCACAGCAGGGGTCTCCAACTCCCAGGCCATGGACCAGTACCTGTCTGTGGCTTGTTAGGAACCAGGCTGCACAAGAGGTGAGGCAGGTGAGAGTGTGAAGTTTCATCTGTATTTACAGCCGCTCCCCATCACTCGCATGACCGCCTGAGCTCCACCTCCTGTCAGTTCAGCAGCAGTGTTAGCTTCTCACAGGAGCATGAACCCTATTGTGAACTGAACATGCAAAGAATCTAGGTGGCCTCCTCCTTATGACAATCTAATGCCTGATGATCTGTCACTGTCTCCCATCACCCCCAGATGGGACTGTCTAATCACAAGAAAAGCCGCTCAGGGCTCCCACTAATTCTATATTATGGTGAGTTGTATAATTATTTCTTTAAATATTACAATTAATAATAATAGAAATAAAGTACACAATAGACGAAATGTGTTTGAATCATTCCAAAACCATCCCCCAGCCCTCCTGATCCATGGAAAAATTGTCTTCCATGAAACTGGTCCTTGGTGCCTAAAAGGTTGGGGATCGCTGCTTCATGGGACTGGGCTTGCCACCATACCCCGTCTGCTCCATACCCTGCTTGCTGCCTTCCCCTTCTCATCTGACTTCCCACCACCCTGTGTTTTTCCCTGCAACACTTCCTCATACAGCATGCATATCTTTGCCTCTAGGTCTGCTCCTGGGAAACTAGACCTAAGACAGTTTGGAGCTGTGTCTCCCTATGAGGCATCACCCCTCATATATTCTAGACACTTCATGTTTGTTGAATGAATGATACGAGGATCTGATTTGTCATCCTGGAGCTCTAGGGCAAGATTTAAGGAACAGAATGGCTAAGAAAGAAGCTATTTCAACATATTCTCTAAAAACCTTGATAATGAAGACCTCTGGGAGGGTGGTATCGCCAGTGGAATGCTGGAGCTGGTTCCGGCCAATTGTTCCACATTCTGGAATTTTGTAAGCCACTTGTTCGACGCTTAGGAGCTTGAAATTGGCCATGGTGGGAGTATTTACACCGCAGAAATTGGCAGATGCTCCAAATCACAGCTATTCCCATCCCCCACCCTATCCTCAGGGAGCCAGTTTACTCCATTCTACTGGACATAACTCTTCAGGGTTAACAAGGAAAACTTGTACAATAAATACAATATAGCATACTCGCTAAAACGGTGGCTTCTGAAGCTGGAGAGACCTGGGTTCAACTGTATTGTCATTTATTGATTCTACAACCTTGGCAAGATATTTGATTTCTCTGTGCCTATAATTTCTTCATCTACAAAGCAGGACTAACACCATTCATCTCTTGACATAATACATATGGTCTTAGTGCCTCACATGTAGAATCAGTTCCATAAATGCTAGCTATTAAGTTGGAACCAAGAGACACAGAAAGTCCTGGAACATGGTCTTGGAGGCTACTGTCATGGTGCCCTCAGGTCAGCAGACTTTGCCTCACCAATTATTCTTAGTTGTTAGCCCCACCCTGTCAGGTCACCTTGACCAACAGCTGTGGTCTGGTGACCTCTTAAGAGGACTAATTGCTGGTCTCTGCTGAATGCTTATCACGTAGAAATCCAAGGCACCAGATGTTGGCTCATTTTATAGATCTCTTGAAGAAAGAATGACCACTGGAACTCTCTCCCTGTGGCTGCCTTCTAGAAGACAATCCACTGGAGGCAGATTTGTTAGCAGGAGCTGGGCCCACATGGCTGGAAATCACATTGCCTCTGAAATCAAGACCCACGGTCCTGAGGCACTACAGTGACACAATCCCATCAGACTTGGCACCAATGAAGCAATACATTTCCTGAGTCAAAAGCAATTGACTAGTAACCTTGAGCAACCTGAGGATGGTGTAGCCAAAGCTGCCAGTGCCCTGTCCATGTCTCCTGGGGACCAGCTCGCACCTGCTGGCTTCCTTTCTGCCACTGCTGCCTTCCACTCTGGCCACCATCAACTCTGCACAGAATACATGCCCCTGGGAGTAGCTGGCAGCCCATGATTGATGGGAGTTGGTGGTTAAATCCCTAGCTTCCTCACCACTTGGGTAAAACAACTCAGGGGTGTGCTCCACAACATCTCCCCGAAGTTACTAGTAGTGGGATGAGTCCAGTTGTCCACAGCAGTGACTTGCTCATGACATACCCTGATGGACTGCCTGCCCTTCCCTTCCTCACCTCTGCATTACCCTATCAGTACTTCCTGGTTCATCTCCCAAATAAAGTACTGACCTTCACAGCTTGGTTTCAGAGTCCGCATCCAAAGACGATAGATGCCAATTATTCAAACCAACTATGTGCTTTCATTTGTGGAAAGGTATCATAAAGGGGGTGGGTCAGGGTCAGTGCAGAGAAAGAAGAATGAACCAAGCTAAGAGTGACAAAGTGGGTTGGGATTTCTTTCTTTCTTTCTTTCTTTCTTTCTTTCTTTTTCTTTTTTTTTTTGAGACAGAGTCTCACTCTGTTGCCCAGGCTGGAGTGCAGTGGTGTGATCTTTTGGCTCACTGCAACCTCCACTTCCTGGGTTCAAGTGATTCTCATGCCTCAGCATTCTGGGTAGCTGGGACTACAAGCATGCACCACTGCGCCTGGCTGATTTTTCTATTTTTGGTAGAGACAGGGTTTCATCATGTTGGCCAGGCTGGTCTCCAACTCCTGACCTCAAGTGATCTGCCCTCCTTGGCCTCCCAAAGTGCTGAGATTACAGGTGTGGGTTGGGATTTCAGATGAAGGATTGTTTATCTTCGGCTGGCCTTCCATCCTTCTTGGGTTTTGACATGCAATGCATATGTCAACCGTATAAAAAATTTACTGCAAGAGTCTTACCAAGACCCAGAATTATGGGCTTGTTGAAGAAGCCCTGGAGAAAATGGAACAGACATTTAATACAAATTTTCTGGACTGGCCTTTTCCATGAACAATAATAGACAGCATGTATGAGGCTCTTACATTCTGTCAAACACTGTGACCAAGGGCATGATCTTATTCAGTCACCACAACAATGCTATGTGGCAGGTCTGACTATGTTTCATTTTGTAGTTGAAAAAACTGAGTCTCAAAGAGATTAAGTCATTTGTCCAAAAATGTCCAGCATAGGTAGGTGGTGCAGCCAGGAATCCCATGGGCACCAGTGTGCCTGGCCAAAGTGTGACGAAGATGTATAGGTCAAAGCCTCCTTCTTCCTCTACCCCACTGGACTACTGGATCCAGGGAACAATGCATTTCTCTGATTGGTTCTGTTTTTAATGAGGTGCTGATACTCATTGTGGAATACTGCAAAACTCCCCCTCCTTTCTCAACCTTTCTGCCTCTGCAACAGCCTCTCGTGTTCATCACACACACATCGGGTGGAAGGGAATGAAAGCTACTGTGACAGGACAAAGAAAGCCCACCATTGCCAGTGGCCTGGGACCCGAAAACAAGTCATTGTGTGTTAATTCTTCATGGAAGAAAACTAAAGGTCGTGTGTGTCAGTGTGAATGCTGGCTGTGAAATTAATGCTTTGGCCAAATGACTCAGTTGAGACAGAAACAAGATTTTGTTCACACTGGTGTGAGCCAACATTTAAAAAAAAAAAAATTGCTGCTTAGAGTCAATGGAATCTTCAAAGGCAAGGCCTTTCAGTTTTTGCTGCTCCTAACCAAGCTACATTGGTCTCTCTGATTGCTGTCCTGCAAAAACCAGACAGAAGTCACTTTTCTCCATCTTTCCACACGTGTAAGAGCTACCAGAGGGAGGAAAGTGGAAGCTACCAGAGGGAGGAAACATAAACCAGGTCCTGATCCCTGATTAACTGAAAATCAGCCGACTTGGGAAGGGGATGTCTGCACAAGCCCACAAAACACTGATTCCCAGAGGAGGCAGGGGTAGGAAAGCTCTTGGTCATGGCCCTATTGTCTGGGAGGCAGGAGTCAAGATGACTTGGTTTCAACAAGCTGTCTTTGATTACTTGACGTTTGGCTCTTTGCTCTCTGGCCAGGTCAGCCTGACCCAAGGTTGTCACCCCAGAGGACTGTGAAATAGCATGTGCAGTTAACTGGCCACTGCTGACCTTCGCCTGGAAGACAATGTCTCAGTTGTTCGGGCTTTTGTTGGCCTGCTCTGGAACCAATTCTTTTTGCCTGCAAATTACTGTAGATTCCTGAGGGAACCATGCGGTCCTTGCCCTTTAGCTGCTCTGCTCTGTGCTGGGGGTGGAGGGCGAGAGAAGAGACAGAACAGGGAGAAGGAGGAGAGGGGAGGCCGTCACTTGTAGGTGGATATTTTAAGGCTCTAATGTCAGCTGTGGTTGGAATTGGCCAAGGGAGGCACTAACAAGAAGTTGGAGGGCTGGAAGAAGAAAAAAACCAGTTTCTCTCCAACTCCCTCTCTCTGCCTCAAATGGTCAAAATTTTAAGGAGACAAGAATCCAGCGGGGCTGGGATTGGGATGAAGTGAACGAGGCTGAGTTGTGCAAATACAAGGTCAGATCCTGACCTTGTTCATCATGGAATTTTTGCATTAATGTTGATATTTTTTAAATGTTGTATTGAAATATTTATCTTGATTACTGCGCTTGTTGACATTTCCTTAGGCTTGCCAAAGCAAGAGCCTTGCTTCTTCACCCTGGTCCCAACCTTGCCTTCAAGTGTGTGGGACACATTCACACACACAGAAAAATAAGCCATCTAAATGGTCTAACTCTACTGGATATTCTCTATGCCGCTTTCATTCACTCAATAATGTGTAGTTGAGCACTTCTATGTCATTCTATGTCAATGAATATAGATGCACGTTATCCTGGGCTTGAAGAATGTGTTATCAGATATTTTACTAATCCCCCCATGGATGCATCTAGCAGGATCTGTCCACGCCCTGCCCATCTCTCTAACATTTCTGTGTACTCCAGCCAAATTCCACTACCCGCTCTGCATTTCTGAGTGGAAAGTCTTGTTTCAGATCTGCAGAATGCCAGGCTGCCTATCACTTCAGCAGGGGAAACTGCCATAGAATTACCACCTGCCAGGAACAGCTCTTGACCAATGACCAAGGGGAAATTGGCGTATAAATGCTTCAGCTCCCTTACCCATTAGGTGGGACAACTCAGGTGTGTGCTGTACACTGCATCCCAGAGCTTTCTCCATGGGAACAAGCTCCATGCCCACAGCAGTACTTGGCTTAATAACCTGCCTTGAGCGGTTGCCTGCTCTTCTCCATTTCACTTTTTCTTTCCCTCCTGGGGCTGTCTACACCCCCCCACACCCCCCCCAATAAAAACTGCTCTTGAATCTCGGTCTCAGGAGCTGCTTATGTTAAGATGGACATTCTGATTATTTTGAATTTTTCAATATTAACATGTTCACCATCTGTATAGATTTTGGCATATTAACAGCCCCCACCTCCTCCTTTGGGGATATGGTCCACACAAACCAAGGGTAACAGAAGAAGGTAAGGTAGAGAAAAGAGAAACTCTGCAAGGCTACCATGCAGCTTAAAGTTACGTCCTATAAAATGATCCTTTTCAGTATGTGCTGTGGCATCAAAAGTGTTCGGAGCATTGTTCTCACTGGTCAGGCTGTGCCTTCACTTCTGTAGCTCCAGTGCGTGACATATCGTAGATAAAGGGAGAAGTTGTGTGAATAAAGGGAGAAGTAATTGACTAATGCTCTGAGCCTCTGCCAAGCTGAGTATATGAGACCATTTCATTTACCTGAGCCATTGAGCATCTGTGCCTCAGGACTCCTTAGTTCTACCACCAAGACAGAGAATGGTGTGATACTCAGGTTAACAAGGTGAGTCCAAGAGCGTTGTGCTGGAGGCAGAAAACAGGGGCCCAGTCTTTGGAGATAAAACATGCTCTGGTCCTAAATGGCAGCAGGAGAAGAATCTTCCCAAAGTGACAGTCAGGCCACAATACGTCCCCTGGGAGGACTTCTGTGCCTGTGTATGTTGGAGAGAGAAGGAGCTTTTTCATCCCAAATAGAGAGGTTACATCCCCTGCCTGCTTCCCCCCCTCTCTTTCTCTCTCTTCTGCTGTGAAGGCCAAGTATGACTTTACAGAATCCCTAAGCTCCATAAATCGGTTCTAGATCCATCCCTCGTGGCTGTAATGAAAGCAGGATTTTAACAAAAACTGGATGCTTCTACTGTTTCAATTGCTATCAGTTGACCCTAGAAGCATTTTTCTAAGATGAGGAAGGAAATCTAGTTATTCCAAGAGCTGACAATGGAAGGCTGTGACTTCTTCTGAAATGTCCTCATAGGAGCCCTGGATTTTCAGTCCATAACACTCTCTCCCCCACCACCACCCAGTTGCCAACCCAGCTCAAGGCTGACTTTGCTCACGTGGTCTTCTTAAATGGCTTATCTCAGACAGTGACCCATCTGACCATGTCTATACTCCTCCCCACACTGAAGATTCCTGCTCTGCCCTGTAATTCCCTTGGAGAACAGATGGTCCCATTCCAGAACCACCGATACTGCTGGGAGTTTGCATTTCAAGAGACAGCAGCCCTTTGGGGGGAGACGAAATAGTGGTCAGCCTTCCACTGTCACTCTGAAAGGTATAACATTTTATTCCCTGAGTTTGCACGCTTCCGTTTTCTCTCCTGTCTGTCAGTATATTTACCTGCACTTCTGTCCACAGTTAAATCTTTGCCCACAAGGAGTTCACCTTGGAAGCAACAGCCTGACCCAACTTCACACTAAACATCCCACACCATGTACACAGATGGTCCTTTTACCTGGGACTGATGAGGAAGGCCAAGCTTAGAATTTGTGTCATAGGAAGGCTGATTCTCAGCAGCCTGGATCCTTGGTCTCATCCAAAAGGTAACTTTTCAGCTTCCTATAAATCATTCATTGATCTGTACTACATCATCTTTGCAGGACAACTGCATAGAAGTCAACTCCCAACCCAGCCGACCAACCTGAGTGGGTAGCAAGAGCTTCCTACATAACTTTTTAGTGGCCTTCCTGCAGGATCGGTTCCCTGCCCATTTGTATTAGTCAGTGATGACCAAAACAATGCTGTGCAACCTCAACATTTGGTGGCTTAAAATAACTATTGATTCTTTCCACTGACTGTATGGTTCAGTTAGCTCCAGGCTGAGGATCGACCTCAGTCTGCTTCACTTGCTAACCAGAATATATTCTTTCCATAGTGACGGTGGGAATGCCAGAGACCAAGTTCAACTGCATACTTCAAGCCTCTGCTTTCGTTGTACTTGCTCATATTCTATTGACTCAAGTACGTCACAAGTACAAGCCTCAAGTCAGTGGGGCACGGGAAGTATCCTCTTCCCTAAATGGGCAGGGAGAAGAGTGAACATTTGCTGAACAATATTATGATTAATGGCACTACCCCTCCAGCCTTATCTTGAGCCCTCTACCCCTTCATTCCTATTTAGCCAGTCAAAATGGACTGGGCAGTCTCCAGCCTCAGGGCCTTTATATATGCTGTTCCCTCTGCCTGAAAGTCTCTTTCTCTTCCTAGTCCTCAATTACTCCTGATTCTTCACATTGATGTCTCCTTACTTCTGCAGAGAATTCTGCCCTAATCCCAAGACCAGCTTGGCTCTCTTGGTGAAGCCTACACTCTGTACCAGGCACTGCCCTTAGTCACTGCCCAGCTTCCAGAAAACCACTCCATTCATAGCACTCTGAGAAAGCTTCCCACTTTCATGCTTTTGCTCCATCTGTGGTCTCCTTTTTTTTTATTTTTTATTTTTACTACTTTTTTATTATTATTATTTTTATTTTTAAGACAGTATCTTGTTCTGTTGCCCAGGCTGGAACACAGTGGTGCAATCATGGCTCACTGCAGCCTCAACCTCTTGGGGTTATGATCTTCCCACCTCAGCCTCCCGAGTAGCTGGGACTACGGGTGTACACCACCATTCCTGGCTCATTTTTACATTTTCTATAGAGACAGTGTCATGCCACATTATCAGGCTGATCTCAAACATCTGGGCTCAAGCAACTCACCCACCTCAACTTCCCAAAATGCTGGGATTACAGGCATGAGCCACTAAGCCTGGCGCATCTGTCTTATGTTTCCACTTGACTCCTTTGTATTCATAGCTCAGCCTAAACGTGACTTTCCCCAAGCACCTAAACATGACTTTCCCCAAGAACATTACACTCTGCATAACACTTACAATTGACATTTTCTTTCTCAGTTATTGGATGGTTCCATCGGCATGTATGCCCCAGTAAAAGAAGTCCTTGTCTAATTTGCCCAACCCCATATCACCAGAGCCTGGCACACTGCTTGGCCCACAGTAGGAACTCAAATCTTTTAAAAGCAAATTGCAAATTTGGTAATAGTACTTCAACAGCCCTTGTGTCGGTGAGGCTGACCTCTGTGATGTCTGGGGTCAGGCCTGTCTGTTTGTGGTCACACCTCTTTTGTCTAAAAGAGGCACAAGAGGTTAGTTACCTGGCTGACCATGAGTATGTGTTAAGCATCTGAAAGGCACTCCCAAGTTTGAGTTCCCACTGGCATAGATGTCAGTACAAGTTGTTAGGTGACCCAGTAACAGAAGGGAAGTGAGACAGGGAAGGGAGAAAAGTCCTCCAGGCCATGTCTGTGGGGAACTGGGGTCTGCAGTGTGGGGAGTGGAACACACCATAGTGATCCCCATGGAGGGGCATGGTAGCTCGGGGGTGTGTCCACCAGGCACGGCTGGAGGGGGTATCACCCTGGAACTTCTGGCCTGCTTGTACCAGAGGCTGGGCTGGCTGGGGCAGCCAGAGAGAACCCTCAGGCAAAGCCAGCAGTTGTTGGAAACCATTAGGGTGGGATCAGCCTGCCCAGGCAAAGACTGTCGGGGTCTGCAACAGAGAATGATGGAATGAATGGGCTGGCATCAGGGAGAGGACCGTGGGGTGAGGAGCAGGGTGATCAGGAGGTGGGTAGAGACAGGAGCCATGCCGAGGCCAGCTTTTACAGCCACACCTGGAGCAGCTCAGTGGTCTTAGGAGGGAGAAGTCCTTCTGAGGAGCAATGACTCACGCCAGGGGTGGGCCTAGGAGGATGCCGAGCCCACAGTCCAGGCTCAAAGCCATCAGCAGTTATTCGGCAATTCATTCCCAGTTTCTCAGAGCTAACAGCCAACGCAGGAAGAGAGTGTGTTGCTGCCTTTAAAAAGGCTTAGAACATTCTGGAAAGAGACCTAAATTTAATAGCAGGAGAGAGGGAGGAGGGGAAGTGGTTGCAGAGTCTGGAGGGAAGCCAGCAATCCTGCCTCCTCCTCCCCAGCCTCGGAGGACGTGCGGACGTGTCTGGGCAGGTCCTTTCTGACCCAAGGCAGGTCCCCGTTGATGGTCAGTTGGGGATTGTGCAGACCTTTTCCTTGTCCTGGGGTCTCCTTCTGAGCTATACCAACACTGTGCAATGCCTATAACCAAGAAGAAAAAGGAAAGAAAGAAACGGAGGAAACAAGGCAGCCAGTCTCTCTGATTTGTGAGCAGCTTGGTTCAAGGACCGGTGGCTGAGCCAATTTTTAGTCAAAGCCTAGTCCTGCCCATGGGACCAGAGGTCACTGAAGCCTGGCGAAGGCCCACGCCTCTCTCACTGTGGTTTCTGTGGTTATCTCTGCTGCGCTGCACACCTCACTCCTCCCCTCTTCACCCCCGCGTGCTCACCACGCCCAGACACAGCCCTAATGCTGCTTTAACCCAAGCACTGCCAGTCCATGGAGGTCCTCTTGAACATCCACACTGCACAGGGGTTAGGACCCTGGCTCTGGGGCCAGGTGGCCCACGTTCAGAACCTGGCTGTGCCAACCACTGGGTCCCAGTTTCTCCGAGCCCTGCTCAGTGACCGTGTCTTCCCATAAGAGGCAGTGGGGGTCGGGGAGGGGGGTGAGCCTCATGTCACCCCATTCATCTGGGGCCCAGGGAAAGCACCATGGTCTGTTCCAGCACTGAAGGAAACACTGCCTGTGTTGACCTCATGGAGAGATAGATGGTCATCCTCTCCAGGGAGGTCCCTTCCCAGATAATTTTCAAAGGCAGTTTGTTCGCAATTTTTGATTTAGGCACAACTTTAGAATCTTTTCTTCTGTGTTTCAAGTGACTCCAGTTGGTGGGGTTTCTCCACGGGTGGTCCCAGGGACACCAGCTTGAGAATCATCTGGGGAAGGGGTAGGGTTGGGGGAGGAGGGAGGCTATCAAATGCAGTTCCTTGGGACTGGCAGATCCTTTGCTTCTCTCAGAACCCCTGTGGGTGGATGTATGATCGACCTCCTTTACCATAGGTGAAACTGAGGCCAGAGAGGTTAAGGGACATGCCCAAAATGATTTAATTAAATAATGACAGGTGCATCTTCAGCTTCGGCAGCCCATGCCCCTGTCATAGGCTTCCTGTGGACCCTAGCTACAAGCCCGTAGTGCCACAGCCACAGCTCAAGCTGGGGGTCCCTTAGGGAGGCTGATTTTTGTCTCACCCCAATCAGGCACAAGTGAGAGTTTCATAAATCGTTCTAACAAAGCTGCCTTTCACAGCCAGCTCTTTGCACTGTGAAAAAACAACAACCTGATTTCAGAAACCATGTCCCCAGGCTTCACAGTTTCTTTCTGTTTCTCAATTCTTTGACATTTTACTTGCAGGGGAACCTTGCTCAAGCACTTCATGCATCCATTCAACAAATATTTATTGAGCACCTTCTATGTGTCAGGTGCCATACAAGGTGATAGAATCAACTGCTGTGAATAAGATGAAGGTTTTGTCTTTATGAAACTTCCACGCAAGAAAGCAAAAAGGAAACGTGTCAGGGGAAATGAGAGCTAGTAAGTAACATTAGGCAGGTGCTGGGGTTTAGGACGTGCTACCCCAGAATAGAGCATCCTGGCATTTGAGAAAACCACAGAAGCGGGAGGGTCTCTCTGACCCCCACCCATCTCCCCTGAAGCACACTATCAAACATCAAAGAATCCTCTGACCTTCTGCTGAAGACAGTCATAAGAGCCTGACTGGAACACAGTGGAATACTGCCCATGTGGGCAGTGCCCACCTCATAAACAGAGGAAAGGAAAGTCCATGACACAGGGACTCAGAGAAGAATCTGAACAAACAAGCCCGGAGGTTATCCCTACCTCATACCACCTTTGTCAAATCATACTTCTCTAGGACTGACCACCTCTTCCTCAAACTTAACATAAAAATACAGATTTCCCCACTGTTGTTTTTTGTGGTCTTTCACTTCTAAGGGCTCTTAGGTCATATAAACTATATTAAATAAATTTCTATGCTTTTCTCTTATAAATCTGTCTTTTATTATAGAGCCATAAACCTAGCAATGGGTGAGGAAAGAAATCTTTCCTCCCCTCACAAGGTAAGCAAGATAGAGTGTGAAGATGGAGAGGCGTCATTTACTTTAACTCGAAAAGATAGACTTTTAGGCTGGGTGCAGTGGCTCACGCCTGTAATCCCAGCACTTTGGGAGACCGAGGTGGGAGGATCACCCGAGGTCAAGAGTTAGAGACCAGCCTGACCAACATGGAGAAACCCTGAGTGTACTAAAACTACAAAATTAGCTAGGCATGGTGGCCCATGCCTACAATCCTAGGAGGCTGAGGCAGGAAAATCACTTGAACCTGGGAGGCGGAGGTTGCCGTGAGCCGAGATCATGCCACTGCACTCCATCTAGCCTGGGCAACAAGAGCAAAACTCCATCTCAAAAGAGAGAGGGGTGGGGGGAGAGAGACTTTTTTCTTTTTTACAAAACATAACCTCAATGCCATTATCACACTTAAAAAATAACCAGGATTCCTTCATATGCTCTCATAGCCCATCAGTGTTCATACCTCTCCATTGTTGCAAATATTTTTACACACTCTGAACCTTACTTAAATTCAGATTCAAACAAATCTCTTTCAGTCTTTAGGCTCTTACCCATTTCCTTTCTTCATTTTTGTTTCTTGCAGATTTTTGTTAAAATGGCCAGGTCATTTGTCCTCTAGAATTTCCTGCAGTATGGATTTTGCAGATTGCATGCCTATGCCATCATTTCATCTGGTAGGAGGTGCCACTGTATGCAGGATGCAACATCTGAGCACAGGGCTGAATGAAAGACTTGAGGGAGGGAGCCACGCAGAAATCCCCAAATAAGAGGATCCCGTTCAGCTTTCATTTTTTCCTTAGCTTTACTGCTCACAGTGGTGACCTCTGAAATCTTCTTTTTTTCAGGTAAGTGCCCTTTCCCGACTATTACAAGTAACCCAGCTGGCCAGGCATGGTGGCTCACGCCTGTAATTCTAGCACTTTGGGAGACCGCGGCAGGCAGGAGTTCAAGACCAGCCTGGCCAACATGGTGAAACCCCGCCTCTACTAAAAACACAAAAATTAGCCAGGTGTGGTGGTTCATGCCTGTAATCCCAGCTACTCGGGAGGCTGAGGCATGAGAATTGCCTGAACCCAGGAGGAGGAGGTTGCAGTGAGCAGATATCATGCCACTCAACTCCAGCCTGGGTGACAGAGCGAGACTCTGTCTCAAAAAAAAAAAAGTAACCCAGCTTCCTTCATCAATCTACAGTGAAATATGTGTCGTTAAAAGCACTCTGTCTTAAAAACTGAAAATAATCTGAATACCTTTCAGCAGAACAAATCAATAAATGCAGTTTATTTCTACAGTGGGATACTACTCAGCAATGAAAAATGAATGAGCTACTAATTCAAGCAGTGTACATATGGGTAAATCTCAAAAACGTGTTGAGTGCAAGAGGCTAGATATGAAACAGCACACACTGTAGACTGCCACCTATGACGTTCAAGGACAGGCAAAACTAATCTGTGGTGAGAGAAATAAGAGCAGCACTTTCTTTGGGGGTGATAGTGACTGAAAAAGGGGCATGAGAGAACCTTCTGGAACGGCAGGGATGCTCCATAGCTTGACCTGGATGGCGGCTGCATAGGTGTACACATAGGTAAGTTTCTTACACTTAAGATGTCCATATCTTCCTATATGTAAGTTATACCTCAATTTCAATAACAAATAAAAATCAGGTGGACTTTGACTTCAAGCAGACCCAGCCACTGGTTAACTGTTTAACCTTTATCCATTCTTCATCTGCGTGGGACCTCTATTTCTTCAGCATAAAATGGAATAAAAACAACCTACTTCATTAGTATTGCATGCAAAGCACTTTACACACTGTCTGGTACATAGGAAGCCCTAAAAAATAGCTATTATTCCTTAATAACATTCTTGCTAATATCTACCCAGCTCCCAACCCCTGGCAAACTCAGGGTGCAACCTCAAACCAGCAGACTCAGCATCTGTCTCAGCTCCATGCGACATGTCTCTATTAGGCTCAGCAAAGGACACACATATTTGTAACTTGTTCTTTAATGATATGCACACTACCTCCTGCTGCTATTCTTTTAACATGTTGCTTTTATTTTATCTAATTGGAGCCACAGTGTGGTTAATCACAACATTTAGTGGGAAGTTTGAAGAAGCCCATGGGTCCCTCATGTGTGTTTGGCTGCAACGCCGGCCCCTGCCAGGTCTCCCTGGAGCCTGCAGACAAGAGACTTATTGGGAAAACATCCTACCCATCTGGAATCCTTTCTCAGAGGACCTTCTTGGCAAAGCTGCTGCCAAACATTTGCAACTGGTTTTTCAAGAAATCGTAGTTTATTGGGGCTGGGTGGGAAGTAATCTCAAAAGTGACTTCTTCCCACCCATTTCCTTTCTTTCTGTTTGGTCCTAGTAGTTTCTGTTGGAGTGACAGGTCATTTGTCATGTCTGGATGTTGCCATCCTCATCTCTGCTCAGCTGAATTCCCACTTTCCTTTGGGTAATGTCTCCCTTGGTGACATCTTGGTTCAATTCTGGAACTTTTCAGACACTTTGAGTCACTAGAAAAAGCCCATCCCCAGAAATAAGACTTCGTATTTTTGTAAATGTATTTAAGTATAAAAGACTTGTAGAAAGGCACTCTGATCACCAGTATATAGGTCAATGAATTTGCATGAAATGAACACATCTGTGCAAAGTCAGATCAATAAACAAACAGGATCAGAATCTTAGAAACCTTCCTATAATCATCCCCTCACAAGGTACCCGCTGTCTTGACTTCTAACACCATAGATTTGTTTTGCTTCTCTCTGAACTTGCTATGAATGGAAGCAAATAATGTGTCAACCTAACTTTGTTAGCCAGCACCTGTGTCTCTTTGCCTCTTTGCCTGGGGGCTTCCTCTGAGGATTGGAGCCCAGTCTGCCAGTGCAACCAGCAGGCTGAAATTAACCAGGGAATTAACACCTTTCAAGACCAGGAGGCAGTCAATGGCTCTCCAGAGTTGTTGAATCAATATTCCAGCCCCTATGAGTAATATCTCAGAAGGCATGGTCTCTATTGACTGTCGGAAGTCCCCAGTGGGATTAAGCTCCTATTGCCGGTAGTGATACTTTGCTCTGTGACACACTGAAGAGTGTGGCTTCTTCCCTTCCCTGACTCACTTTCCCATTTCTCCTTTCAGTGTTGCCTGGAATCCTCTCCTAAACAAATTAACTGCAGAAAATGCCTTGTCTCAGAGCCTGCATCTAAGGGAAGTGGAACTAAGACAAACCATGACTGTCTTCCAATTCCTTTTGCTTGGCCTCAGAAAGCACAGTCCCATTCCCCACCCCCACCCCCGCCCCCACCTCCCCACCCCCGCCCCACTCCTTTCCCCAGTGAGATTAGAATAGCTTTAACAGGTGCAGGGGGAGGAGAGGGAGGAGGAAGAGGAGGAGGAATAAAAGGAGAAGGAAAGGAAGAAGGAGAAGGAAAAGAAAGAGCTGAAGGAAGATGAAAGGGATGAAGGAGAAGGAGAATTGTACTCCCTCCAAAGCCACAGGACTCTTCCCTCTCATT
This sequence comes from Saimiri boliviensis, assembly GCF_048565385.1. Classification (NCBI taxonomy): domain Eukaryota; kingdom Metazoa; phylum Chordata; class Mammalia; order Primates; family Cebidae; genus Saimiri; species Saimiri boliviensis. The sequence goes on from NC_133456.1 coordinate 62,264,146, forward strand.
TTGTTCTTTTAAACTGATAGAGTGGAAAGGCAGTAATGATGATTACTAGCAACAGGGCCCATTTTGCCAACCTTGTCGGGCCTGAGGACAGAGTGCTGCCTCCCTGTTCTCCCCTACCCCCACGGTGGTACAGAAATCTCTCTAGCTCTGTCACTGTCAGCCCGTCTGAGATGATGGGAGAAAACGCCACTTAGTCTCCTGTTATAAATTTTCAAGGCTGGTCTTAGCCTCCAGTCTTTCAGGCTTCTTTCAGACACCAAGAATTTACATCCTCATCATTCTTGATCTTCTACTTGGTATTCTTCACTGGGGCTTAGATTCTTCTAGCCTGCCCCTTCCCAGTCCTGGATGGCTGCTTCCTAAAAACAGAACCGCTCTTGGCACACCCAGCAAAGCAAGGAGCTGCAGATCGCCCCGCTAATGGTCTCCAACTGGGATTTCAGAGGCAAACTCCCATCGTAAGATTTCTGTGTCAGAAACATGCACCAAACTCCCGAGTATTACTCTTGCTGTCAAGCAGGAGAGGCCAAGACTCTAGAATATGCAGGTTTCAAGTTTGTATCTGCCTCTACAAGGCACTCTTGGAGACTGAAATGTGGTCACTGATTGGGCGTATTTTTAGTATGAGTTGATTTGCAGGTGACTGGAACCGTGGTGTCAGGCTGAGCCCTCCCCAGCATCCATGACACGGGGGCCGAGGTTGGGCTTCTAAATTCAAAATCCCCTAAAAACTGTTGGCAAAATGTTGTGTGTATTTGCTCACCTGCATTGTTCTGAGGAATAGGTCTGTAGATTTCCAAACTCCTCAGAGTGGCCTAGGACCCCATATTATTTGCAAATTACGCATCTGACAAAGGTCTAATATCTGCAGTCTACAACAGGCATCCCCAAACTTTTTACACAGGGGGCCAGTTCACTGTCCCTCAGACCGTTGGAGGACCGCCACATACTGTGCTCCTCTCACTGACCACCAACGAAAGAGGTGCCCCTTCCTGAAGTGCGGCGGGGGGCCGGGTAAATGGCCTCAGGGGGCCGCATGCGGCCCGCGGGCCATAGTTTGGGGACGCCTGGTCTATAAGGAACTCACACAAATTTACAATCAAAAATCATTAAAAAGTGGACAAAGGACATGAAGAGACGCTTTTCAAAAGAAGACTTACATGCTGTCAACAAGCATATGAAAAAATGTTCAGTATCACTAATCATTAGAGAAATGCAAATCAAAACCACAATGAGATACCCTCTCACACCAGTCAGAATGGTTATTATTAAAGAGTCAAAAAATAATAGGTGCTTGTGAGGTTGTGGAGAACCTTATGACTGCTGGTGGGACTGTAAATTAATTCAGCCATTGCGGAAAGCAGGAAAACAGAATAACCATTCCACTCAGCAATCCCATTACTGGGCATATACCCAAAGAAATATAAATCTTTCTACCATAATGGCACATGCATACATATGTTCATTGCAATACAATAGCAAAGACATGGAATCAACCTAATGCCCATCAGTGTAGATCCAGTAGACTATATAAAGAAAATGTGGTGCACATATACCATGGAATACTATGCAGCTATAAAAAAGAACAGGATCATGTCCTTTGCAGTCACATGGATGGAGCTGGAGGCCATTATTCTCAGTAAACTGATGCAGGAACAGAAAACCAAATACCACATGTTCTCACTTATTAAGTGGGAGCTAAATGATGAGAACACATAGGAGCAAATAACACACTGGGGCCTATCAGAAGGTGGAGGGTGGGAAGAGGAGAGGGTCAGAAAAAATATCTATTGGGTAATATGCTTAGTACCTGGGTGATAAAATAATCCATACACAAAACCTCTATGACACACAGTTTGCCTATGTAACAAACCTGCACATGTACCCCGACCCTAAAATAAAAGTTAAAAAAAAAAAAAAAAGAACTCCCTATTGGTAAGAGAGCTGATTATTTGAAAAATGAGTAACCCTCCCAGGCTCCTGTGATCCCACTCCAACTTTACCAGGTAGACACAAGTAACCCAGTTATGGTCAATTAGCCTTGGGGCTGGGCTCTAAGCCATGATGTGCCCCATTAAACAAACCCAAATCCAGAACACCTTGAGGAGTGATGCAAATCTCCTCCAAGAACACTTGAATCACACCCTGGAATGTGCGCTGTATTTCCTTGTCACATTTCTTTTCTCAAATTCTCACTCGTGGAAGCAGCTACTCCCCGCAGCTCTCCTTTCTCTGCCTCTTCTTAAAGCCCGCTCTTGCCCCTTTCTCTCACCTCGTGCACCTCTTTTTTCCAAGTGGCTTGAGCCTTTCCTGACTTCAGTCAACTTTGCCTCTCAGCTTCTTACCACTGTCCCCTCCACCCATTAACCTGGGCAGCTCAAGGAAGGGGCTGCAGAGCCAAGCAACGCAGGCGTAGAAGTCTCTAGAAGGCAGCAGAGGCAAGACACCTGCAAAGGCTATGTCCAAATTGCTTTTTGGTATCATACTGGGTAGACAAGAATGAAACTAAGGCAAAAGTTACCCTTTATTTTAGTTTTGTGTTTTTTGTTTTCTTTTTGAGATAGGGTCTCACTCTGTCACCCAGGCTGGAGTGCAGTGGTATGATCACAGCTCACTGCAGCCTTGACCTCCCAGGCTCAAGCAATCCTCCTACCTAGCCTCCCAAGTAGCTGGGACCACAGGCACTCACCACCATGCCCAGCTATATTTATTTATTTATTTATTTATTTATTTATTTATTTATTTATGTATGTATGTATTTATTTATAGAGACACGGTTTCGCCATGTTGCCCAGGCTGGTCTCAAATTCCTGGGCTCAGGCGACCCTCCTGTCTTGGCCTCCCAAAGTGCTGGGACTACAGGCACGGGGCATCACACCTGGCAGTAGTTACCTTTAAACTGTATTATGAAAACAAATGAAGTAGGGCTGTTAAACTGACATAGATATCCAAGATATACTAAGCAGGGAGGACCAGGACACACAGAAAAGTATTACCTCCTTAAGAGTGAGCTACCTGGGACACAAAGTTTAAGGACTTTTTCACTGTCAGGGTTGTGCAAACCATGTCCCTATGGTAACACGAGCCTGAGAGTAGGTGCCTCCTTAAATTCTGCACCCCTGGCCCTGATATGAAAAGAAAACAGTAAAGCAGAACCATCTTATACATATGTAGTATGATCTTGTATGTAAACACTACACATGTATATTAAATACATAGAACTCTCTGGAGGGATCATACCCAGCCTCATCATAGTGTTTCATGCTGAGATATGGGATTGGAGGGAAGTGAGAAGGGCTTCTCTCTTAACTGTACCCATTTCTGTACTGTTTTAAATCACAAAATAATAATCATGTATGGCTCTTGTAATTTTAGACAAGCCAAAAAAATGAATACAATAATAAACCACTTATATGTCAAAGGATCTGCAAAAAAATATAGACAGACTGTTAGGATTTTCTTCTTGTGGTCAGATGCGAACTGTAAAAACTGAGACAGGCTGACAATTTTTTTCCCCGATTTCAAAGAACCCTCAGTCTGCACAGCAGCGGCCACCTCTGATTTACCTAGTTTGAGGTCTGTTCATGCAACACAGGGAAGTCAGCATGCCCCTGGGGTGACACAGCAAGGGTGGCGTGTGATAATGTTTCCCCTTGTCTCTTCTAAAATGAGGGAGAAGTACAGACAACAGGCAGCTGCCCGATCCCACAGGGCAGCACTGTGATGGGAAAGAGTGTGGCAGAAGAGGCTGGGGTGGCCCCACTGCAATGTCGGGCTGGCAGGCACACCTGGGAAGGCTCTTAGCCATCCGTGAGGAAGCCTTCAAATTAGAATTGTTTTTCCAGACTCTAAACTTCCTAAGCAGTGATACTTCTCCACCTATCTTATCCAAGTTCTCTAGTGAAACATTTAAAAAGTACACATTCCTCAAAGCAGAGCAGAAGAGTATAGCTGACGTCATTGTTTTCATTCCCGGCATCCTCTGCATGACCCTTGACCCTGGCTCTTCCTGCCTGACTCACCACTTGTCCATTATTTGCACTGTTTCCATCCTTCTTGGGATCAAACAGACACTTACTAGGTATTAGGCATAGTATGTACTTTTATACTTTTTTTTTTTTTTTTTTGAGACACAGTTTCACTCTGTCACCCAGCCTGGAGTGCAGTGACGTGATCTCAGCTCACTGCGACCTCCACCTCCTAGGTTCAAGTGATTCCCATGCCTCAACCTCCCAAGTAGCTGAGATTACAGGCATGAACTACCACACCCTGCTAATTTGTTGTGTTATTAGTAGAGATGGGGTTTTGTCATGTTGACCAGGCTGGTCTCAAACTCCTGACCTCAGGTGATCCACCTGCCTCGGCCTCCCAAAGTGCTAGGATTACAGATGTGAGCCGCTGCACCTGGCCTATACTATTTTACTTTTAATCTTCACAATAACCTGATGGAGTACATATCATTAGACCCATTTTACTGATGAGGAAATGGGGCTAAGAAGTTAAATAATGGGTCCAAGCTCACATACTCAATGGTAGAATCAAGATTCCAACCCAGATCTATTGACACCAAAGACTGCACTTCTAACAGTTTCTAGTACTGGGACATCTGTTCTGTAAATGAGGCCCTAGGGCACTGTAGGTGCCCTGCTCACACCCTTGAGTCTTACCACTTCAGAAGGCATCAGCTGACTGTCAACTGTTAGGACTTCTGTCTCTTTGCTTGAGGGCTTTCTCAGGAGTCACACAAGGAAGGCCTCTCTGTCTGTGCTCGGGGAAATTCAGAAGAGCCAAGAGATCACCACCACAGAACCAACGCCCTGCCCCCACCCAAGCTTTCAACCCAAGACTGGTGGAGTAGGTGTGAAACATCCCAGCTCCCTTGCCTCCTGAGCTGCTAAACTAACCAACTCCCAACACGTGTGCTCTACACTGGTTCCCAGAGGCCACAGTAGGATAAAACTATAGTCACCTTCAGTAGCAGCTGACTCAATCACATACTTCTTATTGGTTGTAATCTTGGATCGTCAGATTTCACAAATAAAAATTACAGGATCCCCAGTTAACTTTGAATTTCAGATAAAACGGATTTCTTTTTTGGAGTGCAAGTATGATCCAGGCAATATTTGGGACACATATTAAACAATTCATTCTTTATTTGTCTGAAAAAATATTGCATAGGACATGCTTGTATTAAAAAAATTATTCATTGCGTGACCTTCTAATTTAATAGGCTTCCTGTATTTTATCTGGCAACCCTACAGCCAGTCCTTTCCTGGGTCATACCCCCACTTCCCTACCTCCAGCTCTAACTACACTGCTTATATTTGAATCCTTGTCTCAAAGTCTGTGCTAGGAGGAGCTCAAACTAAGATGTAGGGTGACATAAGGAGATAAACATGTCTACACACAAGGAGATTTTACTGATGCTTAAGGGCCATCTGGACCCCATTGGAACCAGGACAATGGGGCCACCAGCCAACCTCTACAAGAACCATTTTGGATTCAGTGTATGTGAAAGAGAGAAGGCTTTCTTTCCATATTGCCACTGCTACTATAGCTTGAGGCTTACTGTGGGCGGTAGCTCTTTATCTTCTCATTATATGCTCTTCCGATAAGCATTGAAAGATGTAGACATTTCCAGGCACTTCTTATCTGGGATTTCCTCCACTGCATTCAGCATCAATAGATCAGACAAATACTCAGGATGACATAGTCCCTGCATGGACCAGATCCTGCTGCCACTGAGTACCCAGCCCACCCACCATCTTCTTCCTTAACATGCCTTGATTTTGTTCACCTTTTTCAGAGAAGCCTGCGCTGTCCACAGAAAGTGACTCTTTCTCAGCGCAAATCAACCATGACAATGCCATTGCCTCTGCCAATATGTGGTTTAAAAATGGATACGCATGCTGTGCTGGCCAGGGGGACATGAGAGGCCATATGGAAAACACCTAAAAAGAGCCTCCTTTATTGTGATCCCTGAGCTCCTAAGAAGCACGGACAGTGGATGCTACAGCTGTACCACCCAGATCCTCTTCCAAGACAGGCACTTTCCTCATACCTGCCAGGAGTGCCTACCACCCACTCAGCGTCAGCCCACATCCAATGACTAGTCAATGCAGAGGTACAAAGCTCCAGCCTCTTGCCACAGTTTGGGAAACTCTGAAGCTCCATCCCAGCTCCACAGGGCCCTGTGAGTTCAGCTGAGGCCTCTGTTGCAGTCACATCACAGCTCAACTTCTCCTTTTGGCCAACCTTGCCTGCCTTAACTCCCCAACAGCTGTCGTTCCTGAGAACATTTTCCAACAAACTCCATGCAAGCAAATTTCCATTTCAAGAAACTGGTGTTAAGACAGCATATGACTAGCAAGTTCCCCTTTTCAGAAACAGACATTGCTTTCTACACATGGCACTGCAGCGGCCATCTTGGGACCATGAGGGGAGCCAGCCTCGGAAGACAAGTCCATGCTCTGACGCCAGCAGAACACAAAGAAAGAACCTGGGTCTCTACTGATGTCACTGAGCTGCTAAATTAACCAACTCTAGAACTGCCCTACTTCCAGGATTCTGGTTACGCCAGCTAATAGATGTTCTTTGTCATAAAACCTCTTTAAGTTGATTCTTATGTTGCTTCCGGCCCAGAAGTTTTTGTTTTGTTTTGTTTTTTGAGACGGAGTCATGCTCTGTCACCAGGCTGAAGTGCAGTGGTGCAATCTTGGCTCACTGCAACCTCCACCTCCCGGGTTGAAGCAATTCTTCTGCCTCAGCCACCTGAGTAGCTGGGACTATAGGCACGTGCCATCACGCCCAGCTAATTTTTTTGTATTTTTAGTAGAGACAGGGTTTCACCATGTTGGCCAGGACAGTCTCAATCTCCTGAGCTCATGATCTGCCTGCCTCGGCCTCCCAAAGTGCCAGGATTATAGGCATGAGCCACTGCACCCAGCCGATCATTTTAAATTATATACTACATATCAGAAGGAGGCCAAGGGGAATACTACAAGCTAAGGAAGTGCCCAGAACAGCATGGATTCCACAAACTAGCACTTAGGTGACTTGCCAGAGTACTCCAGGTTCATATGCAGTCCCCTCATCCTAACCACTGTGACACTTGTCCAGATGCAGTTCTATCATCCTAATCACTGTGGCATTCCCTCTTCTTTTTATACCACTGTTGTCCAGTAAAGCCAGAGGCTAAGAAGTGTGCAGTTCTTTGCACAACTCTGAGAAAGAAGGAATCTCTAGATAAATACTTTGACACCTTGTAATTCATGGAGTAGCCATGCCTCTATTTCACTTTCTCCTTCTTTTCTTGTTACTTAGAAAATAGCAGAGAAACATGTCAGGCCAGGAAAGGCTAAATCATCCCAAGCGATGTCAACCTCATAAATATTATGAAATACTGTAGGATGCTCAAAAAATATTTATACAGTTTTGCCCCCTCTTGTGATGAAGTAAGTCATCCTCAGGCCTTGCAACATCTCAGTAGCTCTGTCTCAAAAGTCAGGGGTGCCTTTGGCACACAAGCTGTTGTTGTCAGTGAGCTAAAAATCATACAATCTGTGCATTAGGTACCTAAATACACAACTGAAGCATGTGGCCATTCTTGCCTGAGTCTTTATTTTCCTCAGTTATATAGAAAGTTGGAAGTTAAGATTGCGGACTCTGGAATCAAACAGCCTAGAGCTAAGTGCTAGACTGTGGACAAGTTATTTAACTATTCTGTACTTGCTTCAACATCATCTACATAATGGAAAAACTAATAATACCAGTCAACTTGGACTAAGTTATGCTGCATTAACAACCAACCTTAAAATCTCAGTGGCTGGCAACAACAAAAGTCCACTGCTTGTTAGAGACACATGTCCACTGTGGGTTGGCTGTGGCTCCATTCCATGTGATCTTCATCCCATAATGCAGATTGACACAGAAGCCTGTATTTGGGATACGGTCAATCTCATGCCAGAGAAAAAGAGATTCTGGAAGAACCACACAATGATTGTTAAAGCTTCTGCTTGGAAGTGGCACACATCAACTCTACTCATGCTTTATGGCCCAAAATTTGGCACACATCCAAGACTAAAGCCATGAGATGGAAAGTATAATCCTCTCACATGGAGAAGATGCCAGTGCCTTGAACAATAATACAATCTACCATACAAACATACCGGATTGTTCTGAGAATTGAAGGTAAAGGGAAGGTAGTAGGTTTTCAACAAGTTAGCTATTATAAATACTAGTACATTCATTTTAAGTTCTAAGTTACTAATTGGGATAAGAAAGTTTTTATAAATAGGTTCATCTATTCAGTAGTCATTTAGATTAAGCTTTTGAGTACTAACTCTTGATAGCATGTGTATTATGAGGCTCTACGTATCGGTAATCAAGTAAATAAAGTTTATTCGACTCTAAAATGGGAATAAAAATAATGTCTGCCACGTGAAGATGCTGTGAAGATTAAATGAGATGCCTGCAAATTCTTTGTCACTTTTCTCATTGAAAATGAGTCTAATTATCCTCTTCTGGAATCTGAGCTGTCTTTAGTGATCCACCTGACGCAACAGAATGTGGCTGAAGTAATGCCCTGGGGCTTCTGAGGCTAGGTCAAAGATGCCTTGCAGCTTTAGCATATCCCTCTTAGAACACTCGTTCTTGGAGCCATGAGCTGCCACATAAGTGGGAGGGGGATCCAGCTGACTCCACTCTTCTGGTCTTCTGTATCGAAGTGCCAGATATTTGAGTAGAGCCATCATGAAGCCATCAAACTAGCCTGTCAGTTTAACACTACCAACAACCTCAGTTGATCCATTGTAGAGCACAAGAATCACCCTGCTGAGCCCTACCTGAATCCCTAGCCCACACAATCATGAGATAGAAGAAAACGGTTGTTTTAGCCACTAACTTTTTGGATCATTTGCTATTTAGAAATAGATAACCAGAACACATGCAAGCCCTTAGCAAGATATCTGACTCATAGTTAGTTCAGAAATGAATTGCTAATATCGTTAGGTCTTGGGTAAACTCACAACTCATTTTCCCCCATTTAGTTTGGAATGCCTGTGACTTAGAACTGAGGAAAGGATGGTAAAGACACAACTTAGTCAAATGTTTCAGTCTTCTTGACATTTTCCTAAATGTCCATAAGGGAACGTAAGACATAAACACGTAAGACAACCAATCTAGAACTCTCAGGAATCCCCTCACTTTTCTCTTGGGTACACTGGATACACATGTGCCTAAATCTTTCAAGAAAGCTAAAATTCAGTATTTTAAAATTTCTTAAAATTTCAGGTAAAATTGACACAGCTACATGGTGTCCTATGTTTACTGGCAGTTCTATGTGTGCTTTGGCTTTTTTTTTAAGAAGCAAGGACCTAGATTCTAGAGTTGGATAACTGCCATATTCAAGAATAGAGGAGCATCTATGTCTGGGCTGGTGCCATCTGTTTTGTGGTTGTTATTGCTGTCATTGACTTGTTTATTTTCTCAGCATAGGGACTTGGTCATTTTAGGTGGAGGCTGAAACAGAGAGATGCTATAAGTTCCCCAAATTTCACTTTTTCTACCTGGGGACATGGCTAGACCATATTTCCCAGGATTCCCTGCAGTTAGATGGGACCATGTGACTGAGGTGTGACCAGTGGAATGTGGGCAGCAGTGATGGACACCCCTTCAGGGCCTTCCTGGAAAAACTCCTGTGTGACCCTTCGCTCTTTCTTCCCTCATCTGGAAGATAATCCAGGGAAGGGCTCTGTGACCCTAAAAGATGGTAGAACCCCGAGGCAGAAGGAGCCTGGGTCCCTGAGTGAGTGGAGCAGATCTCCATTTCCATCCCCACCACACTGACCAGCATTAGGCTGTGACCTTAGTGAGAAATAAGCCCTGATTCCAGTAAGCCCCTGACGTGAGGGGTTGTTGTGTTGTAGCAGTGAGGCTGTCTTAAGGAATACAAAGATACGGGGCGGGGAACACGTTGTGCCTTTCCCCTTTCTCCAACATGCGCAAGCTGAGGAGCCGCAGTGCCTTTATTGGAGAGTTTACTGACAATAGTTAGACTGCCTGTCACAACTCCCAGAAGAAAGGAAACAGTGGCTGAGAGGGCTGCCCCTGCCCTCCCCAGTCTCCTAAGGGTATAAAACATGAATCTTTTCTTCACTCTTTCTCTCTGCAGGGGAACAGCAGGAAGATATCTAGCACATCATGTTCTGCTGGCTCTAGTGACAAGTTGATGAAATTCTATCACTCGTCCGACAGGAGACCTCAGAAGTGACTAATTTAATCCCTGAGGCCTCTTTAGAAGGAGAATCCTCAACTTTCTCGGCAACTCCCTCCTTTGCTCAGCCTGGTTTCCACGAAGCAAGACAGTCAGTCACACTCAAATCAGCTCAGCAGGGAGCAGATATTCTTAGAGTGATTCTTCCCTAATTTGGCTGACTGAATTGAATAGCAATTTATTAGAGTTCTAAAATGGTGCCTTTTGCGTAATGCGGCCTTTGCGCCATCCCCTGGAAATCACTCTGTTGGGAATGTAGGAAGGGAAGATGCATCTGCCTTGAGCAAGGCAGGATAAGCCAGTTCTGGGGCCAGGCCAGATTGGGAGGCAAAGAAATCAGCATCTATTACAAACTTCTCCAGCCTTAGGACTTGGATGTCCTTGGTCACTATTCCCTAAGACCAGATTAATGTAGTGGTAGGAGACAGCCCAGATCTGGAGGTCACACAGCCCTCTGCAGACTTAGGTTTGATTCCCAGAGCTAGTACCTGCTACCAGCTGTGTGACCTAGGGACATAACCTTTCTGAGCTCCTGTTTCTATACCTGGAATATGGAGGTAGATGAAATCTAACTCATAGAGTTCTTAAAAAGTGGTAAATGAGGGCTGAGCATGGTGGCTCATGCCTATAATTCCAGCACTTTGGGAGGCCAAAACAGGTGGATCACTTATGGTCAGGATTTCAAGACCAGTCTTAACAACATGGCAAAATCCCACCTCTACAAAAAATGCGAAAGTTAAACAGGCATGGTGTTTAACCTCCCCAGCTATTGAGGAGGCTGAAGTGGGAGGATCGCTTAAATCCAGAATGTTGAGAGGTTGAAACCGCAGTGGGCTGCGATGGTAACACTGCACTCTAGCCTGGGTGACAGAGCGAGACCCTGTCTCAATCAGTCAGTCAATCAATCAATAAAATAATGAGTGAAATGCCTGACTTCATTGTAACTCTCTCTCCCTCACCTTTTGGAATCTTCAAAGTCACTAAATTCAAGTCCAAATTCTTGAAATTGACCTTGCCATCTGTATTAGTCAGGGTTCTCTAGAGGGACAGAACTAACGGAATATATATATATATATGTGTGTGTGTGTACACACACATATAAGTTTTTATATATATATATATATATATATATATATATATATATATGAGTTTATTAAGTGTTAACTCATATGATTACAAGGTCCACAATAGGCTGTCTACAGGCAGAGGAGCAAGGAGAGCCAGTTCAAGTTCCAAAACTGAAGAACTTGGAGTCTGATGTTTGAGGGCAGGAAGCATCCAGCACGGGAGAAAGATATAGGCTGGGAGGCTAAGCCAGTCTAGCTTTTTCACGTTTTTCTGCTTGCTTTATATCCACTGGCAGCTGATTAGATGGTGCCCACCCAGATTAAGGGTGGATTGGCCTTCCCCAGCCCACTGACTCAAATGTTAATCTCCATTGGCAACACCCCCACAGACACACCCAGGATTAAGACTTTGCATCCTTCAATCCAATCAAGTTGACACTCAGTATTAACCATCACATCATCTTACTGCTCCTCGTGGCCACTGGTGTGAAATTTGCAGGAGAAACAAGCTAGAAAAACAAGCTTGAGATCTCAGAGCAGTGGCCATAGTGGACCTGGTAGCTGAAGCTTCACAGAACCTTAGAGGAGAATAGGGAATAGCATCTCTATCTAACACTTAAATAGGCTCCTGTATGACCCCAAGTCTCCCAACCACCTATGTCAATCTCTATTCTGCACTACTGAACAGAAAAAAATTAGAGGCTGCCAGGCAGACTATACCACACTCTCCTTTCATACCTGAAACAGATCATCCAGTAGCCTAGGATTACAAATACATGGCATGCATCTCACTACTCTCCAGTCCTGTATCTATGGCAGACAGCATCAATCAATCACAGCCCTCTTCCCCACTGAGCCGAGACAAGGCAGCAGAAGTCTTTCGCACATAGCACTCCAGGCAGAGATCACCAATCGATCAGAGATGTCATGCAAGCACAAAACCATTTATGAAGCCATAGACATTTGCCCTCTGGAGTGGCCTAAACCCAGAGGGTGAACAGGCAGCCACAGAGATCCAGCGAGGAGTAAACCAAGATGGATCGTTGAATTCTCAAGTGCTTACAAGAATTCATTGTATAAGTGTTAACAAAATCTGGATGTGGTGATGCAGTTAGCCGTGGAATCCAAGTTTAGAGGGCTGGTCCCCAAATCGTGATTTCTGTACTTTCTAGGTATTGCTTTGCTGGGCATTTTCTTCCCTATGGCAATGAGGTTTCCTCAGGAGCATGAGCAAAACACACAGAGAGGGGGGTCATTTTCACACAGTTCTGGGCATCCTTAGCCAATCCTCTAACTGAACACTGGTGTCAGCAAGACCCGTTAACCAGAGCTCATCCCACCCCCAGAACTGTTAACAAGACAATGACATATAGTGCAGGGTGTTAAATCTTCTAAGGCAGGAATCCTTGTCTTCAGCGAATGACCGTGAATCAACTAAACAGGATGTGCCAGGATGTTTAAGACGGCCATATATTTATTTATGAGTGAATGACCAGTTCAGTATTTCTGCCAGTTACCTTTATGGTTTTTATGAGATTTGGATAACGTTTATTTATTGCCCATGCCGTTTTCCACTTACAATGGAGCTTTGTTCGGCATTTAGAGACATTTTAAATGTTTTTTACTGGTTTATCTAGCATGAATAAAGGGAGCTTTTTTCTTTGGATTTTTGCAAGGAACGCATGCAAAGCTAATTTGGATGATAAAATGATACCATTCCAAACATCTTCATGCCTGGATTATATTATTTGAACCTTTTCATAGGAAGAGATTAATTATGTGGTTTGTATCACTAACCTTATAATTTTAATAACAAGATTGGTCAGATGAAGGGCCAAAAATATATCTTTTACAGCAGAGTATGTTACGTCATAAAAATATCTTCTGTTCCTACTGTTGGACTGTGCTTATGTGCTTGCTGGCAACTCAAGAGGAAATTTGTTTAATTGTTTCCAGAATAGGCAACGTACGCCTAAGACAAAGCGAAACTATTTATTATTGTTGTTAACTACAATATGCATAGCTCCAATTTATTGGAAGTTTATTATGCCCCAACTGTATACTCAACCTCACTGCAACCCAGGGAAGTGAAAACCAGTATTCCCTGTTTTCCAGGTGAGGAAACTGAGGAAACTGAGGCTTGTAAGTAGCATGCCCCGATTCCCCCAGCAGGTACATCATAGAGGCAGGACTCACAGGCAAATTGGTCTGATGCCAAAGTGTGTGTGTCTCCAACTCTACTCTGCTGTCCTTGTGACTCAGGCCTTCAAGATCTCCCTCCCAAATTATGTTACGTGGTCAAATCCATGAAAAAAAAAATCCAATTGGCTGCCAAATATCATGTAGACATAACAAAAAGCTAATTCACTGAAACTCTTATTTTCCAGCCTACTCTTGCGGTTTTAGGGAAAAGTAATCTGAGCCCTGGAGCTGGCGACCCACTGGTTTGAGGGGGCCCTGGGGGCTGTGTTGTCCACTCAGAGGAGCTGGGCTACAGAACCTCACCTCTTTCCTCCTTTTTGCCAAGTGTTGTAATCTCTCATCATGACGTCTTCTGCCTGGCTCTCTACCAAACCGTCAGGAGAGCATTACACCCACCATCACAGTAATTATCATAAGTATCACAAACCACTCTGGCAGCCACAGCAACAGCTTGCTTTACGGTGTACCTAAAGCCCTGCCAGCCAGGCCCTGAGTGCCACATCGGAGATGTGACTGCTCTCATTTTATTCCCCTAACATCCCTGGAAGATGGGAGAAATCCTCTACCTATTTTACATGCTGGGACACTGAGGTTTAACTTGCATCTGTCCAAAGTCACACAAGGTATATGAGCTGGGGACTGGAATCCAGGCTGCTAACCCTGGGACCTACGCTCTCAGCCTCTCATTTTGAGTGGCTGAGAGACCCATCACCAAAGGGGCAAAATAACACACCCCAGGACAAACTCACAGGTGGTCCCAGAGCTACAAGAACCAGGGCTCTCTCTTCACCCTAGAACTGTCTGCACCACACCATACTGCTCCCATTCTTCCTCCCCAGTTGTTCCACAGCAACCAGGCATGGACAGCTGGCCACTATACACCAGGATCTATATGATGTGCTGATGGGAAACAACAATAAAACAGAAATTGAAAATAAGTTATGGTTCCTGTTCTGAAAGGATCCAACAGCAGACTTCCCTGCGTTAGATTCCTGCCATCCATACCAACTCGCTTTGTAAACTTGAGCATATTACTCAAATTACTTCATCTATCCGAGCATTTGCAAAATGGGATCATGTTACTATATGGTTGTCTTTTTTTTTTTTTAAGAAAGAGTCTCACTCTGTCACCCAGGCTGGAGTGCAGTGGCATGATCAGGGCTCATGGCAGCTTCAACCTCCCAGGCTCAAGTTATCCTCCAGCCTCGGACTACAGGTACATGCCACCATGCCCAGCTAATTTTTACTGTTGAGTTTTAATAGAGATGAGGTCTTGCTATGTTGCCCCAGGCTGGTGTTGAACTCCTAAGCTCAAGTGATCCTCCTACCTCGACCTCTCAAAGTGCCGTGATTATAGGTATGAGCCACTGTGCCTAGTGTCACCTGATTTAAAAGGTTACTCTGAGGATGAAAAGAAAGACAGATACCAGAGCATGTTAAAATGGGTTAAGGTATGTAAAACACCTGGTATCTTCCCTGGTTATTTTTAAGCTCTCAAAAAATGAGGGGTAGCTATTTTGTTTACGTCCCTTGTGAACCTAGGTGTGAACCTAGGGACTTGCTTCTAACAAATAGAATGCAGCAAACACTATGGGACATACAATTACACTCACATCCAAGTACCAACCTAGATTTATAAAAGACAAATTCCAAAGGAGGGAGTTGAGACATGAGTTGGAATGGTCTTGGATGCTTTCACAAAGGAAACATGGGTTGCTATGGTTCTTGAAAGTTGGGCACCTGAAATATAGATGATGAGTAATAATTTTAAAAATGTATAGCTACCATTTCCTAACTACTAGACACTTGAAAGATGACGTTCTATTGCTTATAACTCTGTATATTTATAGACTTTATTTAACAGCTATGAAGAAATTGAAGCTCAGAGAGGTGAAATGACTTGAACAAGACCAGAAGACCACAAAATAGTTGGACCAAGAGTCAATCCCCACCTGTCTGACTCTGGCTGGCTTTTCTCTTCTCTGCAAAGGTCTTTGGAAATAGACCAAATAGTGGTCAAGTGAGAAAAGCTGCCCATGTGTCTGGTGGAGAGTGGGGTGCAGTTCTTACTACTGTGGTTGGTGCTGCTAACAAGGTCTTCACCTGTTGCACATGGTCCATGCACAGAATTCAGGAAGTCTGTAAACTTTGGTGGGAATACAAATTATATCTTCCTTTTCCTTAACATTTATTTGACATTTAGCACTGTCTTCCATGTTGAATCTAGGCAATAAACCACAGTACTTTTAGCAGTGCCTGCGGCTTCTTCAGCAATAGATCACTTGGCCAACATCCCACAGAAACAAGGGGAATAACCTGGCTGCAGAGTCAGAGTTTGCTCTGCTTTACTCAGATGCACACGTTAATCCATAACCCTAGCACCCTGTGTCTTAACTGCTTGCTCACCTGATCAGCTTCTCATCTAGATTGGAATATTTCTGAGGCCAGAAACTCCCTCTCATTGATCTCTAAATTAGTATTTCACCAAGAGCCTGGCACAGAGTAGGGGCTGATAAATATTTGTTGCCTGTGGTAGCCAGCATTCTGCAATGGTCCATGGTGAACCTCAGATGTCTGAGACAGGTCCCAGTCAAGTTAGGAAGTTTATTTTGCCAAAGTTCAGAATGGGCTCCTGTGACACAGCCTCAGGAGGTCCTGATGATATGTGCCCAAGGTGGTCCAAGCACAAATTGATGGGTTTATAAATTTTAGGGTGATATGAGACATCAATCAGTGTATGTAAGATGAACATTGGTTTGGTCCAGAAAGCCAGGGCAACTCAAAGCAAAGGTGGGACAACTCAAAGTGGGGAGGGGCTTCCAGGTCATAGGTAGATAAGAGACAAATGATTGTGGTCTTTTGAGTGTCTGATTAGTCTTTCCAAAGGAGGCAATCAGATATGCACTTATCTCACTGAGCAGAGGGATGACTTTGAATAGAATGGGAGGCAGGTTTGCCCTAAGCAGATCCCAGGTTGACTTTTCCCTTTAGCTTTGTGACTTTGGGGCTCCAAGATTTATTTTCTTTCACATCCTAATGACCCTACCTCCTGTTATGCATGTCAAGGGTAATCTTTGACCCTTGAGTGTGGACCAAGGGACGTGCTTCTAGCAAATAGAACGAAGCAAACATAATGAGGTGCCATTTCTGAAATCAGATTGCAAAAGCTGGAACTTCTGACAGTCTCTTTCTGACTTTTCTTGCCTTTTTCCC
The DNA here is from genome assembly GCF_048565385.1 of Saimiri boliviensis. Lineage (NCBI taxonomy): Eukaryota > Metazoa > Chordata > Mammalia > Primates > Cebidae > Saimiri > Saimiri boliviensis. The sequence goes on from NC_133456.1 coordinate 62,280,901, forward strand.
TGATGGAGAGGGCTCCCTGGCAATGAACCAAGGGCAGCCTCTGACCAACAGCCAGTGAGGAACTAAGGTGCTCAGACCAATAACCCAGGAGGGGTTCTACCAAAAACCACTGAGTGACTTAGAGGTGAATCCTACCCCAGTCATGCCATCAGATGAGAGTACCGACTCTAAGCCAACATCTTGATTACACCCTAGACTGGAGGACGAAGCCAAACCATGACAACATTCCTAGCCCACAGCAACTGTGACATAATAAACGTGTGTTGTTTTTAAGCTGCCAAATTTAGGGATAGCTTAGCATACAGGAATAGATAACCAATATCTTGCTTACCAGCAGAAAGGAGGAAGAGAACAGGTAGGAGGGAGAGAAAGAGCAAAAGAGCTCTCTGCTGTCACCTCCCCTTTCGCTATAATCTGGGGGTCATTTCGTACTTCTTAACACCATAACCCCATACTCTAGTCTCTCCCTGGTTCCCCTTAACACTAGTAACTGTAGCACAACCTTGTCTATGGTGGCACATGACTTACTAAGGGTAAATGAATTTCCTGCCCTGGGCCATGCCATTCTCAATGACTAAATCCAAAATTTTATTGTAACCAATATATATCACTTCATCAGGACAGAAGCCAAAATTGTTTAGTGTTCTTTTTAAACCATTTTTTTTAGAGACAGAATCTCACTATGTTGCCCAGGCTGGTTTCAAAATCCTGGCCTCAAGTGATCCTCCTGCCTTCCTAGGTGCTGGAATTACAGGCCTGAGCCACTCACTACATCTGGCCAAAACATTCTTATTTTCAGAGCTGGAGGCTCCCTCTGTGAGACCAGGCTGGAGTACAGTGGTGTGATCATAGCTCACTGCACATTTGAACTCCTGGGCTCAAACAATCCTCCTTCCTCGGCCTCCTACATAGTTAGGACTACAGGTATGCACCACCATGCCTCACTTTTTTAACTCTTTCATAGAGAGGGGGTCTTGCTACATTGCTCAGGCTGGTCTAGAGCTCCTGGCCTCAAGCAATCCTCCCACTTGAGCTCTGGGATTATAGGCATGTACTACAGTACCTGGTTAGTATTTTAATACTCAGGTAATGACTCCAAATCCCTCCTGTGACATGCACAAAGCCGATTTTGTCATCATTCACTTGATTCCCAGTAATTTCTAAAACTCAGCAGTGGGGACAGTTTGTCCACAAAATCACATGGACATAGTCAGTCGCCTCAGTGCCACACTCACTCAATCTCTCAGGACCCCACACCATCCACCTGCAGGGAAGGTGGATTTGTACCCACCCACCCTCCATCCATGCCCAGCTACTTATATAGCTCCACTTTAAGCCCATGGACCCTAAAGCCACTGCCAGAGCCCAGCTTCCAATGGGTTTTTAATTGGAGTAGAAGTGCCAGCTGAGAGACCTCCAAAAGAACTCCCAAATATCCCCCCTTCTTCCGCCCAGCCAAGTCTTCTCATTGACCACGACACTCGTTCTATGGGCTGCAGTGGCTTTATCTGCATAGCCTTATTTCCTCTGTTCTAATGCACCAATTGTGAGAATAAATACTGCAAATTTAGTAGTAAACTTTTGTGGAGAAAAAAAGTCTATCATATTGAATATATACATTGATTTTTCAACGATATCAAATTTATTGAGGTATGGTTTACAAACTATAAAATGTGCCCATTCTAACTGTACATTTCAATTAGTTTGGTTAATTTATACCCCTGTATAACCATGACCACAATTAAGACGTGGAACATTTCCATTATTCCAAAAAGTTCCCTTGTGTCTCATTCCAGATAATTCCCTCCACCTCTGTCCCTGATCTGCTGTCTTTTTAGATTGAATTTATGTTTTCTAGAGTTCTGTATGTGGAATACCATAATATGTCTGCTTCTGTGTCTAGATTCTTTCACTCAGCATAAGGCTTTGAGATTCATCTGCAGGGTCAAATAAAAGGTCTCAAACATGACTGTAGTTCATTCCTTTTCATTGCTAAATAGTATTCCTGTCTCTTTGTTTTGATATATTACTTTTTGCATTTTCCAGCTTTATTAAAGAACAATTAACAGACACTAAATTACATACGAATGTGTATAATCTGACCTGTGTCAACATACACATATATCCATGATGTACACACAGACTAATTGTTGATAGTTTTCCTCCAAAACACATCTGCTCTAAGGAAACTTGCTACATCTGAAGAAGAACCATTTAGTCCTTCTGCTGGAAAAAAATAAATAAATAAATAAATAAATAATAAAAAACAATAAAACAAAAAAACAATGCCTACAGGGCATCTCCCTGCACTCAGTATTTCTATGACAGGACTCTGAGCTGCAGTGACATGAATGCAACTCAAACTGGCTCAAGAAGAAAAAACAGGGAGACTCGTAGGATTTACTGACTAATACAGATGATAGATGAAAGGCCTGAGGACTTCAGGCACAGCTGTATCCAAGAGCTGAAACATCATCAAGACTCAGTCTCTCTTCCTCTTTTTCCCTCTCTCTCAAGGCCGCTTTCCTCCCTGTCAGCTTCATTCTCTCCATGAGGTGGACTGTGGCAGAAACCATTTGGGTGTTTACCTTGAGGGGAAACTAAATGCGGGGAATTGGTTACAGCGGCGATGGAGCTGCTGAGAAGACAGCATGGTCATGTTGAATAACCCAGGGATTAGCGACAGGAGGAAAGCACTGCCTCCTTTATGTCAGAGAGACAAAGAGGGAAGGATGGGGTGTAATTGGAACCGAGGGGCTTGGTGACACCTGAGAGAAGCAGGGGCAGAGTAGGCCAGCCTGTTGGGGGTTGGAGCGACAGAGGAACTGCAGCTGCTGCTGGAGATAGCTCCCAAGGCCAGCGGGGACAGGGAGAGATACCCCCACTTCTCTCTGCTTTCACCCTCAGCCTCTCCCAGTGCCTTTCTTGGCCCAACCCAGCTGGAAACCAGCTGGCAAGAATGCCCAGGAAATGCAGTCTGCAGGGGTCAGCCCCTGGGATACCAACAAGACAGAGGAAGAGGAAGGAAGTGGGAGACACAGTCTGAGGGGAGGAGGCCCAGCCCAGCACAATCCCCATGGAAAGTGAGCTTGTGAATTGTTCCAGCAGAAGTCTGATAACAGAGTCTTACGTGTCCAGGTGCAGGTAGCAGGCCCTGTCTAGAGGTAGAGGTAGGAGGACAGCAGAGGATGAGGAACCAGCAACACAGACACCAAGCAGAGCCAGAGAGACCCAAAGCAAAGTCAAGGTGCTCTTCCCCGACACAGATGTGGCACTGGCAAACCCCAGTGTCCACCACATTCTGCTCCAGTTGGACACGTACTAGAGTCCACACAACTGCAAATGGCCCAGCTCAGGCTGTGCCCACAGAGGAGAACTTCAGCTTTGCTGTGATGCCAAACCATGGCCAAAGCCAAGACCTTACTGATACATTCCTGGTCCCTGGGAAAGCGAGAAGGGGAAGAAAGCGATGAAGCAGCACTATTTCTGCCCCTTCCGAAGAGGCTTCCTGATTCCCTTGCTTGGTGTTTGCAACAGGAGGCTCAGGGCCCGGCTGGGAAGAGTAGCTTAGCATCCAGGCCCAGGGAAATGCAAAAAAACAAATGACTCACCCGTCTTCAGTGGCACATTGCCTTCTAAAGGAGACACTTTGCAACCCAAATGCGGAGGCCAGAGGATTTCCTACGAGTCTTTTATGATCTCTATAAATTTCAAGAGAGAGAATTGGTGAGCAACTGGGCTCTGTCACTGTCGGGCTCGCTGATTGAACGTGCCTTTAATGGAGTCTCCGGCAGCCATAAAAATGTATGAAAACAGCCTCCTGGCCGCAAGCAAGCCTGATAGATGGGGCAGTGACACTCAGGAAAAGCCACATGGGCTGGGTTTGTCCTCATGCCTGTTGAAGAGGATACATCTTTGTCTCTTAGGATAGAACTTGTGTTTAGAGACACATAGGTATTATACATACAATTTCTCCCCAGGGGAAGATACATACACACACACACACACACACACACACACACTCTCTCTCTCTCTCTCTCTCTCTCTCTCTCTCTCTCTCTCTCTCAAAGCATTGCATGGGGATAGTTTATAGGACAGTGTACCCTAGTAGTTAAAGGCTTGGGCACTGCAGTGGGTTAAATAATACTCCCCTCCCAAAAAAGCTTCTGTCCACCCAGAACCTCAGAATGTGACCTTATTTGGAAACAGAGTCTCTGTAGCTGTCATTTTTTGTACCATTTTAAAGCCTTTGTTTGTTTCTGTACAAACTGAGGATATTAATCATGATACAGACAAAATGAGCAGAGTATAAAGAGCACATGTGATCACTTACTAAATGCACAAGGTATGTCAACTGTTGTTACTACGTATGAGAAAAAAGAGAAGGAGGGAAGGAAGGAGGGAGGAAAGAGGGGAGGAAGGAAGGAAGCTATTAAAAGCTGGCTAATTCTCATTGTAACCCTGAAATAACAGAACAGCGGCCTACAGAACTCACTTAGCAGACAAGTTGCCTTCCTTCTCCGTAACCCTCTAATTATAGCATTTCAGAGACCTCTTAACTTCAATCTCCTAGAGGAGGGCACACATGCTCATGACGTTCTTTCCTGCCTTCTGCCGTGATGAAGCCATGCCGCTAGCTTAGCCCTAGACAACCTCTATACCAGTCAGGTGGTCACCTGCTGGTGCACGCCAGACAGAAAGCTTTAGAGTCCAATTCAACACCCAGATATGAAAATGCACAGAACCCCCTTATTCCTGACATGGGCATATGGTACAAATCATTTGGCATGTACTAAATCATCAGAATACTCGTTTATTTTGGAATATATATGAAGTGAGCAGAATAAGGCATGTACTGTTTTCAAGAGAGAACTCATTCCCTCTGCTGGGGGCAAAAGACCACTCACCGCAAGGTATTTTTTGAAAGTAAATTATCTCCAGAGGAAAGCACATGCTGTTCTAAAAAAGAACATAGCTCCCTACACATTCTCAAGTTCAATGGGTGTCTGTGTGTGTGCATGCACACATTTATGTATTCCACGCAACAACGATTAATATATGTATTACATGCAACAATTAATGGTTGGAAAACTATTAATCATATTTATTAAAAATTGAAAACATATACATATCCAAAATAACCGTTTAATAAGTTCAAAAGTTTTGCTCACACATAAGTAAGAGAAATCCAGAGACAGAGAGTTTAGTGATAGTATGGTGGCTCCATGGTCTTTCTGCTTTGTTAAACTCAAAGTAAATATCTTCCTTCTTTAGAGCAACCTTCTGGCCAAAGACAACTGCTGGAGCCTTAGCTACTACATGTGCATTCCAGGCCAGCAATAGAGGGAGGGAAAAACAAAAGAATATACCTTTCGGGGATATCAGCTTTTTCACATCATCTTCCTGGAGTCCTGTGCATTTCCACAGTCACATATACACCCCAACTGTAAGTAAAACTGGAATGTTTTCTTTTTATTGGATGTCTTTTTATCCCAAATAAAATTAAGGTTCTGTTACTCAGAAAGCCTGTGGCCTCTGCCACAATCTGAAACACTAAAAGTAAACTTGACCAAGTTGTTTGCATGTGGGATAACGTCTAGGACAGAGATCGGCTATCATTTGGAGGATAAAATTAATCACGTTTCTTTGCTTCTATTTGTAAACTGATTAGACATACTCAAGAGTTTCAATGCAAATGTGAAAACAATTACACATATAGAGAAATACATGCCTTTGTGGCCCTTAACTTATAATAGAGTTTCTCAACTTTTGAAATAATACTCCAATTACACCCCTATTTATTGATATTTATTGGAGGGCAATGGGAAAAGGGAACATTCATTGCTGTTAAAATTATCTGGTGCCATACCTGTCCTCTAGAAAGTTTGCGTGAAATTGATATAAGTCCATTGAGTCAGTGATAACCAGGAGTACTAGGAATCTTTCCTAAGGAATTCAGGAATCGGCACCCCCCCTAATCTTTTCCTGCAGATGTAAAGCCATTGAGTCAGTGACAACCAGAAGTAATGGGAATCTTTCCTAAGGTATTAAGGAATGGGCCCCCTAATCTTTCCCTGCTATTTCTGTGAGGCTACAAGCCAGATTTATTAAAGTCAATAGAAAGCAGACCTGTGCATCCTGCTAGAGCAGACTAGTTTTGTGTTTTACAAAATACTCCACAAAGACAGGGTTCCAGGGGCAAGTTCATTCATTTGGAATACACTTAGTCCAGATAACACAGTCTCTTGATATTTTTCATGTTTTTGACTGCAGGTCTTCTCAGGGCCTTAAATGTTTGGGCGTGTTGTGAGTCCCCAAGACTGAGCCACATGATGTAGCATTTTCCTAACGACCTCAGGCCCTTTTCGAATGGGCAATTTTGGGGATCAGTGTTCTGCAAAGCACACCTTAGGAAGCCACAAAGAGCTCTTCCCTGAAGCAGGGCTTCTCGACCTGGACATTGTTGGCATTTGGGGTAGGATAATTCTTGACTGCGGGTGGCTGTCCTGTGCATTGGAGAGTATTTAGCAGCATCTGTGGCCTCTGCCCACCAGATACCAGTAGTAACCCTCCTCCACCCAGTTGTGATAACCAAAGGTGTCCCCAGACATTGCCAAATGTTCCCTGCAGGCAAAATGGCCCTCAGATGAAAACCCTTACTCTAGGGAAAGCTCTAGAATCAAGAAAACATATTGCAATGATACAAGAGACCTCTCTCTCTCAGGTATGAACGAATATTCAGCTCACTGTTAGAGTCCTATGCAATAAGATTGTTATTGGTTAAAAGAGACAGTGTTACTGGTGAAGACTCATTTCAAAAATGGAAATGACAATAAAGGTTGCTGTTTCTGTGATAACAAAGTCAAAACCTTATGGAAATTCATGGAACAAGTTCATAAATAAAACTTACTTTTAAAATGTGGAGGCCGGACGCCATGGCTCATGCCTGTAATCCCAGTACTTTGGGAGGCCAAGGCAGGCAGATCACCTGAAATCAGGAGTTCGAGACCAGCCTAGCCAACATGGTGAAACCCTGTCTCTACTAAAAATATAAAAATCAGCCAGGTGTGGTGGTGCACGGGTATGTAATCCCAGCTACTCAGGAGGCTGAGGCATGAGAATCACTTGAACTGGGGAAGTAGAGGCTGCAATGAACCAAGATCATGCCACTGCACTCTAACCTAGACAACAGAGTGAGATTCTGTCTTTAAAAAAAAAAAAAAAGTTGTGGAGTCAGGTGTAGACAAGGTAATGTGCTCTTTAAACAAAATTAGATCCTCCACCCTCCACCCCCACCAAACTCCACTTTTTACATTGTTTCGGGAAAACATTTTTTGTGGAAAATCAAACATGGCACTTTTTGATGCTCTTAAAAATCCGGTGGGCATCATCCTACCAATGCCATTCACTAAAATTCTCCTGGCCCAATCAGTGTTAAATTGCGAAAACCCTTCTAGGAGGTGCCACCCCCAGAGTATTTCACTGGACCTCAGAAAAATCTGAGCCTGGAATATCTTATTGCCCTGAAATATCTATAGAAAGTAAGGAGTGCTCAGGTTGATGGACACTTGTCAAAAGAACCAGGAGCCAGGCTGATGGCGCTCCTACTACCCTAATACAGATAACTTGAACACTAAAATAGCAAGCAAGTATGACTCATTGGACAAACTAAAACTTCATGAACTCATGGAAATAAAGAAAGGGAAGAAGGGAGGCAGAGACGGAGGGAAGAAGAAAGTGGGAATGAAGGGGGGAGAGAGAGAGAAAAAAAAAAAGAGAAAGCTCTTCCTTACAGTAAAAAGCCAACAGTACAGTTAAAGGCATGATGAAATTAGAAAATCACCATTTGACCCATCATAATAATAAATAATTCTGTCAAGAATCATGAACAAATACTAAAACCAGTGGGTAAAAGTTTGAGGAGTAACAGGATATTTGCATAGCCCCAAACTATCATCTCATAATGTAATTGATTGACCAGGGTACGAAGGAACTTATTACAGTGGACAAACCTAACAGACACCATCTTAACCAAGCTGTCCAAGCTAACGTCACAGTCATGGGACAGACCAACATCAAGGACGGCTTGATAGGACACACTGGGAAAGCCACACTGTGCACTGTGGTATTCCTGCCCGAAGTGCAGAAACTGAGCCCATTCACAAGGAGACATCAGGCAAACCCAAATTGAAGAATACTTTATGAAATAACTCCTTATACACTTCAAAAAAGTCAGTGTCACAAAACACAAAGAAAGCCAGAGAAACCATTCCACATGAAAGAAGATCAAAGAGACTTGAGAACCAAAGGCAACACATGATTGGGAGTTTCTTTTATTATAAAAGGACAGTATTGAGATAAGTGACAAAACCCGAATGAGGTCCGTGGATTAAATGGTAGAACTGCATCAGTGTTAATTGCCTGACGGTGATCATCGTACTACTGTGATTATGTTAAGAGAATGTCCTTGTGTTTAGAAAACACCTACTAAGGTAAAGGTATGTGTTTGCTATTACTCTCAATGGTTTGGGAGAGAGGGAAGGTATATAAGCACGTGTCTGCACACATGTGTATTATTACATGTCATTAATATATTTGGGGGGGAAGAGAATGAGAGAGGGGGTGGGAATGTCCTGGGGAAAGCTGCTGTGATAAAAGGTTACCATTTGCCAAGTTGCAAGGTCTGGTGAAGATTATAAGGGAGCTCTTTGTACTTTTCCTGCAATTTTCCTATAAATCTGAAATGGTATCAATATTAAAGGGCTAAAAAGGAAAAAGCTCTCATATCCAGGATCCCTCCCTCTACGGAATTATCCTTTCTGCTTGATGTCCCCTTCTCCCACCACGCCAAAAGTCTTCCAAATCTCCTTCTTCCTCTCTCATGGGGGTTCTGAGAAGTTACCCACCAGCTTTGGTCTCAGTGGCTTATTACAAGTGGATTCCCAGATCCCACCCTGAGAAATCCTTGCCTGGGGCATCCAGAGCAGGTGGTTTTCTACAAATGCCTGAGTCTGGACACCTAGAGGTTCTGATTATATTGGCTTGCAGGGCATGCTGGGCCTCCGAATGCTAGCTCCGCAAGTGATTATAATGGGGACCCAAGGGTGAATGGGCACAGGAATCATCTGAAGATCTTGTTAAAATGCAAATGTGGATTCACTGGGTCTAGGAGAGCAGGAACCTGAGATTCTGCATGTCTGATAGTCTCTGTGTGGATGATATGCGGTCCAAACCTCGAACAGCAATCGTGTCATCTAAAGTAGATTCCAAGTGTTCTTCGCCAACAGAACTTCACCATCTCAGGTTCTGAAAACTCTCAGAGGGCAGACACAGCATCTGTTTTATTCTCCGTGAATAACCAGCACTTGGTGCTCCATAAATAGTTGTTGAACAAGCGCGTGAATGAAAGGCTCCTAATACCATGCTAATCTCCACTAGTACCTCCCAGCCGCTTAATATTTAAAAATGGTCATGTTTTGCATTAGAATCACCCCCATCAGATTTCAAACAAAAATCAATGGCTTTTGAAACTGAAAACCACTTTTGGGTGAGAAGAGTTGGCAAGATCCCACTCCCCTTCAGGAATGGCCTGGCGCAGGTGCAGATGACTAAAGCGGCCTCTGAGTCAGCTGCTACCCTCTTCTGCACTTCTCAAATCATTTTCGTATTAGCATATCTCTAAGTGCATATAATTTTCACATCAAAGAGTGTAATTTTTTGCAGAAGTAGAGTAGAGAATAATTTATCCACTGAAGTATCTCAAGCAGTATGACATCAAAATTACACAGAAGACAGACATTTAGAAAAATTTGGTGGCAGAATTTGTATTATTTAAGTAGATGTGGAGAAAATCCACCCATTGAAACTAAAAAATATATACATTTTTGGAGCTAAAACAGATTCCCAGTTGAAGGTAGTTTGAGCCGGTACCCCACTTCCGAGCTCACTGAACAGGGAGAGAACCCACTGTGTGGCTTTCCTTCCTGATAGAGTGGCTCCTCAGGACCACAGAATTCACCAGCCCTGATCGTCCCAGGGCTTCCAGCTTCCCAGGGATGCAGGAACCTCAACACCAACTGAGGGCATCCTCCACTTTGAGAAACAGTCTGGCAAGGTGGCCCTAACTTCAACTCAGTGTCACCTCCCTCGTGCAGCCAGCCTGGCTGGGCACACATACCCTCTTTCTAATAAAACACGGCTTTGCAGGCCCCTCCCTTTGTCCCAATTTCCATGTCTTTGGATGCCAATCTCTCCTCCTGGTCCCCTGTGCCTGAAACCCTCTCCTGGAAACCTGAGTAGACCCTGTGTATGGAGCCTTTGGCTAAACACACACACACACACACACACACACACACACACACACACACACACACCCCTCTAACATACACACTCCTCTAACACATACAACCCTCTAACATACACACACTAACACAAACACCTCTCTCCCTAATACACACATACACACACACAACTCTCACACACCCCTCTAACACACACACACACCCCTCTAACACACACACACACATACCTCTAACACACACATCCCTAATACACACATATACACCTCTAACATACATACATACTCCTAACACACACGTCTATCCCTAACACACACATACATACCTCTAATACACACACATACTAACACACATACACACCTTTAACACACATAGACACACACACACCCTAATGCATATACAGCTAATACATACACATACCTAATACACACCTCCAACATACACATACACACACCTAATAGTCATACCTAATACACACATGTAACACACACATACCTCTAACACACACAATGCACACACACCTACCACATACACACGCACCCCTAATACAATATACACATAGATGTATATTTTATATTCAAGAGAAAGAGATGATGTTTGTGTCCCCATCCGTAGAAAATGTATCAGGCAGATCTCATAGATATTTTGGTCATTTTTAGGTGTAAAACGCTTTAATTCTGACATATGTAAAAAGTCCAGTTGAGGACATTGCCATGCAGTTGGGAGGAATTACTTTTTCAGTGAATGCTGGTAGGTCTGGTGGCTATTTCTAGGGGAAAAAATTGTATCTTATCTTTCCTTAATTCCAGATGGATGACAGCATTAAATACAAAAGGTAAAATAATAAAGCTCTTAGTAGAGAAAGTAGGAGAACATCTTTGGGATCTCGGGTAGGCAAAGACTTCTTAAGCAGTACTCAGATAGGGACTAACAAGAAAAATGGCAAGTAAAAACAATGAGTTCATGTCCTTTACAGGGACATGGATGAACCTGGAAGCCATCATTCTCCGCAAAGTGACACAGGAGCAGAAAATCAAACACCACATGTTCTCACTCATAGGCGGGTGTTGAACAATGAGAACGCATGGACACAGGGAGGGGAGCACTACACACTGGGGTCTGTTGGAGGGAAACAGGGGAGGGACAGTGGGGGGTGGGGAGTTGGGGGGTGGTGGCATGGGGAGAAATGCCAGATATAGGTGAGGGGGAGGAAGGCAGCAAATCACACTGCCACGTGTGTACCTATGCAACAATCTTGCATGTTCACATGTACCCCAAAACCTAAAATGCAATAAAAAAAAAAAAAGAAAATGGCAAGTAACACTATTCATAATAGTTCCAACACTGAAACTACCCAAATACCCAACAGCAGCAGCAAAGTAAATAACTGTGGTATGTTCACACAATGGAATTTGATACAGAGCTCAGAACGATTAGAACTGCACATACACACAAACAATAGATAATCTCATGAACATCAGGTTGTGTGAAAGAAACAAAACACAAGAGGAAATACCAGCCAGGCACGGTGGCTCAGGCTTGTAATCCCAGCACGTTGGAGGCTGAGGCGGGCAGATCACTTGAGGTCAGGAGTTCAAGACCAGCGTGGCCAAGATGGTGAAACCCTGTCTCTACTACAACACAAAAATTAGCTGGGCATAGTGGTGAGCACCTATAATCCCAGCTATTCAGGAGGCAGAGGTTGGAGAATCGCTTGAACCCAGGAGGCAGAGGTTGCAATGAGCCAAGATCATGCCACCGCACTCTAGCCCCAGCGACAGAGTGATTGAGACTCCATCTCAAAACAAAACAGGAAATATTGTATAAACCCATTTATGTGAAGTATAAAAGCAAGCAAAAGTAATCTGCGCTATTGTGTTTGGAGACAATGGTTACTCTTGGGTGCTCTTGGGCTGATGTGGGGGAATAAGGGCTTCTCAGAGGCTGATGTGTCCTATTGCCCCTTGGAGTGCTGGGTATACAGATGTGTTCATTTTATAAAAATCTCCCCGTTTGTATACTTCAAATATATGTTCCTCATATCTATTAGATCTTAATAAAAAGCTTTTTAAACTACTATCCAAGTTAAATGAAGATTGACATTTGGCACAATGCTTGTGTCAGTTTTGAATAGATGCTTTGTTAACGTTTTTATTACTTACACGTACGTGGTTCAAACACAAAGATTCCAATGGCACAAAAAGTGTACAGTGAAACATAAGCCCCTCCTCCACCCCAGACCCACAGTCCTCTTCTTCAGAAGAGCAACTGAAATATTTCTTGTGTATCCTTTCAGAAATTGTATATACATGTATAGGTACATGTATGAATCTGTATTAAGCTGTATATGTTTTTTATACAAATAAGAATAAGCAGCCAGGCACGGTGGCTCACGCTTGTAAACCCAGCACTTTGGGAGGCCGAGACAGGAGGATCACCTGAGGTAGGGAGTTCCAGACCAGCCTGACTAACATGGAGAAACCCCGTCTCTACTAAAAGTACAGAAAATTAGCCGGGTGTGGTGGCACATGACTGTAATCCCAGCTACTCAGGAAGCTGAGGCAGGAGAATTGCTTGAACCCGGGGCAGAGAGGTTCATGTGCAGTGAAATTGTGCCATTGCACTCCAGCCTGGGCAGCAAGAACAAGCGAAATTCCAACTCGAAAAAAAAAAAGGTCCATATTATTAATCTCACTATACGAGATTTACAAGAGGTGAGTCTTTATGTATTAGTAAATATGTATTCATATTATGTATTAAATATTTATGTATTAATAAATACATAAAGACCAAGATTGCTTAAATCTCATATAGTGTTTAAATCTCATATGTTATAAATCTCATATAGTGTTCTGTTGCAGAGACTCTACATTCCAGGGTATATGAGTCTATTCTTGTACTGCTATAAAGAACTACCCGAGACTGGGTAATTTATTAAGAAAAGAGTTTAATTGGCTCATGGTTCTGCCGGCTGTACACTGGGGAGACCACAGGAATCTTGCAATCACAGTAGAAGGAGAAGAAGCAGGCACGTCTTACATGGCAGTAGCTGGAGGAAGAGAGGGAGGGAGGTGCCTCACACTTTTAAACAACAGATTTCTTACTACCATGGGAATAGCAAGGTGCAAGTCCACTCCCATGATCCAATCACCACCCCCACCAGGCCCCTCCTCCAACACTGAGGATTACAGATTTGAGTGGGGACACATATCCAAACCATATCACTGAAGTTGGCAAATTATGAGCAACATGACAAATTTGGCCTGCCGCCTGTTTTTATAAAGTTTTATTGGAACGTGGCCATGCCCATTCATTTACATATGGCCTACTGTTGCCTTCTTGCTACTGCAGCAGAGTTGAGCTACAACAGAAACTGCATGCCTTCCTTTCCAGTGGTTGCCTAACACATTGCCACAAATTTAGTGGCTAAAAACAATGCATAGTTATCTTATTTCAGGGGATCAGATCCAAAATGGGTCCCATTGGGTTTAAAGGAAGGTGACAGAAGCCTGCAAGCCTTCTTGGGGGCTTTTGAGGAGAATCTGTTTTGGTTGCCCATGTTCCAAGGCTTGTGGCCTCCTTCTGTCTCTCAAGCCAGTGATGGCTAGTCATGCCTTTCCCACATCACGTCGCTCTGCCCAGGACTTTTCTGCTTCACTCTTCCATGTGTAAGGACCCTCATGACTACCTTGAAGCCACCCCAATCATTGAAAATAAATCTTCCTATTTTAAGGTCAGTCGATTAGCAACCTTAGTTTCCTCTGCTACACTCATTCCTTTTTGCCATGTAACGTGATGTATCCACAGATTTTGGCGATTAGGACGTGGAACTTTTGGGGGAGGTATTATTCTGCCTATCAACAGCATATATCAACAGCAAAGCCTATGATATTTACTTTTTGGTCTTTTCTAGAAAAAGTTTGCAGATGTCTGCTTTACACTGTCCTCAACTAGTAGCTGCAATTGGCTAAATTCTAGCCACCAGCTGCCCTGCTGCCAGCATAGCAATCTCCAGCCCCCTGCTCAGTGAAGACTTCGTTCTTGACTGGTGTCTCTTTCCACCAATCCCTCTCCACTAGATGTCCTGTTCTTGATGACTTCAGTACCCACATACATGATTCTTTCAATATTCTGGCCTCTCCTCTCCCCGACTATCTCACCTCTAATGATCACAGCCTCCACTCCCCTCAACCATCCGCTCCCAGGTCATTAGGCCCCAGACCTCGTCAATACTACTCAGTGTACCTGTCTGTCATCTAACTTCCAAATGTCCCCTTCTCTCACAATCACTTCCTCTTTTCCCAACTTACTTCTCTAGTATGCAGCAGCAATATTTCTTCAGCTCCTCTGGGATCTGCCATCCCTCTTCTACCTTTACCCTGTGCCATCTCCCAGCTCCCCACTTCCCTCCTCACCCAGCTCAACTATAATCCCTCCCCTGCACTCTCCCCGCCTTTCCCCATTATCCTTGCTGGTGAATGTCCAGACCTCATGAAATCCAACTCTCCACCCCCTATTTGTATTGGAGCCACTGAATCAACCTGGAAAAACAAACTAACAAACCTCAGCGGGCCTCCAGGACTGTGGGACCATTTTCCATCCACTTTCTCTCCATCCCCACAAACCTCCCACTCCACAATCCTGTCATAAACCTTGCCTTTATTTTTACTTTGAAAACATAAGCAATAAAATAATACATTCAGAAGCCTCCATTGTCCAGGGTTGCCAGATAAAATCCAGGGTGCCCAGTTAAATTTGAACTTCAAATAAGTAGTGAATTATTGTTTAGCATCAGTACATCCCACGTAAGGTTTTACAAAAAAAAAAAAATGTTATTTGTCTGAAATTCAAATTTTGCTGAGCATCTTGTATTTTTATTTGATAAATCTGGCAACCGTACTGCTCAGCTCTAACTAGCCTACCTAAATCTGTCCCCAGGACTGTGCTCCCAACCTAAGCTCACCCTTGGTAATGGCCCCCAAGGACTCTTGTAGCTGTTCTCTCTCACACGTCTTCAAGTTTTCCTTCTACCTGTATCATCAGCATCAGAACACAAGTGTAGTGTCAGTAGTTTATCTTTAAAATATACTTCCTGGCCTGCTCCACCCTGTCCAGTGATGACCCCATCTCTCTGATGGCTTCTAAGAGAGCAAAGCTCTTGTAAGGCATCATCTATAGCTACCATCTCCCCTTTTCTTCTCCCATTTCTCTCCAGAAAGGCTTTGTTGCCTCCACTCACCAAAACTGTTCTTAACAAGAGGCAGTGATTGTCATACACCTAAACCCAGTATCCGTCCTCAGTTCTCATCTTACTCAAGCTATCAGCAGCTCTCATCCCAGTGGACGGCTCATCTTATTAAACTAATAGGCTTTAGTTTTTTAGGGCAGTTTTAGCCTGACGGTAAATTGAATGGAAAGTAATGCCGAAAACTCCTTCCTGTACAGCCCTCATCCTCCCAAAATATGCACAGCTTCCCCCATGACCAGTATCACACGCCAGAGCGGTGCACTGACTACAGCCAGTGAAGCGAATTGACACATCATTATCCCCTAAAGTCTACAGTTCACACTAGGCTTCATTTTTGTTGTTGCACATTCTATGGGTTTGGACGTATGTGTAATGACAGCTATCTACCATGGTAGCTGCATACAGGCTTGATACGCTTTCTTCACCTGGCCTCTGGAGAACATGTGGGTGTGTGCTCTCTCATCTCTCTCATCCATCTCTCTCTCTTGCGCCCTCTCTCTCTCTCTCTCTCTCTCTCACACACACACACACACACACACACACACACACACTCTCTCTCCCTGGCCACTCCTCCTCAGGTCCCTTTATGGGACCCCCTTTGGCCTCCCGACTACAGACTAGTCCTCACACATCTCATTTTTATCCTCACTCACTCATGCTCTTGGAGATAGATGACCTCATTGCTTTAAATCCCAACTGTATTCTGATAATCCCCAAATGTCTATTTCTAACCCTGGCCTTTCTTCTAAACTCTAAACTTAGATATGCAAGTGGAGATGTTGTGTCATTATTTAGAGCTTGGTATATAATAGGCATTTCAGAATTAACATGTACAAAAATGAGTAGCTGATTCTATCACCACTCCAGCTTGTTTCTCTTACAATCTTTCCCCTTAAGCAGAAGTCACTTCCATTCTGTCAAGCACTGTGAAGGGTCTGAGATTTTACCCTACTTGCAAGCTAATGGGTTAGCCTATCACAGTTTCACAGATGCTGGTAAAACACAGAATTCCTGAGCCAGAGAAAAAGGACTTTATTACTCACAGACAATGGTTTCTAGGGCTTCAACCTTTTATTATACCATTTCCCCAAGCCCCAGTTCCCACAAGGTAATGTGAAGGAGGCCAAGTGTCACCTGCAGATTCACTGGGTAGCATTACAGGACAGGGGTCCTGCCTTAGAAAACTCAAATCTTTTCTAATTTGTAGTAAGACTGTCCTTCAACTTGAGGTGTCTCCGTCCATTTTCTGCTGCTATAACAGAATGCCACAGACCAGGTAATTTATAAAAACAGAAGCTCTGGATGCTGGGAAGTCCAAGAGCATGGCACCGTCACCTGGTGAGGGTCATTCCAGGTGGAAGCACAGAAGATAAGGCAAGCAGATGAGATAGAGACAATCTGGCCAAACTCATCCTTTTTATCAGGAACCCACCCCTGTGATAACTAACACACTCCCACAGGATCAGCTTTAGTCAACTCTGTGAGCTCGTGAGCGAGCTGTCCTCGTGACCTAATTACCTCTTAAAGGCCCCACTTCTGTTACGTTGTGGATGAAGTTTCAACACAGAAAGTTTTAGGGACACTTTCAAACTATAGCAGAGAGAGACATTCTTTATCATCCGAATCTGTTCCCTACACAAACATCGTTTAAAAGACTGTGTGAAACAAAGGCCTTCCATGCTTCTGCTCACCAGATGCGTGGAAACCTGAGAATCCCTGGAGAATTGTCTCCCCACATATTCAGTCTTCCCGTTGCCTTGGCCAAAACCTCCCAATTCAATCTTGGCTGCCTTCTGTTTCCCACCCCAGCAGCAAATTCTGCTGCCTCTTCACCACCACGCAGTCCACTCTGCTTTACACCTCCGCCAGCTTTCTCCTGGACAACTGGCCAGTGGCGGACTGCTGCTTCTCTCTCACAACCCTTCAGTCTTCCCTCAATATGGCAATCACAGCAATCCGCTTATACCCCAAATCCAAGCCTGTCCCTCATCTGCTTGATACCTCCAGTGGCTGCTGTCTCACTCAGGATAAAGCCAAAGTCCTTCCTCCCAGGCCTATAACCACACTTCCCCAGCCCTCCCACTCTCTGATCTTATTTTCCTTACATTCGTCCTCACCCACTCCTCACTCACTTCCAACACAGACCCATACTGTTTTAAAAATTTGAGACAGGGTCTGGCTCTGTCACCTAGACTGCAGAGTAGTGGCATGATCTCCGTTCACTGCAACCTCCACCTCCTAGGCTCAAGTGAGGTCCCACCAGCCTCCTAGCTGTTCCTGAAGCTCATTCCCAGCCCACGGCCTTTGCATTCACTGCCTGCTGTCCCTGTAAGAGCCTCCTCCCCAGCATCCACCGGGCTCATTCCCTCACCTCTGCCAGAGTCGTTGCTCAAATGTCACCTGACTGGAGGAGCCTCCAGATTTGGTTTCGGTTCTTCCAAAAGCAGACCTACAGACAAGGGCCTGGGCCTGTTACTTTATCTGGGAGGTAGCCCAAGATGCAAAATCAGGAGGTGCAGGAAGTGAGAGGGGGGAAGGATAAAAGCTCATAACGTCTATGGGAAAATGGGGGCCACTGGGCCTAATCCCACCGAAAAGTCTCTGAGAGACCATTTAGAACATACTTCAAAATCAGCCCTACAGAGAATGGGAAAAGCTGAGAAGCTGGGCCATTCATCCACTGAGTTGCTCCCTGTGTTCATTTGCTAGGGCTGCCATTTAAATTAAAAAAAAAAACTGACTGGGTGCGGTGGCTCACACCCGTAATCCCAGCACTTTGGGAGGCAAAGACAGGTGAATCATTTGAGGTTAGGGGTTCGAGAATAGCCTGGCCAACATGGTGAAACCCAGTCTATACCAAAAATAAAATAATAATAATAATAATAATTAGCCAGGCATGGTGGTGGGCGTCTGTAATCCCAGCTACTGGGAGGCTGAGGCAGGAGAATTGCTTGAATCCAGGAGGTAGAGGTTGCAGTGAGTCAAGATTACGCTGCTGCACTCCAGCCTGGGTGACTGAGACTGCATCTCAACCAAAAAAAAAAAAAAAAAAAAAAAAGAAAAAAGAAAAAAAAAGGAGAGAGAGGGGAAGAGGGAAGAGGGAAGAGGGGAAGAGGGAAGGGCAGATCGAGACTGGATGGTTTAAACAACAGACATTTATTTTCTCACAGTTCTGGAGGCTAAAAGTCAGAGATCAGGGTGTAAGTGGGGTTGGTTTCTCCTGAGGCCTCTCCCTGGCTCGCGGATGCCTGCCTTCCGTCTTCTCGCCGTGTCCTCCCGTGGTCTTTGCTCTGTGCACGGGCATCCTGGGGTCTCTTCCTTCTCTTTCAAAGACACCAGTGGTACTAATTAGGACCCTACCTCACTAGCCTCATTTCAACTTAATCACCTCTCAAAAGCTCCAGTCTCCAAATACGGTCACATTCTGAGGTACCAGGGGTTAGGGCTTCAACATGTGAAATCGGGGAGGCCACAGTTCCACTCGTAACACTCTGTCATTGCTTGGTCGTTGCTACCGTACCTGCTCATACAGGGCAAGTTTCATGACAGGGAAGAAAGCCCTTGTACACCGAATCGGAACGATGCCGGAGCCGGGGGTGGGGAGGCGCCAGCAGGGCCAGAATGACACCCACGGGGAGTCAAGCATGGGCAGGGGGGTAATGAGAAGGGAGTCGACAGCATCATTCATGTTTCCCTGGCCATTCTAACAGAGCACTTCTGTGACTCTCTCATTCTTCACCTTGCTTTATTTTTCTTCTTATCTCTTATTACCACTTGATATATTCTATGATGATATTTTTATTAAGATCGAATTTGCATACCATAAATTCACTCATTTAAAGTGTGCCATTTAGTAGTATATTCACAAAGTTAGACAACCATCACTGCTTCCTAATTCCAGGGCCCTTTCACCATCCAAAAAAGGAAGCCCAGGCCCCTGCCCAGTCACTAACATATATTTTACTTTATTTGCTTAGCGACTATGCCCCTTGTCTCCAGAACATGCTTCTTAACAGCAAAGACTTTGCCTGACTTGCTCACTGTTCTGTCTCCATTCCCTAAAAAAGCACCGGGTATATGGCAATAACTCAAATAAGTATCTGTTGATGTCACATATGAACCAGAGGCCGCCTCCCTGAAATTGACCCTAGATTTTAAGACATGGGAAAAGACCAGGAATGGCAGGTAACCAGTTCATTTCGCCTCAAGTGAATCTTGTGCTAAAAATGCAGCCAGATGCTCAGGGGCTGGTATTCAAGCTCCAGCCTAGAATGGAACAGGGCCCCTTTTGAGGGTGCTGTCTCCATAAACTAGGTTAATTTAAAATGTATGGGACTGGAGCCAGGTGTGGTAGCTCACACCTATAATCCCAGCACTTTGGGAGGCAGAGGAGAGTGGATCATTTGAGGTCAGGAGTTTGAGACCAGCCTGGCCAACATGGTGAAACCACAGCTCTACTAAAAATACAAAAATTAACTAGGCATGGTGGTGCATGCCTGTAATCTCAGCTACTTGAGAGGCTGAGGCAGGAGAATCACTTAAGCCTAAGAGGTAGAAGTCACAGTGACTGATTGTGCCACTGCACTACAGCCTGGGTGACAGACCCAGACCTTGTCTCAAAAAAAATAAATAAAATAAATTGTATGGGTCTGTGGTTGGAAAGATTTCTTTCGATGTGTGTTACACTGTCTGTGGCAATTATTTTCTTGTGTGTTGAATTTTAACACCCGGATGCTTAAGAGTAAGTTGAAGAGGTAGTGGGTGTTCAGCTTAGATATCAGAAAGAATAGGCTCCCATCTCAGTTTGCTCACTTAGGAGTGGTGTGACCTCAAAACAAGTAAAGTAACCTCTCTCAGCTTCTGTTTCCTCACCTGTTAAAGGGGGCAGAGGATGGGGAGAACAAGCCGTAACTCATAGTGTAGTTTTGAGGATTGAATGAGCAAAAACACATAGTTCACCCTTGACGCACAGTAAGTGCGCATCAACCATTTAGCTGTGAGCACTGAACGAGGCCATGTTCATTAAGGATGGGACACAAAATAAAGTGCAGGTAACAATGACTTGGATGAATTGGCCTCCTCTCTGCCAGACATTCCAAATGATCACTACATTCTGTGTATCTGCTCAGGGAAGTGAAACCTTATCGTAGTACCTCTTATCTTAGTTTCAAAAAAAAAAAAAATACTCAGTTGGTAAAGATGTTAGCTGTGTTTCTTACCTGTTAAGTGAGAGTAATTGATAAAATGAGTGACCATGATGATTGGAAGAGACAACGTAAGAGTGACCATGAGAATAAAATGAGTGACCACAAGGACTGGAAGAAATGGCACACGCCCAGGACACTGTAGAGTTCAATAAACGATTGTTATTAATATTGTCTTTTTTGCAATTCCATACCTTCTTCTCTAAAACTCTGGGGCCCAAAAGCATTTAGGAAATCAGAACATTCCAGATTTTAGAAAGAGGCATTTATGATATGCTATGTGCCTCTTCAGTGGGATGAGGACAGCAGCCAATAATCAAATGCATTGATACTTTTGCTGTGAGACTTATGAACGGCCACAGAAGTGAACCACGTGGACTGATAAGAAGCATTGCATCAGCGCGGGTCAGGGTTAGCAGGCAAAGATTAGAAGTCAGAACAGGTTTTACCACCAAACAAGTAATTTTCTAAGCGTTCAGTTTTCAGAACTTTTCAGACTTGCAGAGAAGGGATAGCAGATTTGTACTTCCATTTTAGAGATCAAAATCTTTCCACTCTCCCCTAAGAAGCAGCAATGGAAACAAACATCTTTATCTCCCCAAGCATGAGAAAAAAACAATTACAATGTTCCAATAAGAATGGTACATACGAAAGAAGGGGGGAAAAAGATTCAAACTTGAAACTAATTTCAGAAACAGTGATGGAGTTTTTTCAAAATTCCTTGCTCACAAATTCAAAAACAAAAACTGTCACACTGACGTGTCTTCCCAAATTTGGTTGAAACATCTCTCCTGGTTTTGGAGAGGTCTTCTCTTGAGCACCAGCCAAGAACACATTCCCATGGCCAAGTTAGAGACATAAAAATGCAAACGCAAACACAGAGAGGCCCTACCAGTAACAGCCTGAGCATGACTCCGGTGGTCCAGACACCTACTCAGCTACGTCACTTACGTCATTAGCCTACTGGGTGAGGCCCCCTCCCTGGTGAGACCAGCGTCTGTCAGACACAGACAACATCTCAATTGTGTGTCCGCGCTACCCATTCTATTGAATCGTTCTCAGTCCCTTGTCAAAATAATTAATGTGCATCAAAAATAAAAACAGTTTGTCCTCCACTGGGAGTTGAACATTCCCAGAGAGGAAAGCGGCTGAGCTGCAGACAGAGACCGACGCGTGGGGTACCCCTGCAATCCTGGGTGGATAACAGGTGTCTGGGAAGATGCTGTTCCTGCTTACAGTTCTGTGCAGCTGAATTCTGAAATATAAATTATTAAAGAATGTGCAGAACATTACACAGTTCATGTACTTAATGATTATAGTTCACAGTCTAGGTCAGATATAATTAGATGTTACATTAAAATAGCTTCACAGAGCCATTTATTCTGATTTAATTACTTAAAATGATAGCATAATGAGCAATGCTTTCAAGGAAAAAAGTACTCCTTTAAATGGGCTCATTTTAAGTTAATACAAAGAAAATTAATCATTTAACTAAATGTAGGAGGACAAGTCCATGTCTTGAGTGACATTATTTCCATGTCACAAAGGTTACTTCCCTTTGACAACATGTTGCAAGTAATAGGAAAATAATTCCTCCCCCCCATAGGAATATAGATTCCTGTTTTCACCATCCTCTCCAAATCTTATTCTCTTTCACTTAAGCCTTGGTGCAGGCGATGACAACTTAAAACACCAGCACTGTGACTGACACACACATCCAAATGAGATCACCTCCATGCACAGTAAGGAGGTACGAGGAATCCATGCCACTGAGATGGTGGCATTAGGAACTGGTGAGAAGCAGCATCACAGCACAGCAATTAAGAAAGCAGACCCTGAAATGTGACAGGCACAGGGTCAGATCTCAGCTCTGCCTCTCAACCTGTGAGACTGGGCAAGTTGTCTAACCTAGCGATCCTCAATCTTTTTGGCACCAGGGACCAGTTTCGTGAAAGGCAATTTTTCCATGGACCACAGAGGGTTCAGGATGGTTTGGGGATGACTCAAGTGCATTACGTTTATTGTGCACTTTATTTCTATTATTATTACATTGTAACATACAATGAAATAACTCTACAACTCATCATAATGTAGAATCAGTGGGAGCCCTGAGCTTGTTTTCCTGCAACTAGATGGTCCCAGCTGGGGGTGATGGGAGACAGTGACAGATCGTCAGGCGTGAGATTCTCGTAAGGAGCATGGAACCTTAGATCCCTCACATGCACAGTTCACAGTAGGGTTTGTGCTCCTGTAAGAATCTCATGCTGCCACTGGTCTGACAGGAGATGGAGCTCAGGTGGTAATGCGAGCAATGGGGAGTGGCTGTCAATACAGATGAAGCTTTGCTCACCTGCCCTCCACTCACCTCCTGCTTTATGGTCTGGTTCCACACTGGTCCATGGTGTGGGCGTTGAGGACCCCTGGTTTAGCCTATCTGGACTCCATTTCCTTATCTTGAAGCTGGGGATAAAAGGCGCCTACCTCATTGGCTTGTTTTGAAAATCAAATGAGATTGAGCATGCCAAACATTTAGCACATGCTAGGGCATGGGGTAGCTGAGAATAATTAGTAGCTCTTGTTGTTGTAAATGGAGATAACCAAGATTTTGCTGGCTCCTGGCCCCTTCCCTACATCCACTCCTCAGAGTCTGTAGGCCCCTGTTGCATTTTTCCAGGAAAAATTATAAAAGTCTTGATGGGAAAGAATGGGGCCTCCCCAAGGCAATTGCTTTCTTCTGTTTTTAATAACTATAAATGATAAGAGATCCTCATATGAAGCTTTGAGAGTACTATCAGTTCACCCAAAGAAAATATTCTACAAGGTTTAAAAACATATGGCAATGTTTATCTGTTATTTTTCTGTCCTGAGTCAGGCTCTGTAGTGAAAACATTCAATGCCAGGCTCAGGGGAATGGGAAAAAAAATGTTAAATCAGGAACCTTCCTGTGAATACCTTCTTAAGACAGCTGTAATACTACTCAGGGGATGCTGTATTTATTTGGATCCTGGGACGCTTAGCAAAGGTGATGACAGAAAACACTGGCTTACGGATGCAGGGGGCTGTGGCAGCCAAAATAATGTGTCAAACTTGGCCTTGCATGAGCAAACACCATCCAAGAGAGAGCTGACAAAATCTCCAAACGTATAACATTCTGGATAAGAAAACCAAAGGCACAGGGTTTGGAGGGCATGGGCTGTCATGGGAATTGCTTGTGTTCAAAATGCGTTTTGCCCCCATGGGGAGAACCACATGCTGTGCCGAGTTAAGGAGGACAGTCATGTAAGAGGGGTATCTTAGGTAGGGTTCCTCCAAAGGCTGACCCTAAAGCAAAAATCTAGGCACAAGTAGTTTACTTGGGAGGTGTGGCAGTCAGTTTTGTGTGCCACCTTGGCTAGGCTACGGCTCGCAGTTGCTAAATTAAGAACTACTCTAGGTGTTGCTGGAAAGGTATTTGGTAGATGTGATTACCATTTGCCATCAGTGGACTTTAAGTAAAGGAAATTAGCTTCCATAATCTTGGTACGCTTGATCCAATCAGTTGAAAGGCAATAAAAGCAGAGTTGAGGTTTCCCTGAGGAAGAAGAAATTCCACTTGTGGACTTTAGTGCCAGCTTCCGCCCAACAGTAGTTTCCTGCCTGCCCTTTCTGATGGCCTGCCTTACAGATTTTTGGACTGACCTAGGCAGCCCCCATAAGTGCATAAGCCAATTCCTTTCAATAAATTTTATATATATATATAATTTGTTGAATGTGCAATTTAGTTTTCTTTACATTTTGGGAAGTTTTGGCCACTATCTCTTTGAATATATATATATGTGTGTATACATATATACACACATATATATATCTGGAGCATTTTCATTTCTTTAATAAAATTTCTTTTTTCACTCTATTTTTTTAGCTAGTTTTTAGTGGGTTTTCTAGGGCTCACTCTATACATCTTAACTTAGCAGAATCAGCTTCAGATTCATATTAACTTAATTCCAGCGAGATATAGAAATGTCATTTATATGTACCTCTGTTTACTTTTTCCCCTTTCTGGGTTATTTTTGTACACACTACAGCCATAAATGTTAAAAGCCCAAGAATGTAGTGTTATAATTATTACTTTTTATGATGTTATGGCTTTTTTTAAAGGTTAGAAAGGAGAGCAAGTTTATATTTATAGGTTTGTTACATTAGCCTTCTTTTTATTATTTCTGGTTCCTTTCATTTGTCCCTGTGGATTTGAGTTATCATCTGGGATCCTTAGTCCAAGGTAGCTTTGCTCTAACCCAAGCACCTTTTGCACTGTTATTGGCAAGTATTTTACATTTTTGTATGTTGTGGTCTCAACACTACATCACATCCACATCATCTTACGCAGTTGCTTTTTAAATTAGTTAAGAGAAAAAGGGAAAAGAAAGATGCATTTATATTGCCTTTTATAATTACACGATTACCTTTGCTGCCGCTCTTTGTCTGGATTCAAAGTATTATCTGGAGTTATGTGCTTTCAGCTGAGGAATTTTCTTTACTATATCTTATAAAATGGGTTTGCTAGCAAAAAAATTCTCTCAATTTTTATCTATCTGCGAATATCCTTGTTTTGTCTTCATTTTTAAAAGATAGCATTGCTGGATTAAAAAATTCTTGACTGACTGATTATTTTTCTTTGAGCACTCTGAATTTGTTATCCCACTGCCTCTGGCCCCCCATTGCTGCAGGTGGAAAATCAGCTGTTAATCTTAATGGGTTCTTTTGTAAGTGATGAATCATTTTTCTTTTCCTGCTTTCAAGATTTTCTCCTTGTCTTTGGTTTTCATCATTTTTACCATTAATATGTCTGGATTTGGATCTCTTTGCATGTATCCTATTTGGAGTTGCTCAGCTTGTTGAAGGTGCAATTGAGTTTTCTTTACATTTTGGGAAGTTTTGGCCATTATCTCTTTGAATGTCTTTTTCCTGATGCTTTCCCTTCTCTACTTTGATCGTCTTATTATGAATACTACTGTTGATGTAGTCAGTAGTGTTACACATTCCTCTCCATTCATTTTTCTATTCTTCTTTTTCCTGTTTTTGGATGGTGTAATTTCTATCAATCTATCTTTCTTCTGTTGGTTTAAATCTTTCAGTTATTATACTTGTCAAAATCAGAATTTCTATTTTCTTTTTTTTAATAATTTCTCTTTATTGATAGTCTCTATTTGATGTTACACTGTCCTCATACCTTCCTTTACTTCTTTAATCATGGTTTCCTCTAATTCTCTAAACACATGTATAATGCCTGATTTAAAGTTCTTGTTAAATGTAACATTTGGTTACTCTCACAGGCAGTATTTGTTGCCATCCCCATCCCTGCCCTCCTACACACACACACACACACACACATGCACATACACACACTCGCACACGTGCACACACATACGCACACACGCACAGGCACACACGCACACACGCGCACACATGCACGCGCATACACACACGCACACGCACGCGCACACACACACACACACACACAGAGAAAAGGGGGGAGGGAGGGAGGGAGGGGAATCATACTTTGTTTATTTGCATGTCATATAATTTTTTTTGTTGGAAACTGGGTATTTTAGATCAGACACTGTAGCAACTCTGTGTACTGTCTACCCTCCCTTGGAGGTTGTAACTGTTATTTGCTTGTATATTTGTTTAGTGACTGGCTGGATTACTTTAGTGAAGTCTATTTTGCTCTGTAAGCAAAACTTCCGACATCTCTCCTTAGAGATTGCAGCCTGGGGTAGATGACAATAGTGTTGGCAGGCTCTTTGACTTTCTCTTTCCTGACTACTTCCAACTGCTAAGCTACACTACTAGCTCTAGTGTTTTCAATATGCCCTAGGGTATAAGTTGCTTCACAGACTGATCCAATCAAATTCCATTTCCCAGAGATGGTTGCTTAGGTCAATGTTTGATCATTTTTCTGACTCCTGGAGGGTTCTTAATTTCTTTTCCCTGTTTCTCTCTGGTAAATGAAATAGCCTACAGTCTAGCCCATATCAACAATGAATCTGTCAGTCTCCAGACTGTCTTTCACTGCAACCTACACTGTTTTTGAGAGGACTCTTAGGCTTGAACTTCTTCACACATTGTGACTAATCAAGTCAGCTCTGTTGTGGAGATATTTGGAGCTCTCTGTTCTATGGCCTTCTCACCCCAGGCACTATCTCTAAGCCAAGGTTCTAGTACTGGGGACAGGACCAATGGCACATTTTTATCTGAGTAATAATCCACTTTAGGAGCTGAAGATTTGGTGGAGGGAGGGGCAGCATCCCCAAGTCACCTTGTCTTATTTCTCTCAGCAGTATGGAACCCTCACTCATAAGCTGGATCAGAGTGATTAAGGCCCTGGTGTTCTCAGTGGGACTGTGTTTGAGGTAGAGCCTCTGTTCCATGAGTGGAGGCTAAGACAGGGGAAGAGAGCCTCCACATCTCAACCTTACTTGCCACCACTTAGCCTCAGAGACAGGGAGCTAGGACAGGGTGCAAAACACCAATATTCTGTCCCTCCTGGGAATATCACTCTCTGACTGGGAGCTAGGAAGAAAAGAAATCTTGTTTTCTCATCTGTATCACTCTGGAATGGAGTTTCAATTTTGCTGGGCTGAGAGTAGGAAAGGAGGGAACAGAACTTGATTCAAATATCATAGACTCTTGCTGTTCTTACTGAATATCAGATTTCTTTCAATAAAGGTTTCTTCATTTGCTGTGTGCCATTAGGATGGTTGCCACAGAATAAAAGGAAAAAAAAAAAAAAACAGTTCTCATCGGTTTCACTGAGAACAGGTCAACAGAGGTCTTCACACCATTATGCCAGAAGTGGAAACCAGCTGACTATTTAAATATTAACTTGGTTCATAATCCCCCTGGAAGAGTGGCAAGAAAAGGGGATGTATTTTGAGGCTTCATTTGAAAGTATATTGCATATCCTGCTTCCACTGCATAGCTAATTCTATAACTTCAGGCAAATTATTTTACTTCTCCTTGTCTTTGATTCCTCACCTATAGAATGAGAATAGTGATCCCTACATTGCAGACCCATTGTAAAGAATTGAAATTACATATCAAAGTGCTTGACACATATTAGGTTTTTAGGAAAATAAACTGGTTTTTCTTATCATTTATAATCATTCAGGAGAGCTCAGAGAAGAAAACTGGCTCTAGAAGAAATGGAACTCAGGCTCAGGAACACCTAACAGTGAATCCAACTCACAATTTCTCTTTGATCATGAAATTGACTCTCGAGATATTAGGCTATTTCCACTTCTCTATGCGCTCACCTACACACACACACACACACACACACACAGAGTGTACAATTCATTCAAAGCGAAAACTAACAGCTAATTTTCCTCTTTTTTAGAGCATCTAGTTTATCAGCTTAACATACCACAGGAAATCCCCCCACACTTGAAAACTGTTACAAAACACAGAATGACAATGACATAGCTCATCGACAAAATGGGAAATTTAGAGGAAAGAGGTTCCCAAAACCAGCGCTAACATGAGCAGGACCTTTCAGCAGTGGTTTTCCACTGACCTCCTCTTCTTTATCACTCAGAGACTGATTCTAGAACTGGGGACCTGAAATTGGCATGAGGCACAGTCCCCAGGGGATTCTGATGCAGGTGATCTTGCTACTTTGAGAACTCTCCACTGGAAGTTGACTCAAGCATCTGTAATGTCTTCCAGGTTCTTTGTGAACAAAGACATAGAAAAGGTTCATACTCTGGGTCCTCGCTGAGAAGACTTTGGGGAATCTTAGATCACTTTAGATCTTAATTCAAGCTTCCTCTCTCTAGAAACTCTAAAGGCAGCCCAGGATCCCTATGCACAACCTGAATTTCTTCACTTCCTCCTTCTAGTAAGAGAAGTAGGTAGGTCAGTCCTGGGACTGTTGTCCTCATATCCAATTCCCATCCTCCCTCAGCTCTGCTTTGTGTATCAAGGAAGCTAACTCTGGGGGTGCATCTCCCAGGTTCCGGGGTGAGCTGCCTTCTAGCTGCTTTTGTTCAACTGGAAGTGTTGGTGGGAAATCAGAGGCAGGACAAGGAGAGAAGCCAGAGGATTTCTCCCTGTGCTTCCATCCATTCTGCAGCAACATTTCCTCCATGCTTCAGTCGCCACTGCACAGCTCACTGTAGCCCCCGAATTGTAGGTGACCCTGACCACTGGAATCTGGTGCGATAAACTCACTACCTCCCTTAGTCTCTACAGCCTAAGGGCGGCATGGTCTATCCCAATTCTCCATATTCAATTCCCTCTGTTGCAAATACTTGAAGAGGTATTTCTGCTTAGGCTCTGATTGAGACAGCAAATTTGGCAAATAGAGTTGAGGTTTCTGGTAAGGAGGGAAGGGTACCCTTTGTAGAGAACAGGGAAGAAGCAGGGAACAATTAGAGGTTCTTGCCCTGAAGAACCTTCACTGGTCAAGCCCCCATACTTCCTACCTCCAAAAAACAGGGAAGAAATATGATACAGAGGAGCTAGAACCAAAGGAGAGGGGTGCTATGGTGGGAATGCATCCCCAAAATTTCACATGTTGAAGCTAAATCATCAAGGTGATACTATTAACTGATATTATCCATCATGACCTAATCACCTCCTAAAGGCAGCGATACTATTAAATCACCTCCTTTAGGAGATGATTAGGTCATGACGGATGATATCAGTGCCTTGTAAAATAGCTTGAGAGGGCAAGTCTGTTTCTTGCATCTCTTCTACCATGTGAGGACATAGCATTCTTTCTTCTGGAGGAAACGGTACTCAGAGTACCATCTTGGAAGCAGAGAGCTATCACTGACACCAAGCCTGCTGGTGCCTTAATTTATACTTCCAAGCCTCCAGAAATGTGAGCAATCAATTTCTATCTTTAAATTACCTAGCCTATACTATTTTGTTATAGCAGCAAAAATGGACTAAGAAAGGGAGCAAGTACATCCAAAGCAGAACCATTACATCAATGACTTCACCAGAGACCACCGTTTCTCAACCTCAGCATTGTAACATCTTTGCCAGATAATTCCTTGTTATGTGGAGCTGTCCTGTGCATTATAGAATGTTGAGTAGCATCCCTGGACTCTACTCATGAGCTGCTAGTAACATATCGCCCTGAGTTGCAACAACCAAAATGTCTCTAGACATGGCAGAAAGTCCCATGTGGGGGAGACAAGGTCACCCTCTCTTTCCCAGGTTGAAAACCACTGCCCAGACCCACTCAGCTGCAGAGCTCTTGAGCCCCTAGTAATTATTCTGCTGCATTAGCCTTGTTAAAGGCCACAAAGTCAGCTTAGAAGAGAAATAGATAATCATTGCCACATGCTCCAAAAAGAAGTCACAACTAGGCCAAGTGCTCAGAGCTGTCACCAGGAAGCGGAGTCTCAACAAGTATCCCTGCATGCTCTTCATCCTCTGCCTCTTTCCCCATTAATCTAGGTGAAATCGCATAATTGCCTGTCTTCAGAGGCAGAAGAACGAGGGGAGAAGCAGGGAGGGTCTTTCCTTTTTGTCTGAATTTCATAAGGTGGCTGGGAGCTTTGGCTGTTTGTGTAAGAGTCTCAAGTCACTTAGGTGCAATCCACTGCTTGAGGCTGCAGAGTCAAATACACCCGTCACCTGTTCAAAACCTAGTTCTGCACGTGCATATCATTGGGCAAGTTCCTTAATCCTTCTGAGTCTCAGTTTCTGTATCTGTCAAGTGAGAGTAACTCTTTCCTTATTGATGTTTTCTGGGTACAAAGGGACTACTTGCAAATTGCAAACAAACAAAAAATAACAACAACAAAACAGGCAGGCACTTGCTATCACTAGATGAAAAGTTAGCAAACCATGGCCCCCAGTCAGATCAGGCCCACCGAAGATTGCCAGATTTACCAAATAAAAGACTGGCTTTGGCAGCCCTACATGTTGGCCGCCTGCTTTCCTAAATGAAGTTCTATTGGATACTGCGATGTCTGTTCACTTCTGTGCTGCCCATGGCTGTTGCTACACAAGGCAGAGCAGAGTGGACCGTGCGGCCCTCAAGTCTCAACTCTTTAGTATCTGGCCCTTTACAGAAAAAGTTTGCTGACCCCAGCACCAGAGGCTCAGGGATGTTCATAACAGTGGTGCAATAGTGCCAGCTTTTAACGAGGCAGCTCCTCCTCCAAATGAGTAGACAGCATGGTTATGATAGGACTCTGCCCCCACTTAGGTGTCCTTGCTTCAAACCCTGGTTGTCCTGTGGAGCATCGGACAAGGCATTTATTTAACCCTGTAGCACCTCAGTTTTCTCCTCTCTAAAATGCTGTACCATTGGAGCTGTCATATGAAAGTAGAGTGCATTAGGTTGACTGGTTGCTCTAGGTTTACTTCAAAAACCCAGAGAATCCTCTCTTGGAGTCCTGGGAAAAAAACTCATCAATGTAATGCATATAAAAGGAATACCATAGCACTGGGAACATGGTAAGTACTTATTTGATAGCTATTTCTATTGCTATTACTTTTATTACTACCTCTGCTAATCCTTCACAGCATTGTTGTGAAGATTAAATGAGATCTGAATATAAATGATCTGGCCCTAGTACATGCTCAATAAATGCCACTTTTGCTCCTTTCTCCTCTACCCATTTTCCTGGGTCACTGCCCATCTGTCCACAGCAGGGTCTTGCATGCCAGCCAGTGCTGGTAGCTTTGCGTGAAGAGTGCAATCTGGCAGGCTCTCCCACTCACGACACAGCCCTGGGGCCAACTCCCTGGGTCTTGTCTCATTGCCTCACTTCCTGCACAACAGCACCACTTCCTTCAGTAACCCTGTCTCCTTCCTCCACTCTCCCAATCACACCTCATTTCCCCAAGTCACACACTTTCAGAAATCAGGGGAGGGGAAGAGCTACACATTCCTGCATCTTGGCCCCTTTCCTGGGATCTGGCTGAGAATCTTGTGCATATGAGGTGCTGGCAGAGCCCCATAGAAGATTAGTGTGCTAATGGCCTCATAAAAATGAAATCATTTATGGAGAGGGCTTTATTTCTCTTTACCTCAGGTCCCCTCTTTTAATGAGGCTGGCTGTGCTGTGGGAAGCCTTGGGAGGTGGACAGACAACCACAGTTTCCAGTTCCTGACTCCAGTTGTGAGGAGTGAGAAAGAAGTTGCCTTTCCCGTCGGGGAGATTGCAGGGCAAAGGGCTGGAGCTGAGGAGCACCAGGAGATGGAGGGTTGGGGGCTCTGGGAGGACTTCATCCTTCACCAAGGACCCTTTATCTCCTCTAGAGAGTAGGAGTTCTTTCAAGAGAAGAACGGCTATAGAAGCATTGGCCAGTCTGCCAGGCTCATGACTCATGTGCCCCTCACCAACAATAGTTCCTTTGACCCACAGTAGATTCTTCTGAGCCAGTAACCAACGTGGCCCTTGCTGGCCTTGGCTTCTCATCCCCACATGAGATGAGCTCACAGCTTGGCCAGAAACACTAGTCTAAGTTCTGGCAGCACAAGGCTCTTGAGAGAAGCACCTTGTTGCTCCCCAGCCCTGCTCTCCTCTCTTCATCCCCTGGCCCCAAACTGTTTCCTCATTCCTCTGAGCCTCAGTTTCCAGATCTGTCAAATGGGGATAACTCTTTCCTTCTTGTTGTTTTCTGGATAGTAAGGGAATACTTGTAAATTGAAAAAAAAAAAAACAACCAGGCATTCACTAGATGAAAAGTTGGCAAGCTATGGCCCACAGTCAGATCAGGTTCATGCTTCCTCATCTGTCTGCCTCCTCTCCAAAATACAGCCTGGGTGGATGGATCCCTGGCTTTGATATCAGGTAGATCTGGGTTCAAATCCCACCTCTGCTGTCCAACCTTGGACAAGGTCATCCTACTCCCTGAGTGTCATTTCCTCATCTTTAAAATGGCAATGCAGCTGCTGATAACACTGAAGACAGAGCAACAGGATTGAGAGACACCCACAGCAAGCATGTGATAAACACGGGCTACTTCATGACGGCAGGATGGCAGGGCTTCAATGTTGCCTACCTCTGGGCTGGG
This sequence comes from Saimiri boliviensis, assembly GCF_048565385.1. Lineage (NCBI taxonomy): Eukaryota > Metazoa > Chordata > Mammalia > Primates > Cebidae > Saimiri > Saimiri boliviensis. Next base: position 62,313,675 of record NC_133456.1, read on the forward strand.
ACACTTACCAGGAGCTTAGCCTAAGGGACTAAAGTCTTGGTAACTAGTGGTGTTTAAAAGATGTGCTCCAGTTACTCTCTAACTGTATGTCATCTTCTCTCCTCTTCCCCTCTTCTTTAGAATTTAACAGCTGCAGACACTGATTAATCATGTGCCTTATGTGAGGCGCTGAAGGCAGACTCAATGCCTGTCCTCCAGGCTCTCCCGGTCTCCCATCTGCCTGCTGAAATGCTGGCTGGGATGGGGGTGTCTATCAGATGTGAAGATCTAGCTAGATGTGATGCGTTTCTGAATCCTGCCCACGCTGCTGAACCTCCAACCCAGGAGGCTCTGAGAGAGAGATGCCTTCTCAAGAACAGCAGGAAAATGTTGGCTAAAGCAGGCAGGGGCTCCACCCCTCAAAGCAAAGAACGCTGGTAAACTAGGTCACTGCACATGGAGAACTGCTTCTTCCTAAGCGGCTGGGCGTAATTATTGTCAGGTCTGCAGCAGAGCCCCACCCCAGAGGCCCACAGAGGCGGAAGCCCTAAGAGGCTTTCCCATGTCTGCCCAAGGTCATCTCTGGAGCAGGGAGCCAGGTGGAGTTGGTGAATCTGTGCCTCAGCTTCCTCACTGCTCAGTGCTGCGTCCTGTGCGGTGTCCCAGAGGTACTCCATGGGATTCAGCCCATTGTCCCCCGCAGTCACCTGCTGTGTATTGATTCTCTCCCTTTCCCCTTCACTACCTCACTCCCTCACTGTGCCCGTTAGTGAAATGGGAGAAGTTCCTTTACCCCCCTGGCAGGGTGTGGACAGGGCTGTGGCTGGCTTCTTCAGTGCTCTACTACTCAGATGGATAGGTCGTGGGGATTGTTCTTGGGCTCTGACCCCACAGCAGCGTCTAGGGTTGAGTATTTATAGCTCCCCAGCCCCCAGTGGGTAAGTGTTACAGTGTACTCTTTCAGCTCTGCCATCTGCAGGCACCTTGTGTTAATCAGCTGAATTCGACCCTCTGCCTTATAGCAAGGACAGAGGGCTTTCTGTATCCTAGGTCTTGCCCTTGTGTATCGGAAATATCAGATCACATGTGAGCTTGAGGATGGGTGCAAGGTGTTATTGAGTGGTGGAAGTAGCTCTCAGCAGATGGATGGGAAGTCAGAAAGGGGATGGAGTGGGAAGGTGGTCTTCTCCTGGAGTTGGGCCTCCCAGCAGTCAGACTGTCACTGGAGCACCCCCAGCTGAATTCCATGTCATCTGCCATTGATGGCCTGCCGGTGTCTGCTGGCATCTGTTGGTGTGCTTTTCCACTCCTCTGCTCCTCTCGACATCCAGCCACTTGTGTGTGTGTGTCCACTGAAGGTCTCCTGGGTTTATACGGGCACAGGATGAGGGGCGTAGCAGGCCAGAGTGGTCTTGGAAAACGCAACATTTGGGCACAAAAACAGGAGTGCTTATCCTCTCTTATGTCCATGGGCACAGGCCCGAGGGTGGAGCCCTCATCAGGCACCCCACCCTTCTCTTCCTTGCTCCCCCTCCTGTATCATTAGGATCACCTCCCAAGTAAGCTACTTGTACCCAAGCCCTTGCTACAGGGTCTGTGGAACAGGCAGAGGCCACCCTTTAGAAAAGGACCTTGTGGGGATGTGGACTGCAGCCTCAACTTTCAGCTCCTTCAGAATCAGCCTCAGCTGCAGAGGTTCTGACCCAAGGTCCTGCCTCACCCAGGCAGCTCACACCTGGTCACTGTGTAAGGCGGGGTGTAAAGGCCAGGCCATTTCAGCCAGTATGGGGACAATGACGAGTGACACCCACTCCCCGCCCCTGCTGGTTGGCTGAGCCTGGGGCTTTGTCAGCTTGTGTTACAGTCTGACTTCTCCCTTTGCCCAATCCTATTTCCTTCCCCTTCCCTTCAGAAGACCTGATCCCTAATAAACATCTCGCACCCCAAACTCCATCTCAGAGTCTGCTTTTGGAGAACCCTGCCCACAACACTCCCCAAAGCAAACCTGCATCTCAGATCTCACCCCACGGCGTGGGTGAGCAAGAGAGGAGAGCAGAAGCCAATGCAACTCCTCAGCTGGTGACATTCAACCAGAGAGAGAAAGACAGGGAGAGACAGAGCTCACAATTTCTAGCTGAAAAGAAGGGGAGAAATGGGATTGAGGAGAGACAAAGAGATGACTGGGCCTCTTCCCACAGAGCTGGGCCCATAGCTCTCTGACCACAGGGGAGAACAGGAGCGAGAAAACCACTCACTTGCCTGGGCTTTTTAATGCATTCCACCTAAGGAATGGTGGCCCATGGAAAGTCTTCCCTCACAGGTCCCCAGTTCCTCTGCCCTCCTCCGTTTATCCAGGGAATGGTGCTCCTTCAGCCTGTGAGCAGCGGTTCTGCCAAACCCCATTAGCCAGGGACAAAATTCCACTCCGGCCTCTGTAGAGTAACTCTCAGCCAAATTCCCTCCAGAAGCAACTGCGTGGCCAACAGAGGAATCTGCCTCACTAGAATTTGCTTTGTCAACAGTCATTGCATGATGGAGAGAATACCAGGCTTAGCAGGGTGGCTGTGGGAGAGGGAACTAGAGAATGTCCACCCTTGAGAGGCTCTAGCACCTAGCTGCAAACTGACGCTGACCCAAAAAACTACAGAGCAAAGTAACCGGTGAAAAGTGACATGTAAATAGTTTTTGAAAAACCAATGCCTATGGGAAACATCTTCAGCTGGAGTAGTCAAGAAGCTTCTAGAAGGAGGAGGTATTTGAGCCAAGGCATCAAATATCAGCCCTCTAAGCCATCGCTGTCCAATAGACACATGATGTGAACTGTAATACGAGCCACATACCTAACTTCAAGTTTTTTAGTAGCCATACCAAAAAGAGTAAAAAGAAACAGGTGAAACTAGTATTAATCATATATTTTACTTGACCACTGCATCATTCAAAATAGTATTAATGCAATAATTTTAAAAAGAAATTAATTTGACATTTTGTGAGATCTTTTTTCATACTGAGTCTTTGAAATCCCGTATGTATTTTACACTTACAGCACATCTTAGACTAGCCATATTTCAAGTGCTTAATAGTCACGTGTGATTACTGACTACCCTGCTGCTTGGTGAAACTCTACGTTCTCGTTACTGAAAGCGTGCTCGTGGACTGGGAGCATCGGCTTGTTACAAATGCAGAACTTCAAGCCCTGGCCCAGACCTCCTGAATCACAAACTGCACTTTAATAAAAATCCCTGTCAATCTGTTCGAGCCACTGGAACAAAATACCTTATACTGGGTAATTTATTAACAGCAGAAATTTATTGTTCACAGTTCTAGAAGATGAGATGTCCAAGATCAAGGCACCAGCGATTCAGTGTCTGATGAGGACCTGGTCTCTGCTTTACAGATGGTGTTTGTTGCTGCATCCTCACATGGTGGGAGGAGCATGGAGTGCACCTGAGCCTTTTCTGAGACAGAGTCTTGCTCTGTCCCCCAGGCTGGAGTGCACTGCCGCAATCTCAGCTCACTGCAACCTCCACCTCCTGGCTTTAAGTGATTCCTGTGCCTCAGCCTCCCGAGTAGCTGGGACTACAGGTGTCAACCACCATGCCCAGCTAATTTTTGTATTTCTAGTAGAGATGGGGTTTCACCGCGTTGGCCAGGCTGGTCTCGAACTCCTGACCTCAAGTGATCTGCCTGCTTTGGCCTCCCAAAGGGCTGAGATTACAGGTGTGAGCCACCTCGCCCAGCACTCCAGCCTTTTTTATAAAGGCATAATCCCATTCAGGAGGGTGGAGCCCTCATGACTCATCACTTCCCAAAGGCCCACCATCCTCACACTATCACACTGGATATTAGGTTCCAACATATGAATTTTAGGAGGACATCAGTATTTAGACCACAGCAATTCCCAATTGAGCTCATACTAAAGTTTGGGAAGCACAGCTGTAAGACTTTTCCCTCCCAACGAGTCAGCCACCCAGTCCTGTTTAGTTCAACTTTAAAATATCTGTTGGATCCATCTCATTTGTTCCCTTGCCTCTGCCACCAACTTGGTGTAAGCAACTACTTTCTCACCCTGTTACGGTCAAAGTGCATCCTCCAAAAAGATGTTGAAGTCTCAACCCCCAGGACCTGTGAATGTGCTCTTCTTTGCACGTAGGATCTCTACAGGTGATCAAGTTAAAATGAGGTCATTAGAGTGGGCCTTAATTCAGTCTGACTATGTCCTTACAAAAAGGGGAAATCTGGACACAGAGAGAGACACACACAGAAGAAATGCCCTGTGAAGGCACGGCAGAGATCAGAGCAATGCAAAAGCCAAAGAACGCCAAAGATTGCCAGCAAACCGCCCGGAGCTGGCAGAGAGGCGTGGAACAGATTCTCCCCCATGCCCTCAGAAGGAATCAATCCTTTAGACACCTTACTCTCAGACTTCTAGGCTCCAGGACGTTAAGACAGTAAATCTGTGCTACTCTGAGCCACCCAGTTTATGTACTTTGTTCATAGCATGGCAGTCCTAGTAGACTACACGTCTCTGGAATAACTCCCAGCACCTCTTTCTTTTTCCACTAGTGCCAACCCTTACCCTGAAACTCTGACCCACAAGGACACTCCAATCGCAGCCAGGGGAAGTGTCTTAAAATGAAAATGGGAGCAGATCACTACCCTCTGCCGCCCCATCCTTCCATCGCTCTGCGTTTCATTTCTAACCAACTCCCAGTTCTTAATACACATTCCCCCACCTCTAGTGATCTTTTCATTCCTCAACCAGGCCAAACTTTCCAGTTCTGGGCTGTGGCATGTGCTGTTCCTTCCCCAGGAACACGGATCCCTCTACATCCCACCTTGGCTGCCTCTACTCAACTCTCAGGTGTCAATTCCTCAAACATCCTTTGTTGTCGCCCAGCCCCCAGTATTCTCTCTCCTGTCCTTGATAAAGTGCTACCCAAAGTGTGGACCACTTACTGGGCCACCAGCAGATTACTATGTATTCATGTCAAGATGCAGAATTTGAGTACTTAGAAACTTTCATTGCAGCCTGACATCACCGTAACATCTAAGCAAGTGATCAGGGGACTCCTCTCCTGGAAGAGGATTTAGACCAGCTCAAATATTGCCCAACTCACATGGTACAAACTACGGGTGTTCCTCGGTATCTGTGGAAGATTGGTTCCAGAACCTCCATGTATACCAAAATCCATGCACACTTAAGTCCTCCAGTCAGCCCTAAGGAAGCCAAGGATACAGAGCTTTGCCCTCCACATATGTGAGTTTCACATCCTGCAAATTCTGTATTTTCAATCCATGTTTTGTTGCAAATGTTTATAGAACCTGCTCATACAGGGGGCCAATTGTAGTTACTTTAAAAAAAAAAACAACTGCACGTAAGTGGATCCACACAGTTCAAACTCACGTTGTTCATGGGTCAACTGTACACACAAATCATGTACAACAGAACTGTATCTGTTGGTGATCGATAGGAAATGGAAAATAACAGGTCCACAGATATTAGAGAACACTGCTTCCTAAGAAACATCACTAGTAATTCTTTTAATTGGTGAGAGGATGTATGTGTATTACATGCCCTTCCCACAGGGTGAGTTTCACGATGGTGGCAACTGCTCTGCTCACCACTGATCTGTCCCCAGGATGTCTCCCTGAGTCTGACACAGAGCAGTGTAATAAATACTTGATATGTGAATAAGTGAGCTGAATCATAGAAGGTAGGAATGGGGAGAGCGTTCTAGGTGGACAAAGGGCCCGAAGCCAACATTTGAAGGTGAGAAACTGCACTGGCAAACCAAACAAAGACTGTCCGTAATACTTTTAAAGCCCAGTGACTTCACATTGAGGAATTCCTCAAATCTTAACACGGGGTTCAACAGGACAGATGGAGAATTCCAGAGGAATGGATAGATTCTTTCGATCTTGGGCTGCATTCTGTTTTCACAATTGTTTCTGGCAGAACCCTAAAGAAAAACACAAACCAGATGTACAGAGAAATATTTTCTTTGTCAAGAAGAAAGAAAAAGTGGCTTATCCTGCTCTCATACTGCCGCCCTCAACACAGGCCAGATCCCCGATCTTTACTTTGAATGGCTTGAAGAGGCTCCAGAACTCTTCTCCAGCCTCCCATGTTTGGGGTAACCAGAAGGCCAGCCCTGGAGTGGCCACTGTCCCCACACTTGGGGCTCTCCAAGCTGGAGAAGCAGATGGAAATGTGATTTCTGCTTCTCCCTGAGGAAGGGTGAGCACTGTGGCTGCATAATGAGCCTGTAGCTTAATTGAAATAAATAAGAAAGCTTATGCAAGCAGTTTAGGCAGGCTGCAAAGAATCATTCATCCTTCCCTTGGATTCTCTGGGAGAGACTGTCTCCCGCTAGGGTCTTGCTGGTTCTCCCCCCGGGGCCTTGGCTCCCTGCCCCAGTTGCTAGTAATCCTGACCCAGAAGAGTCAGTTTCTGCCAAAGACAAGAAAGTGAGCCAAGTTTGCCTTCAGCAACGCTGACAGACCTTGAAGCACCCCTAGTGCTCACATACCTCCTGACTGATTAGATGTCCCCACATCTGAGCTGTCACTCTCCTCTCCTATCACCACCAAAATGCATCCATCTTGCAGGCCATTCCCAGCTCATGGGAGAACGTTGTCTGCGAGCACGTGATGAGGGGTGCCAATGGGAGAGCACGCTTCTTCAGGGCTTCTCCAAGTGTGGGTCCAAGGCCAGCAGCCCCAGTGTCACCTGGGAGATTAAAGCTTCTCAGGCGCAACCTCAGACCTCCTGAATCACAAGCTCTGTGGGTGCGCGCAGCAGCTGTTTTAAGCAGCCCTCTGGTGATGCTGATACACACGTAAGTTTAAGAACACTAAGCTGTTTATTACCAGTCCCTAGGTTCTCCCACCCAAAGCCCTAAGGGGCCAGGCTGGAAAGCTAAACGAAGACACTGGAGCGCAACTGTCCATCTAGAGAGGAGCTCTAGCCATCTCTAAGGCATGGGAGTCAGGCAGAAGATGAGCCATGTTTTACCAGATCTTTCCATTTTTTCCAAGAGTGGCTGTAAATGTGGATTTTAAAAAAATAAGTAGCATCTTCCAATTTTTAAACATTGCCTTACTGTTTCTTTTTAGACACAGTGCATGGCTAGCCATCTCCCTGAATGACAGCTCCATCCATCCGGTACTGTGGATCAACAGTTATTCTTGATTCAAACTTTCTCTCACTCCTCACATCCTACCTGTTACGTTCTGTTATTTTCATCTTCAGAATACATCCAGCCTCCAGCCACTGCTCCCCGCCTCCACTCCACCAAGCCCTGGGTCAAGCCGCCATCTACTTCTTGGAAAACTGCAAAGCCTGCTGCCTGGTCTTCCAGCTCTCACCCTTGGCCACTGCACTTACATCTCAAAGCAGCCACGTTTTAAAAATCTAAGTCAGGTCCCGCTCTGCCTCTGCTCAAACCCTGCAATGGCTACACACCCTTCTCAGCATGAAAACCAGAGTCCTGCGAGGTTCTCTGGGACCTGGCCTCACAGTGACCTCACTGAACGTCACCTCCTCTCTCCCTTGATCACTTGGTCCAGCTGCACTGCAATTCTCGCTGTTCCTCCAGCAGGCAGGCTTCTCCCCTGCTCCCATCCTCGGTAGAGCTCTCACTCCAGCATTCCCACTGCCTAGAACATTTCTCCTCAGATGGCCTCATGGTACCTAGAACATTCCTTCTCGGATGGCCTCATGGTTCCCTCCTCTAAGGATTTGTTCCATACTATCTACATGAATATATACTTTCCGATCTGCCTCCATCTGCTACAGTTGAAGCTCCACAGGGGCAGGAACTCCTGTCTGATTGACTGATGGATCCCTATCACCTAGACCACTACCTGCCACACAGCAGGTACTCAGTAACTCAACTCGGTAAGTGTTGAATGAATAAATGGATGAAGGCAAACTAGATATTACCACCAAGCAGCTCTGTGCTTGTACTTCAACAGAAATTTCTGGAAGCTGTTGCTCCAAGCCCAGATCTAGACTCGACTCAGAGGAATTTCAGGCCTGTTGTCAGCTGTCCAGAGAGAGATTGAAGGACAGGAAATATTTCTGGGGCCCTTGAATCAAGATCCAGCTTCCTTTCCTGCATGTCACTTTAATCTTGCCCATAGTTCTAGATCACTGCTCATGCCTTAGGGAGTTTTTCGGCCCAGAAAGTTGCTGCTTTGCAGCCTGCACAGTAACTATCCTTTAAGCCAAAGTTTCCCAAAGTATATTCTTTGCAATGCTTGTCCCAAGAGATGCTTCAAGAAAAATAAGCTCTAGAAACACACACATTCTCTTTCTGCTTCTTGGAGCTTACAACACATGTTAGCATTGTAAAGGCTTCAGAAGGTCTCATAGCAAATGCCTTATAGCTTTATTTGTTCCCATGTTCCTCAAATTTGTTGGACCACAAAACCTCTTCCCCAAGAAAACGCCTATTAACACTCCAAGACTAAACAGCATCATACTCTTCATCCTTTTGTGCAGCAAGTCTTTTCCTGTCTTACTGTATTCTAAGACAGTATATTCTATCCGTTTTTTTCTCCAGTTGGATACACACGATGGGCTTGCTGAAATACGGAGATGTCCTCATGCTCACACCTCCCAGGTAACCATGTGCTTCTCTCTGTACTGCTGTTCCCAACCTGCAGTGCGCTGCCATTTCTTCCTTGTCTGTATCAACCAGAGGTCTTACCATCAAAAGTGACAGAAAAACCAACTCAAGCAGGCTTAAGCAAACAAAATGGGATTTTACGGGTTCATATAGCTGAAGAGTTTAAAGGTAAACCAGCTTCAGGCATGGCAAGATCAAGGATAAAACTGTGACATCAGGACTTAATTTTTATCCATCTTCCTGCTTGGCTTCCATCCCAGAGTCTTCCTTTATGTTGACAACATGGCTACCAAAGTGCCACCCTCACATCTTCCCAAGTTTAGTTCCAGCTGGATAGAAATAAAACATTTTCTGGAAACTCCCTCAAAAGTCTTGAGTTGTACTCTGACTGAAGCTGCTTAGGATCTATCCCCATCCTTGAACCAATCACTATGGCCAGAGGGATGGGATGCACCAGTTGACTTAGGCTCAGGCCCTATATGCCACCTGGAGCAGGGTTTCTACCTAGACAAGAAGGACTGAAAACGAGTGAAGGGTGCATCCACCCTGCCACCAACCAAAATTAGGCCTTATTGCTGGAAGCAGGAGGGATGGATGCTGAGAAGACAAACTTCAAATGGGTACTACACAGCCTTTACACACATGCAAACACTGCACCTCCTCCAGGAAGCAGTTCTAGATCCACCAAGCCACAGCTAAACATCTTTTAGAAATTAGCATATACACACAAATACCTGTAGAGCATGGTGGAACGTTTTCAGGTGAACAAGAGGAAGTGGTGAGCACAAGAAATACGTAAGATTGGGAGTCTGATACACTTGAGTCCACTCTTCTGGATGTATGACCTTGAACAAGTTACTTGACCTCTCTTAGTTTCCATTTTCTCATCTATACAGATTTGAGATTTTTAATAATTCCTACTCATGGCAGAAAATGTTGCTAATAAAGAAAAGCATAAAGACTAAACTTGGCCAGTGTGGTGGTTCATGCCTGTAATCCCAGCGCTTCGGGAGGTTGAGGCGGGTAGATCATCTGAGGTAGTAGTTCGAGACCAGCCTGGCCAACATGGTGAAATGTCGTCTCTATCAAAAATACAAAAATTAGGTGGGTGTGGTGGTGCATGTTTGGAGTCCCAGCTACTTGGGAGGCTGAGCCAGGAGAATCACTTAAACCCGGGAGGTGGAGGTTGCAGTGAGACAGGTAACACCACTCTAACTCCAGCCTGGAGGACAGAGCGACACTCCATCTCCAAAAAAAAAAAAAAAAAAGAGTAAACTCAAGTGAGCCACTACCCTGGCTCCTCATGCCTGATCTTGCCCACCCCTGCCTCCAGCCCCACACAGCAGGGTCATGTCTCTCCCAAACCTCTCCAGGGACAACTGCTCCCTGGCAGCGTGGGGCAGCATCTTGCTCTCTCACCATTTCATCAGCAAGGTTGCAGTCTAGGCTCCAGCCTCAGCTGGTGCAATAATAGAAGTCAGCTCCTGTGTGCTCAGCCTGCACATCCCCCACCAAGATGGGAGACCAGAAACAGCGTATTTCTTTTGGCAGCTGCCAGAACTCACATGAACCAGACAAACTCTGGGAATAAGAGTAAATACAAGTATTCAGCTTTATCCCATACAAAAGCCCTGCTGACTCGTGATTAAAATG